>NC_141901.1:63066713-63691713 GCF_057802395.1 Ceratotherium simum simum | reverse complement strand
ACACAACATTTATCAGTTAAGTTTGCCGTCTTACATGGGTGTGGCTCATGGCACCCCAAAACAAATTCAATAATGACATCAAAGATCACTGGTCACAGATCACCATAACAAATATAATAATAATGAAAAAGATTGAAATATTGCAAAAATTACCAAAATGTGACACAGAGACACAAAGTGAGCAAATACTGTTGGAAAAATCGCACTGATAGACTTGCTTGATGCAGGGTTGCCAAAAACCTTCAATTTGTAAAAAACGCAGTATCTGCAAAGCACAATAAAGCAAAGCACAGTAAAATGAGGGATACCGTCTTTAAAGTGTACAATTTAATAAGTTTGAAATAAATAAATACCCATGACACCAACACCACAAACAAGATGATGAACATATCCAGCAGCCCCCAAATTTTTATCATGTACCTTTGTAATCCCTTCAGGCCACCTCTTGTATCCCTTATTTTCACATACAACCATTGATAAGCTTCACTGTGCATTAACGAGTATATCCTGTTATGTCGTATAAATGGAATCATAGAATGTGCACTCTTTTCTGTCTTTATTCTCTCTCTTGGCATAATTATTTTGAAATTTATACATGTACTAACATGTTTCAGTAATTTATTCCTTTTTAGTGCTGAATAGTATTCCATTATATGGGTATAATTCTTTGTTTATCCATTCACCCGTCAATGGACATTTGAGTTGTTACCAGATTTTGTCAATTACCAGTAAAGCTGCTGTTAATATTTGTGTACAAGTCTTTAGATGGACATGTGCTTTTATTTCTCTTAGTAAATATGTTGGAGTGGGATGGGGAGATAATATGGTATGTTTATGTTTAACTTTTAAGAAACTGTCAAACTGTTTTCCAAAATGGTTGTACCATTTTCTGTTCCTACCAATACTGTATAGAAGTTCCAGTCCCTCCACATTCTCAGAAACACTTGGTGCAGTCAGATATTTAAAATTTTACATATTCTACTAAATGTGTAGTGGTATCTCATTGTGGTTTTAAGTTGTATTTCCCTAGTGACTAATAGTGTTGAGAGGATCTTCATGTACTTATTTGCAACTGTATATGTCCTTTGGTGACGTTTCCAAATCTTTTGCAAATTTTTAATTGTCAGCTATTATTTTATTATTAAGTTTTGAGTATTCTTTATATATTCTAGATACATTGTTTTTATCAGATATAAGTTTTAAAAACATTTTATTCTAATCTTTAGCTTATCGTTTCATTTCTTTAACAGTGTCCCTAACAGAGCATGTATTTTAAGTTTTGATAAAATTTAATTTGTAAATTTGTTCTTTTAAGGACCATGCTTTTGGTATTGTGTTTAAGAAATCTTTACTAACTTGGATTTTCTCCTATGTTTTCTGTTATGGATTTTATCATTTTATATTTAGATCTGTGAACCATTTTGAGTTAATTTTTGAATATGGTATGTGATACAAATCACAGTTGTTTCTTAACTTTCTTTCTGTGTGTTTGTGTGTAAGTGTGTGTAGATGTGCGATTATTCCAGCACCATTTGTTTAAGACTTTATTCTTTCTCTGCTGAAATATTTCTGTACCTTTTTCAAAAATCAGTTGTCCTTATATGTAAGGGTCTATTTCTAGCCATTATTTTCTGTTCTATTGGTTTGTTTTTGCCCATACACCGCACCATCTTGATTCCTGGAGCTTTGAAACAAGTCTTGAAAGCAGACAGCTTTAGTTCTTCATATTTGTTTTTCAAAGATTTTTTTTTATCTATTTTACATCCTTTGTATTTCCCTATGAATTATCTTGTAAAGTTTTACTAAATAGACTGCTGTGATTTTTTATTAGGGTGAATATGTATATAGATAAATTTGGGAAGAAATGAAATCTTAATATTATTGAATCTTTAGATACATGAATGATGTGTATCTTTCCAATTTTTTAGGTCTTTAAATCTCTCAGCAACATTTTGTTAGTACCACTGTACTGTTCTTTTACATGAAGTCAGATCTATTTCTAAGTATTTCATATTTTAATGGTATTATAAATGTTCATTACTAGTATATAGACATACAACGGATGTTTCTTTATTGGCATTTTATCCAGCAACCTTGCTATATTCAGTTATTAGTTCTAGTAGGGTATTTTTTTGAAGATTCCATTGGACTTTTTACATAGACAAACATATCATTTAGGAATAAAGATAATTTTGGTTTTTCATTTCCAGTCTGGATGCCCTTTTTTTCCTTCTTCTTGCCTGGTTGCAGTGGCTGGAACCTTCAGTACAACGTTGCATAGGAGAGAGCAGACATTGCTGACTTGCTCTTGATCACCGGAGGAAAGAATTCAGGCTTTCACCATTAAATATGATGTGAGCTCTAGAATTTTCCTAAGTAACCTTTATCAGATTGACGGGTTTTCTTCTGTCCCCACTTTTTTCTTTTAATCAAGAATGGCTGTTGAATTTTGTGAAATGCTTTTTCTGTGTCTACTGAAATGATCATAAGGGCTTTCTTTCAGTTTGTTAATAGAATGAATTACACTGATTGATTTTCAAATGTTAAACCAACCTTATATTTCAGGGATAAGCACCACTTAGGATATATTATCGTTTTTATATATTGTTTGATTCGATTTTTTAAAATTACATTTATAATTTTTTGCATCAATGTTCATGAGAGTTATTACTGTATACTTTTTTCTTTTAATGTCTTTTGTTTTGATATCTGGCCTCAAAGAATGAATTGGGACATATTCCCTCTTTTTCAGTTTTCTAGAAGTGTTTGTATAGGTTTAGTATAGTGTCTTTCTTAAGAATTTGACAGAATTCATCAGTGGAGCCGTCTGAGCCTAGTGTTTTCTTTATGGGAAGGTTTTTGAATCTAAGTTTAATTTATTTAATAGATACAAGGCTATCCATGTTGTCTGTTTCATCTTAAGTTAGTATGACAGAAAGGATTTTAAAATGGCCACCTCAAGAGTCCCAGACTAACACTTGAAACTGTGAATTGATGAGATATCATGCCCATGATTAGGCTATGTTACGTGGCAAAAGAGATTTTGCAGATGTAATTAAGTTTACTTAATTAAGGTTACTTAAGACTTTTACTTAATTAAAAGAGGGCACAGACCTACACTAACCACATAATTCTTTTAAAGGCAGAGAGTTTTCTCCAGCTGGCAGTAGAAGGGAAAATCAAAGAGATTAAAGTACGAATAGGAGTCAAGGTGCCACTGCTGGATCGAAGATGGACAGGCCATGAACAAGGACCAGAGAGCAGTTTGAGCTGAGAGCTGCCTCTGACTGACAATCAGAAAGGAAGTGGGAACCTCAGTCTTACAACTGCAAGAAACTGTGTTACGTCAACAACATAAATGAACTTGAAAGTAGGTCCTTCCCCAGAATCTACATATAAGAGCTCAGCCAGGCCAATATCTTGATTTTGGTTTTATGAGTGCCTAATCAGAGAACCTAGCTATGCCTGCCTAGATTTCTGACCTACAAGATGTGAGCTAATAAATGGTAAGTAGCCAAATTTGTGGTAATTTGTTATGCAACAATAGAAAACCAATAACAAGGAGCTTTGGTAGTTTGTGTCTTTCAAGGAATTTGTTGTTAAATGTATTGTCATAAGTTTCTTGATAGTATTCTCTTATTATCACTTTATATCTATAGAAATGACGGGGCCGGCCCCGTGGCTTAGTGGTTAAGTGAGCGCGCTCCACTGCTGGCGACCCGGGTTCGGATCCCGGGCTCGCACCGACGCGCTGCTTCTCCGGCCATGCTGGGGCCGCGTCCCACATACAGCAACTAGAAGGATGTGCAGCTGTGACACACAACTATCTACTGGGGCGTTGGGGGGAAAAAATAAATAAAAATAAAATCTTTAAAAAAAAAAAAAAGAAATGATACTTTCTCATTCCTGATATTAGTAATTATGTCTCTTTTTATTTTTGCTGGTCTAGTTAGATGTGGTAGATGGCTCCATTGATTTCTGCTTCCTGGTATACACAGCTTTGTGTAATTTTCTCCCACTGAGTATGGGCTGGGCCTAATGACTTCTTTCTAGTGAATAGGATACAGCAAATGTGATGAGCTGTCACTTCTAAATTTAGGTTACAAAATGACTCTGGCTTCTGTCTTGCTCTCCCTTTCTTTCCATTTCTTATTCTTTTTCTGTCTCTGTCTCTCTCTTTCTCTCTCACTCTTGCTTACTTTCTCTTGCTCTCTCTCTATTAGCCCTCATTCTGGGAGAAACAAGAATCTGTATTTGAGTAGCCCTATGGAGCGGCCCACATGGCAAGGAACTGATGTCTCTGGCCAACAGCCAATGAGGATCTGAGGCTTGCCAACAACCATGTGAGTGACCTTAGAGCACATTCTGTATACAAGTTAAGACTTAAGAAGGCTGCAGCTCCAACCAAAACCTAGAATGTAACCTTATGAAAAACTCTGAGCCAGAGGACCTTTGTTAAGCTATGCTTGGGTTTCTGACCCACTGAAACTATGAGATAAAAAAATGTTTGTTGTTTCAAGCCATTAAGTTTTGGAAAAATTCATTTAGATAACTAATACAGATTTTGGTACTGGGAGCGGGGTGATGATCTAACAAATAGCTAAATATGTGAGGTAGCTTAGGAGGCTGGTAGTGGGTAGAGGCTGGAAGGAGTTTCAGGGTAGTTAGAGAAATCCTAAATTGTCTTTATTAAAAGACAGTTAGTACAAATCTGGAGGTTGAGAATCTTTCCAGGAAGGACTCAAAAGGAAATGAGGGGGCCGGCCCCGTGGCTTAGCGGTTAAGTGTGCGCGCTCCGTTACTGACAGCCCAGGTTTACATTCTGGGCGCGCACCGACTCACCGCTTCTCTGGCCATGCTGAGGCTGCATCCCACATACAGCAACTAGAAGAATGTGCAACCATGACATACAACTATCTACTGGGGCTTTGGGGAAAATAAAAGGAGGAGGATTGGCAACAGATGTAAGCTCAGATCCTGTCTTCCTCAGCAAAAAGAGGAGGGTTAGCAAGGATGTTAATTCAGGACTGATCTTCCTCACAAAAAAGAGAAAAAAAAAAAGGAAATGAGGAACATGTTATTAGAAACTTGAGAAGTGGACATACTTGTTATGGAGTGGTAGAAAGCTTAGCAACAGTATCTACTTCAGGAACATGAAAAGTAGGAAATGTACATAATGAATTGGGTGATATAGCTAAGGAGACTTGCAAGCAAAGTGCTGAGAGTGGGTAGTGAGGGTCCCCAAGACTATCTTCAGGTTGGATGATTCACTAAAAGGACTCACGGGACTCAGAAAAGGCTGTTGTACTCACAGTTACAGTTTATTATAGTGAAAGGATAAAGATTAAAATCAGCAAAGAGAAAAGACATATGAGCAAAGAAAAGGCAGGGTCCAGGAGAAACCAGGCACAAACTTCCACATGTCTTCTCCCAGTGATGTGAGGACTACACCTGAGGGCTTAAGAATGACACCTAAGGAGACTTATCTACACTTGAGTCTGATTTAGATGGTGAGATTCTGGACTTTGAGCTGATGCTATAATGGGATGAGATTCAGAGGACCTATGGAAACTGAGTGTATTTTGTATGAGGGAGGGATTGAATGATTAAAGAAGAGAGAGAAGATTGTGGTAGACAACCTATAAAATGGCCCCCAATGATCTTAACTTGCTGATATTCATGGCCTTATGTAATTCCCTTCTCACATGTATGATCTTAGCCTAGTAACTTGAGTCTAATAAATAGAAAATGGTAAAAAGTGATGGGGTGTCGCTTTAGAGACTCAGGTCCAAAAATATTCAGGCTTCTTTCTTGTTCTCTTGCTATCATGCCCTCTCTTTCTCTCTCGAAGCCCTTTATGGGAGAAACAACAGTCTAATAAATATAATTCAGAAGAACTAGGTGCTAAGTGAGCACAAACTAAGGGCCACCAATTCCATAATACAGGATTTCTCAAAGTCAGCACTATTGACATTTGAGGCCAGATAATTCTTTGTCTTCTGTGGCTGTCCCATGCTTTGTAAGATGTTTAGCAACATCTTTGACCTTTACCTCCTATATACCACCAGTGACCTTCCAATAGTGACAACAAAAAATGGCTTCAGGTTTTGCCGAATGTCCCTTGGAGGACAAAATATCCTTAGTTGAAAAACCCTGGTTCATTTGAAGATGCAAAAAAAACAATTTTTTTAAAAAAAGTATAGTCAAATTTACCTTAGAAAAAAGATTTTTTAAGTACCAAGGGTATGAATTCCTCTATTATATTTCAACATTTATTATAAAGCATAAGAAATTAGGGAGTCAAGATGGCGGTGTAGGCAGACTCTGAACTCACCTCCTCCCGTGGACACAGCCAATTTACAACTACTCGTGGAAAAATTACCCCTGAGACAGAACTGAAAACTGGATAAGAGGAACTCCTGCAACAACGGACAATCCTAACTGGGGTGGAAGAGGCAGAGACTCCCTTCCGGAGAGGAAAAACGCCGCCTCCACAAGCCGCCAGTGTCACGGCCGCCGGGAGCAGCTCACAGGTACTCAGCCTCCCTGGAGGCGCGGGGCCCTGAGCCGGGGAGCACCCCCGCTGTGGGCGTTTTGTGGACCCAGCACAATCGACACCAGCGGCATAATATCTGACTTTGCTGCTACTAAAGCATTGGGTAGCACCCTCAGAAAACCCGGTTCACAAAGAAACTAAAACTGGCTCTTAAAGGGCCCGCGCACAAACTCACCCATTCCAGAAAGCATCCTAAAATCACCAGAAAGAAAGGTGCACAGTGCTGGGGTGACAAGAGACTCACCTAATAGGCCCTGAGTGCATCTCGGTGAGGGGTGAGACCTCTCCAGGGACTGGGACATTGGCGGTGGCCATTGTTGTGGCCTGGTGTGGGTGTGCTGACACAGACGCCAGCCATTGGAGTTCTCCCTGAGGCCTGCTAGCCCAGGGTCTGCTCCACCCGCTAGAGCACCAATTTAATCCAGCTCAGCCAGGGCAGGCAGCCCACCCTAGAGACTGGCCCCACCCAACAACAAGCCCTCAGGCAACTTGTGGGCCTGCATAGATTGGTGACTGGATGCTCTGCAGCCTGGCAACTGAGCCGACTTGAGCGGGGCAGGGTGTGCACAAGGAGCGGGTGGAGAGTGTGGGGTGGTGGCAGAGTGTGGGGGCTCCCGCCGTGGAGAGACTGGGTCCGCCTGGGGAGGTCAGGGTGCTCACACGGGGCAGGACTGTGTTGACTGTGTGTGTGGACCTGTGGGCAACAGGGCTTGTCAGCTGCAGAAGACTTGTGCATCTCAAAGACCCACATAGGAGGTTTGCTCCACCTTCCAAAGCCTGAAACAATTGGGTGCTCCTGTGCCTGAGGCCAGCCCCACCAAGCTGCAATCCTCAGAGAGCTGACAAGAGACCTAATAGGCTAGAGGCTTACAGCAATTGTAAGGCCCTGAGCCTAACAACCTGCCACGCTGGGGGCCTACTCAGTTAAAAGAAATAGTGCAACACAAATGTGGTATTAGAACTTACAGCCAACTGTGCTGGGGCTCCCCACACCTGATAAAGAGACTGAAGGGCCCACAACAACTACAAACAGCTGAGCATTACAACAGCTGGCCAGGAGCATAACTCAGGCTCCCTGGGCGGCTATAGGGAGAGCTAACAGGCCACAATAGAAGGACACACGTAGCCCACATAGGGGTCACCTCTGGAACATTGAGAACTGAGGGAAGCACACTGGAAGCCTCCTAAGGCATCACTTACATAAGGTCACCTATCCAAGAGCAGGAGACGTAGCTGACCTACCTAATACATAGACACAAGCACAGGGAAAGAGGCAAAATGAGGAGGCAAAAGAATACATTCCAAGTAAGGGAACAGGACAAAACCCCAGAAAAGGAACTAAGTGAAACAGAAATGAGCAACCTACCCGACAGAGAGTTCAAACTAAGAGTGTTAAGGCTGCTCACTGATCTGGGGAGAAGAATAGATGAACTCAGTGAGAATGTCAACAAAGAAATGGAAGATATAAAAAAGAACCAATCAGAAATGAAGAATACAATACTGGAAATGAAAAATTCATTAGAGGGACTCAAAAGCAGAGTAGAGGATACAGAAGAACGGATCTGTGAGCTGGAAGAAAGACTAGAAGAAATTACCTAAGGTGAACACAGGTAAAAGAGAAAAGAATTAAAAAGAGTGAGGACAGTCTAAGGGACCTCTGGGACAACATCAAGCGCACTAACATCCGTGTTATAGGTGTCCCGGAAGGAGAAGAGCGAGACAAGGGGGCAGAGAATCTATTTCAAGAAATAATAGATGAAAACTTCCCTAACCTAAGGAAGGAAACAGACATCCAGGTACAGGAGGCACAGAGAGCCCCAAACAAGATAAACCCAAAGAGGCCCACACCAAGACACATCATAATCAAAATGTCCAGAATTAAAGATAAAGAGAGAATCCTAAAAGCCGCAAGGAATGTCAAGTTACATACAAAGGAAACCCCATAAGACTATCAGCTGACTTCTCAGCAGAAACCTTACAGGCTAGAAGAGAATGGCACGATATATTTAAAGTGCTAAAAGAAAAAAACTTACAGCCAAGAATACTCTACCCAGCAAGGTTATCATTCAAAATGGAAGGAGAGATCAAAATTTTCCCAGACAAGCAAAAATTAAAGGAGTTTGTCACCAAGAAACCAGTGCTACAAGAAATGTTAAAGGGACTGATTTAAGGGGAAAAGAGAAGACCACAAATAGGAAAAATTATCTATTTCCATGATTAGAACGTAATGGATACAAATGCACAACAAAGAGGTTAGATATGATATCAAAAACATAAAAGGAGGGAGGAGGGGAGTTAAAGAGTACAGCTTTCAGACAGAGGTCAAACTAAAGTGACCATCAATTCTGTATAGAAGAAGTAAGGAACAGAGAAGGACTACTACAACACTGAGAAAAAAAAAAAAAAAAGTTAAAAAATGGCAGTAAGTACATACCTATCAATAGCTACTTTAAACGTCAATGGACTAAATGCTCCAATTAAAAGGCATAGGGTGGCTGACTGGATAAAAAAACAAGACCCATATATATGCTGCATACAAGAGACACACTTCAGACCTAAAGACACTCACAAACTGAAAGTGAAGGGATGGAAAAAGATACTCCATGCAAACGGCAATGAAAAGAAAGCTAGGGTAGCAGTACTCATATCAGACAAAATAGACTTTCAAACAAAAACTGTAAAAAGAGACAAAGAAGGGCATTACATAATGATCAAGGGAACAATCCAACAAGAGGATATAACACTTGTAAATATCTACACACCCAATGTAGGTGCACCTAAATATATAAAGCAATTATTAACAGACATAAAAACAGAAATAGACAGTAACACAATAATAGTAGGGGACTTTAACACTCCACTTACACCAACGGATAGATCATCCAAACAGAAGATCAATAAGGAAACATTGGCCTTAAACGACACCTTAGAACAGAAGGACCTAGTAGATATATACAGAGCATTCCATCCAAAAACCGAAGAATACACGTTCTTTTCAAATGCACATGGAACATTCTCCAGGATTGATCACATATTATGCCACAAAACAAGTCTCCATAAATTTAAGAAGATTGAAATAATACCAAGCATCTTTTCTGACCACAACGGTATGAAACTAGAAATCAACTATAGGAAGAAAATCAGAAAAGCCACAAATACATGGAGATTAAACAAAATGCTACTGAACAACGACTGGGTTAACGAAGAAATCAAAGAAGAAATCAAAAAATACCTGGAGACAAATGAAAATGAAAATACGACATGCCAGAATTTATGGGATACAGCAAAAGCGGTTCTAAGAGGGAAGTTTATAGCGATACAGGCCTATCTCAACAAAAAAGAAAAATCTCAAATAAACAATCTAACAATGCACCTAAAGGAACTGGAAAAAGCACAACAAACAAAGCCCAAAATCAGTAGAAGAAGGGAAATAATAAAAATCAGAGCAGAAATTAATGAAATAGATACCAAAAAAACAATAGAAAAAATTAATAAAACCAAGAGCTGGTTCTTTGAAAAGATCAACAAAATTGACAAACCTTTAGCTAGACTCACCAAGAAAAAAAAGAGAGAAGGCACAAATAAGTAAAATCAGAAATGAAAGAGGAGAGGTTACAACAGACACCTCAGAAATACAAAAGATTATAAGACAATACTATGAAAAGCTATATGCCATCCAATTCAACAATCTGGAAGAAATGGATAAAGTCTTAGAATCATACAACCTTCCAAAACTGGATCAAGAAGAAGTAGAGAATTTGAATAGACCAATCACCAGTAAGGAGATCAAAACAGTAATCACAAACCTCCCCAAAAATAAAAGTCCAGGACCAGACGGCTTCCCTGGTGAATTCTACCAAACATTCAAAGAAGACTTAATACCTATCCTTCTCAAACTATTCCAAAAAATTGAGGAGAGGGGGAAGCTCCCTAACTCATTCTACGAAGCTGACATTACCCTGACACCAAAACCAGACAAGGACAACACAAAAAAAGAAAATTACAGGCCAATATCACTGATGAACATCGATGCGAAAATCCTCAACAAAATACTAGCAAATTGCATACAACAATACATTAAAAAGATTATACACCACGATCAAGTGGGATTTATTCCAGGTATGCAGGGATGGTTTAACATTCGCAAATCAATCAACATAATACACCACATTAATAAAATGAAGAACAAAAATCACATGATCATCTCAATAGAGGCAGAGAAAGCATTTGACAAGATCCAGCATCCATTTATGATAAAAACTCTGAATAAAATGGGTATAGAAGGAAAGTACCTCACCATAATAAAGACCATATATGAGAAACCCACAGCTAATATCATCCTCAATGGTGAAAAACTGAAAGCTATCCCTCTAAGAACAGGAACCAGACAAGGATGCCCACTGTCACCACTCCTATTTAACATAGTATTGGAAGTCCTAGCCAGAGCAATCAGGCAAGAGAAAGAAATAAAAGGGATCCAAATTGGAAAGGAAGAAGTGAAACTGTCACTATTTGCAGATGACATGATTTTATATATAGAAAATCCTAAAGAATCCACCAGAAAACTTTTAGAAGTAATAAACAAATATGGTAAAGTTGCAGGATACAAAATCAACATACAAAAATCAGTTGCATTTCTGTACACTAACAACGAAGTAGCAGAAAGAGAAATTAAGAATACCATCCCATTTACAATTGCAACAAAAAGAATAAAATACCTAGGAATAAACTTAACCAAAGAGGTGAAAGATCTGTACACTGAAAACTATAAAACATTTCTGAAAGAAATTGAAGAAGACACAAAGAAATGGAAAGATATTCCGTGCTCTTGGATTGGAAGAATTAACATAGTTAAGATGTCCATACTTCCTAAAGCCATCTATAGATTCAATGCAATCCCTATCAAAGTTCCAACAACATTTTTCACAGAAATAGAACAAAGAATCCTAAAATTTATATGGAACAACAAAAGACCCCGAATAGCTAAAGGAATCCTGAGAAAAAAGAACAAAGCTGGAGGTATCACACTCCCTGATTTCAAAATATACTACAAAGCTATAGTAACCAAAACAGCATGGTACTGGCACAAAAACAGACACACAGATCAATGGAATAGAATCGAAAGCCCAGAAATAAACCCACACATCTATGGACAGCTAATCTTTGACAAAAGAGCCAAGAACATACAATGGGGAAAAGAAAGTCTCTTCAACAAATGGTGTTGGGAAAACTGGATAGCCACATGCAAAAAAATGAAAGTAGACCCTTACCTTACACCATACACAAAAATTAACTCCAAATGGATTAAAGACTTGAATGTAAGACCTGAAACTATGAAACTTCTAGAAGAAAACATAGGCAGTACACTCTTCGACATCGGTCTTAGCAACATCTTTTCAAACACCACATCTGACTGGGCAAGAGAAACAATAGAAAAAATAAACAAATGGAACTACATCAAACTAAAATGCTTCTGCACAGCAAAGGAAACCATCAACAAAACGAAAAGACAACCTAACAATTGGGAGAAGATATTTGCAAACCATACATCTGATAAGGGGTTAATCTCCAAAATATATAAAGAACTCATGTATCTCAACAACAACAAAACCACCAACCCAATTAAAAAATGGGCAAAAGACCTGAACAGACATTTCTCCAAAGAAGATATACAGATGGCCAACAGACACATGAAAAGATGTTCAAAATCACTATCTATCAGGGAAATGCAAATCAAAACTACAATGAGATATCACCTCACGCCCGTCAGAATGGCTATAATTAACAAGACAGGAAACAACATGTGTTGAAGAGGATGTGGAGAGAAGAGAACTCTCATACACTGCTGGTGGGAGTGCAAACTGGTGCAGCCACTATGGAAAACAGTATGGAGATTCCTCAAAAAAGCAAGGATAGAACTACCATATGATCCAGCTATTCCACTGTTGGGTATTTATCCAAAGAACTTGAAAACACCAATTTGCAAAGGTACATGCACCCCTGTGTTCATTACAGCGTTATTCACAATAGCCAAGACTTGGAAGCAACCTAAGTGCCCATCAAGGGATGAATGGATAAAGAAGATGTGGTATATATACACAATGGACTACTACTCAGCCATAAGAAACGATGAAATCCAGCCATTTGTGACAACGTGGATGGACATTGAGGGTATAATGCAAAGTGAAATAAGTCAGAGGGAGAAGGTCAAATACCATATGATTTCCTTCATTAAGTAGTAGATAATAACAACAATAAACAAACACATAGGGACAGAGATTGGATTGCTGGTTACCAGAGGGGAAGGGGGGAGGGAGGAGGGTGAAAGGGATAATTAGGTACATATGTGTGGTGATGGGTTGTAATTAGTATTTTGGTGGTGAACATGATGTAATCTATGCAGGAATAGAAGTACAATGATGTACACCTGAAATTTTTACAATGTTATAAACCAATGTTACTGCAATAAACAAAAAATTAAAAAAGAAAAAGAAATTAAGACATTGTGGTATTAAAACAGGAATAAACAAATTGATCAATAGAATAAAATGTAGTACCAAGAAACAGACCTATACAACCAGAGAAAGCTCATTTGTGGCAGCAGTGGCTTTGAAGGTCAGTGGAGAAACATGAGCTTTTTAAGAAATATAGATAAAGACAGTTGGCAATTCATATACAGAATCAAAAAGAAGGAATCAGATCCCTATAATATATCATCCTAAGAAGGCTAAAATTAAATAAAAAGTAAAATTTTGCAGTTTTTAAAAAGCCATATACTACTGCTTAAATTATGTATGTAAGAATTTTCTCTGATTTTAATATTAATAAAATAACTATCATTTATGAAGCATTGGTTATGTACCAAGTATTTTATATATTATCTCCAGTCTTCCAATATTATATGAGATAGCAATTCTTATCCTCCTCTGGAGATCAGAAAACTGAGTTTTGGTGAAATGTATGTTCCCATAGTCTCCCTGATGGCAAAAGGTCTGGCAAAGATTTGATTTTATGAATGTTTGCCTCGGAAAATCATATTCTTGAATAACACACATGTGGACCACGATCTCACCAGACTGAAAATCGTTTTTTTTAGTGTGTTTAATTTTTACTTCTACTTTCAGACCATTAATTGTATAAACTTTGGGGTTAATTCTTACTCTAACAGATACTGTATTAGAAAACATTAGTTGGGTTAAAAGCTTGACTAAGAAACAAGTTATTCTTGCCTGCTAATAACCACGATGACTATTTCGATTATTTTCCTGAGTTGCTTATCCTCTAGACAAAAGATTTCCAGGTTAAGTTTCAGATTATTACCCTACCTTCTTGTTCCTGCTGCTGGTTATAGTACCCTTACTATTTTTTAATTTTTATATAAACTTTGAATTAAAAACAATTTTTTCTTAATATTCCTACAGCCTGTTTTATTCTGCTTGCCATCCAGCCTGGTGTCTCCTGGTTCCCGCTAAGCTGCTTTACCAATGTACAACTCCTATATGAATGCTCCTCCTTTGTGTTCACCAGGTTTAGGCTCCATGCTCCCTGTAGACTGGAACTTCCGGATACCCACTGGAATTCTCATCTATTATCCCGGATTTGCCTTGACTTTTTGCTTGGTTTTGTTCTACAGCTATCTTCTGTCAGTGTCCTTATTACTGAACTCATGGAAATGTCTCCCCTTTCTCTCTCACCACATGGCAAGAATTTACTTCAACAATGGTGATAGTCATACACAAAAGAGAGGTAAATAAGCATCTTTAGAAATAAAAATAAAATTGACCAAATTTTTCTCAGAACAGCTCCATGTTAGGAAGTAAGGAACATAAAAGAGTAAACTATGTTACTTATTTATCAAAATAGATAGTCCTCAATTTTGAAAGATGTTCTGTCAGGTGAGTAGAGTGTTATTTAGTGCATTAGGAGTTGTTCTTTACTGAAAGAGACTGCAGGCCTGTGAAAGTGAATGCATCTCATGATATTGGGTAAGCTTTACCAACATCAGTATCACTTCTAGGATCTTATGACTTCCACTAATTTGAATTCTTAGCATTATTATGCTTTGTTTTGTGTGTGTCTGTGTGTTTTCAGGGTAGAACTGAGACTTATTACATCAATTGAACCCTATTAATATGACATACACTGAGCAAGGATTAAAATAAAAAGAAAATAACCCAGTACATGTAATATATACTATTGCTTTCTCTCTGTGAAACCACTTTTTTACAACTCAGCATTCTGAAAATTAAGTATTATTATAAACCTTTTTGCTCATGCCTATTCACGTTGCCATTGATGCTGAAATTATAATGATTACTTATTGACACTAGTTAAGGTAATTGCAGTGAATGGTCTTGCTGTGGGCCAATTAAGTTGGAAACCCTAGATACAGTTGAGGTTAATATTCTCAAAAATGACACTAGAAATAGATATAAAATGACAAAGACCAAGAACGAAGAAATTCACTGATAAATAGAATAGCAAAAGGTATGTTATAATACAAACATATTCAATGAAACAAGGCATTTTATACTTGAATTCCTCCTCCATTTATGCTGATTAGTTTTGAAATGTAGTCTTTGAACAATGGCAAGTAGAATATTAGATGACTAGCCATGAAGACATACATTTTCAGTTGAGAGAGAGAGAGAAAGATCTATTGAACTAATTGAGAAGATCTGAGAGTATTAAATTGTCTCTCTATCATTTCTCTTGGAAGTACACTGGCATCTAACAATTTTTGATTGATATAATCTATAGCTCTAATTTGTGATTGAGCAATACAGTTGACATTTTCCTGGTGACACAGAGCTGCCGATTTATAAGTAGAGGTTGTGCACAAAAATTTTCAGAAACATTTATTTTTTATTTACTCTTAAATGATAATTAAAAATTAACTTACTTTTTTCTCAGATAAAAAAGCAGTAAATACAGAAAAGTGTAGAAGTTCTAGCAAAAGTCATAATAAGAACAAAATCCTTACTCACCATTAAAAGGTTACTACTTTTAACACATTAGTGCAATTCATGTGTCTTATTTCCTAAGTACTTTTCACATCACACACAGATTTAAGTGTCCTAATTTTATACAAATAGTAGTAAAAGCTAATATTATTGAGTGGTTTCTGCATCAGGCATGCTGTAATCACTTTACATGCAATATTGTGTTCATTGCTCACAACAACCCATTGAGGTAAATCATATGATTTTCCTCCTTTTACAGATGAGGAATCTGAGGTACAGAAAAGTTAAGTAACCCACCCACTCAACATCATCAAGCTAACTAGCTAATTAGGGTTAGGATCCTGCTCCAGAGCCTAGGGGTGGAGCTGCCATTTAATTTACATTATATTACCTCCTAGTTAAACAACACAAACTCTTTAATAGTATGTTTTCATGTATTTGGTGTAATATAACCTATTACTGTAGATATGCCTTAGGTTACCTAACTATAACTTTATTATTGAAAATTTCGGCTATTTTCGATTTGTCACTATTACAAATAATATTTAACAAAAATATTGGGCAAAAAGTTTTGTCAGCGTTGTATTTATATTTTAGAATAAATTATTAAAAGTAGATTTAATATGTCAAGTATATAAACATAACTAGAATTTTAAAAACATACCTCTCAATTGCTTTCCAAACATATTTTATTGATTTAGGCTCCCACCAACGAAGTGTGTGATTGCCCGTTTCTCGGAAGCTTTACCAGCGCTTCAGTACAATTTGAAGAAAGCTAGACATCTTATGGTTTCTGCTTTGCGGTGAGAGGGTGTAGGTTTTTTTCTATTTAACAAATCTTCAATTGCCTACAAAAAGCTTTGAAAAGAAAAGACATGCAAAGCACATAACTAGTAGTACTTTCTATTTAGGGTAATATCAATAGATGAATAAAATTTCGTATATAAACTTTGATTTTCAGAAAATAGAGGTTCACGTTAATTGGTACTGATCCCACAACATTCATTACTCCTTGATATACAGCGTGAGATTCGCAAGGAAAATTAGTAATTAGTGATGAAGAGCCATATTGCTTTACGCAGCTGTGTTTTTGATGCACCCATCCCTGTGGAAATGGTGACTGAATTGTACAGAAAGTAGTAATGCTGAAAGATTATGAGACAATCACAATGGGTAACTTTTGTGTTTCTTCAGATGTTAGGAATTGCTTGTCTGCAATAAAGCTGGTTTGATCTTCTGGCTCCCAGACTATTAGATTCAGAAGATTGAATGGATCTGGACCCCCCAAGTCCCCCTCATCACCCCTTGCTCCCACCAAAGATTACTCAGGAATTATAGAGCATGGATTGGAAGACTTACTCTTGGCACATCTATTGGTGTTTGCAGCTATGAACATATCATAAAGATTCAGTACATTTTTGAGGTTGTTACACATTGTTATGTTGTTTTCTCTTGAACAGTTTTCTCATTTTAAAACCCTCGCAACTAGCATTCTATTTTGGAATACAGTTGGACTAAACATAGAATCCAGAAAAGAGGAAAAGGTAATGAAAATAAATTATGAAATAATATTTCCTGGAAATGATTGCCATAAGTGGTATCCAACCACAACTTTTTATTGTGGGCTACTTAGTGCCAGTCACCACATCAAGTGCCTTATGGATGTCATCTCATGTCATCATTGGCCCAACACTAGGTCTCATGGCTAGCAAGTGGCACAGTGGGGATTCAAATCTAATTTTTTTTAATTTTAAATATCTTGATATGCAAACTCCCATGAAAGAAGTCATCATTTGCAAAATTACTAACAATATTTGACTTTTACGAGCTCATATATTTTGAAATTGCATTGGATATGGAATAAACGTATTTTGTTATATACATTTTTTGAGAAATAGCTTGAATGATGCCATGAGCTGGCATAAAAGCCCAATAGTTAAACTCCCAAAGATTCAAAAGAGAAAAAAATCAGTGATCTTTTCCGTTATATTTTTTTCTTTGTTTAAATAATTTATATGTCCTCTTTATTTTATGCGCAACATTTTATGACTTTAGGCATCTTATTTCAAGTAGATTTCATTTTTATTGTCTTTTAAAAAATTATTTTCAATCCCAAGCAAATCAGGTTTTGCTCAACATCCATTTTATGCATGGGAGACTTGTGGTTGTACTAACGATACTGTTTATTTACATCTCCCCAAATCGATAATCAAAGGTTATACATGCTTATTTATTTATGTTCCTATTCTTCTTCAAAATGACTTCTACTGAAGTTGTCATCTTTTACTGAAAATAGCAAAACATGAAGATGTGAACTTTGTATTTTTAATTTTCTTATGATTTTTCTTGGTAGTCCCTTTTCTAGTATGTCAGTTCACCGTTATATTCACTCGATCAAACAGGTAATATCTATCTTTTATATTTTTATTTAAGTTATTTAAAATTTGATCTAAATATAACCATGTCTACTCACCAAAACAATGATGGAAATTAGACTTTTAACTATCTACATTTGTTAGTTTTAACTATCTACACTGGTTAGTACATTGGTCTATTGCTACATTAGAGTCAAACTGGAAAATTCAAGAAACCTCAGAATGTGATTATTTTTTGCAACATACGGACACATAAATTTTAATTTTTATTAATGCTCAATAAAATTGCTTTTATTTTCTTGAAAAGCAGTATATTAATAAGTACATTTAAGTTACTAAGTACCATAAAGTATACAGAAAGTTCCTGTCCTTAAGAGCTGTCTTTTATTTTTACTTTTAAAAATATAGTCATTATATTTAGAGGTGTTATTGTTTAGAATGATTTAATTAAACTAACTGGTAAATGTTCCATTAAAGTTATAAAATTGAATGTAATCAATGGACAAAACAGCATTTATAGGACTGCATTTCCTGCATGGATTTAAAGGGATACCTCTTAGGGTGTGTTTAAGGGAATAGCTAGCCGCTGGCTTATATTCTTGTCTGAAAATCAAATACAGAGTACTATGGGGAGATGTAACAGAAATTCTCTTGAAATTCAGTTTGTGCCTGAGTAACTTAACTGGTCATCATAACATGGGGCTCTTGGCAAAGTCCTGATCTTGAATCTCTGTGGAGCTGTTGATTTCACTCTGTCTCTACCCATGCAGGCTCCTTTTATTAATGAGGGAATATTAAAGAAGCAGTACATGTCAGTACACCATCATATATAGAAAAGAATGCAGGCTGCTTGGAATTATTTGGAATTTAGCTAAAGCAACACATGAGTACAATATTCCTGGCAGAATGATTGTAAATTGACTTTTCCTTAGTATCTGTATATTTTCATGTATTTATATATTATATACATATATATTGAAATATATATTTATGTGATTCATTATTACAATATTTATGTTTATATCATATCAAAATTATTAGGAATAACAAAAAGTGAAATAAAGAAGACAATTCCATCAGAAAGACTAAAATACCTGTGAATTAATTTAAGCAAGGAGGTGAAAGACCTATATACTGAAAACTACAAGATATTAATGAAAAAAATTGAAGGAGACACAAATAAATGGAAAGATATTCCATGCTCAGGGATTGGAAGAATAAATGTTGTTAAAATGTCCATACTACCTAAAGCAGTCTACAGATTCACTGTAATCCCTGTCATAACTCCAATGTCATTTTTCAAAGAAATATAACAAATAACCCTAAAATTTGTATGGAATCACAAAGAAACTCAAATAGCCAAAACAATCTTGAGAAAGAAGAACAAAGGTGGAGGTATCAGGCTCCCTGATTTCAAAGTATATTACAAAGCTATGGTAATTAAAACAGTATGGTATTGGCATAAAAACAGACACACAAATCAATGGAACAGAACAGAGAGCCCAGAAATAAACCCACACATCTATGGCCAATTAATTTATGACAAAGGAGTCACGAATATACAATGGGAAAGGGACAGTCTCTTCAATAAGTGGTATTGGGAAAACTGGACAGCCACATGCAAAAAAAAATGAAATTTGACCACTTACACCATATGCAAAAATTAACTCAAAATGGACTAAAGACTTGAGCATAAGACCTGAAACCACAAAACTCCTAGAATAAAACATAGGATATAATCTCCTTTACTTCAGTCTTGGTGATGATTTTTTGAATCTGACACCAAAGGCAAAAATAAATATGTAGGACTACATCATACTAAAACGCTTCTGCACAGCAAAGGAAACCATCAACAAAATGAAAAGGCAACCTACTGAATGGGAGAAAATATATGCAAATAATGTATGTGATAAGGAGCTAATACCAAAAATATATAAAGAACTCATACAACTCAATAGGAAAAAAAATCCAATTGAAAAATGGGAAGAT
The DNA here is from genome assembly GCF_057802395.1 of Ceratotherium simum simum. NCBI lineage: Eukaryota > Metazoa > Chordata > Mammalia > Perissodactyla > Rhinocerotidae > Ceratotherium > Ceratotherium simum. The sequence goes on along the minus strand of NC_141901.1, from coordinate 63,671,830 downwards.
CTGAATAGACATTTTTCCAAAGAAGACATACAGACAGCAAACACATACATGAAAAGATGCTCAAAATCATTAATCATCAGGAAAATGCAAATCAAAACCACAATGAGATATCACCTCACATGTGTTAGAATGGCTATCAAAAAGACAAGAAATAACAACTGCTGGCCAGGGTGTGGAGAAAAGGGAATCTTTGTGCACTCTTGGTGGGAACGTATATTGATACAACCACTATGGAAAACAGTATGGAGTTTCCTCAAAATGTTAAAAATAGAACTACTGTATGATTCAGTAATTCCATATCTGGGTATTTACCCAAAGAAAATAAAAACACTAACCCCAAAAGACATATGCACCCCCATGTTCATTGCAGCATTATTATAATAGTCAAGATATGGAAACAACCTAAGTGCCCATCAATGGATGAATTGTTAAAGAAATACACATGATGGAATATTATTCAGCCATAAAAAAAGAATGAAATCTTGCCATTTACTCCAACGTGGATGGACCTCAAGGGCATAGTTCTAAGTGAAATAAGTCATACAGAGAGAGACAAATACCATATGATCTCTCTTATATGTGGAATCTAAAAAACAACAACAACAGCAAGCTCATAGATACAGAGAACAGATTGGTGGTTGCCAGAGCCGGGGAGTGGGGGGGGTGGGAGAAATGGGTAAAGGGTATCCAAAGGTAAAAATAAAAAATAAAATGGAAAGAAAACAATAACAAAAATATAAAAAGCCCCAAGCAATCAAAACAGAGATCACCAAATCCATGCACAAAAAGTCCTTAATTTTATTTTATATACCTTTCCAACAAGTTTGGTTAGCTGGTTTCCTAACCCATAATAAATTACTAGTTAAAAAATTTATGAGGCATAAATCTTATTTTTTGATTGAATAACAGCAACTATGACTATGTGGTCATCTGTCTTTATTGCTCTAGTCTACTTTGTGAGTGAGCTATATTTAAACATGGCGGCATATCTCACTATGTAAAGTGAGAATAGCAGTTTGTGGTATTCCAGTGCCATTTTTAAAATGTTCTTTATTCACTAGGTTTTATTTCTATATTGTTATGTTTGAGGTTTTGAAAGAGAAATAGAGTTGTGGTTGGCATTTGACAAGTTATAAAGCTATAATCTTGAGAATTTAACTAGAAAGAAAAATACTCATAAATTATAAACTAGAGTAGAAAGAACATGGTGAGCATCTTCTTTGGATTTGCTTTGTTCACTGTTCATTTTGGAAGACTCATAAGTGTTGTATCTAAAGGATTTAAAACGTCAAAACCTCAAAAACCATGTGCCCAAACTTTTAATTTCTTATGACATTCAGGGGAAAAATGAAACTTACAGCAGGTATTCTTTCTTACCTCAAGTAAATCAGGCTTCTTTATTTTCCTTTTTTTTTTCTTAAGACACTAATGAAACAATGAGGACACATAGGGAATTTTGTGAACTGGGAAACTTTTATATCTATCCAAACTTTTTCTTTTTGACTCACTTCCAAACGTGTCTCTCTAGCATCTCCTGCATATCTCCATTTCTGGTTTTCCTTTCAAGTGGTCTTGCATCTGTCTCTCCCACAGGAAATTTAAGCCAAATAATTTAGGTTCATGAAGGTTAAGAAAATGCCAGATCAATAATTCAGACATTCAACTAGTTGTGTTTTCACCACCAACTATTTAAGTAAAATAATATCACAAACATTTCTTAGTATTATTTTGTATAAAACACTGTGATAAGAATTTCCACTTTAGACCATGATGGGATAAGAAAAACTGAATTTACCCTTCCAGTTACACAACTAGAAAATTACACAACAACAAAATATATGAAACAACAGTTCTCAGATATTGGGCAACAGGCAGCTAAGAACTACACTCATGGAGAGAAGGGAAACAAACATGGTAACCCTCCAGTTACTCCAACTTACTGCCTAGAGGTAGTTTCCAGTCAGCAGTGCAGGGAAGGGTGACATAAACAGTCTTGGGGCCTTGCTGGGTGGAGGAAAGAGAATCAGAGTTTGGGGACATCAATTTGTGGAGCAGAGCAACATAAAAGAAGGAGTTGCTCAGAGAGAAAGAAAGTGAGAACGAAAGAGAGTGAGCGAACCTGGAGATCTGAGGGGGGGTCCATTGTACTCTGGAGCTGAGCACTCTCCATGTGAGTAGACACTAGCCAAGGATGGGTAAAGAACCACCAGAAAGTAATAGGCCAAAAAATCTCCAGGGCTCTCATAAAACTAGGGATAGTTTGTTTTCTTACCAGCCAGTATGTAAACACTTCGTACTGCCAGGGCCTCATGTAGAATCCTCAGAAGAGTATTGCTCTAGTGGTGAGGCTAAATAAACCCTAGAATAAGGTTTCTCTGGACATATCCTATTAAAGCTTAATGTCGGGCTGGCCCCGTGGCTTAGCGGTTAAGAGCGCACGCTCCGCTGCTGGCGGCCCGGGTTCGGATCCCGGGCGTGCACCAACGCACTGCTTCTCCGGCCATGTTGAGGCCGCGTCCCACATACAGCAACTAGAAGTCTGTGCAGCTATGACATTCGACTATCTACTGGGGCTTTGGGGGAAAACAAAATAAATAAAAATTAAAAAAAAAAAAAAAGCTTAATGTCGAGACTGAAAAGGACCAAATTAATTTCAAGTAACGTAACTGTGGTCCAAAAGAAAACTCAGCAGTATTTAAAAGTATACAACAGTGAGTGCCCAACAAAGTTAATTTTGCCACATCTGGCAAACAAATAAAATATAACCAGGCATGAGAAGAAGTAGCAAAATATGACCGACAGATAGGATAAAAATTAATCCATAGAAATGGACCCGGAAATGAGCGACATGACGGAAGTAGCAGACAAAGACATTAAAACATATATGAATATGTTCCATATATTCCAGAATGTGAAGGAATACATGAATGCAATGAGGAAAGAAATGGAAAATATAAAGATGGAGGCAAATAGAATTTCTAGAGATGAATGAATAATATACCTAAAATTAAAAATACACTGGATGGGGTTAGAGCAAATTAGACCTGGCAGAAAAAAAGATCAGTGAATTTGAAGACATAGCGATAGAAACTATTCAAAATCAAACAGATTAAAATGATTCAAAAAAATTGAACATAAGTGAATTGTGGGACAATGAGAATCTAAAAGCAGTATAGAGAAAACAGAGAAAAGCTCTGTGATAGGCACTGGTCTCTTTCTACATGCCAGATTCTGAGCTAAGCACTTCATGTGTGTTATCTCACTTACCACTAGGAGGTGGGTACTGCATTTGCCCCAATATTATGTGAGGAAACTACAAAATCACTACAAACAATGACTTTAAGCAAATGTTTAATTATAAAACAGAATCTTTTTAAGTACAACACTAAATTTTCCAGGATTTTATTTTCATGTTATAAATGCAAAGCATAGCATGTCTTTTGAAGTTCAAAATAGAACTGGATGTTAAGCTGGATAATTATTAACTACAAGATATTAAGTGTTTTATTTAAGGTCATATAGTTAATAGAACCAAGAAAATTTTCTCTTTCCTATTTGCTGTTGTGTTTCTATGAATCCTGCCACTGTCACAGCAAGTCAAAAAGGAAGAAAAAATTTTTGGCTAATGTCAGGAAAGCCTCACAGATGAAATTGGATAAGGACTAAGTTTTAAAACATTAATCAGAATTCCATGAGGAGAAGGGGATGTATAAGGCATTGCAGGCAGAGAGAACATTCAAGGAAAGGCACAAGGAAGAAAGCTCTCCAGATCCGTTTAAGAGGTAACAGATAATATACGTTGGCTGAAGCAGAAATTTCATAGAGGGACATGTTACAAGAAAGCTGGAAAAACAGGTTGAAACCAAATCACTGAAAACTTTGAATGTCACAAAATTTAGTACAGAAGCATAGGTATTTAAATCTCAGCTATCTGAAATCCGTCTTTTAGGAGTTTAGGCCCCAGGAAAACCTCCAGCTCTAAAAGTCATCCCAGCAATCACAGTGAATGCCCAGAGGGAATTGACTTAGTTAGGAAGACATTATTTATGTCTGATAGATCTGATGATTGTATAAAAAGAAATGGGAACTCTATTTCATAGAGCAGAAAAAAACCAATTATTTTATCTGTAAACCAGAAAGAGTGAGAAAGGTGACACTGGCAGGAGAGACAAGCATGAAGAATTGAAGAGCTGAAGAGATGTGGGACTGGTAATGGCATCAATAGAAGCCGCATTAGCATCACCATTTATTAGAAACTGATGGAGGCCCATGAGCAGAGGCTGTGCTGGCAGCACCAAAGAGAAAATGTTCACAGGAGAGACATAGAAGAGATATGGGTAAGTAGGTAGTCACCTACATTTTATCCATTTTTAAATTCTTCATGGAACTATTAAATGAGAAATGTAGAAGCACCATAGAATGTCAGCTTTTTTGTCTCATAAAAACACCACAGAAAATTGTCTCTTCCCTGGTTTCTAGCCAAACTCCAACTGAGAAAGGTCATATTTAGGAAAGATTTTTTAGATATATGCAATTTAATACTCTGAGGTATTCTCTCATCAATATGACCACTAAGGGGCTACATGTACCAACCACCATAACTTGGCTCCTAGTACAATTCCTTTCATTATAACTTGGACTGTAGTTTTATGCTCTTGGGTATTATTTCCTGTAGCAACAGCTGTTTGGTGGACCCCTAGTATTTTGTAGAAAACTTCCACCATCACTCAGTATTGAAGCAACGGTATCGAAGCAACAGTATTGAGGTAAAAATATTTAGCCAATTTTCTTTACCTTTCCTCCTTACTCCTCCACATAGGAGTGATTATAGATTAATAAACTGGCAAAACTCTGTCATCTTTTGTTTGCATCTTTGCTGCGTTCTTCTTTGGGCAGAATGTGCAAGAGGAGTCTTCTTTTGTAGTCTTCCATTCTTTTCTCCTTCAAAGCAGCCTGTAGGTCTTCCTTCTTTGGATTGTCAAACTCAATGGACCAGGATATGCTCCTGTAGCGAATGACTACAGTTGTCTAGCTGCCCATGCAGTGTCTGTGTGGGTTAGAAAATCACTCCAAGACGATAGGGGAAGATTATTCAAGGCGTCTGTCTGAAGGTTGTCATGCATCTTAAAGTCCCATTTTGGCTATATAAAATTCACTGCTGTATTTTCTGTAAAGTGTGGAGGACACTGTTCATCATATCACTTAACTAAATCTCCTATATAAAGCTCTTCTTGAAATTGGTTTAGAATTCCACAGTGAGAAATTAAATGTTTCACATGAGCAAATGGTATGCTGCTTGATTCTGTTCTATAAACAAAACAATATCACAAATTGTGTTTTGTTATATGCTCCCCAAAAAGCGTAAATCCGGATTTGAAACTCACCACAGCAACTATGTTCATATGTGGTTTAGTAATGCAGTAGCCTCCTTTTCCGTGGTTCCGTTTTTACATTTCTATTTTGTCATTTTATTGTTCATACTTTTGCTGTAAGTCACCTCAAATCCTTTCGGAAGAGGCAGGATGAGTATAAACATGGTTACAATTCAAGTTATATCAAGTGAGAGCCTACATGGTGCTTGCCATCCTCCTAGCCACTGGCAAATCAAAATACAGAAACTGTCGACACTGATTTTACAGAACTCATAGCTCAATTAAGAAGGCAGGCGTGGGAAATTAATAATTATAAGGCATTATTATAGAGTTATGTGCAAGTTCTACAGGGAAAACAAAAGTAACTTGTTAAGACATTGGGAAAGTTTTCCTAGGAATAAAGAGGTTTTATCTGAGTAGCATAGGATGAGTAGGAGTTTTACAGGTACAGAAAGCTGCAAATTGTATTTCTTAAAGAAACACTTGCATAAAGAGAGATAGATTTATTTATTGAAAGCATGTGATGATTTGAGAACAATGCACATAATTTTAAGTCTCTTTATTGTAGGGTGGAGTAAGATGGGATTGCAAACTAGCCCACAGACCAAATCTTCCCTGCAACCTATTTTCGTAGGGCCATGTGCTAAAAATGGATTAAAGATTGTTAAATAAATAAATAAATGTGACAGATACCATATATGACCCACAAAGCCTAAAATATTTATTATTTAATACTTACAGAAAATGTTTGTGAGCCCCTGGTGTAGGATGTGGTTTGGTAGGGGTATAACAGCGGTAGAAAATGAGGCTAGAGAATTTTGAAAAAGTCTCATATAACACACTAAAGAGTTTGAACTTTAGCCTAAGAAAATAGTATGTGATATGTGGTGGCTTTGCCATAGGCTAGGCTGAAATACGTATCCCAAAGTTTCCTTCTCTATATGTTTCCACTTAGGGTAGGCTATAAATGAGAATTCTGTGGAAAATTTAGAGGGCAGAAGTGAAGCAACAGGGCCGGCCCCGTGGCTTAGCGGTTAAGTGCGCACGCTCCGCTACTGGCGGCCCGGGTTCGGATCCCGGCGGGCACCGAGGCACTGCTTCTCTGGCCATGCTGAGGCCGTGTCCCACATACAGCAACTAGAAGGATGTGCAACTATGACATACAACTATCTACTGGGGCTTTGGGGAAAAAAAAAAGGAGGAGGATTGGCAATAGATGTTAGCTCAGGCCCAGTCTTCCTCAGCGAAAAGAGGAGGATTAGCATGGATGTTAGCTCAGGGCTGATCTTCCTCAAAAAAAAAAAAAAAAAAGAAGTGAAGCAACAGGCATTTTCTAGCTCACATCTGTTGTCTCCAATCTGCGGACTCACCTCATTAGTGTGAGGCAACAGCCTGTTTTGTTCCTGTTCAACCCTACCCTGGATCCTCCTTCAACTTCTCCAACTCCTGAGACAGGAGGGTGTGTAGCTCCATGATGAAGGACTTATGTTAAAAGTCAAATTAGAGGCAGCTCTGATGGCCTAGTGGTTCAAGTTCAGCGTGTTCTGCTTCAGCGGCCCGGATTCGGTTCCCGGGCACAGAACCACACCACTCATCTATCAGTAGCCATGCTGTGGGGGTGACTCACATAGAAGAACCAGAAGAACTTACAACTATACACAACTGTGTGCTGAGGCTTTGGGGGGGAACAAAAGAAGGAAAAAAAGAAGGAAAATTGGCAACAGATGTTAGCTTAGGGCAAATCTTTCCCTGCAAAAAAAAAAAAAAGTCAAAACTAAAGAATTAATATTACCTAGTATCAGGTATATATGTCTTCTTCTGATGACGAAAAATATAGATTTTGGATCATGTTTTCCTTAAGAAAATTTACCACAGATTCTTGAACTGTTGTGTTACCACTTCTTCATGACCATGGTCAGATGTGTTTCAAGTGACCTAGAATGATGAGTACAAGCTCATAAGAAGGAGCTTGTTTTCCCCATGTGGTGTGTAAGTCAGATGCTATTTTGAATTGTGCTAAAAATTCAAAGAATCTTTGAGGAAGCCATTTGGAGAAACATAGCTTTGGCCTTTGATTCTCCAATTAAACCTATGAATACACACACAAAAAACTATGCTACAAAACTTAAGAATTCATGCAATTACACATCCTTCAATCAACACTTTGAAGACAGAGATTACCAAAAAAAAAGAGATAGATTGACATCTTTCTTAAGAAATCAAGTCCTAGTTTCCATTTTAGTTGCTATACATTTAACCTCATGTACAGTACTATTTTCAGCAGAACCATTGTATAATGCTCCACTGGAATGCACAAGAATAACTAACTATAGTGAAGACACTGAATCACGAAGTAAAAGCTGTAGTATGTAATTGGAACTCCTTTTAGGAAGGAAAGGAAATGTTTAGTGGATTTTACCATGATTTCTCCTCAGCATCTCAAGTGAGTCATTAATGAAACATTTTGCATTGCCAAGATTTTACTTTATATTTTACTTAATTACTTAATTCACTTTTAGTCACCGGATACCAAGTCATTAGCTTTAGACTAGTGCCTGTCCTTTCCATAGCTTGGAAGTAGAATCTCCTCTGAAATCCTTTAGCATTTTATCTATATCTCTTTAATGGCACATGTCAATTTAATCCTAGAATTTTAATTATTTATGTACATGGCTTTATTTTAACTTATCAGATACTTAAGAAAAAGATTCTTTTGTTTTTCATTTGTGTATTTATATAGTACTTTGTTAATACATTACGCACATTATGTTAAAAAATATTTGTGAAATACTTTTTACTGTATAACTCATCTTACTATTATTGCAAATTATTTTATAGCTTTATGTTGAGTCTTATAAATTGTCTATGTACAACATATATAACAAGTGTATATTAAATTCACAGGCTCCAAAATTTTCAAATTTTGCCCAATTGCAACAGTCTGTATATTTAGCCTTATTTTAATATAATTAATTATTTCCTTTTTCACAAGTATAAGTGAGGCTAAATGATAACATTGTAGATTTAGACTCAAAATTCTATCAAGGATTGGAACTTTCAGCATGCATTAGAATTAAGTTTTCACCTTAACAAATAAATAACACCACAGGATTTATTTTAATAGGTGAAGACATTTGCTAGTGTTTTAATTACTCAGTGGAGTCAAATCTGCAAATCAATTACTAATCATTGAGATACAAATTGTCTATTTAAAATGCACTAATCAAAGTGCCCTTTCAACTCCTAAAGGAGTTCAATTTAAGGTGACATTATTTCACCAAACTTGATATCAGTCATTATTTTATTTTCGTATTTACATTCTTGTCCTATGACCCATTCAATCTGTGGAATTCTTCAGGTAACTGAGAATTACAAACCCAAAGTACAGGCATTTACCGTTTTACATCTCTACAGATTTTCCATGCGTTAGAGCTAGACAGTTTTTCCTGTAATTCTTCACCCTTAGTGATGTCAATCTAAGGTTAGAGTTCCTTTGGAGATTAGCAGAAGCGCTGTGTCTAAATAAATGTCATGAGAAAAGGCAGTGTGTAGAACTTGCAGAGATCTATTTTTTAGACAATGGGATTGCTTCTTTCCTATCATCCTGCAAACCAATAGAGTGTTGGTACTCCCAGAGTAGTTCTCCTTTCCTTCAAGATTGCTCATTAAGGTGTCATCTTTCATTAAAGGATTAACGTCTGTTGGTTAAAGTATGAAGCATGAGGCATTCTCCTCTTCTGTTGATCGATCAATATGACTACCAGCATTAAGGACTTGACAACTACACAACTTCTCCAGGGCTCCAATAGCCGTGGAGCTGCACATTGGTTTGGACAATTTGGAATGTGAAGATGGTGATTTAATTCACAGTTCTTAGAGTTCCACGCTTCAATTTTCATAACTTCAAAATAATTGTAAGGCCTCCCCATTCCCATCACAATTGAGGTCACTTAATCCATACTTTGCAATTCCATATCTTCCCAAATCCTGTAATTAAGCAAGAGGGAAGTAAGGGGCTCTAATTCAATGCTATAAAACTCAGAATAGTCATTTTTGTCACATTTCCAGAAACGATTTTTGACAAGGAAGTGTAATGTAAGAGAGAAAAGCATCTGGCTTGGCGACATATTTTCAAATGCCAACTCTTCTCCTTATTAGTTGGCCTTGGACATTCCTCTTAACTTCTCTTGAACTTGTTTCCTCATTGAGAAAATGGTGGTAAGAATATCAATTGTGCAGGGAGTAAATTGAAAATAATAAACATAATACATCTCCTTTCCCAGTTCAATACTTTGAAATGTTCAAGTCCATAATCTTAGATCCCACATAAAACCTGTCAGCAAATCATGTTGGGTCTACCTTCCAAATATATTCATTATTTGATCACTTCTTCCTGTCTCCACCATTACCTTCTTGGTCCAAGACTTTATCTTCTCTCACTCGGTTACTGTGACAGCATCAATATGTTTCCCTGCTTCAGCTCCTTCCCCGTATATTGGCTATTCTCCAGACAGCAGACAAAGCTACTTTTAAAAAACATAAGTCAGGACATGGCACATTCCTCTCAAAATCCTCCACAGTCTTCTTATCTCACTTAGAGCCAAATTCTTTAAAATGTACCTCAAAGCGTTACATGCTTTGGCCACATTTTACCTCTCTGCCCCTCCCTGATCATTCTATTTAAAATTGACTCACTTCTCTCATCTCTCTATCTCCCTTTCTTGCTTTATTTTTGTTTCGTTAACACTTATCACAATCTACCCAACTGTATATTTTATCTTGTTTATTGTTTAACCTTTTCCCTGTATCAACCACTGTTGTGCACCATTTCAGATTTGCTCAGTTGTTTTGCTTTTTTTCCCCCACTCTTTACTTCTGCTTCCTGGATTATACTTCCCAATAAATTACTTATATTTAATCTTCCATTTTAGGCTTTGTTTTATTGGGAAACCCAGGCTAAGACAGCAGTACCCAGAGTTGCTTAGAAAGCTGATATATTGGAGGTGGATCAATGACCAATCATATGGCAATAAGAAACTTGCTGGTGTTAAGTGAAGTGCTGAAAAACCCTGGGGTGCACACCAGCTTCACAATTCCTATAATTCTCACCTTTGATGGATTTGGATGGAGGAAAAATAGAACGTAAGGCATTACATAACATTGTGAATGTGATACTTGGGAAATATAGAGGCAATGTATTACAAAGATTAAGGAGAGCCTGGCATTGGGATGTTTGAAAAAAGAAAATTATAGGCTAAATCATATAACTATCACCTGAAGAATAGCATGTCTCTATGGCAGTTTAAGGAGAGCTTCATCTCCTATTGTCTCAAGATAGACTGTGTGGAGAATCAGGCCAGGATCCACGTATAAGGGAGGCAGAATCGCAAAGAAGATGAATCCATAACCTTGACAGATGTCCTTTTTTCTTTTGCTTCTTCTTCTTGTTTAAGACCTTGATAGGAAGAGTAAGATTCTGAGTACAGGATAGGGACGTTTTGGTGGGTGATTCTGTGGAACCTGGACCACTAAATTTCCATCAACTTTCTATGTATTGAAAAAAGTCCCCTGCTCCTTCAGAGCAGAGAAATCTCCCTTTTTCTGGAGACCTTTAAATACCTCAACTGAAGCAGTGCCTTGCAAAGACAATGCTTGAATTCCTCAAACTTCACCCCTGCCACTTCCCGTTATTTTAAGCCAGTCACTGGAATCATATTTTAGCACAGTGGTGGGGAAATACAGTTTGTGCTTCAGGATTAAAATGATTACACATCAAACGAACTGTAGGATCTGGCTATTATGTATCAGCAGGAGATGGGGAAATGCGTGGGAGTGATTCTTATGGTGTTAGACCAAGAAGGTAGGGCAGAACATTGGCCGCTATTGGGAATAATTTTTTTGAGCTGGTGGCACTCACCCATGTCTCAGGATTCAGTGTTCTGGTGAGGACCTCTGGAAGCTGGTCTTAATACTGGTGGGATGGCTCTTTCAAAGTTGATTATGGCTTTGGATAAACAAAGCAAAGATGTTGGAATTTCCATATCATTTAACAAGAGTAGAATACTTAGAAAGTCAAACCTTTAGATTAGATTAATCACAGAAGACTAGAGAACCATCACCAGGCCATATTCCCTAGGAGAGTCCTGGTAACACTACCTTCTCCAAGGTAGAAGTGATAAGTTGACGAGCTATGTCATAGCATCTTTAGAAGCTCAGTAGCGGCTGTAGCTGTAAGCTGGTATTGACTATGGGAGATGTTATCATGCTACTGACTTCACTAATACAAGTGAGAATGATGGAATCTTGGAAAGAGAGAGACTAAATGGCAGCATTTAACTTCAGAGGTAATGTGACCTGATTACTGTAATAAGTAGCAAGGTAGATGTGACAATCAGGCTAATTTGTCCTACAGGAATCTGAGGTGATGGAAAACCGTGGTGTTCCTAGTGGCAAGATAGGGAGTTGCTCAATTTATATTATAAAGAATATTGAGAGCTGACAAGCAGAAATGTAATGTCTGCCATTGAAATGGGAAATCACAGTTGCTTCCCTGTTTTTGAGATATAATTAACTTCACAAGCCTAGAGCTGCATGATTGAAGGAGAAGGAAGAAGGGTAATAATGTTGTATATTGTGATAAACATGTGTGATAAACGTTTCCTCAATCCTACCCCAAAGGAACTTGCACACTGGGCAAAGGGAAATTCTGAAACTTTATAAGAACTGTTGGATATGGGATCTTAGTTCAATCTAATACCAGAGAAGACAAAAATGTCATCAAGGTCTTCTGGTAGGAGCAAGGATTAGTGGAAGGCAGATAAATGTATTTCTGGTGTAAGTCTATCTCACAGTGTATAACATGGGAGTATGGAACAACTATGTGGTGACTTCCACAGTTGCCAAATGTATAATTGGGATAAATATACTTAGCAGCTGGCAAAACTCTCACATAGGTTTCCTGACCTTCTCTAATAAAAGGAATTAAGTAGGGAGGTTCAAGTGGAAGTCATTGCTTCTCAACCAGCCAAGATTGTAAATCAGAAGCCAGACTACATCTTCCCAACATCAAGGAATTAAAATATTGTGGAAGGTGGCCATCATGTTTCCATTCCTACCTGTCAGGTCCCTATAAAAACAGATGGATTGTGTTGGACTACTAGAAATTTAATTAGATGGTAGCTCCCATGCTCACTTTAGTATTTTTACTACAGTAGATTAACACGATTTGTGGCACTTGTTTTGCCAATATTTATTTTGTCAATGCATTTTTACTAATCTCCATTGGTAAGGAGAAACTAAATCTATTTGCATTTACCTGGGAAGGATAGCAGTGCACATTCATTCTCTTGCATCAGAGCTCCCGACACAGTGATTTCCAGAGGGACCGCGACTATCTTGACATTCCAGAGATCATAATGCTGGTTCATCATTATGCTAACTGGACCTGATTTAAAAAAAAAAAAAGACAATTAGCCTATAAACCTTAGGAAGGCAGGTGTACAAGAACATGAAATCTATTGTTCACTACATTTGTGAAGTTTATAGAAATCCAATGGTCTGGAACATCTCTAGAATAAAGTGAAAATTGTTGCACCTGTGAAAAAGGCATAGTACTTGGTGGACTTCTTTGGATTTTGGAGGCCCCAAATCCATATATATGTATATACTCATATATATAACATACATATATACACACACGTGTATATAAGATATATATATACACATATATATAATATATAACATATGTTTTTACTGTTCAACGTATTATTGGTGACTCTGAAGGCTGCCAGTTTTAAGTGGGGCCCAGAGAAAGAGAGAGCACTGCAGGAGATCCAAGCTACAGTGACAGGTAATCTGGCATTGCTAGAGATATTCTTAGTGCATAAAAAATAGGAGACACCCACAGACCATGTGAGTTCTGTAGGAAAGTTAGAACTTCTGTAGCAGTATCACTTGAAAAATTAGCTCCTGTCATGTTACTGGGGACTGTCAAAACTAAATACCTAGCCACGGATACAAAGTTAGTATTTGGCAAGATTTGGTATTTTTGGATTCACTATTTCATAAGATCAAACAGATATAACAATAGTCCATTTTGCAATGGAAATGGTACATTCAAGATTGGGCCCCAAAAGCTGCAGAAGCAACAAATAAATTAGGTGCAAGTAGCCTAGATTCCCACTAAAGACCTTTTCCAGATCATATTTAGGGCCTTATGAGACATTTTCTATGACCAGCAGTGGAGAGCTCAGTCTAGTTCCTAGATGAGAAGCCATAATATATTGATGCTATATCTCAGCCCCTCTCTTGGTGGCCTAAAGGGTAGCGCTTGGGGCATGAAAAGGGTAGAGTAAAGGGTAGGGTAAAGGATAGAGCTTTGGGCACTATATTTTGTCCTTCACTTTGTATGGAGGAAAAAACTCTCTGAAGTGTGAGTGGATATGCACAGACTTCTGGGCAGAGGTGAATGGCTTGGCAGATTAGTCAGAGGTCTGGAAAGAATTAGATTAAAAGATCGGGGAAAGGAAATTCTGGAAAGAAACACATGGATAGACCTATGGGGCTTGGAACAAAGTGCTCATATCTTTGTGTCTCAAGTTGATGCCCACAAATGACAATCACATACTACTGTGAAGACTCTTAACAATCAGGTGGAGAGTCTGAACTATCCTAAGGATGGCAATAAGCCTCTCTCCTCAGTCACCACAGTGTTGGTGTGAATGGCCATCACAGCAGGGTTGTAGCTACCTTTCTCCAAGGCTGAGCTAACTACTGCCATGCTAAATGCCCAAACTTTATCTCAGGACATCAACGATGAGCCCTTGTGGCACCAATCTTCAAGGAGACTGGCCTGCCGTTAAATTGCAGGTTGATTATGTCAGACACATTTCACCCTAAAAGGGATAGCAATTGCAAATTTAACATCTAATCCAGATATGGGTTTACCTTCCTTTTGCAGTGCCTCCTCCATTGTGAACAACTGAGGGGTTACAGAATGCCTAATCTCTTAGCAAGATATCCCACACGATATTGCCTTGCAATAAGATACCTATTTTACAGCAAAGGATGTATAACAGTGGCTTTATGGCCATGAAATTTGCAGGTGTTCACATGTATTTCATCAATTACATGAAGCTAATTTAATATAACATGATATGGCCTGCTAAATACCTAGCTAATGTGTCTGAAAGGGATTGATATCCTTTGAAGTTGGGGGCTGATATTCAGAATGTGGTATATATGCTGAAATAACCACTGATACACGCTGTTCTGTCTCCAAATGCTAGAATAGGTAGGTCTAGGAACCAAGAAATAGAAGTACTCTCAGTGATCCACTTGTGCAATCTGTGCTTTCTGTCTCTACCATTTGAGGTTCTGTTAGTCAGCCTCCTGATTCCTTACAGTGGAGAGGATGCTTCTGCTTGGGGAAACACTATTTGTTCATAGAACATTAACATCACCTGTCCATTTTGGTCTTGTTAGTCTATCAGACCAGCAATCGAAGAAAGAAATAATTGTACTGTCAGGAGTAATTGACTCCAGTTAAAATAAGGAATTAGGATTGCTGTTAAACAATGGAAGAGGAATATGCTGGAATACAAGATATAGTCTCTTGACTCTTTTGGGACTAGTGATAAATTCAAATATACATTACAGCAACCACAGGCTGACAAGGGCGAAACAATGAAGAACTCACCCCTTTTGGGAGTTTGGGTGTTGGAGCAGCCAGACTGATAGCTGAGGGTGAAAGAAATCTAGAGGGATGTTGAAAGATATATTTACTGAATATTAAAGGTTTAATATTAAAAAGTTAAAGCTAAGGATCAGCGGCTGCATTGCTGTTTATGGCTTATTTTAATAACCTTCTTGCCTCAAGACTTTGCAGAGATTTCAGCGGACCATCACCTTGATAATAACTCTGAGTTGGATTGGATTTAAAGGAGAAAACAAGAGGAACAGTGTGGTGCAAGAGGTGACCTGTATCACATAACTTGTGCAAACTTCATATCTGGTTGTCTTCATTTGTTTATTACTCCAGCCATGGCTGTTGTGAATCAGTTCTGTACGTGCTCTGAGAGTCTCACCTCAGTCCTATGCTGTACTTCTTAGTTTCCTGCTGTCATATTCAGGGACAACACAGAAGTGGCTGCCACAGTGTGGATGCTACAAGCAATTTCTTGGCATAAACATGCACGTTTTGGTAGTGCGGTGGAGTTAACACCCTGTGGAGTAAACTTTTGGCCAACGGGGTATGGGAGCCTATGGAGAAATGCCTCCGTCATTTTTCATCCTCTATTAGATGGTTCTAATATGAATATCATAGGGATTCTCAAGAGGACCTATGGGAATGATCAACCCCTTCTAACAGTAGCCAACTCAATTACATATAGTGATACAGGCTCTCCCTTGTTCTTGATTTGCTTCCAATGCTTTCTATATAACTTACCTCAATGAAAAGCCTTTTAAGTCTTGGTTTCTGAGTCTGATTCATTGCAAAAATCATGTAACTCTTTAGAATATAAGTTCTATAAGGACAGTGGTTTTTGTCTGTTTTTCACTGCTATATTTTTAGCGCCTAGAGTGGTGAGCCTGACGCAGTACATGCCTTCAATAAATATCTGTTAAATCAATGTATTAGACATCGTTAATGCTCCTCCCAGACACCTTTCAAATCACTTATTGGTACTGCCCAACTACCTCTCAGATTCTGCAGGATTTGCTTCAAACAATTTGCACATGCAACTGCCCTTGGCTTTTTGGAGCCCTTTTACCCATACGCCCAAGAGAGCTGGAAGGTGCCTGGGGTTTTACATTATCTCCCCTACATCCAACTGGAACTGACTAGTGTAGAAATATGAAAGCTCAACTCCCTTATCTCAAGGCAGAACAAACTCTGAAGTCTAATTTATGTTCCAGAACTTTCTGCATAATCAGGCATAGGTTAGGCCTGAAATATTACTCATATTTGTCTTCCCCATCTCTGTCTTACTTTCCCCACACTCTATTGGTTTCTTTTGGGGGCACTTCCTTAAAAATCAGAAAATCCCAACTTGAAACAATGAAAGAAAATGCCAAGAATATAACAGGAGCTCAATAAGAGGCAATATGTTTTAAAATAACAAGCATTATTATTTATTATTGTTATTATTTCCTATAAAATTATTAGTATATCCCTTTTGACAAAAACAGGCATCTACTTTCTTTTATTTTTGATACCCAAACTTTGAGACCCACAACTGTAAAGTTCTGAAAACTCAGTTTCCATATTATTCTTTGTGACTGAGGGTCTGTTTTAATAACATGGAAATCAGAAGATGTATATAACATAAATGTAGTACTGGCTATTTCCTACACTTGGATGATCATATGAATCAACAGAGAGCTATCAAAAAATACAAAATTTCAAGCCCACCTTCCAGAGATTCAAATTTATTAGGTCTTTATTTTTTATTTATTAATTTATTTTGTGAGGAAGACTGGCCCTGAGCTAACATCCATTGCCAATCCTCCTCTTTTTGCTGAGGAAGATTAGCCCTGAGCTAACATCTGTGTCCATCTTCCTCCATTTTGTATGCAGGAGGCCGCCACAGCATGGCTTGATGAGTGGTGCATCAGTCCACACCCGGGATCCAAACCTGCAAACCCCGGTCTGCCAAAGCAGAACTTAACCACTATGCCACCGGGCTGGCCCGGGTCTTTGTTTTTTAGGAAACTGTACTTTTAAAATTTTGCCTAGGTGATTTCTTTTTTATTGTGGTAACATTGGTTTATAACATTGTACAAATTTCAGGTGTGTATCATTATACTTCTATTTCTGCATAGATTATATCATGTTCACTAGTCAAATACTAATTACAATACATCACCACTCAAGCGTGCCTAATCATCCCTTTCACCCTTCTCCTTCTCACCCTTCCCCTCTGGTAACCACCAATCCAATCTCTATCTCTATGTGTTTGCTGTTGTTTTTATCTTCTACTTATGAGTTAGATCATACTGTATTTGACCTAGATGATTTTAATGATCTATCAGGCGTGGAACCACAGAGTTTAGCCTCTCAAAATTGTAGTCCTGTTTTGTTCTTTGAAAGCATTGTGATTGATTTCATGAATAGGTCTTATTCTATTGTCTTGTATTGTCTGTTGCTGAGCCCTTTGGAGACCTGGTTGGGAGGACCAGCCCCAACAACCAATGGGTGGGCCTATCATTCAGGTTATAGAACCTTTGAACTAGTTGAAGCTAGTTGCAGCTAACAGTAATCTATTTTTTATATATATACCACATATGTAATATAATA
Source organism: Ceratotherium simum simum (assembly GCF_057802395.1). Taxonomy (NCBI): domain Eukaryota; kingdom Metazoa; phylum Chordata; class Mammalia; order Perissodactyla; family Rhinocerotidae; genus Ceratotherium; species Ceratotherium simum. The sequence continues at coordinate 63,654,160 of NC_141901.1, read as the reverse complement.
TGTACTATATAATATTTTAAGTTGTGATCCTTGGAAATAAAAGGATTTTAACTATTGCAAATAATTTTTTAATGTCAAAAATTATCACACTTATGTAGCCAACACTTCTTTATACATATATAATTTTTTTCTTGCAGATTATATGTAATCACTTCATTATCTGACCAGAATGTAGCACAGAGAATTCAAAGCAAGTTTTTTAATAGTTAAAATTATTTTAGAAGAAAACGTACTTATATAAATGAGACAATCCAATAGAAAGAATATATATATATATCTAATTATATTCATAGATACATATAAAGAAATTGTGATTATTTAATAGCACATAAATAAAATTATATATGTATATGTTTATATATACTTTTATGGTGTATATGTATAAGTATATATGCATCATATGTATATATATATAATTTTTTATTACTTCCTATTAGTGATCAAAATAATTATATTAATCACATAAAGAATAAGAAACAATAACTATATTAATAACACATTATTTTAACACTATGTAATTTATTGTGTGCTCATAAACTTTATCTCATTTTATCCTTGTAATAACTAAGAAGTTGATATAACTAATAACTAATCAAAGGAATGGCACAAGAGTACACAATAGGTTACTGACTTTGAGATCCTATGAAATAGGTCAAATATCTTTTTTATCCACTTATTATATAATGATCATAATTTTGTGCAAGCTTCTAAGTTGGTATAATGCTCTCAAATACATTCTATCATTTGATCTTACAGTAATCCTGGGGGATATGTAAAATTAACTACGTTTTATAAATTGAAGAAATGTAAGCTCACAGAAAATTGACTTGAACAATGTCAGTTGGGAAAAGACTAACAGCTTCTAAAACAATTTTTTTTTTAACTTTCAAAGCTTGTACACGTTCATTCTACCACACAGCTCTTCTTTTTCCTGATAGTAGACAATTGTTCACATATAAACATTAACTTAGTTATAATATTTATATATGCTTCTCAACATTATCAGATAGATAGACTTGACTAGGCCAATTGAGCAGAAACATTTATATGCATATGGAAAATTTAGTAAAATATGCTTTGTTTCAGTAACATAGACAAATAATATTTCTCTTCAGGGTTATCATACTTTTCATTCTTGTAAAGTTTTTACGATTTTTCATCTTTTTATTATGAAAAATTTTAAACATACACAAAAGTTGAAAGAATTTTGAAGTGAACGTAATCTTGATTCTATATTTAACAGTTTTACCATAGCTTTTTATTGCATATCTATCTCACTATTCCTTCTATCCATCTCACCATTCCTCTATTAATCTATTAGTCCATTTTCCTTGAGCAGATATAATGGTGTTTTAAATACTTTGTTCTATAATTCTAATGTTTGTTTCATTTGGTGTTGGTCTCGAGTTAATTTTTTTTCTCTCTTAAGGGTGGCTCATGTTTCCTTGTTTCTTTCTAGGATAAGTAATTTTGGATATTGTCTTGGACGTTGTGAATTCTATGTTGTAGAAAATTTAAATTGTTAGGTTCTGCCAAAAAGTAAATTTTAAAGCAGCATTTAACTTTGATAGACTAAACTACAATCTCTGACCTAGTTGTCTGCTTGGAGTCTGCCCTGCGCATGTGTGGTTCAAAGGTCAATCAGATATTTGGCTATTACCCTAATTTGAGCTTCTCTTTTCTGGCATCCTCTTTTCAAGGATTTGCATCTTCACTTTCTAATAACTGTGGTGCCTCGAACATTGTCCTCTAAGTCTGCTAGACAGTATGACCTTGTGTTTTCCATCAAAGTTTTAGCCAACCCACATGGTAGGCCTAGAGGGCCTACCATTTGGCTAAATGTGATAAAAATATGAAATTCTCAAGCTCTGTTCTCTTCATCCAAGTCTTAGCTTCTCTCCAGTTTGCCTACATCTGTTCACCCTCTAGTGCATTCAGGTAGCTGTTGTATTTTTTCCTAAATATTTTTCCCAGACTTTACAGTTATTATCTGCTGCTTGGTTTTTCTTTTAGGAGTTATTTGGCCCTACTAGAAGAACTCCCATGGTGACCTTTTAACTTACAACATTTCTGTGATTGAAAACCTTTTTGTTTTTATGAGATTTATAATAATAAATATTAAAGATCTATTTGAGTCATGTAGCTTATTATACATAAAAACTTTCACTGTTTAAATTCCCAGTTAAGCTCCTCTACTAAAAAAGTTTTAGTACAAATTTATGATAATCCAAAGGTACAATCAAGAACTATTCTCATATTTATCTGCAGTCTATGGGAAATGCCAAAGTATTCATAGGAGCATAGGCAAAGGAAGCTTACATATCCCCTTGCCAGAGTAAACATTGTACAACTGGACTGAGTGCTCGAGAATTTAAAGATCATTCAGTGGATGGCAGCAGTGATGTCAGAAAACAGGATTCTTGACTTTAACCAAATGGCTTTTTGCCTGTGCCACACTCTTTTTTGATGCAATAAATGACATTAACTTTTCAACAGTCATGAAATCTTTAATCAGGATGGTCATTTAAAACATTATAATCAATTAGGTCAAAAGGCCATTTATTGATTTGTTGACATATCATTCAGATAACCTCACTTATTGCCATGAAACCTATTGATACTGTGGTTCTTATTTTGATCACAGCCTTCTCTCCCACATTCAAAACACAGCTAAACTGTAGAACAATAGGAGTAATTGGTTAGACTGTCTTTATTGTTATCCTTTATGCTAATATTCTCCGGCTACAATAATAAAACTACTTTGACATTTTTCTCTCAAGTTAACCAACTTATTCACTAAATCATACAGAAGGAGTGTATTTTAATCATTTCAGTGCATACTTATTTATTGTCTTTCAGGGTACTTTATTTACATAATAGAAGTCCAATATTTTAACATAAATATTTAAGGAATTATAAAACAATGAAAAATGTCTGTGCCAGCACATCAGGTGAAAGCATTTGTAGAGGTTTTGTTTGTGAACAGGAATAAGCTTTGCAGTAGAGCATTTCAGAAATGTCCTTATGGCTGTTTAAAAACTAGTTCACAGGCATGTTTTCTGATAATTAGAAATCTTGGGCACAGGTTTATTTCGGCATATTCCAATCGGCAACAGCTAACCTTCAGAAAACAATTTTTGTCCTGTCACCAGTTCGCTAATCAAATGTCAGTCCCTTCTTAAGATCTCATGTCTGATCAAGAAAGGCCTAAATAAATTACAGTTGCAAATGCCCATCAGAGTGAGCATCTGCTTATCTCAGTCTTATGACTAAGTAGCTTGGAGCAAAGCATGCCACTTCTGCTAAAAATCCAAGTGACATGAAACTTCTGAAAAAAAAATTACATAAGATGACCCATATGAGAACAATGATTTGTATATCCACATTTTAATGAAAACAGTGTTTGTAGTTTGTTATTCAGATCTAATGCTACTATTGAATGTTGCCATGTACGGTCATATTATCCCTTGGGAAAAATGTGTATTATGTGCCAAGATTCCCTTTCTTTAAAATATGATTTGCCCTCTGACCTTGGAAATAGAAGTACCTTTAGACTTGGTTCATGCTTTGTGCATAAGGATATTATGGCAAGAAGTAAAATTTTGTGTATTAATGACTTTTAACTCTTTTCGACACTTACACAAATTTTAGACTCAATTTTACTAAAAATCACCCATCTTACTACATGCAGTAAGATGTATATCTAAAATTTTCAAACATCTTGAATTTTTGGAAGGCATTTTCAAATAATGAATTTTTATTGAGTGCTGAAAATGTACATATGTATGGACAAATATTTTTACCTGCATTGAGAGAATTTCTGGATGAAGCAAATGAAATGATTTTGAAAGAAGCTTACCTTTGTATCAAACACAAACTTATTGTGTATTTTCTTGAATTGCTTAAAATCTAAAAACAGTCTCCTTGAATATATAGAAACCTTGTAGATAAAATAGAAACAGCACTGACTGTGGAAAATATGTTTAATCTTTTAAACATTATGATTAAAGTGTTACAAAATAGTACCTGCATCCATCATTCATTTCTTGTGTAAGCTAATTAACCACTTGGAAGTGTGTACATATTTTCCTTTCAAATTCCCTGTGATTAATATCTGAGAAAATATAGAAAATGCATTTCTATTTTGGTTAAAAGAAACAGACACAAGGAACTCAGAAGCTAGGTCATGCTGTGTTGATGTCAGGCAATGCCAGTTGTCTGAATTAATATATATTCTATTTAGAAGCAATGTGAGTATAACAGTACATAATAATAGATCTCTCTACTTTTATATTTCATAGCTGATGTGGAATTTGCTGCAAACCATAGTAATTCAGTAGAGAATGCGTTGTGCTCTTAAATCATATCAAATTTTCATTGCTTGTCTTGGCTAATATTTCTTTTGCTCTCAAACACTCTCAGCTTAAAAACAAAAACAGAACTCTGCGCTTTTCTGCCACTGTTGAAATTGAACATAGTCTCAACTAAGGGCTATAATCTTCCCTCTTCCAGTATAATCCCTTAGGTAACTGTAATTGAAAGAAGTGAAATATGTAAAGAAAATCATTAAAAGGAAGCATTGTTCAGAACTGTAATTAAGCAGATTGGTTGTGTGGAATAAATTAAGAGCAAAGAAAATTAAAATCAGTATAATATAGGGGAGACACAACGGAATGCAAACCATGGAATCAAAAAGATAAATACTCTTGACCCTTTTGTTATATTAATAAACATGTATTTTTCTTAGTGACTTGCCCTTGGACCATTTCAACACAATGGAGAGTGACTGGCTACCTTGGTCACATTCTACACAGAAGGAGATTGAAGAATCCATAAGTTTTTAATGAGGAAACTTATGCCAGTTTACTCGTTAAAGAATGGCTGCAGAGATGGCAACACAGGAGCTCTGAGTTATTGTAAACGCTTCGTTTAGACTAGAAATTGGTTTATCTTTGCTGTGGCAAGCTTCATTCTTTATTCAGCACCTTTCTTGAATGGCTAACTTACACTAAGGATGGAGATTGGAGGAGACAATGTCTTAAAGACATTCCCACACCAGCATACTTTTCTGCAACCTCACTCAAGGGTTTTGTTTCATATGTAAAAGCATTCTGTTTTAGAGTAACAGTCTATCCAGTCTTATATTTTATCTTTTGCAGCAAATCCAACATTTTCTTCAGAAGAATATTTATTAATTTTTTTCCCTCATGTTCTCAACCTTAGAAGTGGTACTTGTAATGTTTCTAACTTCAATTGGTAGATGCCGGGACTATAATCTATAAATTGACATAAGCCCTATTCCCTTTTTGTGAAACACAATAAATCCTGACAATAGTACTGATTTTATTAATTATTTTAGGAAGTTATTTTATTAAAGTAGATCAACAACCATATGACAAGTGTTTGTCTTGTCTTCCAACAAAATAAAGAACTTGTATTTTCTTATACTGTCATAAAGAGACATTTCTGCATTATTGAATTTTGGAATTGATTTATAAATCTGTGTTGTTCTTTTCCTTTCTATATCATTAATTTATATATAACATCATGTAACAATGGTTTGTTATAATTGTCTCTGACATGATTGTAAATGATATTCTATTGCCTTACTTCTGTAGAAATGTCATAGAGTGGTTCTGAAATTATGTGATACAAGACACATCAAAATGTTAGAAATTATAGAACAATTTTCACCTTTATTATTTGTATATATATGAATTTAGGTAATGTAGACATATTTAGGGAAAGAATCTTTTTTAATTCTAATAGCATCAATTCTATTAATTGTATTTGTTGGAGAATATTTATTTATGTACATCAGTACATGACTGATTATTTTTTATTATCCAGACAGTGTCATAAAAGACCTAGTTCCATTGATCAAGGACACTAATGGCCCTTAAAACATCATTTTAAAGGTGTTGACTCTGAGCACCTGATGTCATGAAGATGGTTTTATCTCTCTCTCCATGCAAAATATTTCTTATTGTATGAAGTTGGAATTTTTAGTCCAAAGGAAAAATAGATACCTATCTTTAAAGAGTGCAGTATACACCAGAGATGCATGATCATGCTGTCAAACTACAATAGGTCAAATTTTGAAGATATATTGAATGTATGCTTTCAGACTACACTGGTTTATTTAATATAGGAAGATAGTTGACATGAATCTGGTTATCAGGTGTGTCTACCTAGTGTCCATTAGACATCATGGTCTAGGTCTAGTCTCTATCCTCACAAGACTAATAGAGACTCTTAGAGTGAAATCATTTGCAATGGCTATAAAAAACTCAAGTAATTTAAATTCATCTGATGAATAACAGTTCACACACAACTGTGTTATTTATATTAAAAGCATGTCACTGCAAAATGTGTAAAGCTATTTTGGTATTTATTGTTTGTCTCTCTACTGAAGTTCTTTTGTTTTTAAATACTATAGAGACTACCCGAGGAGAGTTCTTCTCGCTCTCTTTAAAGACGTTCAGTGAAATATGTATATGACCCACATAAGGATACCTAAGAGGAAAAGTGCAGGAACACTGCATTCCAGTCTCGTTAAAAAATCCCTTCCTCATTGATTCAATTTTCTTTTGTAAAAATGTTCCCGCTACTGCTGGAGTAATCGGACTTTCAGATTTATGAGCTATTTTTGTGTGAGTATTGTCTTAAAAGATAAAGCACCTTGATCAATTACCAGGTAACTCATCCAGTCTCCTTTCAACACCCCGTTAATCCAGCACATTAAATTATTTTTAATTAAGTAATCATATTACCACGAAACTCTCTTTCTATATGAAATGAAAAAAAAATTCTATCTATCTTCTAAATGGACAGACAAGAGAAGGTATATAAGCAGGAGAAACTTCAGAAACTGCTTCTATCAATTTAGAACAACAACAAAAAAAATAACAAGGAAGAGTGGACTAATCTCTTACTTTGGAAGCACAGCCTCCAATTTCTAAAGAGTTTCCACATGATGGTCTGTTACTAATGACTGCAAATATAATTCTGTTGGACTCAACCCAAGCAGAAACTTTTTTGAGAATTCTGTTAGAAGTTCAGCCTCAGAGAGAAGGAATAAGATATATTTTATAATTTTAATTGGTATGTTATTACTCTCTGGTTAAGAAAGCAAAGTAGATTAAACCAAATCAAACAAACAATCAAACACAAAACTCTTGGCTTGATGATGTGTGATCAATAGGACAATCCTTACTGCTGTGAAATTACTATAGAAAAGTTTTAGAATAAGAAAGTAAAATGAATGTTTGGGATTCTTGAAGGAGAAAAATGTTCTAGGTTAAGTTCTGAAATTAAGAAAAAAAAGAAAAATGGCAATTATGCTTTGTTCATTGTTTGGAGCAATGTCTGTTTTTTGAGAGAATGAAAGAGTAATAATAACAATATAGGAGAGAAAAAAATGAAAATGTTGTCATTTTGTTAACAAAACTGTACATTTAGCAACTGTCTTGGGCACTAAGAGAGTTATCAGTGTAAAAAACAAATATCCACAGCTTGGAAATAAGGTAGAAAAGATGGGTAGCATGCCTTCAACATTGTGTGCGGGCAAAGGCTCTTTAAGGATTGTCTGGAGAAAGTACTAAATTAATTCTTTGTTACTATTGATCAAAAGTCCCATATGTAGTGGAGTTACTTGCTCACTTGTAGCTTTTTGTCCAGTAGAGATGCAAAAGATTTCTGTGTAGTGTTACAGATAACTCCAAATATTTATGGCCTATTGTACATTAAACAGTTTTATACATAACTCAGCAATCCTAACCTAACATTTCCCTTTTACATTGCCTGTGCTGTGAATACTCAACCTTCTAAAATGCTTTGAAACAGTCACAACATCTTAGTTCCCTAGTTAATTGAGCTAAATTAAATCTAAGAAACTAAGAGGAAAGCAGAAAAGGAGAGGCATTTTTCTTATCAAATAGAGAATATTCTGCATAAGAATATTGATATATTCAATTTAATCTCATGAAACATCATCTTCCAAATCTAGACTGATTCCATATGGCTCATTTGACAAACAAAGGAAAAAAGAAAAGAAAATGAAGCAAAAAATTAAATGTTTAATTCAAGACATCTCCATAAAAAATGCTACAAGTTTTTTATATTGCTCATCTTTTTCCTTGGAAGAGTTATGTTCTAAGAATTCTTTCAGTAAGCATTAATGTATTTACAAAAGAACACATCTCCGGGAAAAGAATGTCTAAAATCCAAAACAATTAAAGGAAGGAATTCATTGCACTTAAGAGTATTTGAACATGAACTGAATCTCCACATGTATGGTGGATTATCATTTTGGTGTATAGAATGAAGGTGATGTACATTAATAATTTAATAGCAAGAGCTTTAAAAACACATTTTATGATACATTGAAAATAATAACTTTACAAATTATTATGGTTGATTTTACATGGTTTGTAATGTTATCAAATTTACTTGGCTTCAAATAAATGAAAACTTGCTGTATTCTAAGCAGACATTTTGGGTGTAGAAAACAGCAATTACAAAATTAATATGCTGGGACCACACAAATGAACATGGGTAAATTGTAAAATCATAAAATGGGTTAAATAAGGCAAGGTGCACATTTAATCATCACAATAACCCTTATTATCCTCGTTTTACAGATGAGACCACTGAGGCTCAGAATAAGTGGTTTTTCTAAGGTTATTCCAGTTTTTAAGTGGTAGAGTATTAAAGGACAGGCAAAAATATAGGAAAATATCTTTCTTATCTTCTGGAGAATATGTTTATTTTATTGGAGGTAGAGAAGAATTTCTTTAAAAATATAAATGCACAACAGGAGAAATGAAAAGAAAAACAAAGATTTGAAAAGCTATTCAGTCTTCCTAATAATCAATGGGATACATATCAAAGTAATGACACATTATTTCCCATTCATCAGATTTGCAGAAATTATTAAAGTTGATGATATCTAGTGTTGGCTTGCAAGTGGAAACAGGAACCCCAACGCAGTGCTAGGGTGAGAATCAATTGGCACAACCACTTTAGAAATTAATTGGAGGGCCGGCCCCGTGGCTTAGCGGTTAAGTGCACGCACTTCGCTACTGGCGGCCCGGGTTTGGATCCCGGGCGCGCACCAACACACCGCTTCTCTGGCCACGCTGAGGCCGCATCCCACATACAGCAACTAGAAGGATGTGCAACTATGAGGTACAACTATCTACTGGGGCTTTGGGGGGCGGGGAAGAAAGGAGGAGGATTGGCAATAGATGTTAGCTCAGAGCCGGTCTTCCTCAGCAAAAAGAGGAGGGTTAGCACGGATGTTATCTCAGGGCTGATCTTCCTAAAGAAAAAAAAGAAATTAATTGGACCCCATCTAGTAAAATTGAAGTTTATATACCCTGTGACACAAAAAGTCTTTTCATAAGAGAGAAACTCTTGCGCTTATGATCAAGGTGATGAGTAAAATCCCATAACTTCTATCACTTTTTGTCTCAGAAGAGAAAAAACAGAGACAAGTAAACGTCCCTTTACAGGGAAAATAGATAAGTAACCTATGATTTAATTATTTGATTTAGCTAGGTATTCCATTGCATAATCCACTTCAAAGCAGAATTTTAAATAAACAAAATTAATCTACATCCATCAATATAAAGCATTCCAAATATATAGTGTTAAAAATCAACTTTCAAATGTTTATATACAATGTTACATAATTCATTAAAATTTATAATATCACATAAAAGTTCAAAAAGCTGCATTGATCAAAACTACGAGTATGAAGTTAAATGATGGTAATACAAAAGAAAATTTTCATTTATTTCAATTTTCAAATTTTTTTCTAATGATCCTTCTTTAAGCAAAATATTGATTCCTGATTTATATTTTTTCTTTGTGCTAATCTCTGTTGTATTCATTTTATCATATTAATTGTTAAATATTATCTGCTTTTTAATATATATTGATACTTGTGAGTTATTTGCATCTACTGATAAAGTGAAATAGTGATAGCAGAATACTGAGAAATTGTCAACTTTAAGTAGTCAGATTTTGACAGAGCTCACAGGACTTTCTAATTGATTGAATGGGAGTGTGAAAGAGAAAGAGGAGTCAATGATGATTCCAAGTTTTCTGCTTAAGCAATTTACGTTAAAGTGGGGAATATTTACTAAAATTAGAAACACTCTCAGGTAGGAACAGGTTTCTGAGTGTCAATCTGTATTTTGGTTTTGCATGTCCTAAGTGTGATGCCTACAAGATATCTGAGTGGAATTGTCCTATAGACTGTCAGATATATAAGTCTGAAATGGAGGGTGAGGGTCTCATGTGGTTATAGATCTGGAAGTCATTATTATTTAGTTGCTATTTAAAGTCCTGAGATGGACTTATTCACCTACCAAATGATTGTAGTTGTAGAAGGGAACAGGTTCAAAGAGGGGAACAGTATAGTAGTAAGAAAAGCAGAAAGTTTAACACCTTAGAAGTCAAGTGAAGGACATGTTTCCAACAGGAGGCAGTGATTATGATTAATTTATTCAAATGATGCTGAGATGGTGAATAATTGAATAAGAGATTTCATAATGTGGAGGTTCTTGGTGACATTGAGTAGAGCAGAATGGTATAGATCAAGTCTTGATTGAAAGTGGAGAAAGTGCCTCTGGGAAACTCCTTTGAAATTTCTCCCTCTCAGAAAACAATGTCATAACTTTAGACTGGCAAAAGTCAGTTCGCCCCTTTGATTTTTCCTTGATGGATGTTTTTGTGGATTCTCAAGAGAAATTTTCTGCTATTCTCTCCAACCCTAACATTCCATCTAGATGCCTTCTCCAGAGGATCTTTCACTTTTTATTGATATGATTTGTGGCATTCTTAGCTTGGGGGGAATGCTCCTCTGGGCAGCTATTTGGCATCATTCTCTGGCTGGCAACGGCCTCACAGCATAGTTCTTCTGAAATAGTTCTTGACTTCCTTACACATACAACCCCATGGCCTCCTTGCCCTCCTGGTGTTTATTGGATCTGAGTTTAGGTTACTTCTGGAACTGTTCTTACCTTTGCAACATTTTGCTATTAATTGTCCCTTGACTACTGCCACAGAATGATCTTGGAGTGGTTTGAGCATGGGATTTGAAGTGTAATTAGGGTTCAACTTCTGGTTGTGTCTCTTATGCTGCATGTGGTTTTGAGCAAGTGGCAATCTCTTTGAACCTCACTTTCCTCATCCTTAAAATGGTGATAAAATATTTACCTAAAGAAAATATTTGAAAAAATATTTCACATTGACTAATACGTAATAGGCACACAATAAATTATAGCTATTGTTGTCTTAGTTCTTTTAATTACACCTAGAAATTCTAGAACAGACCGTGTTTACATAATCTTTTATTTCCATACTACACGTTAGATCTCTGACAGCTGGTATACTCCCTTGTATTTGGGGAAACTATGGTTAGTATAGTTTTTATTCTTAAGACCTTTTATTTTTATTGATATTGACTAACATGGATACATTTTGCTATTAATTGCTTATTCCTAAAGCCATGAACATGCAACACAGTCCTCCCTCTGTCTGGTAAAAAGTCCTCATTCCTGGCTAGTATGTTTCCATTCCAGAGACTAATCTGCGGAGGGAAGCCGTTTGTGACGTGGTGGGTCCAACATATTCTCTCAAACAAAGGAAAAGTTTGTAACTCAGAGCAACTCCAGATTGATTATTCTTCCTCAAATTCTTTTTTCATTATATAGAATGGATATTCTAAGTCATGTCCTTACATCTCACATTCCTATCTACCTCAGCGTCACTATTAAAGGGGAAAAGGTGGAACAATGAATCTCTCAGTTTCCACTCTGCCCTGGGTAGCTTCTGTTAATCTATGCCTAATGAACAAAATTATGGAATTAGTTAGTTATTACTTGATTTTTCATCCTCCTAAAAAATGTATTTTGGAATCTCTTTAGATTTTTTTATCAGGTAAAATTAGTTCCTTTCTTGTAGATAGATATTCCAGAAGTAATTAAGATGAAATGCTTAAACAATGCAGGAGACTATTTTTTGTGTGTGTTTCATTTCAGCCCCATTTACTCTTGTTCGTTTTTTTTTAATTTCAAATAAATTATTCACATTTTTGATACATGCAGAATTTTCTCAATTAACTACAGTACTTTGTACCAATATTTCTCTATAATAATTACATATTTCTGCTTAAAATTTTAGAGGCCTCCTTCATTTCGGTTCTTAGTTAATACAGAGATGTTTGCTGGATTACTTAAAAAGGATCATTAAGGGGCCGGCCCGGTGACACAAGCGGTTAGGTACGCGTGTTCCGCTGTGGAGGCCCCGGGTTTGCCAGTTCAGATCCCGGGCGTGCACCAAAGCACCACTTGTCGAGCCATGCTGTGGTGGCATCCCATATAAAGTGGAGGAGGATGGGCATGGATGTTAGCCCAGGGCCAGTCTTCCTCAGCAAAAAGAGGCGGATTGGCAGATGTTAGCTCAGGGCTGATCTTCCTCACAAAAGATGTATAAATAAATAAAAGGATCATTAAGGCAACCAAGAGAATATTTGAATCAACTCAACAATCAGAGACCATTTCCTACTGCTCCATATTTCAAGATTTATAGGAATACATGTATGTGTGTATGTATATATATTCACCAGAATACATATATATGTGTGTGATGTCATCAGTATACACACACATTCAAGCTGATGCTCTACATCATTGTTAATTATGATGGCTGATCCAATTGATAATGCAGAAAAAATTTCTACCACAAAACTGATTTAATTACCCAACAGTTGCTTTTATTGATCCTGACAGTATTTTCCTAAAATTCTTTCATTGTGTCAAGCACAAAGTGGCAGGCAATGTGACATAAAAACTAGATTTATTGAGCAACACAAGGATATAATAATAAGCTTTTTATTAGCCACCTAACTAGAATTTATTGAATGCCTACATTGGACCAGGACATGTAAGGTGTCTCTCAAATAACCGAAGTCAATACTTAAGTACCAATTTCAGTTGTACTTAAATCATATAAAAGAGGCAACATTATTTCTATAAAAATATCTATAGTAAGGTTGCTCAGACATCAAGTAAAACGGTGGACCTGCACTTGGAGTTAATCCATTAAAGATGTGTCACACATTTGAAAAACATTCATAATGCTTGTACCACTGGGGAAAACATTGGGAGAATCTTCTCTACAGTACATGAAATTTATAAGAGAGCTTCACAGTGGATGAATAGGAAAGTAGTATAATTCAGTTGTTAAATAACAACAAACAACAATTCATAAATGAATGAAACAAAAATCAGGCAAAACTCCAGAGACCTGGATTTCTCTGGGCTTGTATGTCAATGAAGAATTCCAGATCCAAAACATCTTTAGTCACCAAATCTCTTCTTTTCCCTTGCTCGTATTGTTTCTAGGAATGTAAGCCCTATTCTTGAACACCAACATGATGGACATGCAGGTGGTGTGGTAGAATGGAATGGCCAATGCTTTGAAGCCGCATTGACTTTATTTAAATCTCATCTACCACTTAACACTAGTAGGATATTGAGTTAATTACACATCCTCTCTGAGATTCCTTCCTTTATCTGAAAATTGATATAATAATACCTATTTCACATTGTTGTTATATCTTTAAAGAACACGGCATAGTATCTGGTACACAATATGTGCCAATAAATATCAAGTCCTTTATTTTCCTTCCTGCTATTTACGGAAAAACTTTCCAGACACATATATCTACCTTGATTTCTCAGTATCTCCTCTTCACATTGTCTTCACTATGCTCTCACCTATTGGAGCATTTCAAGGCAGAATTTAAGAAAACCTATCTGTGATTTCATCTGTTTTTCTTCACTTTGGCCATTCTGCTGGCTGCTTCTGGGAAGTCTCCAAGTATATTTCCACGGCCCCTAGCAAGAAATTGGTATCCAAAGTCTCCTCAAAGGAAAAAGAATACATTCTTAAATGAGAAAATGGATTTTTAAGCCATGGGGTCTCTCAATCTCTAGAAAATAACTGAACAGTAAAAACAATCTATGTTTTTACCTGAAAGTCTATCCATGGTACTGATATATATGGAAAAGTTTGAACAATTGTATTTTTACCGCTTTTTGATTACAAAATGTAGTTCAGCTATCAAATTCTAAGCTGTTGCACAGATTAGACTCAATTACCTTCTCTGAAAACAATCATTGACTCTAATCAAAAAGGTCAGAAAGCATATTTCAAACAAGTAATCAGCTTCAGCCAAAGAAGTATAAAGAGAACCTTGATTTGTGAATTTCCTCATGAAATTTCCTTTTGGGAACATTAGACCTGCGTCATATACTCTAAGCTCTGGAACTGAATATATGTGACCTAGTGTGGACAGATGAATGAATGAAAAGGACAAACTGGACTCTCTAAACAACCATAGATGTGGGCGCAGGGAATGAACAGTTCAGGGATCTGAAATAATTAAAGTGTATTACTTAATCTATTGGCTTTTAAAAGATAAATATGTAATCATTTAAAAAGTAACATAATTAGTATTTTAGAACAAATTTATGTCACTGCATTTAGCACTCCTGGGCCATTTTAAAATTGTCCTTGTCTCAGGAGTTGTCTATATTTCTTTATACTTATGAGTATCTACTACAATCATAAGACCTTAACAGATATTGTGTGTATTTTTAAAGGTATAAGATACAGTCAGTGTTTTAAACAACATAGAAAGTTATATAATACAATGCCACAAAAGAACTATCACAAGTTCAATAAGGGATTTACTGAAGAGGTGAAGCTTGAATTGAATTTAAAAGATGGGTAAGATTTATAAGTGTAGCAGGAAGAGTATTCTTGTTGGGGAGATAGGCTGCAGAAATGTCGAAATGAATATTGCTCTTGCAAGATTTCCACATTCTTTGGCTTAAATGGCAGGTTTTGAGAATCAGAGGCAGTAGTTTTACTTTCAGAAAAGATATAGAATTATTAAGCAATATATCCAAAGTCAGGTAGCTAAAATGACTGATTTTTAAATGTTGTCTGTTTTCCCCAATAGAATTCAATTCTGTAGTTGCAAGGATGTTTTCCTATTAGATAGTTAAAAAAATAAATATGCCAGAATTATAATAAGCTTTTCAAATGAGGCAAGAAGCGGAGACTAGCACAAAAGTTAGCTATGGCAGTAATCAAAGTCTGGATTTGAGTGGTTCTTAAAAGCCTTTAACCATTTATTCAGTTACTGATAAAATTGACTTTGTTAAAAATGATTCCCAAACTCAATATATCGTAAGCAAATTAGAACACAATGCAGTGTTGAAATAAGCCCTTTCTTTCTGTCATTTTTATTTGACATGAAGTTTTTATTTATTTTTGGATAATCAACATATATTTATGTTAAGAAGTTCCACATTCTTAAAATAGCATTGGATTAAATATAGGTGCAATAAAGATATTCATTAAATCAGATAATCAGACTTTCGTGTGATAGCCCAGATTTTGCAGCTAGAAAGCATTGTATGTAATATTTTTATATAAATGCCATATGAAAGTTAAGTTTAGAGAAAATTGACAATCTTTTTTATATATTAAAAATATTCTTAAATAAAGTAAAATATCCAAACCCGCATCCCCCATACTGTAATTCATTGTTTAAAGGCACTCACTTTAATATAAGACAAATCTGGGCTTGAGTCCACACCTTGAACTTACTAGCTATGTGACGTCAGATCCATTATTTAGTCTCTCTAAGCCTAGGTTTCTTTTTCTTTTTTTTTTTTTCTTTTTTGGTAAAATGGGAATAATAATCATATTTCCTTCACTGGCAACATTGAGAGGATTAAGGGAGATAGAAAATGATGTAAATCAAATTATTTAACACAATGTTCTTACAGATAGTAAACTTTTTAAAAAAGTTAGATATTTTTATAATTTCCCACAGACACTGGGTAGTATTTGGGGGAAATCTCTAAGAATTGTGATTTTTAAATAAATAAATGAATAAATAAATTTAAAGAATAAAAAATCCAACACAAAATAATAATGAGCATATATAACTCCTCAGTAATTCTGGGACTTGGGAATGCTATTGAGACTCTTACAAACCCACAGAACATGGGATCATTGAAAATAATGTAATCTGATACTTCCATTTTACACTTGGAAGACCAGAGTCAGAGGGAAGTTACTTGGTTTGTCCAGGCCAGGTAACGTGAATGTTCAGTGTTCTTTGCTGTAACAGTCACTTAACTTAAAAATACTGAAATACTGCTGTAAGTGAGGTCAAATCAAATATTTAAAGACAGACATGTCTGAAAATGGCTTACTGAATAGCTGAAGATTACCAGAGATTTATAGTATATTGCATTTATGCACATATATTCCATTAAAGAAGTTTGGCCAAAATGTAGTACTAAAGGATATATTTGAAATAAGTCATAGTTACTGTAATATGGGTCATTATTTTATAATTTGCATACTGTATACCCAGTCCTAGAATTCAGTTATAAGGGATTAAATTGTGGTATTATATATTATGTCGTATATGTAACCTGGAAATTCCAAGACATATTAATGTCCATAAACTTCTTTTCAGTAAAGGTGATACTTTAAACATCAAATTAAGTAGGATTTAAAAAATTTAAACCTTCCTATAAATAAATGCATAAAAAAGCAAAAACGCTTTGTCAAGAAACAAAGACTACAAAGGAAAATCTATTCATATGGTATTGATTTTGATCTTCAACCCAGAATTTAAAAATTTTGCATTTGATTAGAAAGATCAGAAAGATCGTGTCTGGTATCAAATATGTTAAAACATTATATATGAAACAACATTCGGATAAAGTATTCTGCTGTTTCCTTTCAGAATTTAGGTAAAGAAAGTATAATGTCGGTATCTTGCTTAAATTCATGATTTATTGTCATCTAATTGCATACAAGATCTCTCTGCTTGAATGGAGCTTAGAGTGAACATTAAGATATAATTGGAGGTGTTTGTGTTCAAAATTCGCATTTCAAAACCTGAGAGATCTGTGGGAAGATTGTTACTGTCTTAATCTATCAATGCTGTTGTTTGAGATAAATGTTGGAGTTAATTACAATGAAATTACTGGAGCAAATTCTGATATATCAAGTAAAATTAAACCTCTTTCACCTAAACTTTGTTGTTCCATTGTTCTGAACCACACATAAAAATGTCTAAATATTTTTAAAAATATATAATCCATTTTATAAACCAATATCATTGTGTTTCTGAATTCAGATCTGTCAAAGGGACAACCAGGAAGGTAGAGAACTCCTGGCTTAGATCATTTTTGTATGTGGGCTTTTACTGCTTGCTGGCTCTGTTCCACAGGACAGGTCACTGGGCATATAATATGCTTAGTGATATCAGTTAAACTACACAGGGCTCTTTTCAGTGGTACAAATGAGTTTGCATTGAGATGTGATAAGAGGTTGTAATCTCTATAAGAACTTGGTATGACTTGCAAAAATGTACAAGACACAGAAAATTTAAGGAATAGAATTCCACACCATAGAATATATGTAAAGGTCATTTTTGAAGGTTTTTTTAAATTAGCATATTAGATATTCTTATAATTGTCAATAACAGTTATAACACTGCAATACCAATGCTACTGTCTCACAGTAAAATTTCTGGTTTAGCATAGAGACAGAACTTTTGACACAAAGGAATGGGTCGGGGGTAAGCTGTATAATTTATTCTCCAAATTGGGACAATTTTGAGAGTGGAAGGATTGCTGTAAATAAGAATGCTAGGACAACAGGAGTAAGATGGAACTGTCCCAGAAAAAATGTAGTCCAATTTTGTTTTTTATAGAGGATGAAAAATGTGGGTTTCTAGAAACCCATAGTAGCCACATTGAAGTGGTGAGAATTCAAACATGTCATATCAAAGAATCTTCAAAATATTTTTATCTACTTAAAAAATTTGTTATTATCAAAGTAAAGATATGTTTTACTATTAACATCACAAAGGAAAATACAGGCAGTCCTTGTTTTGTATGGTTCTGATATGCACAAATTTCAGTCACCACGGTTCAGTTAAATAATACCAGTCCTCCAACAACAAATTTCAAGTTTCCATTACCACAGTATAATAACTGTGAATAAATGCACAAAGTACAAATTTCTCCACTAGCTCTTCAGTCAACAATTTACAACAGATGCACATCCTGATCAGTGACCAATCACATCGCTTTATTCAGTCTGTCAGTGATTGGTCACTCTGTATCTCTTACTTAGTTCATGTACAGTGAGCAAAACATGTAGTTGTGTTGCTTTCTTGCCTCCCAGTGATAAACTCAGTTGACATTTTACAAAAATTAATAATTGAAATAGGGAATTGGCCAATAAATATGAAAGTTCAGCAAAGAAACAAAATAACAGTGGAAGTGAAATTTGAATTGAATGGAAATGGAGTTACAGAAGAAATAGCCGACCATGGGAATGTTGGCCCTGCCACTGTTCCAAAGACTAGATATGCAGTCACCAGAACTTAATGAAGGTGAAATCTTCAACATAAATGAGGAAAGTGATCTTGATGAAATGATGAAGATGTCCCAGAGGAAGTGACACCAGCAAAAAACTTCACATTAAAGAAACATTTGGAGATATTTCACGGCATGAAAATGCAAAGAATATAATGTTACAGCTGATTCAAACTTAAGAATAAGACAATGTACCAAGAATAGAAAGAGAAACACTCTTCAAGCTACTCTTGATAAGTTTTTCAAAGAAAACACTTTAATTCTCAATGATTCTAATGTTTTAAATTACAGTGTACAAAATAAATATTAGTTTTCCTTTATTTTTTCCATTTCCCTATGCATTTATAACTGACATTGAGAGTTTTTACTATTTTGACAAAAATTTTTAAAGGTCATGGAACAGTCACAAATTTTTCCATTGATTATTAAGATCTCTTAGCATGTTTTCACTTGCGCAATTATTTTATGGTCCCATAATACCATGGAAAGTGACGACTGCCTTTAATATACAACATATTTAACCAGATTTTTTTTGCTATGGTTTTGTCTACCATATTGACAATTTTCGTAATTTTTAATTTTGATATAATTTTGGATTTACAGAAAAGTTGCAGCAGTAAAAGGAACTCCCCAATACTCTTTACCCGTATTCAGCAGTTTACATTTCTCTGCGTTTATCGTTCTTTCTTTCTGTCGCCCTCCCTCTGTCTCCCTGCTCTTCAGCTCCTTTTTCCTTCTTGATCCTGCCAATTTGAACCCTATAGGATAATGTGTTTTATAGAATGTCCCTCCATTTGGGTTGGTCTGATGTTTCCTCATGCTTATATCACAGTATGTGTATGTTTTGCCAGGAACCATGAAAGTGAGGCTGTGTTCTTTCTAGTGAATCTTTTAGTTTTATCCCATTGCTGATGATGTTAACTTCAATTACTTGATTGAAGTGGTATCTGCCAGATTTTTCTATGATAAAATCACTATTTTTGGCTTAAAATATAAATTTGCAGGGAGATATTTTAAGATTTGTAAGTACCCTATTTCTCATTAAAGGTTAACCCATGTGTTTTTAGCGTCCATCAATGATACAATTTTTGATTTTTAATTACAGGTAAGACTAAGTGATAAAGGTACTTGGACTATAAATTGATGTCATCTTTCTATGGAATAATTTGACAGCAAGTACCAGAATTTTAACAACTTAAATATCTAGTAATTCCTTTTGTGGAAATTTGTCCTAAAGAAATAATCATTGATTTATTCATCTCAGCTATATTTAAAATAGTGAAAATTTTGAAATAAACTAAGTAACTTATAAGCCAGAAATCATTAAATCAATACAATGGAATATTAAGAAGACCTTTAATATTATGCTTTTGAGAAATATTTAATGAATGGTCTAGAAAATTATTTAGCATATAATGTTAAATAAAAATAAGTTATAAAACGGTACGTGAATTATAAAAACATTTTCACATAAAAAATTTTATTTATAATAAAAACTGGAATTTTATTACATGAAGTTAGCAAAAATTATTACCTCTACCTTATGACCACTAAGATTAGTGACATTTTATGTAATATTTTACTTTCTCTAACATTTATTGTTTAATTTTTATAATACTGTCTAAATTAAAACAGATTTTTACACTGTTTTTGTGATAGAAATTTTCTGTTTTAAGCAAGAAAAACCGTATAAGTACTTTTAGTAATGTTTTCATTAACATTGTACAATATAAATTTATCTGTGCTAAATAATCAGTTATTTGCGATGTTTAATTCACTTCTTTGGCCTGCTCCTTCTTTAGGGGGAAGTGGATGGAAAGAACGCCAACTCCTGATAAACACAGACCAGTTGAATAAAGATAAAAGAAATTGATCAAAATCTATTTGCTTATAAAATCATGTATTTGGTAATAAAAAGACAAAAATTCAGCATAAATTAATACTTTCCATCTTTTCTTCCAGGAAAAAAAAATCTCATTCTGAAATTTCAATTAATATATAGTTTTTGAATTTATCATTAATTATTATTCTTTAAGTGAGAATTCATTCATTTTTGATATAGGTGTTTTACATATAGGAAAAACTCTGTTACTATTTTTATTTTTCAATCGAACGACTTACCATTGTTTTGTTGTAAAATTTCATCATATTTGTGTAGTTTCCAAGGTCCTTCATAACATGTTCCCTGCTGTCTCATCTCTGCGGTTCTCATTTGCATTGCCATATTTTGTACTTCTGTCTTTTACTGACTGTCTTTTCATTCTTGGCACTCTCTACGATTTGTTCCCTGAACTTTCTACTTTTTTTTACATTGTCATAATTTTGCATAAGCTCACAACTCCTACCTCTCCTTCTAACTTCCATTGAAAAGCAGCCTCTCCTGAGAAGCTCTCAGTTGACAGTCTTTGCTTCACTTTGCTGCTTTATATCTTCATAGTCTACTATAGCACATGTGCACCTTTATATAGAAATTTCCATACTGCAGTGTAGTTATTTGTTTGCATGCTTATCTCTAAATATACTGGGAGTTCCCCAAAACAAATAGTTTGCTTTCTATCTCCAACAAATTCCGTAGATATTGAAACACCAATTATTTAACAAAATGCTTGAAATATTAATTAATTGGCAAAATTATGATGAAAATTATTTACAAAGCTTACTTTTTGACCTCACTAAGATTTATACAGTGGCTATTTTCAAAATTAAATAAGATTTAATTTTACTATTCATTGTTAATGTAGGAGATTCCCTATTGATAGGTTTTAGGAAGTTATTTATTTTTTATCCTGATTCTATGCTAGATATATACTGTATTATTAGATTGTCACTCTTTTCTGAGCTAGAATCTGCCCAATTCAACAAACATGTATTAAGTACAATTACTTACAATATGCCTGGGAAAATGCTAGAGGTGAGGTGATTAAAGAGAAAAATTTCCCTAACTTTTATAACGTAAATCTCCTAGGATTATAGTGTTTGCCCTCCAAGGCAATGCATAGCTATTAGTGAGTAGAAAGGAAGTGAGGATAATGAAAGAGAGGAAAGAGATCAAAGACATTATCATAATTCTGGAGCTCTGTAATTTTGCAAGCAAAAATACATCAACTAACCTAGAAACTTCTTTATCTTGTATCTTGTTACTCATATCATTTCTCTGTAAGACAGAATAGGAACGTCTATCTTGTCCTTGGAGCCCAACCAGGAACCATAATAACCTTGAATAATGCAAGGTAACCCTGAGTCTCTAAGAAACATGCAAGGAAAAGAATTTGCAGTAGTTCAATCAGAGTTTAAAGAAGGCTTTAATTTCAAATTTGGAGAAAACAGGTTAGATATTAGAGATGTTATGGAAATTTAAATTGAATACATTTATTGCCTGTGTAATTCATATTTTTTCAAGAGAATAACTTACTCAAAAATATGTAAATAACAGTCATTAAGTTAACTATATACATTGAGGTAACTGGAATAAAAAACATGGTATTTAGGTCCAGAATGGAAAACCGTGTTTTTCAGTTGGCTTGTTCTCAGAAAGCTGTAAGTCCTTCCAGTAACAGAAAATTCAATTTGTGCTAGGTGATGATAAGGTAAATAAGATTGTATCATGAACATTCTCCAGTGAATAATGGCATAATTTTCCTTGTAAATATTTTTGAAAGCTTTCTGTTTTAAAAATATATGCATGAGAGTCCTCTGCTTTTGAAGGTGACATTAGGGACACTTTTTTCTTCTAAGGTGTGGAGATGGTTGGACAGGCTAATATAGGACAGCACATCCCAGTGTTCCAACCAGCTTATTTCCTGCAGCAGTCACTTTCTGTAGGCACCACAGCTCTTTGAAGCCCTATTTTCTGACCTCACAGCCCATATTTCTCTATGACTTAAAATAGGAAGTACCTTATGAAATGACTGTACACAGGTTGACCTCCTTCCCTCAAGCCACTGTTACCTCCCAGAATCCTTCCATTGAGCCAATAAGGTCAAGCATAGAAATGGATCTAAAGTATTTGAAACCTCCTTGATTCCATTGTTCAGTGGTTTCAATTTTTTTTTTTAAACAGCAAAACTCTTTCTATGTAAAAAACATAGTAGGAAGTCGAATTTATAAAAGTGTTAAAAATGGAGCAGTTCTGTTTGAAGACGAGGTGGAATTTCTATCTTTCCTCTTAGAACCTTTCCCTCTGGCAATTTCTCAGACATTTTCTCAGCTTCTCCTTGTATCCACCACGCACTGTTTGAAGGCCATTGGAAAACTTTGGAAGGAATGGAACAGGCAGCAGCCAATGGAAGGCAAAATAGCTACAGGCAGACCTGTTTTCTTTTTTTGTGTGTGTGGGGAAGATCAGCCCTGAGGTAACATCTGCTGCCAATCTTCCTCTTTTTGCTGAGGAAGATTGGCCCTTGGCTAACACCTGTGCCCATCTTCCTCTACTTTATATGGGACGCCGCCACCACATGGCTTGACAAACAGTGTGTCAGGTGTGCGCCCAGGATCCCAACCCGCGAACCCCAGGCTGCTGAAGCGGAGTGGGCGCACTTAACGGCTGCCCCACCAGGCCAGCCCCTGTTTTCTTTACTAATACTTAAAAAATTTTTTTTGCATTTATGCAGGCTGACATTTGCCTCAACATGGAAGGAATTTGAATTGGCAATTCCCAACTAAAGTTTCCATTCTTTATTTTCTTTTTTACCACACATTAACTTCTCCATTTTTTTCACCTGTAATCTTGTTCTATCCTAGCTTAAACCACTAAAATCTGCAGGTTGTTTGTTAGTACAGCATTATTGTGGCAATAGCCTACTGAGGCAGCAACCACTCCCCCACCACCATTTTTAAATTATTATGAAGACAATTTTTCTTGATTTCATCTACATAAAATATACTGATTGTGAGTTAAGGCATGTGATATACACCCATCTAAATCATTCTCTTGAGTATTAAACAAAAATATCTAACTGCCTATTAATTATAACAGGTATCTTGTACTCAAACTTAACCAGTTCAAAATTGAACCAATGATTTCTCTTCCCACGCCTCTTACAAATCAGCTTCTTTACAACTTCCTCTCTCAATTGATATCATTTGTCCTGTTGCCCAAACCAGAACCATGGGAGACATCACTAACTTGTTTCTCTCTCCATTATCACTCCATCTAATTATTCACTAAGAGCTTTGATTCTCATTCCTAAATATCTCTTTAACATTCCTCCTTTGTCCTCTATTTTATTGTAACTTCTTGTTAAATATCTTCTACCATCTTTGCCTCCTGGCCTACTCTGTGTGACCCTCCAATCATTTCCCTCTATTGCTACTATAATCTTCTGAACACCTAAGACTGATCATGTCATTGTCTCTGCTGATATCTTCAGTGTACCCGCTCAAGCCCTGCTAAGCATGCTCAGCATGTCTAAGACACCTTAGCACAGCAAGCTAGTGGTACGTAGGTAACCAAGCCTGCCTTTATGATTTTGTCTTCTACCATTCCTTCCTTCTTGCATTATGTATTTGATCCAACCATCAAGAACTGCTTACTGTACCTGAATTTTCTGTGTTTCTGTATGTGCTTCTAATGTCTTTAAGCTTTTACCCATGGCCTACCTACAACATGCTTCTTAATGATGTGCATTTTAGTCTGTTTAAGTATTATTTATTATTCCAAACTCAATTTTCCAATTTAATCTTATCAAAACTCCTTCTCTAGGAAGATTTCTCTGAGCAAACCCTCCCACATTCCCCCCACTAGCTTTCATATAGAGTCAGAATTGGAACCTTTCTTTGTGTTTCTCTATCTCACTTATAATCTTATTATTACCTCCCTTATTCTAATTATTGTAGTATATTACACTTGTATTTCTCTTTGATTTAACACCATAAAATCATAAACACTTTTGATTTAATATCATTAACTATCGTACCCAGAGTTCCCTTTGATTCCACTGGTACCTACAACAGTGATTGGCACATAGTAGGTGCCATGAATGACTATAGAAAAGGAAGAAAGACATTAGTAATATAAAAAAGAATTTGTCAGATTCTTCCCTTAATTTATTTAAATGATAGTTTTTCACCTACCTTTTACCTTGGGGTTCTCCTTACAATTAAATTGCCAGTATATTGGAAAAGAAAATTTCACTTCTTTTGACAGATTTTGCCATTCTGCTTAAATGTAAAATGTCTAATATTTAGTAAATTTTGCTTCTGACAAACATACAATTGATGTAATGATATTGAAATTGCAAGGACAGAAAGGGAAATGTTAGTTGTGGAGTGTCTGTTATATATCAGATGGTTTTGCAGGGGAGGCAAATTTTTACCTTTACCACTTTAGAGTTTTTTTTGACTGGGCCTGAGAATTGAATTGACATAAGACCAGGAGATCTTGAGATCAACAGGAGAAAATCTTACAAATTTATTTAATACAAGTTTTACGTGACATGGGAGCCTTTATAAGAATTGAAGACCCAAAGAAATGGTGAAAGCTACTTGCTTTTCCATTAGGTTGAACAAGAGAGGCAATTGTGGAAAAGTAACTAAACTTTGTGAGGAAGCTAAAGGAAGGTAAGAATTATTTTAACAAATTCTGTTTACATAGAATTCTCTCTGTCTCAACCTCTTGTCGTTGATGATAAGATATTTCTCCCCTTCTGGACTAAAGTGGATATCTTTCACATGAGAATTTCATCTCCTGCTTTTACGAAAAAGAAGGAAAATCAGAATGTTTTCCTTATATTTGCTGTTTTTCAAGTGCCTTTAAGTCAAAATTGTCAATATGCCAGAATGGCATATTTTGGGGTTGCATGTTCTGAACTTCAGTTTGCATGTGCTAAGTATGTGTGATCCCTAAATAATGTAAGGTAGTGTGTCAAAGACCAGATTTAATATAATTACTCAATATAATAGGAGATTGGAATGACAAAGTATTATCTAGTAAAATTTAAAGAGAATTCTAAAAAGCATAGGAATACCACACACAATGAGCAGTCACCACTCCTAAGGCTAAGATGGAGCACCCAATGAAGAACCTTGCCACCAGGGGGATGATCAGAGCTTTTTGGTGAGAGTTCTCGCTGAATAGCACAGAAATCGCTCTGGTGCCATGGTGGTGGAACACGCTGGAAATTTATCTTTTGAGGTGCTGGGAAAATCTGTTCATGGAGTGGTGTCTTGCTGGAGACACTGCTCTATGAAACTGCCTGGAAGATGCCATGGGAAGCTGCTGGATGCTGCTGGCCGCCATGCACTGCAGGAGCCCAGTGCTAGCAAAGGTGTATGCACCATAGGAAATGGCAATGCAGAAGCTACACTTGCTGCAGGAACCAGCCCAGAGGCACCACAGAACCGGTAAGCAAACCCTTTCCTCCTGCAATATCGCTCTAGCACGCTTTACTGGTAGATGGCAAAGGAAAATTATTTAAAGGATCCAGTTCCATTTTTCCAGAGCAGACAATTAACACTGAATTTGGAGCTGAGAGGCAATAAATTGATAACTAGCAAAGTAGGTATTACCATCTACTTTTTAAAGCTGCGGGCAATGAGTCTTAGAAAGTGATAAATAAATGGCAAACAATAGGATATATTGGAGCATATGAGGAAGCCATTTGGTATAAAACTAATTCGTCCTGACCTTGTTTTTCCAAAAGGGGCTACGGCCTTTGAACTTGCATTGTACATCAGCTTTACCATGTCCCAAAGACAAGAACAAATGCCCTTAAGATAAGGACACAACTTCCCCTACATTGTCATTTCCTTAAGGATATGCAGTTCTCCCTAGGCTAGAATTTGATTGCTACGCTCATCCTGTGACCACCCAACTCAAGACAGCAGATCTGCTACCTGCTGGGCCCATCGAGACAGCAGAACTGAAACCTGCTGTGTCCATCAATTGCTGGCTGGCAGGGCAATCTTATGACTATTGTAAAAGGGACATTGCAGTCATAAGTGATACTTGCTCTTTGATGGTATATAACCATTCTGTACACCCTACTTCTTTGAAGCCCTTCCTTCCTTGGGTAAGGACAGCCCCAGGCTATATGGTCCTCAAATTTGGCTCATAATAAACTTGCCCCAATTTTGATTTATAGATTGATTATGGATTATTCGCATCAACAAAAGGCTTGGAAATGCTCCAAGCTCATGCATCTTTGGAACTAAGGAAAGATTATGGTGGTGAGGGAGGGATATAGGTTGGATAAATGACATGGAGGAAACTTGTTTTGAGATGTCTGGAATGATTCCCCAACTGGGAAACGCAATGCTATCAATATAAAAGATTAATTTGTTTCTCAACAAAGATAGCCTTTATATGTAGATATCACATTACCTTAAGGTAAAAAAACCTCCAACTATCTCTATTTCCTTTGATTAATAAGTATTGTCAGAAATGTGTAACATTAACTATTCTAAATTAAATTCATTTTCTCATTTATTCAACAAAAATTACTGAGTGGTGATTATGTGACATATATAGTATTATTCCAGTGTCTGTGATTTTATTTTTGACATTATTTGATGAGTAGAATTAAAAATATAAATATTGTGTTTTCAACTTGATTTTCAATTCTAAAACTCAATTTAATTTTCAATATTAGATATCATCATTTTGTTTTCTGAGTGACAAAAGCACAAAACAAAACAAGCAAAAAAAAAATCAAAATCCTCCCATTTATCAGGATACCATCTGGTTTTTAGAAAGTGAAGGTTGAACTCATTTTGATATTGCATGATGGATGATTGGAATTTTTCTGTTTTGTTTCTCACAAAGTTTTACTTTTAAGTTTCTGATAGTTTCTGCTTTGAGAATGTCAATATGTTCAGATAAATGAAGTAGGTCTGTATCAGAAAGACTAAAAATGTTATGAAATACAATAAATCCCAGAGTACAGCAATATTCTAAATTGGTTTAAAAGTAAATGATACCTATGTCCAGTTTAAATTCTTTTACCTTAATGAGTAAGGTATTGAAGAGTAAAATAATTTTTTTCCACAGGGAATCTATATATGCTCCATAGATTAGAATTCACTCAAACTTCTTTGAAATACTTTTTTTTTCCACAAGCAACAAAAATATTTCCTGTCATTTATAATTTTTAAAAACTTTCTTGGAGAGTGCATTATTTTCCCAACAGAAAATAACTGTTCGTTGTGCCTGCGTATTTTAAAATAGGAAGACTAGTAACAAACATTCCATTAAGTCAATCTTGTCACTTGTCAACTGTGAATTAAGGTCAGTATAGTTCATCTAATTGAGCTAGAATTATCATTTGAAGCTGTCCTTTTTCAAAAGCAATGGAAGTTTTCTGTAGTTTTCCCTATTCCTGGAACTTGTCAGTCTCTGGTGATATCATTTTAGCCAGTAAAACATGTGATAGCTGCAAGAATCTACACAGTCACCTGAGCCTGCAGCATTTGGTGCAATGTGTCATTTATACTACAGTACTTAAAATCCATATAAAAAGCATTGGGAACTGTAGCTACTCTGAAAGTAGCCTTTTCTTGAAGTTAAATGACTTTGAAGTGTCAACATTTATAGTAGAAGGAAGCATCTAACATTAAGAATCTGGTGAATTGTTCTGTCATTGATAGGATTGCAAGAATAGAATCTAATCTGCAAAACTTCACTAGAATCCCAAAATGTATCTTAAAAATTGGAATTTTAGTAACTATGCATCAACCTTTAAGAAAAGTGCTTTCCTAAGAAGTCATATATTTCATCTATATTGTGGATCTACAATATATATCAGATGTGCCTTTGAATTTCTCTTACATTTTAAAAGCTTTCTCTCTGTCCTTCCTCCCTATTTTCACTGAGTTTCCAGAGATTCAGTAAAATATTAAAAATCTTCATTGTAATGGTGTACAAATAGAATGTTTTGATTATTCAAATATCCTTGTTCTAGGTGCATTTATTTATCAAAAACAATTCCACTTCTAATCTTAAGGTTTAAGTTATTTCTGTTTATTCTCCTACTTTATGAAATATTAAACATATAATTAAAGTATTTGTAATACTTAATGCATAGTCACACTGTCCTGTATAGTACCATCTTTCTCACATCAATTTCCATACAAGTTCTATAAGCATATGTCTTTTCTAAATCGTGAAAGCCGTTCATGTAGATGCTTCTATTAATTATGTGTGTTCCCTAGCATTTAGCACAGTCTGCCCTAAAAATAAATTATCTTACAGCAATTATCTTTCAATCACTATCCACTGCCTAAATTATCCAGAATGCAGCCCAGAACCCAGTGTAATTAAAGAAAATCTGTCTCTGTAGCCCCTATGCTAACTGAAAGCCCATGCAATTAAACTCTTATTCTTCATTTAGTAGAAAATCTCTTTATTAATTGTGAACAATTATTTTAGTTTTATTTTATTTTTTCAATCCATAGCAGACTAAAGTAAGCGAAATAACTGTAGGAGGAGACTTCGGAACTATGGTTTAGAATCACAGCATGTTAAAGCCAGGAGGTGTCTTAAAGATTATCACACCAAAGACAGTCACTTTGATAAGGAAATGTCAGCCTATCTTAGGGTGTGTTCCCAGGGAACAGGCTTTCAAATGGAGGTTTGCATTTAGGAGGTTTGTTGAGGAGTGATCCAGGGAAGAAACCTCTGAGTGAATAAAGGAAGCGGGATTGAGCAGAGAGAAAAATTAGGTTGAGACGCAATTGTTGACAGAGGTCTCAGCCAGCCCCAAGGGGAGCTCTGGACCAGGGAAGTTTCTGTAGAGTTGTTCCGAATTAAGGCAAGAGGACAACACTTTGTAGCCCTGATCAGCCAGTCACTGGATCCAGAAAAGGAGCATAATCTTGGGTGAGGAATCTCCCTTCTGCTGAGTTTCATTCCCAGAGTGTGTCTCAGCTGTGAGCCATCAGCAGTCAACTCTCCTGGCATCTGGAAGATTGAATGCCCTTCTAAAGGGAAGGATTTGGGTGGAGCATCCCAACAGTCATTAATGTTATAGGATAGCCCAGTATGCTCAATTCCACCAGACTTATCCTAACGTAGATGTCAACACGCGGATGGCATGAATGACATCTAGGAGGAAGCTCTCTGCCCCTGCGTTGTTTTAGTTCCTGCCTAACCCTTAAAGAACGGAAACAATGATAGAGAGGGCCCTGTTTTTCAGAAGTGCCACTGCCAAAGAACAATGAAAGGGGGGAGGGGTTACCCCCAAATATTTTCCATGCCCAAAGCAACATGATGGTTTGGCAGTTGGAAATATATTCACCAAAATGCCACAAATTCCCCAGTGTTGAGATGTTTTTTCAGCTGCACTGATGGCTGACTGCTCTTTTGAGGAGACATTAATCACTCTGGGTGGTCTATCAGAGGGAATTCCAATTTTAGCAGGTTTCTTTTTCCAAAGCTATCCAAGAGCAATTTTTTTTTTTTTAATGAAAATGCTTAAGCTGGAAAACAACTCATAGGGAGAGAACAAGGAATCCCAAATAAATCATTTGGGGCCTGGCACATGGAGTGTTGGAGGTTTTTTTAAAAAATGGAGGTAGGCATAAGATGCAAGTTGATGCTAATTTCAATTTGTTTTATTTTAGTCTACTATCGAAAGGGAATTTTTTTGTGATTCAGTCTTTCTAATTAAAAAGTACCATGAACACTGTAGCATTTAACAAAACTTATTATTTTGATTGTAGACTATGATAGAATTTTATGCAAATAAGAATCTGCCTGGGAATAGGATTCTCCCCCCCCTTTTTTTTTTTTTCATTTTTGGTTCATTGGCATCCAAGGTTAGCATAAAGAATATAAATAGTCTTGGTTCACAGAATTTTTTTTTCTTGTGTATTTTTTTTTGTTTGTGCTTCCCCACCCCCCTAGTTTTAATGAGCTATAATTGACATAAAACATTGTGTAAGTTTAATGATTACACCATGATGATTTGATACACATATGTATTGTGAAATGATTACCGCAATAGAGTTAGTGAACACCACCATCACCTCATATAATTACCATATTTTTGGCTTTTTTTTTGTGATGATGTTTCAGGTCTACACTCTTAGCATTTTTTTATTCAAATATAACTGACATATAACATTGTATTGGTTTCAGGTGTACAACATAATGATTTGATGTTTGTATAAATGCAAAATGATCACCACGATAAGTCTAGTTAACATCCCTCACCATACATAGTTACAAAAATTTTTTTTCTCGTGATGAGGACTTTTATATCTACTCTCTTAGCAATTTTCAAATATGCAATACAGCATTATTAACTATAGTCACCATGCTGTACATTACATCTCCATGACGTATTTATTTTATAACTGGTCGTTTGTACCTTTTGATCCCCTTCATCCATTTCACCCTGTTCCCTACAGCCTCTTCTGGCAATCACCAATCTCTTCTCTGTATCTATGAGCTTATTTTTTGTTTGTTTGTTTTTTAAATTCCACAATAAGTGAGATCATATGGTATTTGTCTTACTTTGTCTGATATTTCACCTAGAGTAATGCCCTCAAGGTCCATCGGTGTTGTTGTAAATGGCAAGAATTCGTTCTTTTTTTTAATGACTGAATACTATCCCATCCCATTATACATATATATATATACACACACACACACACACACACACACACGCACACACCACAATTTCTTTATCCATTCTTCCATGGATGGACCCTTATGTTGTTTCCATATCTTGGCTATTGTGAATAATGCTGCAGTGAACATGGGAGTGCAGATATCTCTTTGATATCCTATTTTCATTTCCTTTGGATATATACCCAGATTTCTGGGTCATATGGTAGTTCTGTTTTTAATTTTTTTTTTTTTTTTTTGTGAGGAAGGTCAGACCTGAGCTAACATCCGTGCTAATCCTCCTCTTTTTGCTGAGGAAGACCAGCTCTGAGCTAACATCTATTGCCCACCCTCCTCCTTTTTTTTTTCTCCCCAAAGCCCCAGTAGATAGTTGTATGTCATAGTCGCACATCCTTCTAGTTGCTGTATATGGGACGTGGCCTCAGCATGGCTGGAGAAGCAGTGTGTAGGTGCGTGCCTGGTATATGAACCCGGGCCGCCAGTAGGGTAGCGTGTGCACTTAACCGCTAAGCCACGGGGCCGGCCCTGTCTTTAATTTTTTGAGGAACCTCCATACTGTTTTTCATAGAGGCTGCACCAATTCACATTGCCACCAACAGTGCACAAATGTTCTCTTTTCTCTGCAGCCAATACTTGTTGTCACTTGTCTTTTTGATAATGGCCATTCTACCAGGTGAGGTGATATCTCATTTTAGTTTTGATTTGCATTTCCCTGATGATTAGTGATGTTGAGCATCTTTTCATGTACCTGTTGGCCATTTGTATGTCTTCTTTGGAAAAAAAATTAATCTGATTATTTGTTTATTCACTATTGAGTTATATGGGTTTCTTCTATTTTGTGATGTTAACCTATTATTATATAGATGGTTTGCAAATATTTTCTCCCATTCTATAGGTTGTCTTTCCATTTTGTTGATTGTTTCTTTTGCTGTGCAGAAGCTTTTAAGTTTGATGTAGTCCCATTTATTTATTTTTGCTTTCATTGTTTGTGCTTTTGGTGTCACATCAGAAAAATTGTTGACAAGAGCAATGTCAAGAAGCTTTTTTCTTTGTTTTCTTCTAGGAGTTTTACAGTTTCAGGTCTTATCTTTAAATCTTGAATGCATTTCAAATTAATTTTTGCAGGTGGTGTAAGATTAGGGTCCAATTCCATTCTTCTGCATACGATTATCCAGTTTTCCCAGCGTCATTTGTTAAAGAGGTTCTCTTTCCTTATTGAGCATTCTTGGCTCTCTTGTCAATTATGAGTTGACTATATTTATAGAGGTTTATTTCTGGGCTCTTGATTCTGTTCCATTGGTTTATGTGTCTATTTTTACCAGTACCATACTGTTTTGATTACTTGTCTCTCTTTTCTTAGTCTAGCTAAGGGTTTGTCAATTTTGTTTCTCTTTTCAAAAAACCAGCTCTTAGTTTTATTGATCTTTTCTATTGTTTTTCTGATCTCTATTTTAATTTTTTCTGTTCTGATCTTTGTTATTTCCTTCTTTTTACTAACTTTGAGCTGAGTTTGCGCTTTTTTCTCTAATTCATTGAAGTGTAAATTTAGGTTATTTATTTGGGATCTTTTTTTTCTTTATGTAGGCATTTATCACTATAAAATTCTGTCCTAGTACTGATTTTGCTGCATGTTTATAGTTATAAAACTATAAGTTTTAGTATGTTATTTTCCATTTTAAATTTTTTAAAAATATTTCTTGAATTCCTTTTTGATTTCTTCTTTGACCCATTGGTTGTTTAGGAGTGTGTTGTTTAATTTCTACTTATTGGTAAATTTTTCAGTTTTCCTACTGTTATTGAGTTATAGTTTCATACTATTGTGGTTGGAAAAGGTGCTTGGTATGATTTCACAGTTCTTAAGTTTGCTAAGACTTGTTTTGTGACCTAACATATGATCTATCCTGAAGAATATTCCATGTGCACTTGAGAAGAATGTGTATTCTGCTGCTGTTGGAAGAATGTCTATTAGGTCCAATTGATCTAATGTATAGTTAAATTTCAACATTTTCTTGTTGATTTTCTGTCTGGATAATCCATCTATTGTTGAAGTGCAATATTGAAACCCCCTACTATTATTGTATTGTTGTCTATTTCCTCTTTCAGATGTGTTAGTATTTGCTAATATATTTGGGTGCTCTGATGTTGGGTGCATATATACTTATGATTATTATATCCTTTTGTTGAATTGATCTCTTTATCTTTGTATAATGGCCTTCTTGATCTCTTGCACTGCTTTTGAATTAAAGTCTATCTTGTCTGATATAAATATAACTACCTCTGTTCCCTTTTAGTTTCCACTTGCATGGAATATCTTTTTCTGTCTTTTCACTCTGGACCTATTTGTGTCCTTGAAGCTGAAATTAGTCTCTTGTAGGTAGCATATAGTTGGCTCTTGTTTTTTATCCATTAATCCACTCTATGCCTTTAATTGGAGGATTTAATCCATTTACACTTAGAGTAATTTTTGATAGTACAGACTACTAAAGCCATCTTTTTAATTGTTTTCTAGGTGGATTTTAGTTTCTATTTTTCTTTCCTCCTCTTTTGTTATCTTCCTTTGTGAATTGATTTTTCTTATCAGTATGATTTCCTTCTCTTTATTTTTTTGTGTATCTACTGTAAGTTTTTGTTTTGTGGTTAACATGAGGCTTACATAAAACATGTTATAGATATAACTATTCCTGCTGATAACACCTTAACTTCGATTACATACAAAAATTTTACCCTTTACTCCCCCCTTTTATGTTTTTGATGTCATAATTTACCTCTTTTTATATTGTGTATTCATTAACAAATTATTATAGCTATAGCTATTTTTAATATTTTTTCCCTTTAACTTTTATACTGGAGTTAAGTGGTTAACATAACACCATATTATAGTTTTAGAGTATTTTGAATTTGACCACATACTTACCTTTACCGGTGTGTTGTATATTTTCGTATGTTTCCAAGTTACTAATTTGCATCCTTCCATTTCAGCTTGAAGTACTCCTTGCAGGATTTCTTGTAAGGCTGTTCTAACAGTGATGAACTCCCTTAGATTTTGTTTTGTCTTGGAAAGTCTTTATCTCTCCTTCACTTTTGAAGGATAACTTTGCTGGATAGGGTATTCTTGGTTGGCAGTTTTTTTTTCTTTCAGCATTTTGAACGTATCATCCTACTCACTGCCTGTAAGGTTTCTGCTGAGAAAACTGTTGATAGCCTTATGGGAATTCTCTTGTAAGTTAAAAGCTTCTTTCTCTTGAGGCCGGCCCCGTGGCTTAGCGGTTAATTGCGCACGCTCCGCTGTTGGCGGCCCGGGTTCGGATCTCAGGCGCGCACTGACTCACTGCTTCTCTGGCCATGCTGAGGCCGTGTCCCATATACAGCAACTAGATGGATGTGCAACTATGACGTACAACTACCTGCTGGGGCTTTGAGGGAAAAAAAAAAAAGGACGAGGATTGTCAATAGATGTTAGCTCAGAGCCGATCTTCCTCAGCAAAAGGAGGAGGATTAACATGGATGTTAGGTCAGGGCTGATCTTCCTCACACACACACACAAAAAAATGCTTCTTTCTCTTGCTGCTTTTAATATTCTCTCTTTGTCTTTGATTTTTGATAGTTTTATTATAAGTGTCTTGGAGAAGATCTCGTTACATTGAGTTTGTTTGGGGACCCATGAGCATCATGAACTTGGATGTTCAAATCTTTCCCCAGTTTGGGGAAGTTATTAGCCATTATTTCTTTAAAGAAGCTTTCTGCCCCCTTCTCCTTCTCTTCTCCTGGGACTCCAATAATTTGCACATTGTTTCTTTTAATGATATTCCCTAGACCACATAGACTTTCTTCACTCTTTTTCATTCTTTTACTTTGTTCTCCTCTGACTAGATACATTCAAAGGTCTTATCCTCTAATTCACAGATTTTATTCTTCTGTTTGATCCAATCTGTTGCTGATGCTCTCTGCTGCATTTTTGCATTTCATTTATTGTATTCTTCAGCTTCAGAAATGCTGTTAGCTTCTTTTTTATGATTTCTATCTATTTGTTAAGCTTTTCATTTTGTTTGTGTATTATTTTCCTGATTTCATTGAATTATCTTTCTGTGTTTTCCCATAGCTCATTGAGCTTCCTTAAAACAGGAAGGAATTCTTTATCAGGTAATTCTTTATTAGGTAAATCGCAGATCTCCATGTTTTGGGTGTCAGTTATTACAAAATAATTGTGTGCTTCTGGTGGTATCATGTTTCCTTGATTTTTCATGTTTCTTGAAATTTTTCATTGCTGTCTTTAAAGTAACAGTCACCTTCTCCAATCTTTACTGGCTGACTTCAGGAGAGAAATCGCTTCTATCAGTTCTTCTAGGGACTTTGAGACTTTCTCAGACTTTCTCTGGAAATGCCTGCTCCACACTTCTTGTTCCCTCTTATGACAGAATTCTGAAGCTTGTAGGACTTTTCTTTATACTCTAGGGTCAGACGTATTGTGACAATCTCCCTTATGCTTTCCCAAGGGCAGTGTCTCCCATGCCTGCAGAATTGGGCTGGCTTTCTGTGCATGCTCACTAGTTGTCTACAAAATCTCTCTCTTGCTGCTGTCAGGAGCATGCACAGAGAGTTGACCATGGGCTGGAGGTGTGTGTGCGAGAGAAGTGCAGAGTGCTGGGGTTGCCTGTGGACTGGCTAGGGAGATCCACAGTCAAGGCATTCCCAGTGCCTTGTCAGTGGACCTCCCAGTGGAGTCCTTGACATGGTTAGTAGGATCTATGTCCCCTGGATACATTCCATTTAAAGCCCTGGCTGCTGTTTTGCCAGCCACTAACTGCCCCCTATTCATGCAGCTCATAACTCAGGACTCTGGATACAGAGAGAGAGAAATGGACCTCTTTGGAAGCTTCCCACACAGCTAGGGAAGCCAAGTACTCACTTAACACATTCTCACTTTCCCCCAGCAGGACAAATCACAGGACAAAAAGGACTGTCTTTGCACTGAGTTGTGCCACCTTGGGAGAGGAATGACAAGGGTAAAGTCAAACTGCTCCTCTTACCCTATCCAAAGTGTCCAATTTCAAATTTTTTTTGCTCCCATAGTGAGTTGGAACTTCTACACTAGAGTCCTGGACTTCCACAAAGGGTCTCTCCTCTGTGAGTGATTGTCTAATTCAGTGTTCTCCTGGTGTTCCTGGACTGCAGATGAGAGGGACTGGAGCTGGTTCATGGGCCCCTTTAGGCTCCACAGCCAGGACCAAGGTCTATATGCCTATTACACTATGCATGGGTGGGTGAGATTCCTCCTGGGTTCCTCGGTGTATGCTGCTGTGACATAACCAAAGCCAATTGTTGCTGTAGCCAAGTTCTCAAGGATATGGAGTTGTTTCCTGGTCTATAGTCAGGACCACAGTCAGTGAGTCAGCTGCCTGGGTGTAGGCCTGTTTTCTCAAAAAGACTCTCCTCATTCTTGGACTTCACTGGGGTTTCAGAATCTCCTACCTGGATTCCACCACTCCCACAAAGGCACTTTTGTCCTTGGAAGAATGTCAAATTGTTGATACATTGAGCAACATCTTATTTGGCCATCTTGCTGATGTCACTCCTCCTACTTAGTTTTTGATCTCACCATGCCTGAGACATCATAGGACATAGCTTAAAAGTATACATTCAAAAAGGCTCCTATATTACAGATTAAATTGTCCTACTGCATTGCAGTATATCACAGTCTTCATCCAGTTTTAGCCTCTTCCTATTACCAGCGCAGCCAGGGATATTTTCAGATGAATATCTTGACACATCAACTTTCTAATTCCAAAATATTTGTCCCAGAAAGTCTCATTCTATCTTTTGCTTGTGAATTTTTATCATTTGGTGATATTCATGAACTAGTCAAATATCTTGGCACCAAAGGTGCTGCTGTGGTCCCCCTTCATGTCTGACACTAACAGATTAAACAATGGCACATTTGTATAGACTAAAAATATCAACAAAAGATAATAGCTAAGCATACTAAGGCAAAGGAAATACAGGTAAACATTGGAGGACATTATTGAATAAGTTAGAGGATGTGATGACTGAGATCTGTTATATTACCTAATCCAGGAGACATTTCAGGGAAAAAAAAAAAAAGATTGATAGAACAGTTTTAACTACAAATCTCATAAGTACAGGTGCAACTAGAATTGATCACTCAATTCTAAATGTGATCATCCTTGACATATAGGGATTTGGGGGACTCTAATCAGTTGTTTCCGCTAAGATATCAAATCACTTGATTGTCTAGCAGGTAGGCAGTTTGGATCATAGGAGTGCTCTTCTGTAGGATTGTATATCACCTCCATGGCTGGTATTAAGTGTTTATGTTGTAAAAAAAAATCCTATCAAATTATATGCAATGTATATAAATGAAGATATAATATTTAACTGGATATCCTTTTGTAGTATGCTTCGTAATAAACACCCTTTTTGCTTATGCTTTTTCTACCAACAACCATTCATACAAGCAAAATTTAGAGAAGCATTTTAGTAAAATGCATTGAAGATGAAAACTGTAACTTTTGCCATTTGGCCATACTGAGATGTGACATTGGGTTTCCTAAATTTCTTGCTGGACTCTGAACTAATATCAAGAATTGCCTCAAGTGAGGTTTTGCTTCCCTTTCTTAGCTACAATCGGCATTTTGATCCCGGAATCAGGAATATTTCCAGCTTAATGCAAATATTTTTCTTCTGTTAATGTTAATTACAAAGTAAGTATCTAACAACTAGGTGTATATTAAAACATGTTCAGATTCTAATATTAATTTTATATTGAGAGCTTATGTCCTTTACAGATGTAATTCATATAATGATTTTGAAATTTTGTTAAGAAGAGTAAGTAAAAAATATTTAAATTTTATTCTATAAGAGAAGACACGGAGAAATTGCAACCATATTTTTTATCATAAGATAGCACCCTTCAATTTAATATACCATTCACTATGCTCAGTGCCCTATACAATGTTTCATACAATGCAGACATTCAATAAATATTTTTTAATCAATGAACAAAATGCCTAAACATGTATTGAGTATCCCATAGAGTTTTTCCAAAATGTACTCAGAAGATAATTATTCAAGGGATTTTAATATTTGCTATACAAAAATAGCTTTGTAGTCAACAGAATGCAGAACATACTTATTAAAATACAAGAAAATAGGCTTCCTTGATTGTAGAATTTATATTAGAGCATAGAATATGCCAATGTAGATTTTTAATCTCTTAATGAGAGGCTATAATATATGATGTTTCTCAAATTTATTTTAAAAAAATAAGCCTTTTTGCAACTACTAAATGATGTGACTAGTGTCCCACAGAATATACTTTGGGAAACGCTGGTTTATTATTTAAATAAATCTATGCTAGTCTCTCTTGGCTGTACAAAAAAATGCATAAGATGAGAATCTTGTCTGTGGGCTGGGAGACAGTACACTTATAATGGAGATTGAAAAATGACTAATGAGAATGGAGGCATTTGGTCTTCCAGGGCAGCTGTTCATAAGTGAAGGCAGTTATGTAACTAAGACCAGGCCTGTACTTTTCAAGGCCTTGCTAACCATGTGGTTTTACTTGATCTTAGCCATACTGGTCATCTGCAAATCTTGAGCATGGAGAGAGATTTCAACCACCCACATACTGGCCCTAGATACTTTGTCTTGTTTCCTTATTATCTTTGACCAAATTTGATTTTATATTTTCCCGTGGAATTTAACTCTCAAATATGCTTTCCTATAAACTATTTTATCCTGTTGCATCTGACCATATTCCGTTACTCTGCTTTTAATTTCAAAGATTAGGTATTGGATCCTTGTCAAAGCTGGGGACTGTTAAATCCAAATTCAATTATGGTATTGTTGTTTCACTTATCATTTAATTCACTGATAATATATAGTGATCATATATTTCTATAACATCAAGATAGAATAAAATAAAATAAATAATTGTAAGAAGCATCTCTCATCTTTAATTACCCAATGTCCATACTGTTGTCAACTTCAGTATATTGAAGGTAAAGCTACTTAATTAGTAATTCCAAGACAGGGCAAATACTCAAGTCCAAAGATCACCTAGCAAATTAAATTTTTAAGATTCAGTAAGATTTATTCTATTATCTCAACAGTTAAATTACCTTTTTTATATGTTGATCCCCAGAGACCTGGTAAGTTTTCCACAACTCACGTTTTCTAGAAAATTAAAATATAAATGCATTTTTATTACTAAAATACTCAAAGATTTTGTGATAAATTAAGACAATATAAAAAGATGTTTCTGAAATGGCACCATGAGAAGCTCCATGGCCACATTCCCCAGAAAAACAACCATAATTGGTTAAAATTATTACCAAAAAACCTCAACCATTTAAAGTCTGTGGAAATTGTCCTAAGGGATTACAGAAAGTAGAGAAACATTTATTCAAGAAAATCTACTAAATCTCACATGACTATGTGCATGCCCAAGGCTGTAGCCTCTGGGGAATGACATCAGAGACTGCACACAGAAGGAGTAATAGGCATTACTGAGATAACTGAAGTGGACCATTACACAAATAAACAAGCAAACAATAGCAAGCCCTGGGAAGAAGGGAGATGTAAGTATCCAATATTGTCTAAAATGTTCAGTTTTCAACATAAAAATTATGACACAAAAAAGAAACAGAAGAGTGTGATCCATACCCAGGAAAAAAGAATGTAGGCAATAAAAATTGCCTTTGAGAGGGACCAGATGTCAGATTTAGAAGACAAGATTTCAAAGCAGGCACTATAAATAGGTGAAAACAATTAAAACCATGCCTAAAGATGTAAAGGAAGGTGCAATGACAATGTCTCACCAAATAGCAATAAAAAGAAAATATAAAACATACCAAATGGAAATTCTAGAGTTGAAAAGTGCAATAACCAAAATGACGTAACATCTGTGTGCCAGACATGGTACCAGACACGGAGAAAACAAGGATAAACAGCACACCATTCTTGGCCTAGTCGAACAGATACATTGACACAGAATTACAATGCAGATTAATAAATTCTAATATAGAGATACATAGACAAGCACTACAGAAGCAGAGTGGTTGAAACAATTCTGGGAGGATTGGATTTGATTTTTAAGAAATGATATTTATACTGTAGTGATTGAAAAGCATCATAAGCACAATAAGAGAGAAGAAAGATATTCAATACAAAAGAAATGAAATGCCTATGACCAAGAATGATGTGTGAAAATGCTTAACATATAGAGGCAGACAATAGTAGTATGGAAAGATTATCTGTGCTGAAATTGTGAAGGATTTATTTACCTGGTATACCATAAATTTTGAATTTCTAGTAGGAAATCAGGAACCAGTTTAGGATTTTAGACAGAGGCATGGCTTGCTGAGACTTTCATTTTGGAAAAATGTGTCTTTAGGCAGTACGAAGGATAGATAAGGAGCGATGAGAAAGTTAAAGCAAGAAAATGCGTTGAGAGGTCCCTGTGATTGTCATGGCAAAAACTGAGGACTGGTTCAGTGGTAGATGAGATAAAGAATAGGAATAGTTTAAAACAATGTTTATTGATACAACAAATATGATTATTTGACTCCAACAGTGATGAAAGAAAAAGTTGACTATGATTTTCAAGTTCCTAGTCTGAGTTATTATCTTGTTGGTATTATAGGAAATACAGGAGAAGGGCAGGGTTAAAGTGGTGAGAAGAAAAAAGACAAGTTCAGTTTGGGACATAATGAATTTGAGATTTGGGACATGGAGGTGGAGCTCTCCAGTGTGCAATTTGGTACTTCGGTCAGGATCTTAGGAAATCAGATTAAAATGCAACCTGGGGATCATTTATATTATATTATAAAATAACTAAGTGTAATCAATGACTTCTATATATCCATTCGTTTAGCTTACCTGTTACCTCAACTAAACTGAAAAGTCTAGAATAAGAGAAGTTAATTGAAGTATAACTTGATGCTCAGAGCAATTAAATACATTTCCAAGAATATATTTAAAATTTTCAAGTATATATATTATGAAAACTAATAACTAACAAAATCTTATCATTTTCTTCTTGGCCAAAAAAAAAAAAAAAATCAGAGCAAAGGAGGGATCTCTTAATCTAATGAATATTATAACTTCAATTGTGGTAAGCCAGGAGTGCAAGCTAATTTAGGATGCTTAGAGAATGTGGTTTTACTTATTCAAATTACTTTTGTATTGCTACAATTTAAGTGTTCTTATTTCCTTAAACTCCATGTAAATGAAATTTACCTTATAAAATTAATTCTCACAAATTTAAATTAATGTTTTGTATATATAAGAGAAATTTATGAATAAAATTACTATTCATGGTCTTTTCTGTGAAAAATTGTCGTTTAACATTAATTGAATTTGGAAAAATTTCCATATTAATGATACAAGATTCTCCATAAAGCCAAAAAAGTGAATTTAGGATGAAACTATTTTCAAATTTTTGTCAGAAATACATTTATTCATTTGTTTAACGAGTATTTATGGAATGCTTAATTCAAGCTGGGCTCTGATCTTCTAAGTGCTATTGTAGGGAACGACACTTCTGTTCTCATAGAGCTTGTTTTCTAGTGGGAGAGATAGACAACACAATATTGAATAAATAAAATATATATTAGTTATAAATGCTAAGATGGAAAGCAGGAAAGAGGTTTAGGACATGTTTGAAGAGAAGATCCTTTTTTGCCCCTGGTAGGGAGATTTTAAAAAGTAATAATAACTTCTAGATGCATTAATTAGCCTCACTATACACCAGTACTTTCAAAATGATTTCACTGAATAAACGCAAAATGGAAACACTGAAGCATAAAAGTTTTATTACTCAAGAAATCTTATTAGAAAAGAAGAAAATATACAATTTAACATAAGAAAAAATAAAATAATTTAAAGATATCTATGGGAATTTGAATCTGTAAATGTTTATAGTCTTCTCTGAAGATTAAAATACAGTGAGCTGCTGATAAAATGGATGTATAAGTAGGGACTTCATAATGACTATAAAAGTGGATTATTCAGGCATAGATGGAAGAAAAAAAGATCGTAAGTTTCTCAATGATGTTGCAAGTTGATAATTAAATATCGTTAGGTTTTTTCCTCAAATTTATTCAAAATACTAGGAAATGCCAGGTTTTAATTATAAAAGTAACAACAAGCCTTTTTCTTGTCTCAGATTGAAATGCCTGTCCCTTATTTTCTTTTTATAAACCACGGAATGTTTAGTTAGAGCAATCTTGGAGGAGTTCTAATAGTGTAATTTCCTTTAGATTATAATTTTTATAGAAGCACATCCATGTTGCACACACTTCTTCTTAGTTTCTGGAGTTCTGATTTTTGGCTTTTGTATGGTCATCTAGCTCGTTTAATAGAAAACTAGTCTAAGCTTTTTGTTTTGCAAATGATGGAAACTAGCTCTTCCTTTTCTTTCTTTCTTGTCCTAATTCTTAAAAATAGAAATTTTCCAATATTTATTCCTTGATTTCTTTCTCTCTTTACTATTTCTATTCCTTCTCTGTCTCTCTCTTTCCTACCCTCCCCATCTGTCTTTCTCTATTCAATCTTATTTATTCTGACGAATTTAATAATCTCTTAGAGATATTAAATACGTGAACATAAACACTAGATTATCCTAAATAATAATAACAATAATTCTAAATAATAATCTAATAAACATGTGTATCCTTGTAAGAGAGGAGCAGAGGTGTGTTCACCAGCACAGAAGACAAGGTGACGTGAAGGAGGAGCAGAAAGACGTGGCTGCAAGCCAAGGAATGCCAACAGCTGCTTGAAGCTGCAGAGTCAAGGAACAGATTCTCATCTATGGCTGTGAAGCGAGTATGGTCCTTCCTATATCTTAATTTCAGACCTCTGGCCTCCAAAACTAAGAAAAAAATAGATTTCTGTTGTTTTAAGCCACCAACCTTGTGGTAATTTGTGGCAACCACAGGAAAATAATACAGGAATATCCAGATAGTCCGGATCTCTTCAGAATATATCATGACTGAGGATGAGAGAGTTAACATAGTCTTGTTCCAAAACTAAATGGATA
This sequence comes from Ceratotherium simum simum, assembly GCF_057802395.1. Taxonomy (NCBI): domain Eukaryota; kingdom Metazoa; phylum Chordata; class Mammalia; order Perissodactyla; family Rhinocerotidae; genus Ceratotherium; species Ceratotherium simum. The sequence continues at coordinate 63,611,040 of NC_141901.1, read as the reverse complement.
CTATCTTTTATTCTAATTGCATGCAAACCATTACTAATCTTCTTTATTATGAGGATGAAAAAGGATGCGTTTTCCCGAGCAATGGGTGCATAATAGATTAATCTGCTCTAGCAAAGATTCCACATTTGGCGTGGTGGCTATGACTGGTGCTACTTCTTGTTCGAGTTCAGTAGTCCACTGCCATCCTCCAGGGCCATTCTGGTTATTGTACAGGAGGACAGGTGAATTAAGTGGGCATTAAGGACTATTTCCCTGAGATAAAATATTAGTTTTTTTAAAGGCTTTATATTTTAGGATAGTTTTAAATTCACAGAATAATTTAGGATTTAGTACAGTGAGTTCCCAAATCCTCTTTCATTCAGTTTCACTTATTATTAACATCTAACATTAGTATGGTACATTTGTTACAAAGAATAAACCGACATTGATACATTATTATTAATAAAAGCCTTTGTTTTAATTTTCTTAGTTTGTACATAAAATCTTTTTCTAGGCCTTTGTTCTAGGATCCGATTCAGGATACTATCTGACATTTACTTGTCATATCTCTAAGCTCCTCTTGGCAATGTTTTTCAGATTTCCTGTGTTTTCAGTGACCTTGATAAATTTGAGAATTACAGGTCAAGTATCTCGCAGGATACCCTCTACTGGGATTTGTCTGATGTTTTTCCCATGATTAGATTAGGTTCATGGGTTTGGGAAGGACCAGATAACTAAGGAGCCATTTTCATCACATCATATCAAGGTATCATAATGGCAACATGATTCATCACTTTTGATATTGACTTTGATCACCTGGTTGAGGTGGTGTTTGTCAGCTTTTCCCACTGTAAAATTAACCTTTTTCCTCCTTTCCATTTTATACTCTTTAGGAAGAAGTCACAATGCGCAGCCCACATTATAAATTTGAATTTATGCTTCTCATTTTTGAGGACAGAGAATCTTCATCAATTACTTGGAATTTTTTTCTGCAAGAGAAATTTGTCTCTTCCTCCACATATCCTTATTTATCCAATAATTTATTTATGGATTCATGGATATTTATTTTGTAATTTGGATTATAGTCCAAATTAATTTATATTTGTTGCTGAAATCATACCAGCTTTGACCATTGGGGCTCTTTCAGTTGGTTCCCATGTCCCTTTGACATACTCTCATCAATACAAACTGTTGTTGTTTTGACACCTTTCTTACTTTCTGGCACTACAAGATGCTCCTGGCTCATCTTGTGTATTTCCTGCCCTAGTCTAGAAGCTGCCATTTCTCTAAGGACCTCTGTTTCCTTTTATTGGAGAATAATATTAGAGAGCCAGATCTGGTGGCTAGGTGTGTTCTGTGCTACTGGAGTGCCATTGCTTCTACAAAGTCTCAACTGATAGAGCAAGGAAATATGTGTGTGTGCATGTGCTAATCCGTGTAAATATTCTCATCTATAAATATTTCTATGTATAATCATCTGCATCTATATTAAGCTAAACATGAATTCATACTGATATCTTCAACTCTATTACCACGTGGGTCATTCTACCTTCCTCCCCTTGCTTATCTGTAAACACCTCCTCTAATGGTGAGAAACCTGGCTCCCAGCATCCGCCAGTCATTTATGTAATTGTTCAACTTCAGTGTACTTATATAACAATATCAGAATTGATAACCTGTACCCCTGTGAAAGCAATTTTATCAACTAAAATACAGAGTTTATGTGCGATTCCTTTTGACTTCAGTCTTATAGACTCTACTCATTACCAAAGTTGCTTAGGTCAGCACTGATTTCCCAATTCTCTTCACTGAGAGTGTTTGTGATATGGTTAGAGTGTCCTGTCACAGTGTGCGGTCCTTCCTGGGATCCCCTAATCATCTCCTAAATGAATTTTTTAAAATTTGAGTAGATTAAAGTTCATTCTTTGTAGTGTAAAATTCTGTGGGTTTGACAAATGCATGATGTCAAATATACACCATTAGAGTACCACACAGAATAGTTTCACTGCCCTAAAAATCCGCTGTGCTTTACTATTTTACCCTGAACCAGTAGCAACCACTGATGATTTTACTGTCTCTATAATTTTGTGTTTTTCATAATAGTATGTAATTGAAGTTATACAGTATATAGCCTTTCAGAGTGGCTTCTTTCACTTCGCAATATGCATTTTAGGTTCCTCTCCAATATCTTTTTGTGGATTGGTATCTCATTTCTTTTTATTGATGAGTAATATTCCATTATATGGGTGTGCTACAGTTTGTCTATCCATTCACCTACTGAAGGACAACTCACTTGCTTTCAGTTTTTGGCAATTACCAATAAATGTTCTATAAACATTCATATGCAGGTTTTTGTGTGACCATATACTTTCAAATCAACTGAATAATGTCTAGGACCTTAATTGCTGGATATTATGGTGAGAATATGTTTAGTTTTTAACGTCACTGCCAAAGGGTCCTCTACAGTGGCTACATCATTTTGCTTTTTTTTTTTATAATTTTATTTATTCATTTATTTTTTCTCCCAAAGCCCCAGTGGATAGTTGTATGTCATAGCTGCACATCCTTCTAGTTGCTGTATGTGGGACGCAGCCTCAGCATGGCCGGAGAAGCGGTGCGTCGGTGCGCGCCCGGGATCCGAACCTGGGCCGCCAGCAGCGGAGCCACGCGCACTTAACTGCTAAGCCACGGGGTCGGCCCATCATCATTTTGCTTTTCCACCCGTAGTGAATGAGAGCCCCTGTTGCTCCCCATCCTCTATAGTATTTGGTATTTGGTTTGGCCATTATAATAGGTGTGCAGTATTATATATTGTTACTTTATTTCACAATTTCCTAATGATAAATGATGTTGAACATCTCTTAATATGCTTCCATACCATCTTTATATCTTATTTGATGATGTGTCTGTTCAGATCTTATGCCCATTTTTAATCAGATTGTTTGTTTTCTTTTTATTGAAGGTTTGTGTTCTTTGTATATTTTGGATAGAAGTCCTCTATTTTATATGTGTTTTCAAATATTTCCTCTCAGTCTGTAGTTTTTCTACTTCATTCTCTCAATACGGTCTCACAGTGCAGAAGTTTTTAACTTTAATAATGTCCAATTTATCAATGTTTTCTTTCTTATATCATTTTTTTTGATGTTGTATCTAAAACCTCATTGCCAAAATAAAAAATATATTCTTTTAAAAAATTAATTCCCTAATTTTTTTTACTACATTTTTATCTATATCTTTTTACCAGATCTTAAGCTGAAAGACTGGTTGGAATATATTTTTATCACCAACTCAGCCTGAGAGAAAGTGGCATTACCTAGGTTTACCTTTGTTGCTCCCGTTATTACCACTGAGAGCTTAGGCAAATTGTTTTATCTGCTTGTGCCTCATTTTCCTTGTTTGTAACATATTGATGATAGTATCACCTACCTCATAGAGTTGTTGTAAGTCATAAATAAGCTAGCACATAAGTCTGACAATGACTATAACATAGGAAGTACTCAATATATGTGAACTATTATTTTCATTATAACTATTAATAGTAGCAGTAACACTACGAGTATTAGTGTTTGTATTCTGTTATTAGCTTTTTTTCCCCTGTCAAGCTTGATGAAACTCAGTTAGGATTGTGGTTGTGGGTCAAGTTTTTGTAACCAGCTTTCAATTATGCTGCCAAGATCTCCTTTACTTTCTTATTTTTTGGTCATTTAGTGCTTTCTTTGTAGTGGGACTGGTGTCATTCTTTAGTCTGGTCACATCTGCATTTCAAGCACTAATTTCTCAGTTTCTGTTATTTTGATAGCATTCTTCCTTAGCTTCTAGTGCTGAAATTTTCCCCAATTTTGGCAGGAGCGCAACAGCGTATTAATTTACTTTTAAGCTGTTGTTCAGAAGTCAGTTAAATGGGCATTCAAAAACCAGTTTTAACTATTCTGGTCCATAGAATGATAATAACAGTAATAAAAGAAGTAAACATTTTTTGCATGCTATACTGATGATGGCTTAATGATTCTCAATTATCACTTTTTTCTTTTTATTATGTATGTATTTAGATATTTTTATTACATTTATCCATTTATTGCCCCATTAATAACTGTTTTGTATCTACTTTAAATTGGGGGACTATAGAGGGAATATATGTTGGGGGTGACTGATCACCCATTCAAGGCATTTAATTGAGCATCTCTAAATCCAGGCAGACTGCTAGATACACTGGTGAAACAAAGAATTTGCCCCTTGACTTTATAGAGCTGATTTTCTAGAGAGGAAAATGGGTATTAAGCAAGGAAACAAATAAATAAATGTATATTTACAAATGAGTGTTGTAAAGAAAACAATAGGTGCTAGTGATAGAAAATAATGTAAGGGTTAAGTGAGGACACATGCTTCTATGGGTGCTCAGGAAAGGGTCTCATCAGAGGTTATCTAATCAGTCATTCCTTAATGCCAAGGAGAAAGTTAAAACAATGGTCCTTTTTCAGCCTTCATCTATAACTACTTGAATATAAAATAATATAGGAAGTATGTATTGTTGAATTGATAACTAAACCTCTAAGTGCTCGTTATTGAAAAATGCTGAGGGGATACTATAAGACATCAAGGACTAACTAACCCCTGTGCTCCAAAAGCTCATATTCTTGGTAAACTCTCCATAGTCATGTTCTAGTATAAAATTTGACAGGATTTTATGGACATGAAGAGACCTGGTTCTTCTTGAGTTTCATGTCTCATAGGTGAACTTGATTCTGATCTTTGCACAATGCTTTAGATTGGGACTAGATCTAGTTCTCAGCTTGGTTGTTGTCTAGAGAAGTCTCTTTTAGTACACTCCTCTTTCTTTCTCCTTTTTCATGGTTTAATTAATACTTAAACATAAATTACTAAGAATCTAAAATCTAAACATGTTTCTTTTGTACGAGCTCAACCTCTCTGCACCCCTGAAGGACAACAAGGCATCAGGTTGATATTTCTTCTTCCGGATATGCAGATTGGAATATAGCTGGCTCTCTATTTCTGTGTGAAAGCATTTTAATTGTAAGATACAGAATATATAATTTCATAAGTGAAAGCTCAAGAGGATGATGTAATCAAGGACTCAAACTCTATTTTCTTACATAAAACATCTAGCAAAGTAAATGGCATGAAAAATGACCCATCAATGTTATTCGTTATCTAAACTCGAAAGAATGACAGGTAAAAAGCTTTACAGAATTTTATATCACATGGTTTCTTGACTCATCTCTTTACTTTCTTCTATGTTTATGCCCTGTGCTACAGTTATACCATACTACTTTTAGATTTCAGTCTTTGCATATACAGTTTGCTCCTCCAGAAATTGTTTCTATTCCTTTTTCATAGCAAGTCATTATTCTAGCATGGACTATGGAGTTAGCAGACCCAGATTTGTAACTAAATTGTGAGGAGACCTTGGGAAATTTATATAAATCACCTGTGTCTCAGATTCTTTGTAATATATAAATACTAAAGTATTTATGTTGAATGTATTATATAAATCTCTAGACACTATTTGTAATATATAAATACGAATATATTTATGTCTATTTAATGTTTAATTTGTAGCAATAACATGAGGATCAGCAATCATCTGCTGAATGTCTTGCAAATAATTGATAATAAACAGTGGCTATTAATACAGTGTATTCACTATAGAGAAATTTTAATGTTTACTTTAATATTTACTGTAGTGAAAACATCACATATTTTAGAGTCTGACTCGCCTAATTTCAAATTTCAGCTCTGTTTCCTAAAGTATTTGTCTCAATTTTCTCATCTGAAAATGGGTTTAATTATATTTTTTTATGGGTTTATAGTGAAGGTTAAATGAGAAAATGAATATAAAGTGACTAGCATGTCCTTAGGAACATCATAGACCCTCAATAAATTGAAGCTATAATAAGAAATAATTATTAATATTGATAGCAATAACATTATCAGTGCTGTTATTAATAGTAAGTATTATCATATTGTTCAATTATTTTTAAGTTGTGCCTATCTCACACCTCGAGCCCGAGTTGAAATGTTTTCATATAAGCAAATCTATGTGATAGGATTAAAGTAGGTAATATCCATGTGATATTTGGCCAAGGGTTGCAGGGTCATAAATCTTCTCCTGAACCATTCATCCCATCTAAACAGGAGAAATCTATCCATATGAAATGATGCTGGCAAAGAGTATGTTGTTATTTACAGGGAATTGGGCCATAAATAACTTACAGAACTTTAATAAACTAGGGTAAACTACAGCAAGAAATCATTTTGCTTATTTGTGGTGGTCTAAGTGGCAGAGAGGTATAAGAGGCCAAAAAAAGAAAGTAATTCCAAATAAGTATTTGAGATATGCCCCCAAAGGATGCCACACTCTTACTCATTCTTCCCCGCTGTGGGACACAATCGGTAATGGTAGAGGAAAAACACTAAATTTTTTTCTCTCCAGGCCCTCCCAGATTGGGACTAGAGTGGAAGATCCTTGTGTGGAGCCATGAAGAGACGTGTGTAAAAGGCCTTCCTGATAAAGAAATATCGGGAAAAGATCAACCTGCATAGACTCCACCTTTAATCAGTTGTCACAACTGTGACTATACTTTAGATTTCCCTGGAGACATAGAAAAAAAAATATATATATATATATATATGAAGCATGTATTCTGATACCCCAGCTCTACCACAAAATAATTCAACCTGTATCTCTACAGATGTGGCTCGTGCTCTGGGGTATTTAAAAAACTCTCCCTTGTGACTCTAATGTAAAGCCAGAGTTGAGAATCATAGCTTAAATCTTTTCCTTTTCACAAACAAAAGCTCCTGGTTCTGTTATGGTAATGAATACAATCTCCTTAACTTCTTTATCATAGAATCATAGAAGTATTTTTATTTTCTTTCAGTGAGGTACAGGGTAGGACTGAGGGGAAAAAAATCTTTTCTTCTTCAATGGCACTTTACAGGTATCAATAAGTGTTCACTAAATGGATAATTTTTTTTAAGTGGATCAAATCTAAATATTCAGAAGAAAGAAGGGTATGGCAAAGGAAACAACTATTTGAATTAGAGTTACCTTAGTAGTGAATAATGTCAAAATGATGTCATGAGAGATCCTTTGCTCTAAGAAATCTCTCATTAGCTTCTATTAGGCTGAGCGAATTACATAATTATGAAAATACAGAATAATCAAAAATATTTAATTAGGAAGAGCTTGTAAAAGAGATCAATGACTGGAAATACTTAGGAACTAGGAATAGTATGAGTTCCAGAAACATTGAAATTGATAATCTCAGCTTGAAAATATCTGTCTTCTTGGTCTCCCATTGGAAGTTCATTCTGAATATTGCTTATAAATGCCTCAATTTAATTTAAAATTCCAGAAGTCAGATATCATTAAAAAAAATTTTTTTTTACATTCCAATATACAGTGATGAGCATAGCTTATGCTATATAGAACTTAACTATGTTGTTAAGCTTTGCCTAAAACTTAAACAATGGTTTAGAGGAGCCGGGCATTAAAGAGAGAATTCATCAGGACCAGATGTTTAGGGCTGAGGTTACTACAGTTAGATTTAAAAAAAAATCCACAATGACTCATTTTCTCTACAGCGTCTCACTAAATGAAAGTTGCTCTGCCCTCTCCAGCAACATAAAAACTACTAAGCACTCTTTTCAATTCTCCATACTCTAACCACACTGGTCATCTTTCTGTTCCTCAAAAGTGCTATATTGTCCATTTTTAGCTAAGTTTCATAAAGGAAACACTGCATTGAATGGTGTGAAACAGGCAAAGAATACTTTATTCAAGAGTATTGCAAAAGAGGAGAGAGATTGAACTGAACTCCACTGAAACAAAAGGCAAGAAGATTTTAAAACCTGGGGTAAGCTAATGGAAAAGTGCTGGAGAACATTAGGTGAGAGGTGGTCAATGTTATTAGGCCATCTGTGTTTGCTAATTATCCCTAATCTAAGTTAGGTTCCTACTCTTCAACAGAGACTGGGAGATAGGTATGCTATGTCCTTTGATGATTACATTTCAAATAGACGCCTCCCAGATCCTTGAGAAAGACATTCCTGGTTTGTAAAATGGGCAGGAGGCTGGGAGAAGATTTACATGTCAAAGGGATAGAGAAAGAATTTGCAATTGTATTTTCTAAAGTAAGTGCTGTAAGAAAAGGTCAGGGGTCTGGAGTCAGGAAGAAGCCTGTCTAAAGTTTAGTCAAACTGAGGGGAATGTTAAAGGCCATCTTGGTAGTTTTACAAATTTTTTCACTTCTTCAAATACATTTTTTCCTGTCTCCTGCCTCGCTAAATCCTACTCATTTTTCATGTTTCAGCTTTGTTCTGTCCTTTTCCCAAGTTTTTCTTCCTGATCTCTAAAGCTGGGCTAGGTCCCTAGTTATATTTCTCCATCGTATTTTTCTGTTTGTTTTGTAGCCCTCATCATACTTATAAATTGCTCGGTGGTTTTCACAATTAGATTACAAGATCCATGAAGGCAAAAATTATGCCTTCCTTAATTTCCATATAGCCTAAGGGCCTAGCAAATTGCCTAGTATGTTGTAGTCATTCAATGAAGCAATAAATAAATGTATGCAAGAGTGCATTCCCTGATTCTGGCATCCAGAACATAATAGCTAGATGGATTGTAAACTCCTTTTGCCTGGTTTATGCTTGGTGTCCTGGGGATTTTGTAAGCTTATATTTGTCCCACTTTCACTCTCAAAAGGACCCCAGTGTGAACAATACATTATATTGCGCACTGACCCTAGCTTTTGCCCATTTTGAGATTTTCTGTTTGACAAGAAACTGATGCCCACTCAAATCAATAATCACTGAAATTGAACCAATAACATATACCAAGTTAGGAATCTTCCTAACGTTCTGCTTTTGGAGAAATCCTAATCACTTGACATGCAAAATACTTGCTAAACAAAAATGAGCACTAACTTCCAACTTAATATCAGGAGTATACTACCATTGTTAACCTGGGAGTACCCAAGTAAGACATGCTGGAATCCTAGGGAGAAGAGGATGGAAAAAATTAATTAGCTGCAGGTGCTTGAGGGACAGCAGAGATTGCTAGTGAAAAATACCCAAATGATCATAGCAAGTTCAGGCGCATTTTTGGTTAATCACAGAAATCTAAACTTGTTTAATATGGTAGGCAATAGCTGTGGACAATAATCCTCTATAGAACAGGTAATATTCAGGTGAAAAATAACATCATAGTTTCAGACAGTCTTTTCATTCGTTAGAAGGATGTCTGTGACTAGAGGTACAGAGAGCAAGATTTAACACTCCAGGACAGAAGATTAGAAATTACCTGGCTGGGCCTCAGTGTTGTTGCTAAGGGGACTGAGTCTAGTGGCTGAGTTGCGGTCCACAGGAACTGTCTTAGTCGTTTCAGGCTGCTTTAACAAAAATGTCATGGAGTGGGTGGCTTATAAACAACAAAAATTTATTACTCACAGTTCTGGAGGCTGGAAGTCTGAGATCAGAGTGTCAGCCAGTGTGGTCCGGTGAGGGCCCTCTTCTAGGTTGCAGACTTCTTGGTGAAAGAGGCAAAGGAGTTCTCTCAGGCATCTTTTATAAGGGCATTAATTACCTCCCAAATTTGTTATCACTCACATTGGGCATTAAGATTTCAACATACAAACTTGGTGGAATACAAACATTCAGACTAAGCAGGAGCTAAATTTCTGGATAAGAAAAAGGTAGGTGAAATTGCAAGATATAAAACAGAGGTATAATAAATTCCTAACCCTATTAGTCACTAAATCTAAAGTTGCCCATTTATTTTATAACTATCTGGACTGGCTGAGAACATGGTAGATTTAAAAGTGCACTTGGACCACACCACCAGTAGCTCCAGATAGAAGAGACTTGGGAAAGTACAGGCTTATTCTTTCCTAAGATTCTATAGGGAGATTCTTCTGGAATGTTTTTTAGAAATCCTACCTCCATAGGGTTAGATTTATTTTTGGCAATATTATATCCTGACAGAGTCTATATCTGTTGTCCAAAGATTAAATCGTGTGTTCCTTTAATTGCTTCTATCTTGGGATTCCAACACATTTTCTAAGAGTATAGTAACTCAGGCAGCAAAAGAGAAGACCCAGTGTTCCCATATACCCCCAACTGCTCTCATCTACCACCTAGAAGGGAAGAAATGTTCCTGAAGTAATGCTGGCTAGCCAAATTACAAGCAAGAAATGTGAATATATGTTCTTCAAGGTTCTTTTGTATGTATGGAATAAAAGTTACATGTTTTTATTTTTTATAAAATGTACTTTGTTGATCAATGAAGCAAATTAGTAAAGAGCCATTGCAAAGATATGTGCATTTTAATCCATTTTCTTACTCAAATTAAAATTTAACTTTTCATTTCCTAGAAGTTTATGTAATAATATTGAAACCTAGTGCTTCTATTCTTTCAGCATGTTATGCAAAGGTCTTGGACTTTCATTTGAAAAAAGAATCATGATGTCACTGAACATTAATAATGCCCTAATTTCTAGATAAAAAAAGGATACATACATTAGGAAAATAATGGAGTCAATATTAAATATCACTCTAGACCTCGGAGCTATTACTCACCACATTCCACTTGTTCAACCATGACCTTCATGACTCTTTTATTGTACTGAATCCTGATCACACATTATGCAAAGCATAATTGCAACTCAGGGAAGTAAAATAATATTAATCAGGGATAACATTACAATGGACTTTGACCCATAGGTATAAATCTAATAAATGTGTAGGGGTTGTTTTCCATAACATAATGAGTTCTTCCTTATATCATTACTCATGGGACTAATGTGGAATCATAATGGGAATATTTAAGACAGTTAATGAGACAGATTGGAAATGATTGTATGGTTTTAATTTCTTAATCATTTTAATGCCACAAATTAAAGGTATACATCAAGATACATCCATTAAAGCCTGCCAGTCATAGTCCTCCGGAATGATGTGATAAAAGAGTAAAAGTAGAGGAAATCAGATAAAATTAAGTAAGGAAAATGTTAGGCTGACTATCAGAGAAGCAATATCCAAATGATTAAATCAGATGGATTGTGAAACAGTCTATTAAGAGAAGTGGTTAGAAGTATCATCTCTTGGGCCGTAAAAATAGACTGCACTAGGCATTTTACCAAAGGGAACAGTTCTTCAGTGGCTTGACTAGATAAACACAGGTCATCTAAATCTCTGTTTCCAAGCAACCCTATCATCTGTCTGTTCCTTCTTTTTTGGCATCCATTAATCATTCGTTCAGTGATCCAAATTCAGATCTTTGTCAGTAGAATCTTTGACAAAGATTCTACTCTGAATCAACCAATTTTAATAATATAAGTAAAAACACTTTAAAAAGACCCTCATATACACAGAAAAAAATTCTTTGGAGAAAATTATGCCTTGAAACTACTTAATTGACACACAAAACATCAAATAAGCAGGAAAATTGAAAAGACCATGTTATCATTTAGAAAAACTATCTTTTAAATATTTTTGGCTTCTCATATTGTTCAATCATTGTTCATTTCTGATAGCTCAATATATGACTTCTTTTCTTCAAATTTAAGAAACTTATTAAAGCCTGATATGAAATAATTTTATAAATATATTGTTGAGGAAAATATAAAAGTGTAGATATCCAAGAACCAGGTTATTGTGGTTTCCTCTGGGGATCACGATTGAGCATTGTGGGTATAGGATAAATTGGGTCTTATTTTTCCATTGTATATTCTCTTATGGAATTTGTCACCTTTATCACATGCATATATTATCTTATAAATCTATAAGAAAGGGTATCCAATCATGAATAAAAAGTACTTTAAGAAAACTAGATAGGAATAGTTTTAAAAAGAGATATACCCTCAAAATCATAGGGAATTCAATTGGGACTCTATTCCCAGATATGAAAATGCAGAAAAAAAAATTGATTTTAAGCAATTATTTGAAATTAGAAATATCAGGAAACCTTGGCTTTTCTAATAAAAATACTTGCAAGCAATAGCTATTATTAGTATTCTCACTAGTAATTCACTAAGCTGAACATCAACATCAAAAGCTGACTTTAATATCTTTAAAGAATCTTAAAACTTATAGTGTCTTTATTAACATTATCGTTGGCTAAATGTAACTCAGCCTCTCAAAAGTATTTGTTTATGTTTCCTTCTGTGTGGCTTTTAAGGATATCTGTCAAAGTGATTCGTGTTTTTCCATCTAACCCTCTTCATCCTTATCATGTCTCTTGTCCAAGCAATTTGGGAAGCTAGTGTCTGGGGTCATATTCATGAAAGATCTAAATACCATAGACTAATAAAATGGCTATCTTGGCCCATGGCTAGCACTTTTCATAGTTTATGGTTCATCTCCCTTTTATTTGTTTTGATGTGGTATTGGCATATTTGATTTTGCTCCTTCTACATTTTGCTTTCCTTCTGTTGGATTTTGAGTTAAAGAAATCTTTAGAAATATCTAGCATATAAAAGCAAATGGCTGGAGACTCTGAGGGATATTCAAGAAATACGTTAAAAAGTAGGAGTGAAAGGGGCTTTCAAGGATTAATCATTGGGTATTTTGTTCATAATTGCACCTGTAGCACCTAGCACATCTTCTCACATCTATTAGGTCCTAAATCAATGTTTTTAAATGAAAGAATAAAAGCTAGATTATTCTAACAATGTACTTATGTCAGATATGCAATAAAGCCTTTAAGACTGCAAGAAGACTTTTCTTTGGTTGTCGTTTTGTTGTTGTTGTTGTTATTGCATGGAATGGACCACCAAAAGAGGTAAGAGGAAGGAGAAACAAAATGCTATTATGCAGAATTGGGAAGTCACACCAAAAACCTGCTAAATTTCTCTTTCTAAACATTTGACAGAGTGTCCCATTTCTGAACACTCTGCTCCTTTCTTAGATTTTGACTTTAGATTTGACTTGAAATACCTGCTTTCAACCTTTACTATCGGCTCATGCCTCTACTTCCCAAAGCATTGAATGAAACCGTTTTCTACTCATGAAGATCTAGTAGTGACCATTCATTACCTGTTTAATCCCTGAAATAAACCGTGCCTATCTTTAATCTGCTAACTACCAATTCTGGATGATGCCATGTGGGAGATTTTGGTTTTCTTTCAACCCCTTTCATTTCTGCCCTTAAGTTATTGCCCCTTCTTCCAAAACCTTACTTTCTACCATTCCATACAAAGGAATTCATAGAATATGTAGGGGGGAACAGGGACTATGCATCTCTGGAATCTAGAAGAAACCTGAAAAATAATAAATATCCAATATGTTTTTGCTGAATAGGTAAACACTTCTGACAATTTTCTACCGTATTTGCACTTTAGACTCTTCTTTCTGCAACTATAGGCAGAGATATCATACCCTGTATATAGTCTATATGCTTAGAAACAACTAGCTGAGCTCTTTACTCCCCATTAGTGATTTGAGCCCAACAATAAAAAAATCCCTATGCTTCCTACCTGTTACTGGGCCTCCACACGTAGACTCTTAGGGAAGGGCAATGACTTGAGAATGTCACTCTATTCTTTTGGCCTCAACCTCTTACAACACAATGGCTCCCTCCAGTGTTCAACACCTAACACATTATTGGCAAGAGTGGAATTCCTAGACCTGTACTTTTGACTGCCACAGACTGGTATCTCTCTGCATCACAGTTTCTGCTGCCATGAGTAAAAATTTTTTTAAAAAAGAAATTGCCGAAGGATCCTATGCTCTCTGTTCCAACTAACACTAGAAATGCTGAGTTCTCATCTTGTGTGTAGCTTAGGGTAATGCCTATATCTTCTTGGCAGGGAGTATAGAGATAGCTTGGCTCCCTCTCATAGCCAAGAGATATAATATAGGGGGATAATGAGGTCTTCATGGTATCAAACAGTTTGATTTTTATTTTTCTAATTACTCTAATGTTTCAAATAGCTCACAAAGGCTATGATTCAGGGGTTATGGAGGAACTTTTCAGTAAAACAGCAGCATCACTTCCAATTATCACTCTCAGCATTTTAGATTTAATAAACCTCAGTAAAAAAATAGAGACATGAAAGTGCCTGTCACCGCCTTATCAGACCTGCTAAACTGAAGTGAGGAATGTATTCATGCTGCAAGATAATTAACTTGACTGCCTATTGAGAGGGACAGTCCAGGTATGCCTCCAGGACGTTGAATTGTACATAACACTTCATTACATTTCCATTGGAGTCATTGACCATCAAGCCAACTCAGTGAGGATGAAAAACTCAACTTTTTCACTTATTCAGACCACAACCTAGAATGTCCTATTTGCCATTACCGTGTACTAGCAAATCAGTGAAGGTTGTTTTAAGACATTGAACATAATCCGCTAGGAGTTTGGCTGTCCCCTATCTGAAACAATATCTTTAGGTATCTGCTCTCTATGACAACTAATCTCTGGCCAAGAATGTTCTTGGGGGAGACTGAAGGATTGTTACATGCCATCTCAACTTCATACATCTGGAATTTCATCACATAAGATGTTAGAATTGTCCAAGATTTATTTTGATTATTTTTATTGCCGGTGACAGAAATTCAACTAATACCACCTGTAAACAAAGAAACAAAACAAAGGAAATGTATTGGCTCACATTAGCCAGGCATGGTTAAATCTGAGTTCAAATGATGCTCCTCAGGATCTTCTAGCTCTACTTAGTTTTATTCTCAGAATGATGGCAAGATGTAGTCTTCCAAGAATTATTACCTTTAGAACTTATGATATTCGAAGAAAAACAATTTGATCCCTCCTAACATTTATATCAAGCCCTGAAAAATAACAGTGATATGCCTTCTGTTGGTCATGGCCTCAGCCATGAAAAATCATGGCATCGAAGAGGAGGAAGCTATCTGATTGGATGCCTAGAATACAGGATCATCCCTATGACAATGGAAGTTGGACCTCTTGATGAAGGGAGGAATAGATCCCAAAAGGAAGAGATGAGGTCAGACCATGGAGGAAGATGTATCTACCAGCATAACCCATTCCCAATACCAACCACCATATCGTTCTGGTGGTGGCAAATTACTGCCACTGTTCCAAGCACTTTGTTTATCATCTACTCCAAAACTTTCACGTATTTCAAGGGATAGAGTTACTGGTTTATATTCCACTTCTAGGCACCATATCAAGCTTCAAGCCTTGCTTTTATGTATATCTTCCCACTCTCCACATGTAATAATTAGAAATAGATATTTGAATGCCTCTGCTCTGCTACCATTGACCACCAACACAGCTGATCCACCTGTCAGATTTTTTTCTATAATTCCTGAAATTTATCCACTAGAACATCCCTTTCTATAGCAACATGGGCTTTCACCCCATATCCCTTACCTGAGGGACTATATGCTGTACAGAGCAATAATTATGCTATTTTATAAAGTGCTAAAGATGAATATAACTAGAATAAAAATGTATTCCATAACTCAGAAGTGAGGGATCAAATCTCTATTTCCTTCAGAGAAAAGAGGAAAAAAAATTAACAATACCAATCCCTGTTAGAAGCTGAAGGGGCCTTCTGGTGCCATCTAGATCAAAGGAGTTGGCAATTCCATGGTAACCTTCCATGCATCTATTCTCCATGTTCAGTTGCTCTATACTCTACAGGACTATTGTGATTTCAGTCTACACCTACATGCTGTGATGCACTATGTCCTGGATTAAATGACTCAAAGAGGCATGCAATTTTTGAAACAGTATATTGAGCCCAATGGTTGGTCTATTTCTAAGGCTACAGGAGTTTTAAAAGCAAAGGTCACAAATTTAAATGCTGTTAGAGGCCATTGGGTAACGAAAATGAGTAAAGTGCATCTGGTATAATACAATAGGAAAGGATGAGAAATGTAGTAAATTTGAAACCATAGTTCATGTCTAAAGAGATCAGTTGTAGTTTGCTACAATTAAGTGATCTTATGGAGAAATATAGACCAACTGTTGTCAAATATTTTACTTAAGATATGCCATAAATCTGGATTTTTATGTGAAATATTCCAAATTAAAATACTCTGAGTCAATCAAAACATATCTGAAAATTGGATCCAGCATGAAGCTGCCAATTTGAGACTCCACCGTCTTACAGAAATAGTTGAGTTTTTTGAGCTTTCTACCCCTGCTCTACCTGTAGTTAGGGGAAATGGAATCTCTCCCCTGGTGCTCTCTTTTGGGGCTCAACTCTCCACCATTCCCCGTTATCCATATACAAGTCCAGGTGCAACACTGAAAGCCTTTTGTCAAGGTTTTCCTAAAGGCTTCTTGAGGCGTTCTTTTACTTTCTCCCGTATCAGTTGGTCTCAATTTTGACTCCGAGAATTGGCAACCTCTGTCTGTATTCTGTTCCTTTTTGAGGGACTTCATTTGTTAATTGTTTTTCTCTTACCCATCCTTCACAATCTACATTCAGCAACTGCTAGTCTGATACTCTCAAAGGAAACAGGTAGGATGCTACAATCTGGGGTTAATTGGGATTAATACTGCCATATATAATATCAATATAATCTGGGATTAATACTGCCAACTGGGATTAGTTGTCCTTCTGTCTACCCCCTCAACACAGAAAGGAGATAGGACATTACCCTTATGAGGCAGTTTCTTCAGCTAATTTAGAACACAAAGACTAAGATTCAGTGTCTAAAAAAATATAAACACAGTGTCATGGTCAAAAATAAATTCTCTCTATTGATTCTCTACCAATTTGATTTGATAGAGAATTCAATAAACTTCTGACATTTCATTTTAATTAATGAGGGTTTAGAGGACCCAAAGTAGTTGTTTACATATGGTCCTTTAAGTCACATTATGAAACAGGGAAAATGTGAACCTGGTTGGTGTAACAGTACCTGTTTCTAGGGTTCAACTAGGTTGCCATAACACTTGCCATATTGATTCTATTTCCTACAATTCTCTTCTGGTTCTCCAGAAGCCAAGCTTATATCTCAGCAACTCAGTATCTCCAGGGGATCTCCTTGTTTCAGTAACTCACTCTCCCTGCCTTTCTTTTCACCGTGCTTAATTCTTCATTATTTCTTTGAACTCAAAGCTGACAGAATGAGGTATTCATTAACAGCTTCAGCCCATGTGACACATTCTGGTTAAAGCACCTTATCTATTTCCTGGGGCATGGAAGGAAGTTAAGACTTTATATTTTACTCTGAATTTTGTGAAACATCTATTTTGTGATGTAAAGAGACAAGACTTTTAACACGTATTTTCTCTAAACTTTATATGAGCACTATCATAAGCATTATTATCTCTATTAGAGAGTGAAGACACTATAAACCTTAGAGGTTAAGTGTCTGCGATAATCCAGCTCTTCAATAACATATCTCTTCATCTTCCTGGGCACCCAGATAACTACAATTCCCAGATCCCCCACATTTAGGAGCAACCATGCAACTAGAAATAGCCTGTAGATTATTATTAAAATTGATATTGCTGCTGCCAATAGTCCTCACCTTGGATGTGTCTTTTAAAGTACATATAAATTTACTCTATTCCTTCTGCTGCCTACATTAGAAACCCAAGAGATTGGACACTTATATGCATATATGATTCTGCAAATATCTATTTCAGTTATTTTTCATTCCGCAGTAAATGTAAAATTGTAAAATCCATTTTAGACTGTCTTAGATTGAAAGATTGAATTAAATTTCTCATGGTAAATTTAAATGTGAAATTATTTCTCTTTTGTCTTTAAAGGATTGTTTTAGCTTAAACTTTGCTTAGGACACTGTCCTTAGCAAGTGGAATTTATCAGGCTAATTAATATCTTCCATGTACATGTATATTTTAGCAAGTGTGCCTTATATAGCTAATGCCCATCACATTTCTCTATGTATAATAAATGACCTCCAGTTTGCCATTGATTTCATTTGATTTCAGAATATTGCACTGTTTTCTGTATATAGCGAACATGAAAAATTATAAAAGTTATAATATTCTTGTAGCAACTTTAAGTGTTCTCTATGGAATTCAAAGTCAGTTGTAAATATTGTTAATTATAAAGTCACGTTCAGTGGGTTTTCACAGTTTATCTGCCTCTGTGTGGAATGTTGCAGTTGACAGTAGATTTTTCCAGAAACTAATTTTTAATTTGAGTAATACAAGTAAGTGATTTAACATGCCATGTAAAATAACGAAATTGATGCATACTGGCACAAAAAGTGATATTTTTAAAATTTAAACTGATAAAGCAATATATTGTTATTTTTCAAGTGGTTATTTCACTATATTTTTAGTTCTTTTTCCTCACACTATTGGTGTTCCTCTCCATCAGATATGAATATTACAACAAATTTTTCTCCCACCTTCCTCTCAAATTAATTTTTTCATATTGGAGTGAATTTGTAAACTGATTTTTTAAGATCATCTCAAGTATTTGAGATTATGAAATAAAATTCCAAGGACCATATTGAAAATATTAATATTGAAATTTAAGGTTGGAATACATGACTACAAAGGCATTTTGAGCCTTGTGTTGATTTCTAACCTGAGGGACTTTTGAACTGGTGGTTGAATTCGGAAACTACTTAGACATGTGAGCAATTTAAGAAAGATTTCACTTAAAATCTTTACAGATTTCTCCACTGATGATTACCTAAAATAACCTGGATATGCCTATTTCTTATGATGACATTAAAACCTCAAAACAGACTAGATGATCCAGGGATCACCGGGTTACAATACAGACAATCCATCATAACAGTTTACAGCTATGCTCCTACATTCACTTCACTGTTATAAAAGGGCATTGTACTTTACAGGACTCTAGTATGTAACTGATTTTTTCTGGAATAACCTTTTGAAGGCATAATTAGACATTTTTTATTGAAACTAGAACTATTGTGGAAATCTCCCTTCTATGGTAACACTGGAGCATTATGGTTCCCAAACCATAATTCTAGTTTGGTTCTGAGCATATGAATTTGTAACTCTAGTGTAAGCTTAATGAATATAAGGAAAGGTAATTGATACCTGGATTGTATGATTGTCATAGAAAAATTCTGGATAAGCCTTTTATTCCAGTGGGCCAGCTGGAGTCTGTGGCCAAAGGGCTGACAGTCTCTGACTCTAAGTAGGAGTCTCCCCTTTGTTATTTTGTAAGAATGTGTTTGAAACTAGAAACAAATGACATTTTCTGTGGAAATCTTTATACTGATCTCCAGGGATTGTCCCAGAGATTCTTTTTTGAGATCTCTAGCTCCTCTAGGTATTGGTTGGGTGAGGAATCAAACAGGGTGAAAGTTGTATTTGTTGTAAAAAGAAATGTCTTGAAAAGAGGTAACGGTAATTGTTTTAGAGGAGATTCAGCTTTAACTTGCTTGGGGGACTAGGCACCCTTTTCAGCTATATCTAAGACTTGGAACTACAGCTTCTAAAACTGGAGGTAGGGGAAAGGAACTTGAATTACTATAAATAAAGAGCATGGGACTAAGGAGTTCATGGAAATGGAGGGTCTCAATGAAGCAAATGACACTATCCTGACTATAGCAGATGAGTGGGGATGTCAAAGCATGAATTAAAATGTGCCATTCCCGTGAGAGTGCCTACCACCACTAGAGGATGGTGTCACCTTGGATAAGTGACAGGGCAGAGATCTATCCTAATGGATTGGCCAAAGAAGCCTGAGAAATTTTAAATTAAGAGTCAACTTCTTTCTTGCTAGTAACCTTGAGAAGGTTATGTAAATATTATCAGTCTCAGTAAGCTCAGCGTGACAAATAATGGGAAATTCATATTGTGGGAACAGGAGTAGTAAATATGTTGAATTATAAAATAAGGATGTTTTACAATGTTGAACTTTTTGTTGTTAATTATTCTAATATTTAAACCAAATACAGTTCTATTCCTTTTTTCATTCAGAGCATTTCATTCAGAACATTCTATAACTTTAAGAAAGAAGAAAATTCACTTTAGGCAATCAGATAATGAAGAGGATAATATATCACCTAACTTAAGTATGTTAACATTATTGTTTTCTTGAGTCTTTAGAGGATTCCTTGAAATATAGATTTGATTTACTTTAAATCATGGAATTTTCTTTGAGTTTTTAAATATTATATGAAAATTAATTCTATGGCAAGTTCTTACAAAATGATTTGATTCTGATGTTACAAAGCAATAGCTACCTATATCTCTTTAACTTTTTGTTTTTCCTAAACAAACTTCATTTTTGAAGCATCTAATTACTGAGATATCAAAGGAGAGTACTTTTACTCATCAAGTAATCAGATAAACGTCAATATCCTCAATATTGACGTTTTTATTAGGCTGTGATTGATTTTGAGCTTAGTTAAGAGGAAACTATTGTGTGCAGGTAATGTACAACCTAAATTCTAAAAATCTGAGTTTCTGTTATTTTTAATTTCAGAAGTGGAATTCTGAGATTGTTGAATGTATTAAATTTTTATGGTTGAAAAGAATAGAATTTCACAAAAAGTAAAAGAAGCATATTTCTTAAACTCACAGTTTAATGTTTTCACAGACAAATTTTTTTCTTTTTCTCACATCCACACTATCAAAATCTAAACCTCAGGCATTCACTTAACTTCAAGTAATGGGAATGTGCTGTCCTTTAGAAAAATTGTACTAATGGCTCTACAAATCAGAATCCTACACCAGTCAAAAATCAACACGCTGTGAAGATAGGACTATGGGAGGTCTCAAGAGCCATATATCACGAATCCCCACAATGGGATCTATATTGTCATTGGAGGGTAATGTGTTCTGAACCCACTATGAAAGGTGGCCTTACTTTTTATGACTGTCTGCAAAGTCCATTGCGCTTGACAATGATTTGCTATGAACAATGATCTACAAATCAATGTCACACACTATAATTTCTGTATTAAAAGACTACTGACAATTGGTTCACAAAGATTTTTTTCTTTCAAGGTCCTAACATAGTAAGACATGAAAGTACCAAATGCTTGTTGCAATTATGTACACAGAGATTATCAAGGTTTCTTAAAAATTAGAAGCTGTTTTTAGGAGAAAATTCACTACACCTGTTTATTTCTATTAATATATACATTTCTTTAAGTTTTAAGATTTTTTTTACCATATGAAAATGCTATTGTGTATATTATAGCAATCGATATTTGTATACACATACCATGAACATGAACTACTTTTTCATGGACTAAAACATAGGTTATAAGATTGAACTGTCTGATTTTCAATATTAATAAAATGTGAATAAAAATTGATCATCACCTGCTGAACCATTCTTATCATAACAATCTCCATATGATTTCCAAAGACATTTGTATTAAAATATAAGCCTAATGGGATCACCAAAATCCACAAATAAAAGAGATGTGAAGTAAAGTTGATGAGAAAGGAAATTACTGACACAATCAACCTCAGGTACAGTTATGAAGATATCACAGTAAAAAAGAAGTAAAAATTTCATTTTTTCTTGATATGATATTAATATCTTAGAGTAGGATTCTGACTACCGAGGCTGGGATTATAAAGATTTATTAAGCTCTCAAATAGTTTGCCAAGAAGTTGGTTGTAAGTTAAACTAAGGTGTATTCCCTGTGGAATAAAGTTCTTGGCAATACAACTTAGAGGAATTTTCTTGCAGATTGACAGGTGAAGCAGTAGATTTAGAAGGTCAAATACCATATGATTTCCTTCATTAAGTAGTAGATAATAACAACAATAAACAAACACATAGAGACAGAGATTGGATTGGTGGTTACCAGAGGGGAAGCGGGGAGGGAGGAGGGTGAAAGGGATAATTTGGCACATGTGTGTGGTGGTGGGTTGTAATTAGTATCTGGGTGGTGAACATGATGTAATCTATGCAGAAATAGAAGTATAATGATGTACACCTGAAATTTATACAATGTTATAGACCAATGTTACTGCAACAAACAAAAAATAAAATATAAATAAAAAATAAATAAATAAATAAATAAATAAAGTCTTCTCTAAATGTATTTCTGTTTTTCTCCATATACTCTTATAATATATCTGAAAACTTTTCTCCATATACTCTTATAATATATCTGAAAACTTAATCTGAAAATTAAGTATAAAGAGCCTTATGATGAGAGTTCCATACACAATTAACCTATTTAGAACAGAGTATTATGTTGTTTTTGGTTTATTTATCATCAAACGACAGACCTCTCTACTAAGATATAATCATCATGTGAGTAGGCATCATTCTATTCTTAGATCCTAACACAATATTTAGTGTATTGTAACCACTCAATAAATTCTTATTTGATCTAATGGTGTCTTTAAATAAACCCAAGAAGATTAAAACATATTTTCTTTTATTCCATGATGTAAGGATGGTGGATTTTAATAATAATTTGTAGTACAGAGATATTTTACATTCTTATAATTTTGTATCAACCAAACCCTCATAAAATTTTTCATACATTTATTACAGAGTGGGTTTGTCTTTTAACAGCAATTGGTGGAATTTTTCTGTAGGTCCTCAAGCACACATACACACCCTAAGAATACTACTAATACTCTTATGTTTTATGATACTACTGTTATTGTATTAAGATGAGCTATAATTAATATTTTCAAAGATATTATTCTTAATAATCCTTTAATTAATGCTGATTCAGTCTTCCTGTTTGAGAATAAACTCTCCCAAGAAAGAGTTTTGTTATTTATATTTTTTGTATAATCTCTAACGGACTGATATATACCTGCTTTGTATATGGGGATAAAGTTTCTCACCTGACTGATGATTTTGCCAGAATACTTACAAATATTTATTCCCATATTCACCATATATTACTTAAGCCTCTATTATATTCCAAGTCCTATTCCAAGTGTGGGAAAAACATAATGAGTAAGAGAGACAAGTTCCCTGCTGCATGGAGTAAGAGGCAATAAATAAATTTACGATACAAAAATTAATAATAAGTAGTGAAATTTCTACGGTAAAATGAAAGCAGGGAAACAAAGATAGAAGAATAAAAGTCAATAAGGTCAAATACCGTATGATTTCCTTCATTAAGTAGTAGATAATAACAACAATAAACAAACACATAGAGACAGAGATTGGATTGGTGGTTACCAGAGGGGAAGGGAGGAGGGAGGAGGGTGAAAGGGATAATTCGGCACATGTGTGTGGTGATGGGTTGTAATTAGTATTTGGGTGGTGAACATGATGTAATCTATGCAGAAATAGAAGTATAAAGATGTACATCTGAAATTTATACAATGTTATAGACCAATGTTACTGCAATAAACGAAAAATTTAAAAAAAAAAATTAAAATTCTGTTTGCAATTACCCGAAATTGGGAGTTGGTATAAAAAGATGAAATATGATTTACATTTGTATACATGATTTTTTAATTTTTTCTTTTTAATTTTTTCTTGAAAAGAGTAAACTTCCATATCTAAGTAATATATGTTGTCTTAAAATATTCCATAGGCTTCCATTTCCATTATAGTGACTATGCAAGTCATTCCAAGCCGCCTGTTACAAAAAGATAAAAAAATAGAATATAGATAGATAGATAAAAAGTGCTTGATAAAATATTTAAAAACAACTTCAAGAGTTTCAAAGAACTGAAATAATAGTGGAGAATTGCTAGGACAGCCTGAATGCAAAGATGTGACTACAGAGAATTTTTTCCTGGTCCTGAGCAGATAAAGAAAAATAGAAAAAGTTTAAAGAAAATAAAAGATAGCTGTCCCTCCAAAATTGTGGCCATGACCAGAGAACCTCAAGCAATGAAACTGATACTAGACCAGTTGTATCCCCACATATCTGACAGAAGCAAACAGAAGTACTCCTTAGAGAAAAAGCACTTTTGTCTTCAGCCTTGGGAAATCCCCATATATAATATTTAGTCAAAGATAAACAGACAAATAACAAAATAAGTCAGCAAGAGTTAGATCCAGCAGATAAAAGCAGAAAGCAGAAACAGATTTTCTTATATGTCATGTATTATAAATAACCACATTTACAAACATCCACGCTTACCCGGTTAAAAGAAAAAAAACAACACAAGTTTAATAAAATTTGCAAGGACCAAAAACTATGACAAAGTTCATAGAAGACTTAAAAATGACAATTTAGGAATTAAAAATATAATAAATGAAATTTAAAACACTCAATGGGCATATCAGGCAGTACTTGGGTGGAGCAAAAAAGAGAATTAGTTGGCTTATGCTCCCAGATAGCATGTACTAATTCATGGTAGACCATTGTACCCTTGGCATGGATTGATATAGTCAGTCTCCCATCTTTATATGCCCAACAGAGCAAAAGGTGAACCCTTTTGTTTTAAGATTTATCATCTGGACTCTCTATAGATTTTTTAAAATAGCGTCTAATAAAAAATCAAGAATTACCAAAATTTTAGTTTGTAGAATGCGTGGTTTTCTTTTCTTTTCTTTTTTTTTACAGATTGGGAAGGGGAAATGGAGAAGAAGGGATGATTACTTTCCCCAAAATGATTTTTCCAGAACACAAATTATTAACTGCTCTTACCTACTATCCCCCGATGCAGATAATAAAATAGAATAATATGAGAGAGAGGGTCCCCATGGCTGATTTAATTAGGATGGGCAATGAAGGCCCTTCTGAAGAGGTAAGATTTGAATTGAGACCTGAAGAACAGGAAGAGTCACACAGACAGCTATCTGTGGGAAGAGCCTTCGGAGAAGAAGAAAGAGCAAGCCCCTAAGCTTGGAGCAGGATGCGTGTATTTGAAGGACAAAGGAGGCCAGTGTGTCTACAGCATGTGAATAAGGGGGAGAGTGGAGGGAGCTGACACTGGAGAGGAAGCAGTGGCCAGATCAGGTGGGGCTGTCTAGACCACAGTAAGGAGTCCACATGTCACTGTAGACCTAGTGGAAAACCAGTGGAATTAAGTGATTTGACTTACTCTTTAGAGAGACTCTCCAGGTTGTTCTCTGGAGGTCAGCCTGATGAGGCACAAGAGCGGAAGTCAGATGATCTCTGAAGACTGTGGAGCAGTAGTCCTTGCAAGAGAGGGGGATGGCTGCTCCAGGGCTTTATTAGTGACATGGAAAGAGAGATGTGTATGACTTCACAGCAATTTGAGAACTAGAAAAGTTGGACAATTTCTAAAAAACATAAATAAGCAAAAACATGTATTAAGCATGAATCATGTGCCCACAACTGTATTAGGTTCTGGGAAAGACAAAAGAATTTAGACAAGTTCCTGCCCTCCAAATGCTTACAGTCTGGTTGGCGTACAAACTAATGCCTGTGGAACTAAGGTGATATATGATGGTGAGGCCATTGTTCCTCTTCTCCGGTAATCAGCAACCGAGGTCACAACTCCCTCCCGAGAGGGAGAGGGAGAGGGAGACTGAGAGGGAGAGGGAGAGAGAGAGGAAGAGGGAGAGGGAGAGGGAGAGGGAGAGGGAAAGAAAGAGAGAGAGAAAGGAAAGAAAGAAAGAAGGAAAGAAGAAGGAAAGAAGAAGGAAAGAAAGAAGGAAAGAAAGAAAGGGAGTGACAAAGGAAAGAAGGAAGGAAGGAAGGCAGGAAGGAAGGTAGGAAAGAAAGAAGGAAGGAAAGAAGCAAAGAAAAGAAAGAAAGAAAAGAAAGAAGGAAAGAAAGAAAGGAGAGAGAGAGAGAAAGAGAGAGAGAAAGGAAGGAAAGAAGGGAGAGAGGAAGGAAGGAACTAAAATCCTACACTGTTCTCTAGGGAAACATGGAGCCTGACACTTAACCAGAGAGAACTGTCTCTGAAACCTCTCCCTCCCCTTCCACTGCCTCCCAATCTATATAAAAGTAGGTTGATAAGTGTCACCAACTGGATTCTCTGAAAGCAGATGCTCAGATAGAATTTAGGGAGCAAGATGTTTCTTAGAAAAAAGTCCCTGTGAAAGAATCAGGGAGGATGTAGGATTAGGCAGAAGGAGAAGTGTCCAAATATGTCTCACTTTTACAATATCCTGTTTAAAATCAAATATGATGTATCACTTTTTCTCTTTTATAGCGGTCAAGCTTTAAGATTTTGACTTTGTCCTAAGAAAACCTGTTTCCTCTTTCAGCTTAATCAGCCTTTCGTTTTTTTTTTTTTTTTTTTTTTTGATTCTTGCCATACTGCTTCTCTAATAGTAAAAACTAAAGCATACTTTTTGGAACACTGTGTTCCTTCCTTGATATTTTCCATTGGGACATTTTAACATTTGAGTTGCAATCATTTTACTGAAATGTTTTTTCTAGCTCAAACTAAAAAGATGGGATATTCTCTTCATATCAAGGGCTTGCTGTGCTTTCTTACTTGTTCAGTAATAAAATCTATCTGCCTCCTTCTGCTTTTTCCTACACAAATTCCAATAACACACAGGTCTTGGGGCTGTAATAGTATTATTTCCTTATTATCAAAGTCTTGCCTTAGTCATGTTTAATTAAATAAAACTTGTGTTTCTTAGGCGAGGTCAAGTTCAGCAACAGAGACCCACAACATCCTTACTTATTAAGAATTATGATGTGCATTTAGTTCATACTAGTAAAAATTCAACTCCACAACTGTGTAAAGCTATCACATCTCCATGAACAGAGCCTCAATAAACTGCTATAATCCATTAGATTCAAACCTCACATAAGCCATACTTTTAAGTCATTTGAAACTAAAGATGACTTTGGAAAGTTCGTGCAAGTGGCAGCAGCATAATTTTTGGATCTCCTTGAATTCTCATTCAAAAACTAAAGCAATTAGAGTCAAACCAAAAACTAGGGATGAGTTATCTCCATGAACATCAAAATCAAGCCAGTGAACAACCCACAAAACCTGTGTGTTATTGGCATCTGTATGAAAAAAAGCAGAGGAAAGCAAAGTGGCATCTGACAGTCTTGACAACAAAAGATCTCCAAATGAGCCTAAAAGTTTATATGGAAAAGTGCAACCAGTCAAGTTGAGAACAGCTGCTGAAACTAGCAGAGCACTGATCTAATCCAAGAGCTGGA
Source organism: Ceratotherium simum simum (assembly GCF_057802395.1). NCBI lineage: Eukaryota > Metazoa > Chordata > Mammalia > Perissodactyla > Rhinocerotidae > Ceratotherium > Ceratotherium simum. Next base: position 63,584,091 of record NC_141901.1, on the reverse strand, counting down.
GAAAGCAAGGGACCCATAGCAATGCCTAAATGGCGTAAAGACTAAATTCTCACAATTGACTGGCCAGAGCTAATTTCCAGAACAGATCTTCACACTGAGGAGACACTGTGGGGAGTGGGAATCAAATTAAAGAAGACAAAGGATGAAGGTTAAAATAGAGATTACGTTATATAATGGTTATATGATCTTACACTATAGATATAGAATAAACAAAAATGGAAGAATGCTATAAAAATAATTCATCATTGGTTTCAGGAAGAATAATTGGCAGTGGTATAATTAGTACTTGAATTAGTTATCTTGAAAATGTTGTATGTGTAATGTGGGGTAAAGCAAATGAGGAATTATGGAATATTCTTATTTTATCATCCCTTGTGTCCTTGGTAATCAGGATTCTTGGTGTGGAAGAAAATAAATATAAATTTAATATAGAAGAAATTGAAGTTAAAAAATCATATGGAATTGGAATTGGAATTATCAGTTTGAACTCATATATTTCCTAACTCTGAACACTGAAAAGGCCTGAGAAAAATGATCAAACCAGTAACACTAGCATCTCAAGTGCCTAGATTTTGATCTCTAAATATAATTTCTCATTAAAAGAAACCAAGGCTTCTTAGTGAAAAGGTTGATTACAGTTCAGGGGGAGGGATCTATAAAAAGCAATGTTAATTTTGTCATACCAGATAGCAAGGAAGCTATCAAAGACTACTAAAGTCATGTCAAAAAGTCTCTGAAGATATTACCACCGGCCAAAGATGGGAGGGCTATTTTGAGCTTCAGTCAGAATAAAAATTGCAATGGAGTTAAACCCACTCAATGTGTTTAAATCCATGAGCTCACGATATAAGGGTCATAAGGAACTAATTCATTATCTGGAAAACTGGATAAATAAAAGGAAAGGATAAAGTATTTATCTCACCTTTGCTATATGAACTTTACTATTAGGTAATCAAACTCTAGATGCAGAGAAGCATCTCCTTGTAAAATTATTCTGGCTAATAAACATAAAAAGATGGCATTTCACCATTGTACAACTCCAGTGAATTAATGGATCTAGGTATTGAGCATCATCACTGAGCTGCTTACATTTAACAGGAGAGAAGAACAGACGCTATGCATCTCCTAATGGACACAGCACCATCTATAGTGTCTGCTTGAGCATCTGGATCTAGCTGCCAATGTGAAGTTTATTCAGAGGACACAAGGACATGGTGAACTGCATGATGAGTATGCAAGCTATAAAATGCAGATGGTGGGCAATTCTATGGGTCAAAATTTCAGGTCATAAACAGATAAATTGTATTAAAAAGAAAATAATGAGGGAGAATCTGAAGGTTAATAAAAGAGTTAAGAGACATATCAAGTTAAAACAATGGGGAAGACTATATTATTAAAGCCCAAGGAGACATACTTGGGCAATATAAATGTAAAGAAATGCATGGAAATAATTACTATAAAAGCTGATGGTTATTACTTTTGGTGGGTGGCAGAGGTCTTTGATTAGGACAGGGCATATGGAGGACTTCTGGGTGGCTAATAAAATTCTGTTGACCTTGCCAAAGCAAGACCTGGGTGGTGGTTACAAAGGTGTTTGTCTTATATAGTAATTCATTAAGCAATGTGTAAGTTTTGTGTCATTTTCTATATCTGTGTTTCGTTAAATTAAAACCAAAGCAAACCAAACAAAGATATAAAATCTAAAGCTTTGAGTATAACAGAAATCTCAATCATCATGATATATTATGGTGTCTAAATTGCAGTTTTTATCTACTTCTCAGTGTTCCTAGTTAATGCACCAAGACTTTAAGATTTAAAATTAAAAAAAAAAAAACCTGCTCTTTCTTTCTAAAGACAGAACCAGTTGAAAGATGAACAAATGGGGAAGGCAGGCAGATAGTGATCAAATATTATCTCTATTGCTGATCATCTGTTAGGAGAAACTGGCCCTAGATTAATGACCAAGTGAATTTATTAATACTTCATTCTGAATTTGACAGTGGTACCCATCCCTGGATCCTGCAGCAGTATAGTCTGCTCCCATGAGTTTATGTCATGAAGGAGCAGTGGATATAAACATTCAGAAGGCGGGTTTGCTTTGCAAAGAGAAGAAGGAAGTGTTGGATTGAAATGTCATTTTCAAAACTGACTGTTCAAGGATGAATGTGCAGAGCTTGGGAAAGAAGACATGAAAATTACTCTGGCAGACATTCCCCACTATAAAAAGAGGGCCCAGGAGAAGTGGTGTTCAGTGGAAGAGAGCATAGTATGCTTTGTCTGTATAAACTGCAGTTTATTTCATCATCTTTCTGTCCCCTTTTGAACATTTAAATTGTTTCCAGTTTTTCATCAGAATAAACAGCATTTTAACCACAGCCCACGTGCATATACATCTTTGTGTGTATCTCTCATAGATTTGCAGCATTATAGGAAAAATAAATCATTAGTTTTAGAAACTACTCTCAATAAAACTGACAAATTTAAGATCTCATATTGTGAAGCATTCTATTTCAGATGCAGTCTTGTTGAGCAAGGAGTCATGTGTAAAATAATTTCAAACAACACTTTATTGAAAACAAAGCAACCTGTGTATTTGACAGACATTCTATTTTTCTTACATAGCATATACTCAGGAGTAGATTAAAAAGTCAGTGCACACACGAAAATGCAGAAACGGGATTAGGCTTCTCAGTTGTCACAGTAGACAGAGTTCATCCTGCAGCCTCACAGATCAGTTCAGTTGACCAAAGCGCTCCGGTTGATTAGCTTCCCACCACAGCATCCCATCCACTGATCGAGTTTGATTCTCTTCTATATTCCAGAAGCACACATCAGGACCAAACATACCCCAGCATACCCCTCTTTTTCCTTTGTGAGTACAAATCTCTGTTGATGAAAAATAAATGAGTATCAAAAAAGATGTCTTCCTTTTATATCTGTTTATCCAGTCATCTAACATTCCTGACACAAAGAAGACCAAGGTGATCACAGCAGTTAGAAAAATAAATAAGTTGTAAAATGACCACAGTTTTCGGGGTGCCAATTTCCACATTGACAGTTCTGTAATAATACCTGACAACAACTGGGTGAATCTTAAGAATGGTTGTTTTATTTTTGTTCATGAATACTAATCTCTATAATCCATTCTGATTTGGCCTAAAGAATCTTTATGCATGAGATATTTCTAGATTGGAGGAACTTAGAGGACAGGGAGAGTTTGGAGTTTGACTGCAATTTTGGGGTTACTCTAGGTTGACTGTACGTGGGATGAAATAAACTCCAAGGGCTCAGTTAACTTCGAAATACTACAGTGCTCCTTTAAAGAACAAATGCTTCAAGGTCCAGATGGATTTCCTTGGGTCACTTAGAAGTAGGGTGGGATAGCACAACTTTTACCAAGAATGCTGTGCAGAGTTCAAACTGCCCCTCTGGTCCGAATTACAAGGGACTTCTGTTTTCAAATATGTATTTCAGTCCTCTGTTGTTGAGGTAATCTATCTCTTATTGATTATGTTTTGTTCATAGGTAAGACTGTAAAGTCCATTATGAATTTCCCGGCAAGGTAGTAACTTGAGAATAAGTGTCTTCTGCCACTTATTTCCAAACTCTCTGAATAGTGGTATTCCAGCCACGGACAATTTTGCCCTCAGATCCATTTTTCACACTTCCCTTATCTGGCTGTCTAATGCAAGGTCTATATCAAGGGATTTATTTATTCCTGTAAGCTATTTCTCAGCTCTTGTGTCAATTGTTTTCTAGCTAGACTCTGCCCATGGAAGCCACTAGTGGCAGATTAGAGGGCTCCGGCACAGGAGAAACCAGGGCATTTCTTCCTTTAACTCTTTGTCTAAGGCTGCATTTCCTACAGCTACTGACAGGCCTGCTGAAGTTTGAGCTTCTGCCATGCTATTTGGATTCTTGTAACTTCATACCTGTAGCTGGTGGACTTTATCCACAGCACTAAGAAGCTTCAGGATATGTTCATTGCTCTGGAAGCCACTTTTTGAAAAGATATAAGCACAACAATGGATAGTGTACTAAATGCCTATGTCTGGCAGATTATTTCTATTCATTCACTTATTTATGAAAATAAATATTCATTGAGCACATAACACGTACCAGACTATGCCTAGGTGTTGGAATTACAACAGTGAACAAACCAACGTACCCTTGTCTCTTGAAGTTTGCACTCTTTTGGAAAGAGGCAGAAAACTAACTAATTCCATAAATAAATAAGTAAGTATTCTATAATATATTAGGAGTTGCTAAGTTTTATGGAGAAAAGTAAATGTGGCAAAGGGTAAAGAGAGTCTTATGGGAGTTGCAATTTTAAATAGGCTGGATGGAGAAAGCCTTTCTGAGAAGATGACACTTGAAAAATACTTAAGGAAAATGAGGGGTGAGCTGTGCAGATGGCTGATGCCATATACATAGGAGACCTGGGGTGGGAAAGGGCCTGGTACATGTGAGGAGGAGCGTGAGGCCGGTGTGGTTGTTGTGGGCTGTGTAGGGGGAGAGTGGTGGGATGTGAGGTCAGAGAGGCAAACGGAGACAGAAGTTGTAGAGCCTTTTAGGACATTGTAAGGGCTTTAGATTTTACTCTGAATGAGATGGGAAACCATTGGAAGAGTGACGTGGTATCACTTACATTTTAAAGATTTTATTTATTTATTTTTTCCCCCAAAGCCCCAGTAGATAGTTGTGTGTCATAGCTGCACATCCTTCTAGTTGCTGTATGTGGGACGCGGCCTCAGCATGGCCGGAGAAGCAGCGCGCCGGTGGGAGCCCGGGATCCGAACTCGGGTCGCCAGCAGTGGAGCGCGCTCACTTAACCACCAAGCCATGGGGCCGGCCATCACTTACATTTTAAAAGCATCATTCTGCTTGCTGTGTTGAAGATAGACAAAGATTTTGAGAAGTTTTGCTGTAAATGGGAGCAGAGAAATAAGTTGTAACTAGAGAGAATATGAGGTCAAGAGATGCATTATTCTTGCTTTTAGGTTGGGAGTGATACTGACGTGTTTAATTATTGTGCAGATGGAAATGCTTTAACAGAGAGATGGGAAATTGTGCTGGAGAGAGAAGGGAAAATGCTAGATCGATGCCTTTGAACAGGTATGAGAAAGATAAACCAGAGCAAAGGTGGTATACTTGCCCTTAGATAGCTGCACACACAATTTATCTCTCATACCAGAGAGGTAGACAGAGGCAGGGAATCTGTTTCAGATGCTATGAAGGTAGACAAAAGAGGTGAAGGAAGCTTATGGAATTTTTTACTTTATTTCTTTAATTTTCTCAGTAGAATAATAAACATATGTTGAAAGTGAGAGTGAAATGGTATTGACGATTTCAGAAGAAAGGAGAACGAATAAAATAGATTTCTAGAAAGTGGAAGGCTGAATGGACCGGGGAAATATATAGTATAGTGACTGAGAAGCTAAAGGCACACTGAGGAAAATGATCAGGAATTTTAAATGAGATTAGTCTGTATGGCTACATGTTTTTCTCCAGGTAAGTTGAGTTGCACTAGTTTTTAACCAGGGTTGGAATTTTGCCAAGTAAGTATGATAGAGCAAGAACATAGTAAGGCACATGTGGTTATATTCAAAATAACTGGTATAATGATGACAGTGGATTTTAGTCTAGATGAGGAGAAAAGCTGCAGTATAAGGAGGGAAGAGGAATAGGGAAAAGTCCAGAGAGCCAATTTTTTGTCAGTTCCAGTGCGGTCAAAGGACTAGTAGAATGAGTTGGAAGATAGACGGTAAGTAATGTGGAAGGATGGATACTTCACACTGAAATCATGAAGACTGTATGGACAAGGTTCAGAGTAGGTTCATGTAAGCGAGTGGCTGAGGTAGAATGGAAGTGAAAATCATTGGTGTAGCAGTGTTCAAGTGAGAAGTCAGGATGTTAGAAAGCTCATCCATATGGATATTGAAATTGGTAAGAATTAAACGAGGAGCAGTGTTAGGGAGAGGGACATAAATCTAGGATTTCTTTGAGAAAACAGAAAAAGTGACTGTTGGAGTTGGGGGATGACTGTAATAGTTGGTGGCATAGTCTGAACATAAGGGAGTAAAGCTAGGAGTTATTAAGGAAGGCAGGAGGAGAATATTCTAGAAGTGGCAATGAAGAGCAGTGAGGAAGCATACCCTAGTGCCAAGTTCAGGGGCATAAAGATTGTGTAGAATGGAGACAAAGTTTCCTGGTATAGCTATCACATCTGTGATTCTAGCTCTCTCAGTCTTCCCCAGGCAAAACTAACACGCTGCATCTCACACTTGGTGGTTCCCTGCTAGGGTTTTGTTTTGATCATTTTGATCATTTTCATCTTCCCTTCACCATGAAACTGGAGAAATGGATAAAGGTGTAGAGTTCAAGGAGATCAAGGCTAGAACTCCAGAGACAATGAAACTAACAACACAACGATCAGAGTCCAAGAAATAGTTCCTAATTTAAAAAGAAAAAACTCAGACTGAAAATTAAAAAGACATAAGAAAGTCCTTTACATAATCAAGAGAACTTCACTAAACTATCTTCCTTTGGAATTTTCACACTATAATCAAAAGGAAAGTAATCTCCAATAATACAAGAAATGAAAATTCAATTTGCAAACAAAAGAAAAAAAATTGTATTATCTTAGAAGAGCTGGAAGAAATGGGACAACAGAGCTTCAGAGCTCTGAAGGGAAAAAGATTATTATCCAAGAATCCCAAATTCAATCATAATTATTTTAGAAAGTATGAATGAAACAAATAAACAGACAAATCGAGGTAGTGATTGATATCAGCTTCTGTTGTCAGAAGGCTCTGGATTTGAATGTTGGCTCTGGCACTCACCTGGACAAATTACTGAATTTTACTGAGTCTCATTTTCCTCAGATATGTGATTTATTAGCATTTAACCACTCTGAACTTGAATTTTTTGTAAATGAAAATAATATAACTTACCTCATGTATTTTTATAAGTATTAAATGTATAATTCTTTTCCCAGTACTCTCAATAAATGTTATCTTCCTCTTAACTCTAATATTATCACAGAGCAAGATTTTTTCAAACATTTGCAAATGGTGCCTTATTGATTATTTGCTAATTCCACCTATAAATAACATTGGTCTTGCACACAAAATTTGGGTTTACCAAAGAGCATTTGTGTGTCCTAAAACATAAAAACCTGTGATCAAGACCCAGAAACTGGCTGCAGATCAAAGCACTGCCATTTTCTTGCTAAGTTGAATTGGATTAGTCATCTATAAAGTATCAGGAATAACCTTTGACATGGTTATGAGGACCATTCTGTTAAGAGAATGTATTAAAGAATTTTCTACATGCAGACACACTCTGCACATTACAGCTGTTAGTTTATGCCAATGTGTAGGGTGGGCAGTTTGCTACCATCCTCTTTTCCATGCATACCAGTCCTCCATTGGAGAATTACATACTATGCAGGAAAAAAACATCGTTCTCTAAAGTGGAATCTGGATATTCATGGGGATCTATTTTTATTTATGCTGAGATCTTATGGGATACAAACGTTGCTTGAGCTAAGAGATTCTTTTAAAGGAAGAAATGTGGGAGGTGAGACCAGGGATTTGAAGCTATTTAAAGTTGTGGAGAAAGAAGGAAACAGAATCTTAGAACTAGCAAGACAGCACAAATTTCCTATGATGGGGTACCGAAGGTGGAAAAACTTTTCTTAATTAGAAGATAAATCAGATGACAATCAATGTCCTTATTTACCTGTGCAGCTGACAGAACTATAGTAAACAATTATCATAATGAAAAAAAATGAACTACCATCATGTGAAAACAACTGTAAAAATTAAAAATAGAAAATGTTTTTAAAGTTCATTAATAATAATCTGCGGTATCCTTACGATTTCACAACTGTGTTTGTTTATTCATTCACTAAACCAATAAACAGTTCTTGCCTTCCTAAAGCAAAGAGGGAGGTTTGGCAGTGCAGGGGAATCAAGCAAGCAATCAAAAATTACAACAGTGTGACATGCCATTGTCAGTGAATGAATAAAAACTTCACACAGAGTAGGAAATATTCTTTGGTCAGAGAAAGATGAAATAAAGCAAAACCATGCACTTTTCTCTTAAGAAGTATATAGTTTGTTGGGAAGTCTTAATGCAGGTACACAAAGCCATACAAAAATGAAAGCTGTATATAATACATGATTATATCATGATTCTTAGGTGATATGGAAATTTAGGGAAGGAGAACACCAATCAACATGGCAGTATCTGAGAATAATTCCACAGGTAGATGACTAAGTACTTTCACTACTTTACGTGAAGAAAAAAATGCAGATGATGAGTGGGGAAGGTAGAGAATGGCAAAGGTAAAGGCTTGAAGTATTTTACTTTAATGGGTTTAATGGTTCTTAAAATTAACTTCAAGCTCTAAAATATTGCTTCCAAAACCATTGGAAACATCACTTTCAGTCTGGAATGGATTCAGGTGAAGATAACAGCAGATATAATACACAGCAGCATGTCTTAGCTGGAGCAAATAAATAAAACTAATTTTCAGAGAGGAAATAGCTGGTTCTGTTAAATACTGTGTATTTTAAACTTGCTGGTGAGAACAAAAGCAGAGGAGAATGGCATGGAGTGTGGCAGAGAAAGAGACTTTACATTAAAAAAAAGCTGGTGATTCTGTTTCTATGCTTATGAACTTATCTGAGACAGGAAATAAAAACACAAAAAAACGTTTCAAGGTTCAAACTTTACATATGCTTTTAACTCATCAAGAATTAACTATTGAAATAATTGAATAATAAAATGTTGAGATCACAGTTCTGGTCTGTAAAAGATATTGTAGGAGAAACTTGTCAAATTTATGCAAGCTGTGCTCAGTGTCAAAGTATACTAACCTGAACATTATGAAGACACATTAAAAATTGTAGTTTCTATGTATGGTGACAGATGTTAACCAGACTTATTGTGGTGATCATTTCATAATAGATACAAATATCAAATCGTTATGTTGTACCACTGAAACTAATATAATGTTGTTTGTCAGTTATATCTCAATAAAAAAATAAAATAAAACGAAAATTATAGTCTAAAAAATCTTAGTTTTTAAAGTCTTCTACATGAAAATTTGGCTTCGTGGTAGAGTTCTCCTTTTCCTGACATTCAAATCCTTTCCAAATCTGGCAACTACTTGCCCCTTTCCCTTGCCAGATTTAGCAAATGAAAATACAGAGCATCCAGGTAAATATTAATTTCAGATAAACAATGAATAATCTTAATTATGAGATTAATTCATAATTTATAATTATGAATTATGAGATTGAGGTTAATTCATAACTATGAATTATGAGATTAATTCATAATTAACTCATAATTAATATTATTCATTGTTTATCTGAAATTCAAACTTAACTGGTTCAACTGTATGTTATCTAGAAACCCTACAGTTAACATAATATTACATGGACGCCTTCTACTTGAAAAGTAATTATTGGGCAATGTGATGGAAAAATAAAGTTTGAAAAAATTTGTCTTAATTTGGCCTTCCTTGATTCAGCTCTTGAGACAAAGATTGGAGAGCACATGGGCTATTTGGAAGTGATCCTAGGAATCATGGGTCGGAGAATCAGGAAAAGAGCCAGAGAAAGCAAGTCAGCCAGGAAGTGGATGATCAAGCAAGTTGCCACTGTGAGAAGCTGGAGCTTAAACCTCCTTGGAGTCAGTATAGAACACTCACCTCAGAGATAGCTCACCTGAGGAGTGAAGGGTATGGGATATTTACAACCAACTCCTATCTGTGTTTGATTGAGGTCGGCTATCAGGGGCAGTAATTCTACCAGGGACATCCATTCAGCAGAAAAAGTCCTCAGACAGAATTTGGAAGATAGTAGAGCTTACAGGAGAGAGCACAACTGTAGACAGCATGCCCACCAACTCCGAGCCCAAGGTTGGTCATTTGAACTAGGCTTGAATTACCAACTTAAGCTGGCATACTTTCACTTTGATCACAACAAAATGTCATCCAAATTCCTCATTGTTACCTAACTGGCTCTGTCCACTGCCCCCACTTAGTTATGGTCCTAATTTCAAATGGACCCTCCAAGCTATTTATTTATTTATTTTTATTTTTTTTTGAGGAAGATCAGCCCTGAGCTAACATCCATACTAATCCTCCTCTTTTTGCTGAGGAAGACCAGCTCTGAGCTAACATCTATTGCCAATCCTCTTCCTTTTTTTTTCCCCCAAAGCCCCAGTAGATAGTTGTATGTCATAGTTGCACATCCTTCTAGTTGCTGTATGTGGGATGCGGCCTCAGCATGGCCGGAGAAGTGGTGCGTCAGTGCACGCCGGGATCCGAACCCGGCCGCCAGTAGTGGAGCGCGCGCGCTTAACCGCTAAGCCACGGGGTGGCCCGAATAATTTGTTTTTAAAGTGTTTGTCTCCTGCAATAGACGAAATAGATTTGTCTCATGTATTGCCTCTTCAGAGAAGAGCCTGGGCCTCATCACTATGTTTCCAGTATATACTACGGTGCTAGACACATGTTGAGACTCACCAATTATTGTTGAATTTTTGAATGAATATCATTAAGGTTAAATGATCATAGAATTGATTCCATTTATTTTATTTCTCCCTTTGCTCCTACTCTGTTTCTTGAGGTTTAGAAACACTAATCGAGCATTTTCTTTTCCTTGAAACAAAAGTAATATTGTAATTAAGTGAGTTATTTCTTTCATCCAGGCCTAAAGATTAATCTCAATTTGTCCATTATATAGTATACAATGTAGTGACTCATCAGGTGTCATTCTATATTCTACCATCATAAAAATGTTATTCATTGCAGGGTATTCTACATTCTGTTATGTATGCTGTAATCATTTGTTTATGTCAGCTCTTGCAGCCAGTCTGTTAGTCCTGAGACAACTTATAAAATTTGGAGCCAGCTATTAAGCCTTTCCTGAGATTCTGTTTCTCTCTATTTTAAACTGCTTAATTATATCCCAAGGATATTTGAAGGATTAAAATGAACTGTATATTGTTAACTAATATACAAAACTTTATTATACAAGTAAAGTTACTACTACTGCTGCTACTACTACTTCTATCATTAATAATAATAATAATAATAATACCATCTGTGGTTCTGTCTTCTTGTCTACATAATGTCTCTGGGTATTTTAATATTTTATGCACTATATGTACAGTCAGGTATATTATTCATACAATCCACATATTCGATTCTATTATCCTGGTTTATTATGACAACTACTTTCCATAATTATTCTCAGAGATTTTTTTTAAACCTCTTGGGTTCTACCTGCAATGATAGGAAGAACCATGAATGTAAACTTTTCTAATATTTTACTCCTTGGTAGAGTAGGAAATAAGGAATGAATATCATTTTCAAAGTGAAATAGGCAGGCAGAGTCACAGAAAACTCCTCCTCCTCAAAAATATTTCCTTAGACCTTTCACCAAGTAGAATAGACCCCAGCTCCAACACACTAAGGGATAACCCACTTTTCCCTCAGTGACAAGGCCTCACTGAGACCCTCATCCACAATGAAGGACAGGTCTAACCTACTGGAAATACGTTGAATTAGAGATTAACTTTGGTGAACACTTTTCTTTTCAGAGACAAATTTCCATGGCCAGCTTGGCATAGGGCAAATAACTCTAATGAAATCAACCCAAAGTCTAGCACATATAATGCTCCTGAAATTTTGTTGAGTAAATAAATCATCACAGCCTAGTAAAAATCAAGATAAAGAAGGAGAAGAAAATTTGGAGAGGATACTTTAAAAATTAAAAAGTTAGTCTAATAGTGATAATGCTAATGGTAGAAGAAAAGAATGGCTTAAATATAGCATCAATATCCCATATACAAGGCACATAGTGGTTATTTAGTTGATTATTTATTGCACAAATAAAGGGGAGAAGAGTCGAGATTAAAGAGGTATTTACAAAGAAAGTTATTAATTTAATATAAAACATTTCTTTGTAATTTCAAACAATTGGTATAGAAGGATCATTTAGAAATCTACAAGCATTAGATCTCCACATGCCCTGACTTTCAAGCTTATCGTCACATATTTCAACGACAAATTTCTAGTCCAGACCAGGTCAACTTCTCTATCTATCTTTTCCACTTAAACAATTGGGAGAAGTGGTTGATGGAACACAGTAAAAATATAAAATAACATGTAATAACAGATTGATACTCTTCAGTTCATTTTCGTTGTGAAGCACTTACCTCATATCAGTTTCATCATCTATGTCAGAAGAGGAAAGATATCTTAAAATTAAACATAGGAATGGTCTGACAAACTATTAGAATTAGTAAGTAAATTTAGCAACATTGATAGGTATAAGATCAATACACAAAGATCAATTATATTTCTATATATAAGCAAAAATATTTTAAAAGTATTAAAAGATAACGTTTATTATAGTACTAAAAAATCAAGTTTCTAGGATTTAAGCTAATGAGAGATGTGCAAGACTTTGTTACTGAAAACTCATAAATGTATATATACACATATGTGTATATATATATACATATATATTTATAGATATGTTAAAGACCTAAAAATGGATTTGCATGAACAATATTATAAAAATGTCAGTTATCTCAAAATTGATCTATATGTATAACACAAAATCATTAAAAATCCCAATAGTTGTGTGTGTGTATTTGTGTGTGAATCTTATTACAAAAATCACATGAAATGCAAATGGCCAAGAAAAGTTAAGACAGTCTTGAAGAAGAAGAAGAAGGAGAAGAAGAGGAACAACAATAAAAAGGCTAAAAAGATGCATATTTCCAGATGTTTATCTATCCATCTTTCTGTCTATTCACACACACATATATACAAGGTATATATATACATTATGTATATATCTATATGGATATCTACATGAAAAAATAGATGATAGACAGATAGATAGATAAATATAGAAATTAAGATACTGAATACTACTCCAGGGATAGGTAAACTGACCAGTGAAACAGACTAGTGAGTCCAGGAAAAGATCCACACATGTATCATCACCCGATTTATGAAAAAGGTGACACTGTACTGCTACAGGTAAAAATAGTCTTTTTAACCAGAAATGTTGGGTCAATTGGATACCAAAATGTAGAAAATTTATACGTATATACCTAAAGATATATATATAGTGACTTTAACCTCAAACCATACGCAAAAGCCAGTTCCAGGAGGAATCCAGACTTAAATGTGAAAAGTAAACCAATAAAGCTTTTAGAAGAAAATATAGGATGAGAAGGACTACTAAAACACTGAGGGAAAAAAAAAAAAAAAGTTAAAAAATGGCAGTAAGTACATACTTATCAATAGCTACTTTAAACGTCAATGGACTAAATGCTCCAATTAAAAGGCATAGGGTGGCTGACTGGATAAAAAAACAAGACCCATATATATGCTGCATACAAGAGACACACTTCAGACCTAAAGACACTCACAAACTGAAAGTGAAGGGATGGAAAAAGATACTCCATAAATGGCAATGAAAAGAAAGCAGGGGTAGCAGTACTCATATCAGACAAAATAGACTTTAAAACAAAAACTGTAAAACGAGACAAAGAAGGGCATTACATAATGATCAAGGGAACAATCCAACAAGAGGATATAACACTTGTAAATATCTACGCACCCAATGTAGGTGCACCTAAATATATAAAGCAATTATTAACAGACATAAAAACAGAAATAGACAGTAACACAATAATAGTAGGGGACTTTAACACTCCACTTACACCAACGGATAGATCATCCAAACAGAAGATCAATAAGGAAACATTGGCCTTAAACGACACACTAGAACAGATGGACCTAGTAGATATATACAGAGCATTCCATCCAAAAACCGAAGAATACACGTTCTTTTCAAATGCACATGGAACATTCTCCAGGATTGATCACATATTAGGCCACAAAACAAGTCTCCATAAATTTAAGAAGATTGAAATAATACCAACCATCTTTTCTGACCACAACGGTATGAAACTAGAAATCAACTATAGGAAGAAGATCAGAAAAGCCACAAATACATGGAGATTAAACAAAATGCTACTGAACAACGATTGGGTTAACGAAGAAATCAAAGAAGAAATCAAAAATACCTGGAGACAAATGAAAATGAAAATAAGACATGCCAGAATTTATGGGATACAGCAAAAGCAGTTCTAAGAGGGAAGTTTATAGCAATACAGGCCTATCTCAACAAACAAGAAAAATCTCAAATAAACAATCTAACAATGCACCTAAAGGAACTGGAAAAAGAAGAACAAACAAAGCCCAAAATCAGTAGAAGAAGGAAATAATAAAAATCAGAGCAGAAATAAATGAAATAGAGACCAAAAAACAATATAAAAAATTAATAAAACCAAGAGCTGCTTCTTTGAAAAGATAAACAAAATTGACAAACCTTTAGCTAGACTCACCAAGAAAAAAAAGAGAGAAGGCACAAATAAGTAAAATCAGAAATGAAAGAGGAGAGGTTACAACAGACACCTCAGAAATACAAAAGATTATAAGAGAATACTATGAAAAACTATATGCCAACCAATTCGACAATCTGGAAGAAATGGATATATTCTTAGAATCATACAACCTTCCAAAACTGGATCAAGAAGAAGTAGAGAATTTGAATAGACCAATCACCAGTAAGGAGATCGAAACAGTAATCAAAAACCTCCCCAAAAATAAAAGTCCAGGACCAGATGGCTTCCTGGTGAATTCTACCAAACATTCAAAGAAGAGTTAATACCTATCCTTCTCAAACTCTTCCAAACAATTGAGGAGGGGGAAGCTCCTAACTCATTCTACGAAGCTGACATTACCCTGATACCAAAACCAGACAAGGACAACACAAAAAAGAAAATTACAGGCCAATATCACTGATGAACATCGATGCGAAAATCCTCAACAAAATACTAGCAAATCGCATACAACAATACGTTAAAAAGATTATACACCATGATCAAGTGGGATTTATTCCAGGTATGCAGGGATGGTTTAACATTCGCAAATCAATCAACGTAATACACCACATTAATAAAATGAAGAATAAAAATCACATGATCATCTCAATAGATGCAGAGAAAGCTTTTGACAAGATACAGCATCCATTTATGATAAAAACTCTGAATAAAATGGGTATAGAAGGAAAGTACCTCAACATAATAAAGACCATATATGAGAAACCCACAGCTAATATCATCCTCAATGGTGAAAAACTGAAAGCTATCCCTCTAAGAACAGGAACCAGACAAGGATGCCCACTGTCACCACTCCTATTTAACATAGTATTGGAAGTCCTAGCCAGAGCAATCAGGCAAGAGAAAGAAATAAAAGGGATCCAAATTGGAAAGGAAGAAGTGAAACTGTCACTATTTGCAGATGACATGATTTTATATATAGAAAACCCTAAAGAATCCACCAGAAAACTTTTAGAAGTAATAAACGACTATGGTAAAGTTGCAGGATACAAAATCAACATACAAAAATCAGTTGCATTTCTGTACACTAACAACGAAGTAGCAGAAAGAGAAATTAAGAATACCATCCCATTTACAATTGCAACAAAAAGAATAAAATACCTAGGAATAAACTTAACCAAAGAGGAAAAAGATCTGTACACGAAAACTATAAAACATTGCTGAAAGAAATTGAAGAGGACACAAAGAAATGGAAAGATATTCCGTGCTCTTGGATTGGAAGAATTAACATAGTTAAGATGTCCATACTTCCTAAAGCCATCTATAGATTCAATGCAATCCCTATCAAAGTTCCAACAACATTTTTCACAGAAATAGAACAAAGAATCCTAAAATTTATATGGAACAACAAAAGACCCCGAATAGCTAAAGGAATCCTGAGAAAAAAGAACAAAGCTGGAGGTATCACACTCCCTGATTTCAAAATATACTACAAAGCTATAGTAACCAAAACAGCATGGTACTGGCACAAAAACAGACACACAGATCAATGGAATAGAATCGAAAGCCCAGAAATAAACCCACACATCTATGGACAGCTAATCTTCGACAAAGGAGCCAAGAACATACAATGGGGAAAAGAAAGTCTCTTCAACAAATGGTGTTGGGAAAACTGGATAGCCACATGCAAAAAAATGAAAGTAGACCCTTACCTTACCATACACAAAAATTAACTCCAAATGGATTAAAGACTTGAATGTAAGACCTGAAACTGTGAAACTTCTAGAAGAAAACATAGGCAGTACGCTCTTCCACATCAGTCTTAGCAACATCTTTTCAAACACCACATCTGACCAGGCAAGAGAAACAATAGAAAAAATAAACAAATGGGACTACATCAAACTAAAAAGCTTCTGCACAGCAAAGGAAACCATCAACAAAACGAAAAGACAACCTAACAATTGGGAGAAGATATTTGCAAACCATACATCTGATAAGGGCTTAATCTCCAAAATATATAAAGAACTCATGCATCTCAACAACAAAAACTACCAACCCAATTAAAAAATGGGCAAAAGACCTGAACAGACATTTCTCCAAAGAAGATATACAGATGGCCAACAGACACATGAAAAGATGTTCAAAATCACTAACTATCAGGGAAATGCAAATCAAAACTACAATGAGATATCACCTCACGCCTGTCAGAATGGCTATAATTAACAAGACAGGAAACAACATGTGTTGGAGAGGTTGTGGAGAGAAGGGAACTCTCATACACTGCTGGTGGGAGTGCAAACTGGTGCAGCCACTATGGAAAACAGTATGGAGATTCCTCAAAAATCAACGATAGAACTACCATATGATCCAGCTATTCCACTCTTGGGTATTTATCCAAAGAACTTGAAAACACCAATTTGCAAAGGTACATGCACCCCTGTGTTCATTGCAGCCTTATTCACGATAGCCAAGACTTGGAAGCAACCTAAGTGCCCATCAAGGGACGAATGGATAAAGAAGCTGTGGTATATATACACAATGGAATACTACTCAGCCATAAGAAACGACTTAAATCCAGCCATTTGTGACAACATGGATGGACATTGAGGGTATAATGCAAAGTGAAATAAGTCAGAGGGAGAAGGTCAAATACCGTATGATTTCCTTCATTAAGTAGTAGATAATAACAACAATATACAAACAGATAGGGAGAGAGATTGGATTGCTGGTTACCAGAGGGGAAGGGGGGAGGGAGGAGGGTGAAAGGGATAATTGGGTACATGTGTGTGGTGATGGGTTGTAATTAGTATTTTGGTGGTGAACATGATGTAGTCCATGCAGAAATAGAAGTACAATGATGTACACCTGAAATTTTTACAATGTTATAAACCAATGTTACTGAAATAAACAAAAATAAAACTTGAAAAAAAAAAAAAAAAAAAAAAAAGAAAATATAGGATAACTTCTTTACCTTGGAGTAGACAAAGATTCCTAAATCTTGCTCTCTCTCTCTCTCTCTCACACACACAAGTAAAACCACAAATAAATATAAAGAAAAAAAATAAATTGGAGTATATCAGAATTAAGAATCTATGTCCATCAAAAGACCTAATCAAAAGAGTGAAAAGGCTTGCTATAGAATGTACAGAGTGGGGAGAAAGCACTTGCAAGACCCATACCTAACAAAGCTCTTGCATCCAGAATATATAAGTAAATATTAGTAATTAATAAAATTTTAATAAAACAATAGAAAAATACGAAAAAGATTAAGCAGGCATTTCACAAAAGAAACATCAAAATGCCCAGTATTTCTTGGAAAATGTGCTCAACTTCATTAGTTAAGAGAGAAATACAAATTAAAAGCACAATGTGACACTGCTACACAGCCAACAGAATGGTTAAAATGAAAAAGACAAAACAAACAAGCAAACTAACAAATCCAGGGTAAGAATCTGGAGCAACCAGTGCTGTAATACACAGCTGATGAACGTTTGTTTTGATGCAACCTCTCTGGAAAACTCTTGGCAGTGTCTATTAAAGCTAAATGTATGTGTGCTCTATGATCATCAAATCCACCCCTAGTTATGTATCCACTAGAAATACATACATAGGTTGATTAAATACATGCACAAAAATGTTCACATCCCAAAACTGGAGACACACACTATGGGAGAATCTCAAACATAATATTGAACTAAAGAAGCCAGACACACAAGAGTTCACACTGTGTGATTCTACTTACATAAATTTCAAAATAGGCAAAAAAATTTATGGTGTTACAAGTTAGGACAAGGGTTTTAAGTGGCAGGGTAGTGACTGCAAAAAACGCAGGGGGCCTTCTGGGATGCTGATTATGTTCTATTTCTCTATCAGTGTGCAGGTTACCCGAGAATATTCACTTTGGAAAAGTCATTCATCTGTATAAGTATGGTGTTGCGTGCTTTATATATGTTTTTCCAATTAAATATTTTTAAAAATCATAGGGATAACTTGTTTATCCTCCCATTAAGGAAAGAAATTTTGAATTTTTAGTATATGCATTTATGTAGGTCAGAATTTCCCAATGCATTTGTGATTGCGATAACAGAAGGAAATAAACTGACTCTAGTTGACAGATTCACTTTTATATGTGAATCTTCATATAACCTTCACTTCAGGAGAAGGTCTAACTAGTTAAATGTCATGATTTTGATCAGTTTTAAAATAAAATTTGGACTGTGACACTTGTACATAAAACTAAATGATAAGGAGAAGGTCTGATATTAAAGCAATCACTTAATAATCCTTATGCACCTAAATTTTTTTGTGAAATTAAGACAATTGTTTAATGTAATGATCTCTTCTGGATTTTTTTTTTATCATACTTGATGTCTCTGCAGCTTTGTGTTATGGCACTCTTATTTTCCCTCTATTTTTCTGACTGGTATCAAGACTCTTCTTTGTCATTCATCCACCAGCCACACATGAAGTGCAGTGTAGGTATTCCCAGGGGGTTGTCTTCAGCTGACATTCTTTCTCACTCGATACAATCTCCCTAGACAATTTCTTACCTCACCATGGCTTCCTGTTTGCAGATGATGCAGCAATTTGTATTGATCATTCTGAGTACACTTATAAACTTGAGAGTTGTATTTTTTCCTGTCTGTTGAAGAACCTGGTATGGTATTCTCCCAGCAACTAAATAAAACATTTTCAAAGTTGAATTTATTCTCTATGTGCTTACTGTGTCAAATCTTTTTGATGCTAAACTCTCCTTTATCATCCTCATTAATTGTTAAATCATATTGATTCTAACTTTGCAATGCCTTTCATATCAGTTCTCTTTTTTTTTTTTATTCCCAGTTCTACTGTCTTAGTTTAGGATCTCATTATCTTAATTCAATTCACATCAGCAATCATCCATTATTTATTTACTCTGAGGTAGAAGCTGTGGAAGGTACTAGGGATGTTGAGATGGAAAAGCAGGTTTTGTAGTTTAGTTTTGTGCAGTCTTTTGTGGGAAAGCAAGCAAGTAATTATGCAGTGTTTTAAGTATAATTCAGAAGTAATAGGTGCTAGATGAGCACAAACTAGGGGATACTGATTTCATAATCCTCAACCTTAACACTAATTACATTTTCAGCTAGATAATTCTTTTTTGGGGGGTTCTGTTCTATGTATTGTAGCACATTTTGCATCATCTCTGGTCCCTAACCACTAGATGCCAATAACACCCCATCCCCAGTTGTAGCA
This sequence comes from Ceratotherium simum simum, assembly GCF_057802395.1. Taxonomy (NCBI): domain Eukaryota; kingdom Metazoa; phylum Chordata; class Mammalia; order Perissodactyla; family Rhinocerotidae; genus Ceratotherium; species Ceratotherium simum. The sequence continues at coordinate 63,564,411 of NC_141901.1, read as the reverse complement.
GCCAAAAATGTCTCCAGACACTGCCACATGTCCCCTAGGGGGCAAAATTGCCCCTATTTGAAAATCACTGATAGAGTGTAGTACCTGTTTTCTCCTACAAACCTCATGTCTCTCCAATGCATCCTTTGCATAACCAGTTATTTTCTTAACATGCTTCAAATATTCATAACACCTCTCTGAACCCGCTGAAGATGATCCGTTACTTATGAATAAAGAAAAAACCTCTGACCATGACACTTATGCTCTCAATTCAACCCCAACATATCTTTGTGGTCTCAAGATCAAGTACATCCTTTGCTTCAATCAATGATAGTATCAGTCCTAGGTGCTTGTTCTATATAAACATATCCCAAACTCTCCACATGTTATAGGAATCCCATCCACTGAGGTATTATGCCAAGGTGACTGTGAACAAGGCATTTTACTTTTCAAGTTTGCATTTAATTATCTCTATTATTGGGATTATAGTGATAATTTCATAAGTGATTGTGAGGACCAAATGAAATAATGCCAGTAAAGATTGTAATAAATGATAAATTGTAGATAATACAATCTCATCTTCTTCAACTGTTGATATTCTCCTTCAAGGCCCATGTCATGTGACATTTTCTTTACCTCCCCTGAGCATTTCAAGTGAAGTTTATCATTTATTTTTCATATTACTTCCCACAATACTTGTTTTTAATCACTATAATTCCTTTTCATTTTATATCAGATTCTTGCCCATGCAAGAATTCTCACATTATTTCAAGAGGTCCTCCTAGGACATATTTGGTTAAACTTTGCCATATCCCAGTGCCAACCTACATGCCCTGCACAAATTAAATATTGTTTTTTGTGTGTGTGTGTGAGGAAGATCAGCCCTGAGCTAACAACCATGCTAATCCTCCTCTTTGTTTTGCTGAGGAAGACCGGCTCTAAGCTAACATCTATTGCCAATCCTCCTCCTTTTTTTTTTTTCCCCCAAAGCCCTAGTAGATAGTTGTATGTCATAGTTGCACATCCTTCTAGTTGCTGTATGTAGGATGTGGCCTCAGCATGGCCAGAGAAGTAGTGCGTTGGTGTGTGCCCCGGATCCGAACCGGGGCCGCCAGTGGCAGAGCGTGTGCACTTAACCACTAGGCCATGGGGCCAGCCCTAAATATTGTAATACTTATTAAATTCAATGTTGTAAACTCACACTATTAAGATATAATTGTTAGCATTTTTTGGAGTACCTATTATGTTCCAGGCACTGTCCTGGGAATGTCTTGCAAACAATTGATTATCCTTGACAATCTTAAAGGGCTTAATATGAATATTACTAATTTACAGATATATAATCTATACCTTAGTGAAAAGTCATGAACCCAAGTCCATACTGCTAATAACTAACAAATTCAGGACTCAAACCTAATTGTGGCTGTCTGATTCCGAAATTCTTGATTTTTTATTATATTGTGCTGTCCCTCAATATGAAATATGTATATGTTGATGGTTGATCCTTTGGGAACAACAATGTCCAATACAAATATAATATGAATCATATATGTAATTTAAAGTTTTCCAGTAGCTATGTTAAAAAAAGAAAACTAAGTGAAAATAATTTTAATAAAATATTTTATTTAACTCATTATAGCCCAAATATTATCATTTAACATGCAATAAATGTAATATGATATTTTAAACTCTTTTTTAAAACAAATAATCTTCCGTTATAGTTAGAGGTGACCTTATGACAAATTTAGACTAATGAGATGAAAATGGAATTCATTATATGGAGCTTTTGAATAATAATTTAATGGTAGCTGATTCAACTGGCATGGGAAATTCTGTCCTTTCTCTTACTTTTTTATGTGTAGATGGAAAAAGAAAAAAAACAAACAAGAAAAAGAGAGCTCATCCATGACATCTTTGAACTGTTGAACAAATACAAATATCAGCTAATTTGGACATCTCTGTACATGGCAGAAAAAAACCATATTTGGTTCTGTAATTGCTATTGGAGATTGTTGACTTTGTTGATGTTACAATCAGCTAAACCCAATCGCTGAGTGAAAGAGAAGGTGATATCTGAGCAGAGACCAGAATAAAGTGAGGGTGAAAGACAATGGAATTCTGAGTGAAATTCTAGGCAGAGGAAACTGCAAATGAAAAGACTTCAGGGTGAGAAGGAATTGAAAATAGAGTGTACCCACGTGTTCTAATTACCAATGCCACATACCAAACTTCCCCAAATCCTAGGGGCTTAAAAAAACAACAACCACGTATTTTGTTTACACATCTGCAGTTTGGACAACATTTGATGAGTGTGACTCGTCTTTGCTTCATGAGGAATTAGTTGTGGGGGAGAACTTAGGGCTGGAGTATCTATTTTCAAGATGACTGACTCACATGTTCAGGGAACTCGACTGGGACTATGGACTGTTTGTTCAGTTCCTCAACATAAGGGCTTTTCCATGGCTATTTGAGTTTCTTTGCAGAATGATGCTGGGGTCTAAGAATGAACATTTCAAGAAAATCAGAAAAGGTTGTACAGTAGTTCCCCCTTATCTGCAGTTTCTCCTTCCACAATTTCAGTTACCGGCAGTCAACCATGGTCTGAAAATATTAAATGGAAAATTCACTGTCACGGTGTATATGTCATTCATTTCACTTCATCTCCTCACACAGGCATTGAATCATCTCACATCATCACAAGAAAAAGAAGGGTGAGTACAGTACAATTAGATATTTTGAGAGAGACAGAGACTATAACTTTTACTACAGTCTATTGTTGTAATTGTTGTATTTTATTATTAGTTATTATTGTTAATCTCTTACTGGGCCTAATTTATGAATTAAATTTTTTCATGGGTATGTATGTATAGGAAAGAACACAATGTATATAGGGTTTGTACTATCCATGATTTCAGCCATCCACTGGGGGTCTTAGAACGTATCTCCCAGGGATCAAGGGGGCTGCTTTATTACTTTTAATGACCTAGCTTTGTAGATTACATAGTGTCACTTCTGCTCTAGTCACAGTTCTATTCAGATTTCAAGGAAAGGAAATATAAATTTCACCCTCTGATAAGAGGAATTTCAGGTTACCTGGTGAAAAGAGGAAGTGACATGGGAAGCGTTATTGAAGCAGCTTTGGAAAATACAATGCACCACACAAGAAAGAATAAGAAAATATGGTGATAACAACTGAATTCAACAAATATGCATTAAGCTCTTGTCATGTGCCAGATGCCTTTCTTAAGCCCTGTGGTACAGAAGTAAACAAAAGAGACAAAGATCACTTTCCTTCCTTAAGAGTTTTACATTCTAGTGAAATGAGTGAGGAGAAGAGTGATAGGGGATGAGGTTAGAAGAGTAGACAGAGCCTTGTAGGCCATGCTAAGGAATTTGAGGGTTTTTTTTTTTTTTGGTGAGGAAGATCGGCCCTGAGCTAACATCTGTTGTTAATCTTCCTCTTTTTGCTGAGGAAGATTAGCCCTGAGCTAACATCCTTGCCCATCTTCCTCCGTTTTGTATATGGGATGCCACCACAGTGTGGCTTGATAAGCAGTGCGTAGGTCTGTGCCTGGGCTGCGAACCTGTGAACCCGGGGCCACCAAAGCGGAACACGTGAACTTAACTCGTAGGCAATCGGGCTGGCCACAGGAATTTGAGTTTTCTTTCTAAGTATGATAGCTTTTGTGCAGGCAAGTGATGTGGTCTTATTTATATTTTCAAAATATCACTGCCCGCTCTGTGGGGAAGAAATAGAAGTGTATGCGTGTGGTGGGAGTTGCAAATGGGAGTAGAATGGAAATATTAAGAGCAGTTAGGAGGAAAATGAGGCATTCTGGGAGAAAGGTGGTGGGGTGATGGTGGCTTGGACCGGAGTGGTAGCAGTGGATATGGCAAAAAGATTCAAGATATATTTTGATGGTAAAGTCTAATTTTAGATTTTTGGATCAGATGTCTACTATAATGGTAAGAAAATAATTAGGGATGATTTCTGGCTACCATTCTAATTGGGGGAAGCAGACAATAAAAATTAAGTAAAATATTTAGTATTAAGTTGCTTCAGGGTTTAATAAATTAAAATAGAGTCATTAGGGAAGGACTCACTGAGAAGATGACTGGAGTAAAGGTTAGGAGATGTGAGAGTGAGTAATGCTCTTATGTGGGGGAAGACATACGAGAGAGAGGACATATCAATTGAAATGCTCTGAGGCAAAAAGATGCCTGGAATGTTCCAGGAACAGTAAGGTTGGCAGGATCAAGTGACAAGGTGGATAGCTGATAATGAAGGATCTCAGTATGCAGGGCTATATCATGCAGGGTCAGGTCATGCAAGGGGCCTTAAGGCCTATGTAGGACTATCTTTTACTCTGAATGAGATAGGAAGTTTTGAATAGGGAGGTGACAAAAATCTAATTTATGTTTTAACAAAATCACCAAATTTTCCATAATAAGAATCAAATGAAATGGAGAAAGGATAGTAACACCCAGATCAGTCAGGAGGCTATTGCTGTATTTCAAATGATTTTTAAAAATTAATTACTTGGACACTGGTACTTGTGGAGGAAATGGTGAGTGGTGAATATACTTCAGATTGTTTGGGCATGTGGAAGAGAGAGAGAATCACCCATATGGTTTTCCTGTTTAGCTCTACCTTAGGCAAAATTTACACACAATTTGCTGTTTGCAAATTTTCTGTGTCCTAATTTTTCTGACAATATAGTGTAGCTATTGCTGTGGTGTGCCACCTAGATACCCCTTTAGAGCTGAGGCGCACACACATCCTCCCAGGTAACACTGAGTTCCTCTCTGGGAATTGTCCTCAGGTTAAGGGACTTGGTCACTGAAGGTTATGCCTCTCTCCAGGGGCAGCCTGCATCCAGGGACTCAGCAACATAGCAATGTAAAAGCCCAAATGACTTGCCTTGATTTGGAACAACTATGAAGGGCCGTCCCAGACCCAGACATGTGGCCTCTATCACAATCCTCTATAGATAACTAGGCTTCCGCTGCAACTACCTCACATTTCAACTTCTCCCTCTGTCCAGTCCTACTGTCCACTCTTTAAAAGTGTTAATCCTGCACTCTCCAATAAACCTCCTGCCTAACAATTTCTGCCTTGGAATCTATTTCCTAGGGAGCCTTCTTAGGATGTAATGTTTGTGAGTTTTGTTGTGATGGTAGTCGTTTGTTCTCCTTGCTGTTCTCTATGTTTTCCAAGAGGAAATGTGTGAATAGTCAGAACTAAGCTGCTGCCATGTTCTTACTGAATACGGGAGACATTACAGCAGGTTTGTATGCTTATAGAAACGATCCAGTAGTGAAGGGAAAATTGAATCAGGAGAGTGAAGGAGAGGATCTAGTGAAAAAGTGAAGGGGTTGACCTTTGCTTGGAACTTAGACAGTTTATTCTCAGTAATAAGAGAAAAGGCAGAGTACATAAGTAAGATGTAGGTGGATGATAAATTTATTGATGAGAACTAATGGAAATTCTCTTAAATTTAATTCTCTTTTGTCAGTAAACTAGGAGGTAAGTTCACTAAGGGAGAGTGATTATCACAAGATTTGGAAATTTGAGGAGAAAAAAAATGACAGAAAATAGTCACTTAGAAGTGTAGGAGAATAGATAGGCAAAGCAGATAATGTATTATTACTGAGCAGCATAACTAAAATGTGTAGCTCTGTTTGCCTCCAGTCATATTTAGTTTTATGGTGCTGATGTGTGACGAGCGCAGAGTTGAAATTAAACATAGTTGTAGTTTTGCCATGAGTGTGATGAAGCAAGAGAGGAAATGAGGAGTTGAGTATATGGAGGGGAGCGATTATAAGATGGACCATTGAATTTAGCTAGGCAAAGAGGTAAGTGATTGCACAAGGAAAGCGAAAGGACATGGAAAAGGTAATAAGATCAAATATAGTTCTAAATTACTGTTGGAGTCAGTATTACATGAAATGAGCTGGAAAGATTGGAGATGGTGGTCATGGGAATTTTGAAATTGTGGTTATTGAGTAGTTAGCATTATTGGTAGTTACAAGAACTACAATATGACCACAGAAGTAAGTGGTTGAGGCAGTGTGGAGAGCTTGACCTTTTGAGAAGACTTCAAGGAACTAGAAGGTCAGTGTGTTATCGACAACTATGACCAGAGTAGTGCTGGAGAAACTGATCATGAGACAGGACTTAACATTTTGGACAAATGAGGAGGAATGACCCATAGATTTGTATATCATCCAATAAGGGGGCAGTGAGTTTTTGCTATGAGATTCAAAACTGAGTGGTTTTAAGGAGGAAATGGCAAAAATGGTTTGAAAATAGCAATGAGGAGCAAGGGAAAAAATTAATCATCTGGACCTATTGATATGAGGAATTTGGGAAGGAAAACAGCCACTATCTGAGAGAATTTATAGGAGAATTGGTGACCTCACAAGGAGAGGAGAATCAGGCTCAGTTAAATAAACTTAATTAAATTGAGGTGAAGAAGAGAATGGTCAGAGAAGAGGTTAAGTATATAAATAATTATACTGATGACATACTGTGTGTTCCAAAGCACAAGTGAAAGGTTTTTAAGTATTGAGGTGTGGTGGAAATTAAGCTTAAAAAGGAATAGATAGAGCCTTATGGAAATTAGAAAGATAAGAGATAGCCCAGGAGACCTGGGTTTCTTCTGGGAAATGACATAATTTGAGGGAAAAGCTTAATGAGATGTTCCCATTGCAGAAATTTTTCTAAATGATCATTATTGGATGGAAATGGATAGCAGCAGGTAGGTCAGTGGAAGGATGATCTTTTTCTGAGTACATGAAACTCCTGGCGTTCCTTTTGACACCACCCAATGACAGTGTTGATGTATGCCCAATAATGGCAGAGGCATGATCAGGCACAACACATTGGGTTTTCCTATTGACTTCTACAGGTAGAGGCATTGAGCCCTTAGATGGCTGGTCTTCTTCAAGTGTGAAAATTTTCTTTTAACCACTACCTTTCATGCTTTCTCTTTTGTGAAATAATTTTTTTTTGGATTTCCTATGTTTCTACTGATTATGTGTCTTTTTTCCTTTTGCTTTGTAGCAGTTTTTTATAAAATTTTAATAAAAATTCCTTGTAAATTATGAGTTGCAAATATCTTTTCCCAATTTATAACTGGCATTTTTCCTTTTCTACAGAAAATGAGAAATTCTTGAGATATTGTATCGTAGTTAACTTTATCAATGTGTTCAGCTATGGTTTAGACATTTTATGCTTTATTTCAAAATATTATTCTCTATTCCAATTTCAAAAATATATTCTCCTAAATATCCTTTATATCTCCTTTAAATCCCCCAAAATCCTCCCTTTCTTCTAAAAGTTTCAAGTACTGTCTTTCACATTTAAATCCTTAATCTGTAGGAAATTTATTTTTCTGTGTGATATGAAGTCATGATCTGATTTCATTTTTCTTTCATATGGAAAAACTATATTCCAGTATCAACTTTTGAACAGTTTAAAATAGTTCTTTGAATAGTTCTTCCTTTACCCACTGATTTTTTAACAACAGCTCTATCAGCATTTGCTAATAAGTGAGATTTGTGAATATATGGATGTCTGTTTCTGGAGTTTCTCTTCTGTTCTATCAGTCTATATTCCTATTTCAGGACAAGTACTTACAATTTTGATAGTCTTTTTAATAGAAATTATGATAAACTCTCATATTAGATTGTGCAAGTTCAACCACTTTATTCTTCTTTAGGATTGCTTAGGTATTCTTGACATTTTTTTCTTCTATATAAACTTCTACATCACCTTGTCAAAATTCATGATAAAAGCTTTTTATAATTTGGGTAGAATAGCATTGAATTCTATAGATGATTTTCAGGGGGCAGGGATGACATAGTCCAGGTATTGAATCATCCTCTGCATGAACATATTCTGTCTCTTTATTTATTGAAATGTTCTTTTCTATATTTAATTAACATATTACAGTTTTCTCCATAAAGTTCTTGCACAAATCATGCATATATATACACATATCTATCTATCATTTATCATCTCTCTATCTATAATCATCATCTATCTATCAATCTACATATATACTTTATTGATTTATTTGTGTTTTATCTTAAGTTGGCAAGTTTATTTTTATCGGGCATGTGCAAATCCTTATCAGTAACATGCAGCCCATTGTCTTGCTCAAGTAGTATTAAAAAGTGTAGAATATACAACCATAGACATTTATATTCCAGAAAAATGAAATATAAACCTTCTTCATTAAAGAACATCCTCTTAAGGAAAATTGAATACAAAATAACATGTAATTGCTTTTTAAATGCCTTTTTAGTCATTGTGTGACTTTGGGCAAGTCAAGTATCCATCATTTGCTTTAGTTTCCTCATCTTTAAGTGAGGATAATGCTGAACACCATTTATAGGATTAATGTGAAGATTGAATGGACTATTATAGGTTTGTAACTTAGAATGGTGCCTGGCACGTAGTAGTGCTATCTCAGTGCTAGCTACTATTATTTTTATTGCAAGAGCAACGCTGACACCTTCTCATGCATTATGGTTAAATGTGCATCTCCTATCCAGTAGTCAGGAATAAAACAACCAAAGCTGCACTTTGAAACTTTAACCCCTGATATAAATTTTTTTAAATTAGAATACAAGGTCACCCTATCTACTTCTGGTTCTTCAAAAAAGCAAAACTTGAGCCATTTTCTGTAAGTTACTCAGTCTATAACCAAGACAACTTTTCCCTTACTTTTATGATGCCGATGCCTAAAAATATGTGATGACTTTTGCAGATAGGAAAATCAAGGTAGAAGATTGCTGTTTTCCACCGCGAACAGACTATCTAGAAACTTAGTTCCTTTGGGAACTTTGTGAAAACCTGAGATGTTTTTACACTCCTGCGCACAATCTTTACTAGTAAACTACTTTTCTTTCCTAAATACCTTTGTCACTAAGTCTTCCTTTCACAGCATGTTTTTTCTCTTTCATAATACTCAGCTTATCTATAATACTCTCTCCCAATGGTAGAAAAGCATCCTTTATGAAGAAGGGGATTTTAAAAAAGAATAATAAGGACATTTTTAGAAAACTATGGAATATTCAGACAATTGGGCACAAATATTCGTTCTGAGTGGGGCCAAAAATTCCATCAGGATGGTGAGTAGAAGCAGTCTGTGTAAAGCAAACTTGTTTCCCCTTCACGTTCTTGTACTTTACCTTCTGTGTACTCTCCACACTAAACTCGTGGACAGACAAGAAAAGTGCCCAAGGGGGCATGTTTCTGGGTGTCCTCACTGCCCATGAGGGTCATGCTTACAGAGTAGTAGATCTCTTGTTCTAATGAACACACATCTTCCACCACTCTATCATAGAATATATCTTCACAATTTAAGATGAGTCAAGCAAATCTTGGCAGATCTGAAATTTTATATTTGGGGCTTGAGTCTCTTATTTCTGCCCAGATATGTAAATTTTCCATTCAGTACCTAGAACTCTTTTTCAAGAAGATCATGCTATATTTGATCATATGTTGTTCCGAAATCATAAACAATCGACTTCTTGGATCCTGGACCTGGAAGTTTCACATGAGTTTCTGTTCTGAAAGATTGAATATTCACTCCCTTAGGGTACTGTGTACTTCTATCCTCTGTTCTATGTCATCACACATGCCACAGGTAACCTTAGTGGTGAGAGTGACATGATGTTTGATCTTTAGCAAGGATATTGACCTTCATAGGCTGTATTATTCTGGAGCTCCCAGATAACCACGCATCTCCAGTATTTGCAGCTATCAAATATTCAAAGAACAGAAAGTAGGTTTATATAAAGTAGCCTCAATAAATGTGGTTTCTTGATTGATTCAGCTGTGATAATGAGATATGATCATGAGTATAAAACTAATCACGATGATAATAATGTACAATTAGATCACTTATGCCTGTGCGTCTCAAAAGGTGGCACTGATCCCTAGGGGTATTTTGGAAACTTGGTACAATTTTGATTGTCACAATCTTTGGGGTAATGCTGCTGATGGGGGACCAAGGCTGCTAGGTCTCCTACAATGCTGAGGACAGTCCTGCACAAGGACGTATTTTCTCTGTCATGAATGCCTTTAAGGACGATCTCTGGAATCTACCATCTAATTCACTTTCACATGTAAGCACACAATATTTTTGCAACGTTTTAATAAGAAGTAAATTTTCCAGGAATTCATCTCACATATAAATCAGTGTATTCTTCAAAGCTTTACTAAGTATTGTTTAATATTTCAGAAAATCATATCCCTGTCTACAACCCTGCTAACAATATTTAAGGAACTAAAACAACACAACTCAATCAGTCTGCTTTTGTTACTGTTGCATTCACAGAGATTCTAAAAGTGATTCCCAGTATAGATGTAAGCATCTGACTATAGTGTTTTCAACAATAACTGAAGCTCAGAGTTTCCATATAGAAAAACCCTATATTTAAAATTACTTTATTTCATTACTCTTTTATATTATTTTAAGCAAATTATATGAACTTTTAAAAATGATGTGTGAAGCAGTAACATCCAAAAGGATAGATGAGCTTGTTACTTCAATATGGTATAAGCACAAAATTTTTAATAAAGTAAGTCAAGGTTAATCTTATATTTTAAATATATCGAAAATGACACATACACTAAATGGTAGTTTCAACTACTTGATTGTACATTAGAATCGCTTTCTAAAACCTTGATGTCAAGGTCATTCTTAAGGCCAGTGAAATCAGAAATATAAGGTGATACTCAAACGTCAAATCATTCAACCTCTGTGGATAATTCAAATTCTGCAGGTAAATCTCTGCCAATGAATATATACAAAAGCAAGATCTCAATGAGGAATAATCCAGAGCAAAGCATAATTATATTTCACAGTATATTATATTCCAGACATCATTTCCCCTCCCTCATATCTCATAATCTTCCGAGTATCACCTACATCGCTAGAGTAGTTATCCGACTTGCTTCTTCCTACATATATATGCATGTAGTGTATGTACTATACATCAGGGTGCAGTAAACCTTCTTCTGTAAAGTGTCAGACAGTAAATTTTTAGGATTTGAAGGCCATAAGTTCTCTGTTCCAACTTCTTAGTTCAGCAGCTGTAGCTTGAAAACAGCCTTAGAAAATATTTAAATGAATGGGTCTGCTGTTTTCCAGTAAAACTTTATTTACAAAATTAGGCAGCAGGCTGAATTTGGCTTGAGAGCAGTAGTTTAATGACCCCTGCTACACACATGTACACACACACACACACACACTTGTGCACACACACTTGAATTATAGCTTGTTTTCAGTAACATGCACATATTTTAAGATATAGCTTGAATGATATTAATAGTGGATATACATTTGTAAGCACTGCCCAGAGCAAGATACAGTATATTTCCATCGATGGTTTTGATATCTGCTTTTCTGAAATTAAACACGTTAGTCTATTTCCCTTTCTTGACTATTATCATCTCTAATATGAGGTTTTATTTTCCATCTAGGTTATTGACACTTGCACAAAACCGATGAATTCTATGTAGTTGAAAAATTAAGCCCTGAGTAGCATTCATATTTACAGTTTTTCTATGTTTTGATGAACTATCCATGCAAATCAAGAATCTATTAGCTACTCTCCTTTTTGCTGAGTAGGGTACTCAATAGATATCAGAGGAATTCATGGCCTTTGTCATCACATATTCCATATGGGCATTTTTTTCAATCTCTATTAGGATACATTGTCTATACGCATGTTAGAATCTTGATGAATAGACCTTGGCTGAAAAACATAAGACCTAAATTTAAGTCTCAATTTTACACTTTCTAGAAGGGCACGTGTGATTAAGTAAACAGACCTTTATCTGAAGCTAAACTTTCTGACCTTGTGAAAGAAGAGCAGTAAGTCTGGCTGCCTTGTTCCTCTCCCTGGGTTGTAAAAACGATCTCATCATGAAACAATATATTTGAGAACAATGTTTGAACTTTCAATAAGATAAAATAATCTGGTAAAAAGCTGACTCTACATAATTTTACTGTATTTTTTATCTTTTTTATTATTTTTAATAATTAGACATGTAAATATCTCAGATGCATAGATAAACTAAGAAAGGAAATTAAAATACTTATTCTGTTATTCATAATCTAGTAGCTGGTAAAAAATGATGAAACCTACTCTTCCATTATTATTACCAAAGTTTTCCTGGGCACCATGTTCATTAAGTTGCTTATCCGTATGAAACATACATTGTTTTCAGTAACACTCTGTTCTACAGTTTTTCTTCATATTTCTCTAAATATCTACTTAGAACGCAGTTAAGTAGGCTTTCTTTTCAAGCAGGAAAGCTACTTTTATTTATCATCCAATCTATGTACTTTCTAGGAGAACTGTATTCTGCTTTTATTGGTTATCATGTAGGAAATCATTTATACAGCCAGCCACCACTAAGAACCTCCTTGTCTGCTCCTAACTTTTAAACTGAAATTTTAATGAGCTGTAAATTTATTACCTGGTCACGCATATCTTTCAGACTAGTACCCCAAACTTCAAAGTATTCATTATCTATTTACTCTACAAATTACGTTGAGTGTCTCCCATATGTCAGTCTATATATGCTCTAATCCCTGGGAATAAAACCATGAGCAAAACAGACAAAAATCCCTGTCCTTGTGGCAATGAAGAGTTAGTTGTGATTTTTTAAAAAAGGCTAAAGAAATAAGTAAGCAAATAAATGCACTAACAGTGACAAATGCTATGGAGAAAAATAAAGTGGAGCAATTGCTTAGAGAGAATTTTGGTGGGGGTGGAACGGAATGAGAAATTCCTCTTTTACATCAGATGATGAGAGAAGGCATCACTGATAAAGTGACATAGGAGCAGAAATATGAGAATGTAATGGAGTCTGCTTTGCAGATTTCTTTGAAAAAATATTCCAGGCAGAGATAATAGACAGTGCAAAGGCCTTGGGTTGGGAGCAATATTCAAGGAACGGCGGAAAGGCAGTGTGGCTGAAGCAGACTGGCCAAGGTGGGGTGTGATGTTCAGATGGAGGTGAGGATGGAGAGACAGCATAGAGAGGAGGCCCAGTTTACTTAGGTCCTTATAGATGATGTAAAGGAATTTTGCCTTGATTCTCAGTGATCTGCTAAGTCATTGGAGTGTTCTGAGTGAGGAGTGATGTGCTCTGACTTGTATTTTTAAATGATTTTGGCTACATCATTAAATTGTGTCTAAATCAGTGGAAATGGCCATTAGTCTGTGGCTTTGATTAGTTTGGGTATGGTTTTAATCAAAACTGGGCCCGGGATGACTGCTTATTCCATAATTGGTCATATCCTGCCTCTCTGTGTTCATACATAGGTATAGCCACCCACTTCCAAGATACAGGATTTCCTCCCCAGATTCCTCAGACGTCATTGTTTTTGTAAATCTTGGTTGGTGTTCCTTTTATTTTCAGTTGGGATTTCCAGAGGGATCCAAAGTCCTTTCCATTAGGAGAATATAATGAAATTAGAAATAGACTTCTAATTAGAAGTATGCTTCTAATAGCATAGAATTTTCTTGTTTATCTCTACCTTTGCACAACTGACTGTAGGATACAGGATGGATTAGGATAGAGTTTGGGGTTTTGTGCTTTTCAAATTATTAGAAAACTTATCCTTTCAAACTGTCACTATAAACCCGACATCTATTCTAGAACTGGCACATTGGATATATTCAATAATCTTTTTTAAAAAAAGATTAAATAAATGTGTGAATAAATGCATGAATAAGTGAATACATAAGCCGAGGCAATTTTCATCATCTTCTGTGCCAAATATTTTCCAGTTGCTCCTCCTAGGAAGTTTCTCTCCTGTGTTCTCTGTCCTTGGGAGGTAACTGGTATAGACTATATCAGTTTCTGGGGGCCTCTAGCTCTTATCTCCATTCAGACAGTGGATATTAGAGGGAAGGAGTACAGTAAGGGAGGAGAGTGATGCTGGGGTATTTATTGCCCTAGTTCTATCCTTGAGAGGTAATTCTAGGCTGGAATTTCTCTCCATATGGGTCATTCTTCCTTTTAACAAGGCTGCTCTACAGAACTCTCTTTCATTTATGATTCCAGTAAACTCTTCCTCTCCTCGTTCTTTTGGTCCTACATATGGTGACTGCTCTACAGCTGCTGGCTGAGATTCCTGCCCTCTCCCTTGTGGGTCCTCTACATCCTGCCCACACCTCAGTAATTATTCTCTTTATTTATAAATCCTCTTCAAATTCTCCTAATTTGCATGTGCCATCTGTCTTCTGTTAAGACTGTGACAGATACATCATCAATTCTACTGCTGCTCTGCAAATACAAATACAAATGTTAAAAGAAGGAGGAGTAGTAGGCATCTTGATATGCACAATAATGTTTTGCTTGTCTTACTGAATTTATTTTCCACTCTGATTTGCTGTGACTTCTATTTTAGGGCACTCAAAGGCTAATGGGATATTAAGGCTTGAAACAACTTAAGAGATCATCAAATCTAATTCACTAATTTTCCAGATGGAGAAACTGGGATGGAGTTTGTGTTACCCACCTTGTCTGCAATAGCTGGTAAGCATTTGGCTGATCCAATCCACTACTCTCTGGCTCCTTCATTACAACCACAGCCTCGCAAACGGTCATCCCCCTTCTACCTGTGCCCTCTGTGAGCTACATACCCAACTTAGCAGGCAGAGTAAGATCACTTCTTTGTTCAAAACCTTCCAATGTCTTCCCATTTCATTTTGAGTTAAAACCAAAGTCTTTGAAATCACTGCATGATCTAGCCCCTCTTTACCTCTGGGACCTCCACAACCTTCTTATCTTCTCTCTCTCCTCTCCCTACACCACCTTCTTTGCTCCCTGATAGGACCAGAATATTCCTGTATGTGTTAAAGTCTTTGCACTGGAAAGCTCTCTTCAAATATCTGCGTGGACTACTCCTTCACTGATAGTGAAATATCTCTTTATCAATAAGGACTTCCCTAACCACTCAGGTTAAAATAGGAGGCTTCACTTGAGGTACATATTCTTTCCCCTTGTGCTGCTTTATTTTTTTAATCTGTCACATTTATCATATTATCTACAGTATATTGTATTTAATTGCCTATCTATTCTTATTTTTCCCCTATTCAAATGTAAGCTCAATAAAAGGCAGAGATTTTATTTTATTTTTTATGTTTTGTTTATTACCAAATCCCTGGTGCCTAGAAGAATCTCTGGCACATAGGAGACAATAAAATGTTTGTTGAATGAATAAATGAAAGAATGAATGTCATAAACTTTTGTTTGTATGATGGGATAGTCAATGTTGATAAACAATTGTATGGTTTTATTGGGATGTTTATAAAGATACAAGGACTCAGAGGATCCATTTCTAATCCATTAGAATTTCTGTTGTCAGCAGGATCATTACTCCTTTACTACATGACAAGTTTAACTATGTATAATACCAAAGAATGAAAAAATTATAGGTTACATTGTGCAGTTACTTTTCCATAAATTATACGTGGATATACTGGCAATAATATAGTAGGAATGTAAATTGATGTTGACTTCCCCTAGATATATTTCCCACACCTAGTATTATGTGAATCTATATGGATATGAAGCTTGTGTTACAAGGAGATGATAGTGAAAAGGGGTATATTTTAGTCTCCAGGAGAAAAATACAGGAATTCATTTTCTATTTTTCATTAGAGTCAGAGATTTACAGTACTACTTATTGCTTTCCATAGATTAGAGCATCAGAAAACAGAATTCTGCCTCCTAAAAGTATGCCTTATGGAACTAAGAAATAGCTATTAGTAAATATTTTGTGCAAAGTGGTACTGCACAAAATAAATATGAACTGATAGTCATACTTATTTCCATTGTGCCATGCAGAGTGAACTCCAGAAAGAAATCTGTTAATGTAAATAATCCATAATCAATCTGTAAATAAAAATTGGGGTGAGTTTATTATGAGCCAACCCTGCAGACCATGTAGCCCAGGAGACTCCCTTCACAAAGCAAGGGAGCACTCCAAAGAAGTGTGGTGTACAGAGTGGTTATATACCATCTTGGAACAAAGAGCATACATCACATATGGTAGGAATGTCCCTTTTACAGTAGTCAGGAGATTGCTTTGCTGGCACAGCAGGTCGGTGGTCATAAGGTGAGTGGTCACAAGATGAGCACAGCAGGTCAGCAATTAATCCTTAGTTTAGGGAGAGATGCTTATCCAGAAGAAATGTGACATGGGGGAAGCTACATCCCTATTTTTAAGGGTATCATTCTTGTCTTGGGGACATAGAAAATATTTAAAGCAGATGTACAATGCATGCTCAACAGGCCACTTCAGGCCCTTTTGGAAAAACAAGGTCAGGCCAAATTAGTTTTAAACCAAATGGCTTCCCCATATACTCCACTATATCCTATTGCCTGTCATTTATTTATCAAACCTATCATCTAAAAATGTTTACAAATTCTCCTTTTATAGACCTTGGATTTCTCAGATTTTTTAAATTTTATAAAAGTGTATATGTCTGTTTTTACCTTCCTATGTAAACAGGTCAACAGAATCTCAGGATTTTAGAAAGTAGGCATTTGTTTTCTTCTTTTAACTTTTTATTTTAATGTAATTTCAGACTTACAGAAAAGTTGCTAGAATAGTACAAAGAATTCTGTATAAGCTTTAACCAAATTTTCCCAAAGTTAACATTTTCCCATATTTGCTTTTGTTTTATCTTTCTCTCTTTCTTTTTTTCTCTCTCTCTACCTGTCTGTGTATGCACACACACACAAACACACACAGACATTATTTTCTGAATCTACCAAGTTGTAGACAAGATTCCCTAGTACTTCAACCTTAAATTGAGGGTTTAATAATCAAGATAGTGAGGCAGGATAAGAATCAAGGGTTAAAAAAATATTTTGGTGTTGATTATTAGAGGAAATTGCAAAAGTGCAATGCTATCCCTGTTTAAATGTGTATGGTAAAGACATTGATATGGCATTTTTTTTATATGAAGATAAACTTGAGGATAAATTTTCCATCACATCTTCGGGCACTGTCCTGGATGCACCCTACTCTTCAATTATACTGTACTACTTACCTTTGGAGAAATTGTCTTTTTAGGCTCTCGCTGGATAACTGTTTGTTTATTGTATAAAATGGTCATCTGAAAACCATGCCATGCCCAACTATGTATAAAAGAGAAAACCACACCCGGATGAACCAAAGTTCATTACCGAGCACCGTGTAGAAGCTACGTCTTCCTTTACCTGTTGTTCTGTTTAATCCATCTCTAACTAAGCTTTGCCTGGTGTCAGAAATAAAATAAGTTAGCTCCAGTTAGGACTACCAAGTGTCCTTTACTCAATTCTTATTAGCACTGTTTGACATGAGTGTGTGGTTTTATTATGTGCTGCATATCTCCCCAGAGCATTGCTAAAAATAATGATGGTAGACAGCCTATTCTGAGTTCCAAGTTTATTTTTAGCATTTCAACAACATATGGCATTGATAGGCAAACAGCCAATAGCTGTGGCTAATGCTGAATAATTTTGTCATATGTTACAAAAATGTATCACATTTGAACTAGCAGAAAATCCAAATTGGCCAGAATTTAGGATTGCACTAAACAGATTGAAATATCATTTATTTCCTTTAACCACTATCACCCCCTCTGAAATGCTGCTTTTCATATTTATTTTCTTTGATATATTCTAAAATTAGTATTTAACTTTTTTGAAAAGTATTGTTATTTTTTAAACATTTTGTTTCAAAAATATTTGTGACTGGAGATCAGTATGTGTAGGAGGCTGATGATGAAGAGGAACTCAGATGAAAAAGAATATCTGGTTCAAAAGCGCTTATGTATTTCACATATTTAAGAACCTAATGTGTACTATACATGACTAATAAAGGTGGAATAACTCCAAATACTACAAACTCTGCGACAAAGAAAGTTACATATCACATCTAGACACCAAATGAAACCGTTAGTCATGGCTTTGAAAAGAGATAGTTTTTCAATTTTCATGTCAGTCAGCTCCTATGTGTGTCTTTAGAAACATCCTTGAATGTGAGCTGATAATAGAAATGGTTGCTCTTTGTGATCATCTTGTGATTACAAGATGATGTAAATGAACAAAATGAAACACATATTAATGGAGAGTACCACAAGAGGGTGATGATAATTATCACATTTAGGTACAGCAAGTAAAAGAATACACATAATTATGTTAAGCCATTTCCATTTAATATAAAATTAAAAGTAGTCTGAAGGAAAAACTAACCTCAGAACAAGACACTGTGAAATCATTTATTGACCAGACTTTTGAAAGTACTTGGGATTTCAGAGAGCCAAAGCAAGGAAAAAAATATGTTATGTGGATACATGAGCAATAGGTACATAGAATTTCAAAACAGGTCACATATAGATAGAAGTTCTCAGATCGTTAATGTGAACATATTTCACACTTTTAAATGTGACATAATTAATTATGTAACTAGAATTGTCCTCTAATATAGTAGGTAAACAATAGCAAGAGGATTCAGATATTTAAAACTCTTAAGTATAACAGTCAGTAACGTGAATAAAACTGCATTTTGGAAAATTCCTAGTGACCCATAAATTAATGCTTATGAAATGGATTGTCAGGGCATTTCTTTTTGGGGAAGCAAATGTGTTTGCGCAGATGAAGATGGCAGTGTGGTGAGTCAGGACCTACTAGGATATTTGTTGCCTGAATAATTAAGTATCTTTGTAAGAAATGACCTTTCCTACAGAAAGAAGACTTAGAGCCAACTTGGTCTGGGGGAAGGAAAGGAAAAAAATTGCACATAGTACATTAGTACTACACCCTTATTTTTCTACCTAACCTGCCCTGCCCACAGTTCAATCTGATGGGCATATGGAAAATCTCCGGGGATTGAGAATTGTAAACTCTCAATAACCCAAAAGAAACATTCTCTTATTAAAATATCTTTTAAGTCAGATAGTTCAAACTACTTTATAATTCCCTCCACCCCTTCCCTAAGGAAGCTACTGTCTGAGCTTTTCTTTATATCATGGAAGAAGTTAGTTAATACTATCTTGAATAGGTATCAGTAAACTTCTGTTCTCTTTTCATGAAGTTAAGGTTATAGTATTCAATATTACACCAGTAAAATGAATTACACTAATAGACTTTCAAATGTTAAACAAAGCTTGAAATTCTAGGATAAATTTTATTTGATAATAATGTATTAGCCTGTTTTATATTACTAGATTCTGTTTGCTAATATTTTTTCATGTGCATAATTTTGGTTCTGTTTCTTGATTGATTATGCCCCTCATTATGTAACACATGGACACATAAGTTTTGTTTTTATGCATTGAGTCCCTAAATTATGCTGTTTTCTTTTAGAATTTATAATTTTATTTGGCTAACATTTAATTTATTTGTGTAGCATCTTGATCTTTGCTAGGCTTGGTGTTTAAATTTATTTTTTTATTGAGATATAACCAACATACCATAAAATCTAGCCCTTTAAAGTGTAGAATTCAGTAGATTTTAGTGTATTCTAAGTATGTAACCATCATCAATATCAAACATTTTCATCACTCCCAAAACAAATCTCATACTCATTAGCAGTCATTCCTCCTCCCTCTCCCATCCCTAGCAAATGCTAATCTTACTCTCTATACATTTGCCTATTCTGGACATTTCATGTAAGTGGAATCATACAGTGTGTGGCCTTTTGTGTCTGACTTCTTACATATGATGTTTTCAAGGGTCATCCATGTTATATAGCATATATCAATATATCATTACTTTTTATGGCTAAATACTATTCCATTGTGTAGATATACCAAATTGTGTTTATCCATTCATCAGTTCATAAGTATTTGGCCTATTTCTGCTTTTTGGTTATTATGAATAATGATGCTATTAAAATTTGTGTACAATTTTTTTGTGTGAGCACATGATTTCTATTCTCTTGGGTATATATCTAGGAGTAGATATGCTGGGTCATATGCTAATTACGTTTAACACATTTAGGAATGGCCAAACTGTTTTCCAAAGTGGAGGCACAATTTTAAATTCCCACTAGCCATGCATGAGAGTTCCAGTTTCTCCCCATCCTCATCAACAGTTGTTGTTATCTATCTTTTTGATCAGAGCCATTCTCATGGGTGTGAAATGATATCTCATTTGATTTACATTTCCCTAATAAATAATGACATTGAATATATTTCATGCACTTATTGGTCATTTGTATAATTCTCTGGAGAAATATTCATTCAAATCCTTTGCCCATTTTCCAATTGGGTTGTCTTTTTTATTATTGAGTTGTAAGAATTCTTTATATATTATAGATAATAGTCCCTTAATAGGTATATGATTTGCAAATGCTCTCTCCCATTCTCTGAGTTGTCTTTTTGCTTTCTTGATGGTGTCCCTGGCTAGAACCTCCGTACAATGTTGGATGGAAGTAGTGAGAGCAGGCATCCATGTCTTACTCCTGATCTTAGCAGTAACAATTGTAGTCTTCTGCCAATAAGTATGATGTTAACTATGGGCTTTTCATAGATGCTGTTTCTCAGGTTGAGGATGTTCCTTTGTATTCTTAGTATGCAGAGTGTTTTTATAAGGAAAGGGTGTTAAATTATTGTCAAATGCCTTGTTGGTGTCTATTGAGATAATCAATTGGTTTTTGTTCTTTATCCTATTAATATGGCACATTACACTGATTTTCATATGTTAAAGTGACCTTGTATTCTTGGGATAAATCCCACTTGGTCATGGTATATATTCTTTTTATATATTGGTGGATTCAGTTTACTTATATTTTGTTGATGATATTTGTATCTATATTCTTACAGGACATTGGTCTGTGATTTTCTTGCTTTTTGATGTATATGTTTGGTTTTGGTGTAAGGATAACACTGACTTCATAGAATGAGTTGGTAAGTGATCCCTACACTTTTTCTTATTTGGAGGGTTCTTCTTTAAATGTTTGGTAGTATTCAATATTGTATCCATCTAAGCCTGGCCCTTCGTTTGTCAGAAGTTTTTATATTACTGATTCTATCTCTTTGCTTGTTATAGTTCTATTCAGATTATCTTTTTCTTCTTGTCAGTTTCTGTAGTTCATGTCATTCTCAGCCTTCGTTCATTTCATCTAAGTTATCTAATTTTCTGGAATACATTTGTTCATGGTATTTTCTTATCATCCTTTTTATTTCTGCAAGGTTGATAGGAATTTCTCCTCATTTATTCATGATCTTAGTAATTTGAGTCTTGTCTTTTTTTATTTTTTTATTAGTTCTATCTAACAAAATGTTTCTCAAACTTGTGATCTTTTCCAATAACCAACATTTGGTTTCTCTCTATAGTTTTCCTATTATCTATTTTATTTCCACCTAAATTTTTTATTATTTTCTTTCTTCTGTTGCTTTGAGTTTCAGTTTGCTCTTCTTTTAGTGATTATAGTCAACAATATTGTATTATATATTTCAAAGTTGCTAATAGACTAGATCTTAATTGTTCCCACCACAAAAAAGAAATGATAACTATGTGACACGATAAATGTGTTAGTTAATGCCATGGTGGTGATCATATTGCAATATATAAATGTATCAAATCAACATATCGTACATCCTAAATTTACACAATGTTATACGTCAATTTATTTCAATAAAATAAATAAATAAAGTAAATGCCTGGAATTTAGGGCCAAGTCTACATAGTTCTCTGTATCCTGGAGAAACAGAATAGTGCAAATTACCACACTTAAATTCTTATGTGTTTGTTGAAAAAATTAATAAATTATTTTTTGATATTTTCAACTGTAATTGATTATTTAGAAAATTCAAGCGGGGAAACGTTTATATATGGTTTTTATATTTGTCTTATGCTAAAAAATATCAGTAAAATGAACTCTTTGGAATTATAAACAGAAAAACAGAAGGATGGATAAACAAATATGATATGTAATAACCTTCAGATATCTGCAGCAAGAAGTCTGTGGTAAGTGACTTCAGAATAAAATGAGAAAAAAATTTTAGGAATGAAACACAGTAACTTTAATATTTTGACATTGACAATCTGCTATGTAAGCCATTTATGAAAGTGTTTAAAGGGATTGGGATAATATAAAATTGTAACTATAATGGTGTAAAGTACCCCTCAGAATTGCAGGTGAAATTGGAACGGCCAATTCAATGTCATCAATTGCAATTAGTTGGGATTAATTATGTAACTTTTGTAAGAAAAATCAATATGTTATTTGATAATCTTAAAATGAATACATTTTTAATGTAAGTACTGCTTTAAGGTCAAATTTTAGGTGAGGTATTTAATTGGAAATGTTGGAACGTGTACCTTGACACATTTGGTGCAATATTGATCTTAAACTCTTTAATTAGACATTTTTATTACATAACATAATTACATAATAATATATCTTCCTAATTTTCTTAGGTCATCTAATTTCACTTTTCCTTTGGTTTCTCATTTTAAAATTATTTTTTCTGACCAGTCTTTAATTATAAAATCTTGAAATACTAAAATATTGTCCGAAGACACTAAAAATCAACAACCATTTGACACAAACTATGCAATTGTGCTGCTTTTCTATTCATATGAACTTTGATTGTAAGTAGAAGTGTTAAAATAAGCTCTCTGACACCCTAAAATAAATGTGTTCAGTGTGTTTAATGTTTGCCACTCACTTCATCCCCACATTTTTCATAGTTTTTTTACTACTGAAAAAGAAGATTATTTAAAAGTATTGTTCTGATAGTTTAAGCTGTCCCAGTTTTTAAAGACCAAGGGCATCACCTGAAGGTCACAGTCTTTTACAATCAGCCATCACAATATGTGAACCTTCCTTCCTAAGGTAATGAATGGATTTGCTTCTAAAGGCCTCATTCTCCTGCTGTCTGTTAGCTGCCACTTGAACTTCACACCTGGGAACTCATCCTCATTTATCAGGCACTTGGCTTGCTTTCAAGAGTACCTCTTACACTTTTTCTCCTTGATGTGTGACCTTTAGTTTCTAGGTGTCACGATAGATTCTACATATCCGTACAGATCTTCAGTACCTACCTGTTATCCGTTGAACCTACATTAAGAACTTGACTTCACATCATCACAAGGCTCCAACTTTGGCTCCTGCAAAGATTTTCTGGGTCAAAACTTCAAAAAATTGAACCCCTGCTTTAGTGTTCTTCCTCAGTTCTGAATTCCTTTAATATCCTCTTTGCAGTCTTTGACCAACATCTCTTGCTCCCTACCATCCTCTCTCTTCTTACCATCTTCCCCTTGCAGTGGAAATTCAACATCGGAAATAAATTCATATTATTTAAGCCATATATCTGACTATCTAACTCCCCCACCCCATACCATAAACACAAATATCTGTCTCAGTTTCCCCACTGAATGTTTGTATAAGATATTGTAACCGTGTTTTTCTATTCTTAGTTTTCTTATTCCCATTTGTAATTTTTCAGAAATATCAATGGCATAACGAGTTAATCAATATTTATTGAGTAACAATACTTTGACCAGAATTGTGTCAGAACTGGGATATTGAAAAAAAAATATTCAAGGTATGATACTTAACAAATGATTACCCGAGTGTATGACTGGGAGATAATGAAGGGAATGTCACTTCCCTTATTATCTTTTTCCTTCCCTCTTTTGTCCCCCAAAACGTAGGTTTTGCCAAGAAAGTACAAAGGTAAGCTATAGAAATGTTTTAAGGTGGTTAAGATTTTCACACATATTATAAACCAGAAAACATTGTTAGAGTTTACTATTTAAAATACAATAATATCTATCCAAAGTTATAACTAAAGGTTTATCTTAGGAATTCAAGTTTTCTCATTTTATAATATCAGTTATTAGGGATAGTTAAGTGGAGATTTAAAATCATGCATTTCCTCCCAAAAAGTTATGTGAGGTTTATGAAGGTAGAAATACATGAATAATACAAAACATGTACATCACTTTTATTCTAGTAAATGTGGCTATTTCAACTGTTTGCTTATCAAAACAAAAAAAAAGCATATTTTAAGACACCTGGAATCTATTTATTTTATATATTTTCTATTTAAAAAACTATTTAATATGTTCCAGGCACAATTCTACATGAATTAAGTGTATGCAAATTTTATTATGGAGCTTTAATGAAGTTTCACATTTTATTGAAGGGCAAAGTAAAACACAGAGAGGTTATGTAACAACATTTATCTCCATTTACAAATAAATGGAGATTCTTAACTACGCTTGTTAAAAATAGAACTTGTTTTTAATTAAATATTTTCTTGGACAAATCTGATTGCTTTACCTATTTTACAGTTTATATAAAATCAGTAATGAAGCTAGGGTTAACACAATTTTAAAACTAAACAAGATAATGTATTTAATTTGATATTTTCTAAATATGTGTTCATAACTCTTATTAATTCTATTATTTTGATATTAGAGGAAGTACTTTTCTATAAACTATCAAATACAGAACAGATTATTTTTCTCCTTTGGTTTAGGGCACAACCATGAATTAGTAAGCTCAAAACCTTTTCACCTCTAT
Organism: Ceratotherium simum simum; assembly: GCF_057802395.1. NCBI lineage: Eukaryota > Metazoa > Chordata > Mammalia > Perissodactyla > Rhinocerotidae > Ceratotherium > Ceratotherium simum. The sequence continues at coordinate 63,539,863 of NC_141901.1, read as the reverse complement.
CATGTAATATGTTTTTAATTATGTAAATAAAAACATGTAAGATGTTTTTAATATCTCCATGTGTATTACTAATTTCTTTCATTTACTGATAATACAAAAGTTAATTTAACAACTCAATATTTTTACATTTCATGAATAACATGTAAATAAAGCATAATAATGAATTCAGGCATAGTATAGCTATATGTCCATACAGAGTAAAGAAAGCAGGAAATGGATATAAGTTTTCTTCAATTTTTCCTTTAAGAGAAATTCGAGCTGCAGCACTCTATATTCTACAACTCATTTTCATTTTCCACTTCATTTCAATTTTTTGCCTCAGATATTATTATTTAACATTTGAATTGAAAAATGTATATTCCTATTCAAATATTTATCTTACTTGTACCAAATGACAACTATTATTGGTTTCATTAGGTGCCGGTGTTCTTAATTACATTCTATCTAAAGACAGAGGCTTGTTTTCCGATTGATATTTTATAACATTTTTCAAAATTGTTTAACATTCTGTTTGTTCCAATATCAAATACTTTCTTTTGTCCAGAACATTCTTTCCACATGCTTCCTTGATTTCATCTCCCATATTGACCACTTATATGTATAATTATATTCTATAAGTGTATGATTTATTACAATTAGGCTTACCTCTACCAAACACTTCTCTATTGCTCCCTTCATAGATGGCCCACATAACCTGTTTTTCTTATTGTTTTGTAATAAATTGTCTTGCACTCTGGTAAATACATATCAAGATGCTTCTCAGTGAAGTAAAGCATTTTCTCGCATAAAATAAGAAAACCATCACTGATTATTTTGTGGGTGGGGATTTCAACTTTCATAGATAGGTGTAGTTTCTAAAAAATATTCTCTCTAGTTAGTCTTCTCTCTAAATATGTCTTGAAAGCTATGTATCACTTATACTGGCATAGCATAACTCCAGTTAATGCCAAATTTTTGACAATACAAACTGCCTTGCATTTCATTCTTATGCATGGGTTCCACTGCATTTTACAAAAATTATACTAGCCTAAGTATCTTAAAATGGCATATAGCATATTTTTATTCCCTTTAACAACTTTGTTGTGATACACTTTTAAGTCTTCTTTTAATTCATATTTAGTTTTATTCTTAAGATTTACAATGAACTTTCCTGTGAAATAATACAATTTATATCAAACTAAAACTCCTAATAATGTTCCTTAAGCATTTTTGTAATATAAGGTGGCATTAATAATCTACAAAAGATTAAATTGTGGAAAGGCTCAAAGAACAGTGAAAGTAGATATTGTCTTATAGTATATGTTTCTTTTATGTTTCTATATGAGCCATATCTATGCCAAACACTTTAGAGAAAATACTGTTTTGCAAATTAAGTGAAAAATCAGCATAAGAAAAAAATGTGTCTTTTATTAATTTTCAGCTAGTATAAATTCGTGAAATGGACTGTGGCTTTATACTACAATTTGTGCAAAGGATGAATAAATTTTATTTCTCACAGTCAGTAAATAAGAATACACAGAATTTTCCATTAAGATGGTGAAGCAAATGTTCTGCCATTCTTCTCTCTAAAACTAGCAAAAATGTGACAAAAAGAATGAAACATAGAAAAGAATAAAATTTAATGAAATTAGGAGACATTCATGATCCCTGGTCATATGAATACTATAAAAAGATACTGCAAATAAAGTGAAATTTGGACCAAATTTGGAGAGAGAAAAAACTTAAATCTACCTCTGCAGATTTTGGACAGCAAGCAATAATTGCAGAAAATAGGCAGCTTAAGCATAAAGGATCCAAACAGTGATCATTCGTTCATTCATTCATCATTCATTCATTTTTTCATGGAGCAGCAGGATTGGGGCATGGATGACTGTGGGAATGTCCTGCAGCCCTAGTCAGTATCAGAAAGTGGTAAAGGAAGAAATATTGAAATAGAAAGAAAAATAATGTAGAAGATACCAGTGACCACTGCACTGAAATTAAACAGAAATAGCCGATGACAGTCACCTCTGTAGCAGCTTCCCACAGTTAGTTTTCATGAGATAAAGACAACTCAAAAAGAGTGAATATGGGGACTCAAACTATGTTCTTGCTTGCTCTGAAGGAAGAATTATGCTATCTAGTAAACCATTTATAAATATCTTTGCCTTTAATCTGATTATTTTTCTGTTGCTACTTTCGCTTTTGTTTGATTCATCTGTTGGTACAATATCTTATCTGAAGGGTTTTTTGTTTTATCTTGGATTTTCCGGTATCTGGTTAGTGTTTAAGGAAGGTCTCCATAGAGCATGAATGGAGACATAGACCCCCAAATCTTCCTATCCAAGCTAAGCTGGCCTGAAGACTGATGGGTGGATGTCTTATTAGATTGGTGAACGACAGTGAAAAGAGATTGGTCAAACTTTGCTTTGAACCTTCATGAGAATGCTCCCTGCCTATTAATTTATTAAATAAATTTGATTGGTTTTGTTCAAGTTCGAGAGTCGAGTGGTCCATCCACGGGTGCTGGGGCCTCTTCTTATTCTCTCAGTGCCCAGTGACCCCAAGAAACCACTTATAGACACATACTTTTGACTAATTTGGAATCTTTTAGTGTCTTTCTCCTGTTTGTCATGGATTTGTCTATTTCAAAGATGCTACCTCTTCCTGGAAGGCCTCACATTTCCTGTGTGAAGTCTCACTATAGTCCTAAACTTGTTTTGGGAAAACACTTTAGATATACACTTATCCTAACATTGGCCATTATAAGGAACTCGAGACATGTTAAAATTAATAAGTTATACATTTAGAGGAAACCTAGAAATTCAATGAAATGATATTCAAAAATTAATAATCAACTTTTAAGATCAGAGTGATGAGGTTTCTAAACAAAATGTTTACTCCAAAGTAGTGTTTCACAAAGACTCTGAAATTGTCTGAAGCATGCATGCCATTTTTTTTTTATATACCTTTCTCTACTCGGCTTCACTTTCACCAGCCAATCAGACTTTTCTCTTCCCTCTGCTGCTCCTCTGGCTTCTTGAATAAACAGCACCTTTTTTCAGGGTTTTTCTCAGGAAATTAAAAATCACATTGCACAAAATTTTCTTAAAATTAGTCCAACTATCTTCAGAACTCATACTAGGATTTCCTTTAACTCTGAAGTTAACCCATGCAGTCCAATCTCTATTGCTAAATAAAAACACACACTTTTTTTCAAGTAGGTAAATAAATGATTATAAAAAATTGTTACTTTCTCCTTTCCATATTGCTATGTACTGATATAACACTTTCAATTCTGCAACCTTGCTACTCTTACCCATCAAGGAAAACCTCACAATTATGGCTCTGTAGTTTAAGAAGGGTCCATGCCTTAAACAAATCTTTTGGACACTTCAGTACCAAATCCTGCTTTACAAGTGTTTATTGATGAATTTATATTAAAAATGTAAATGGTAATGCCATTAATAACTATTCCATATTCTTCTGTAGAATGAACTTCTTACCAGAAGCTAAATCAACTCAAGTGGTTATGCAAAGGTACTGCTCTCATAAAGCTACGAGATAAGTGTAGAAGAGATTGTATAGAAGTTAGGGGAAATGATTTAGCAGATTATTATGCTAAACAGGCTCCTTTGATTTAATCTTGTACAAAGACCTCTTGCAGAGTAGGAAGAGAAATCCGTAGAGATGTTGATAAGAATTTTTCACTATACTGAAAAGAAAAGAAAATGAAAACAATCAGGATGTAAGAACCAAGAGGCTAAGATTTTCTGATGCCAGAATGGTCATCCTGTAAGTGGATGTTTGCCAAAGTGCTCCATGAGACCATCCATCAAAGTGGGAAAAATTTTGCTACAATCTGTAGGAAAAAGTTGCATTTGATAGCAGAGAACATGGACTGGTTGTGGCTAAATTGAAGATAAATTTTTTTTGCTGTTATCCTAGAATACAAATTTTTGTGTAATGAAACATTGTGATTAAAAGCAATATTCTTGCTAAATTATGAAAACTATAAAGCAGAAATGACTCTTGGTATGGAAAGTGATCCACATATAATTGCATCCAAACAAATTATAATACTGTACCAATGAAACAGAAGCTGTAGTTGTCAAAATTTCTAACAATGTATATATAACTCATAAACCTATTAAAGTTATTGAACTATGATATTTTTGTATGAAGTAGCATTGACTATCAAATAGAAAAAAATGACTTCAGCATGTGAGTATGCACTTTTTTTTTTTGGTTCCCGTCATATATTAGAGTTAAGAGATATTTCAGGCTTTGAGGAACTACTTTATACATCCACTGAAGTGTTTTTGCAATGATATTAAAATTATTTTATACTCATAAAGACAAATGGAGTGATGATAGTTTCTCATGTTTCAATGCTATGTTCAAGTTCAGTAAAAATGCTCTTTATTAACATTAAATTTGAGGTTAGAAGATTTACACAAGTCATTTCCTTGTCATTTTAAATACTTCGGCATTTTTATGAGTTGCTTTTTTCACAGATAACAGGATATATATGTCACAACTTATTTAGCTTATTTTATTATTTCTTAAGCAGAAAAGATTTATATTACTAGGGATTAAGTATGAGGAAAGCAGTTACTGAAGATACGGAAATAAAGTAGAATTAAGATGCTGGACGACAATGCAACAATCAACTCCATAAAACTTGCTTTACGGCAGAGTATTTTTGTGATTCACACAATATAATTGCTGATGAAATGGACTTAACAGCATGCTTAAATTGCCTAGAGAATAACAAAGATGGAGGGAATTTTCCTCGTAAAGCTTTTATAATTCTTGAGCACTTCTCATAGTTAATGTGGTTTATTTTTCTGAGTGATAAATGAAAAGACCTGTGCTACTTATATTTACCTATTTCTAAGTTATAAATGTATTAGCTATGCCAGTTAGCCTTATTTTAATAACCCTGTTATTTTAAAAAGCAGTATAAATAGCATTTATATCTGCTTTTAAGCAAGGCAGATATTTTACAATGTTTATTTTACATGGATATAAAACTTAATAAAACAAGCTAAATATAGATAATTTTTGTTGTCACACGATGAAACAGGGTGATTAAAGTGCCTTGGATAATTCCATTATGTTAAAAAATATATTTTTAGTATTTACTTTTAACAGCATAACAGAATAAGTTCCATCACCATCTATTACAATAATTTAAAGTGGATTGAGATCTAAATTTGGCCTCACACTGCAACCACCCAACCTGTTTTCAAGGTTTGCCAAGTGCTTCCCCATAGAATGTTTGAGTCCCACATTCAGTGTCTTTAGTTCTAATATTTCCCTCCTGCATCAGGTAAAAAATTCTTAAAAGAGTGAAACAGAATTGTATGCATGTGTGTGTGTGTGTGTGTGCGTGTTTAATGGTACACATTAGTAATTAGTGTTTTTGAAATACTCTTCACATTTAAAATTAAAATCTCGTAGGGTAACTGTAACTATTAAGTGATACTGTGATGAACACCATATTTTTGGGGTGTGCAAATAAACTGTTAGTGTTGAAATGCACATTTGAGTCTTAGATTATTATTACTAATTTATTTTAAAAGACCTTTTAAGGGGCCAGTCTGGTGGCATAGTGGCTATGTTCACATGTGTGTTTCAGCACTCATCAAGCCATGCTGAGGTGGCATCCCACATAGAAGAACTAGAAGGACCCACAACTAGAATATACAACCATCTACTGGGGCTTTGGGGAGAAAGAAGAAAAAGAGGAAGATTGGCAACAGATGTTAGCTCAGGGCCAATCTTCCTCAATAAATAAATAAATAAATAAATAAATAAATAAATAAATAAATAAATAAGAAATTAAAAAAAAAAAAGACCTTTTAATGTAATAAGGTGTTGAACAACTTGGAATTACTTAACTTTGGCAAAGGATTAAATGCCTTCAAATATGACTTTGATGCAGATACATTACTTAATAAAGTCATACTGAAGGAAAATATATTTCTTAAAGGAAAATCGTAGACAGGAGCTATTATCTAGACTTTATTTTTTGTAAAACAATTTAGTTTCAAACATTTAAATAAATATTTGGTAGTAGGATATCAAGCCTTTGTTCAACTAATGGACGTAAATAAAATACTGAGCATCTACCAACCTCTATATAACTTCCTGCAAACAAAAGTTTTATGCTTTGGTGGAATACTTCTGTTATGACATGTTGAATTTGAGTTATAAAATTGATATCTAAATAAATATATTAGTTGGAATACCCAGGGGTTGGTTGGAAGAGAATAATAACTTCTACTATGTGTCAGCTTCCATTCAATGATGTGTGGACCTCACCACTTCAAGTTCACCGTGTAATCCTGGCAGGTATTTTGATTCCATGTATTAGATATAAACCTAAGCATAGCAGTGACAGATTTTTCATTAACAAAATATTCTCTCTAACATTGCTAATAAACTGTTTTAATATATTTCCACTTTCATTGTATGAAATGTGTTAAATTTACAATAAAAATTTGGCTATTTGAACATTATTTTTAATATAAACTTTACTATTTATAAATATTATACTTACTGTTTATATATTTATGCTACATTAATTGTAGAATATTTGCTATAAAATGATGCCACAAACACCTTTGCTTAAAAACTGACTGCATTTGTGCCTTTTTTGATACATTTCTATAAATTATATTTTTAGTTCAAAGGCAGCACTATTTCTAAGTCTATTGCTACCAGATTTTAAACTCCTTTTTCAGGAAAATAAAACAAAAATTAGGGAAAATTTCTTCAAACACACACCACATAACTATACACAAATACACATGAATTTAAGTAGATTGTTACAGTTATTTTTTTGTTTCCTTCTTTCCTTCAGATTTCTGTTATATACACAAGAACCTTCTAAAGTTTATTGGTTTTTGTCAGGTGACTATGTCATAGCAATCCTATTGTTTTTCCAATTTCTAGTTTACCTAATAATTCTTTCAGCATTCTTATTCCCCATTCATTGACGACTGCTTTTTGTCTATTTTTTTCTAAATAATTGAGTTGAGTGTATTCTTAATCCTTTACGCTATTTGGTTCTCTTTCATTTCTTCTTCTCTCTCTTTTTTCCAAATTTATGTTTATGAATCACCACTTAGTACAGAAAAGAACTTAGCCTTCAAGTTGTTATACACAGTGTTCTCCATTCCAGTATTTAATAAGTTGTTTGCTCAGGTTGATAGTTTTTATTTCTTCATTCACTCAGTAGACATTTAGGATGGTGTTTTTTTTTTTAACTTCCAAGTGATTTTAGCGTTGTTGGCAGAGGGGCGGTAGGATTTGTTCAAACGTTTTCGTTAATATCTAGTGCTATTATATTTCTGGTGTGGGAATATATCCTATGCCATTTCTGATTTCTGAAATATGCTGAATTTTTTGGACTAGTTATGTAATAATCAAAAATGTGTTCAATGAACATTTAAAGAAGAATTTTTATTCTCTGTATTTAGTAAAGCTCAATGAATTTGTCTTATTCATTTTTCATTCCTCATTGCTTAGAGGACTGCCTGGGACGTAGGAGGCAACTGATAAATAATTGTTGCCCGAGTGAAGTGTGTACTGAATAATGTTATTTAAGTTTAGCACATACATGACTGCATTTCAAAAATTTGTAACCTGGAATAACAGATTCAGAAAAATAGGGAAAATAAAACCCTGCAGGACAGAATACAAAAAGGAAAGGCTTACTTAATTTTATTAAGAACAAAGACAAATAATGAACAATAATTCTACTCTCTGTCATCTCTCTGATAATATGAAGTTGACTTACAAGGAAAATTAAAATTGTGGTGGACTCAAATTTATATTGACACCTTGATTGACTACTTGAGGGATATTTTTCACTTAAAAGGCTTACAAAGAGTCAATGCACTGTGTTTAATTAATTTCCATGATATATTACCTATTTTCAAGCACTTGAAAGTTATCTATTAGTAAATCCAAAATATTAACATAAATCTCTTTGCCAGTTTTGCATGGCAGCATTGTTCACTATGATTACTAATTTTCAAAACGATTTATATTTAAACACGACTTCTTTTCTTTGATAAGTACTCCTCATCTCTTTGATTGTTTATGAGGTCAATTCAACTTTAATAACTTTTTTGAGATTATAGAATATATCAATGTTGACAGAATTAATAACTGAGGTCTTTGTGTATAGGACAAGAGGTTTTACTAATGGTAAAAGAAGTTTCTAATTTTCTATTGAAATTCATGACATTAAATTATTTGCCATAGCAACTATCTGTGTTGTCAGAAACATGGGAAAATAACTTCAATACAGGTTCAATACACAAAGCCAAAGGATAAACAAAATGAAAAATACATTGTTAAGTTAAAGATTCTTTTCATAATTCCATTTTTTATATCAGTAAGTTAACATCAAGTATTCTTTGAATATAAAATATGAATATATTGAAGTCATCATCACCATCCTTACAACAAGAAAAAACCTGCACAAACTGAAAAATCAATGACTTTTCTTGAACCTATCAGAGACTAAAGGTCACAAAACGAACATCCACCCTGAAATCCAGCAAAACAGGCAAATACAGAGAACCAGGGTCGAGATCACTTTACCTGGAAGGGAAGCTGCTGGAGCTACAAAGTGCTAGGAACACCTAAATGGTAATATTGACAAGTTGATAGAGGCTGTGTGTGGACTAAAGTAACAGTGGGAATCTCCTTGAGGCCACAGTCTTAGGGAGGGTCTCCCTTTGTGTGTGTTACCTCCAGACACTTCACACAGTTCTCACTGTGAAGAGCCAAAACAAAAATCACCTCATGTCTCTGGCAGGGGAGGGGAAAATGAAGCATTTTGATATAAGTCCAGAGCATTCTTCATAATAAAGTTCAGCTTTCCAAGGTAAAAGGTTTTTCCAGAGATTTACCTCATCAGGAGAAAGGACATTTCCCTGATTCCAGCCCCCTGTTGCCCTCCTACAGTAAAAAAAGATTCAAAGAAACTCTTGTGAAGGTAACAACCCAAGGACACAGACCAACTGAAAGACTAAAATTTAATCATAAGATTATAGAATTCTTCCCCACCCCACTTCTTACCATGACATCAACAAGACTCTGGTGTAATAACAATGGATTACAACTGAAAGAGCTGCAAGGCTCAGCCTCTACTTAATAAGAAGTCCTTAGGAAAACCAAATGACAACAGGAGAGACAAGAACAAGGACATGAGAAGAAAATGAAGCCCCTGGCACCTACCAGCTGCAGCAAACATTAACCACAGACCAACTGCCAGCTGAATTAACATAAACCTCCTTCTAAAGGGCTACTTACCTCAGTTTCTGTTACCTGATACATTACATCCACAATTTCAATTAAAAAAAATTACATGCCATGCTAAAAAGCAAGAAGAAAATGAAGAAGACCCAAAGTAAGCATCAGAACTGGACTTAGGTATTGTGCAGATTTTGGAATTGTTACACTTGATATTTAAAATAACTATGATTAATGTGTTAAGGTCTCCAACGGAAGTGGTAGGCAACATACAAGAAAATATGGGTAATGTTCAGAGGGATGGACACTCTAAGAAAGAATCAAAAGGAAATGCTGGGAATCAAAAACATTGTAACAGAAATGATAAATGCCTTTGATGGATTCATCAGTAGAACAGACAAGGCTGCAGAAAGAATTAGTGAGCTTGAAAATATGTCAATAATAACTTCTGCAACTGTAATGCAAAAAGAAAAAGAATGAATAAAAAACCCAGAGCAGAATATCCAAGAATAGTGGGACATTTCAAAAGAATAATTTATGTGTAATTGGAGTACCAATCTGAGAAGAAAGGTAACAGAGCAGAAGAAATATTTGAAGTGATAATGGCTGAAAACTTTACAAAATTAAAGACAGACATGAAACTAGGGATCCAAGAAGCTCAGAGAACACCAAGCAGGAAAAATACCAAAATATCTACAACTGGCCATTAAACTGCGAAACTGCGACCTGTTAAACTGTGCAAAAACCAAAGAGAAAGAGAAAATCTTGAAAGGAGCCAGCAAAGGGGAAAAAAACCACCTTACCTATAAAGGAAAAAGCATAAGAATTGAAGTGGACTTGTCGGAAATCATGCAGGCAAGAAGACGGTAGAATGAAATTTTAAGGTATTTGAAAGAAAAAGCCACAAACATTCAATTCCATGTAACTGAAATGCATTCAATTCTACATAAAGAGAAATGCTTTTTTAAGCCAAAAAAAAAAAAAAGAGAGAGAGAAAATTCTTGGCCAGCATATCTACCCATCAAGATATGGTAAAAGAAGCTCTTCAAGGAGAAAGAAAACATTTCAGAACTGTACTGAAAGACATGGCAAAAATAATTTCTTCACAGAGAAATAAAATGATATAGAGCAAAAACGTAGACTTACATAAAAAAAGGAAAAATCTTGGAGAAGAAATAAATTAATGTAAAAAAGTTTTAGTTTTCTTATTCTTACTTGATCCAGTAGATAAATATTTGTTCAAAGTAATAAATCAATTGGAAACAACTGCAAAGTCCTTCAGTAGCTGAATGGATAAATGAATTGTGGTACATCCAGAGAATGGAATGTTATTTAGAGCTAAAACAAAATGAGCTATCAAGCCATGAAAAAGACACAGAGAACCTTAAACACATATTATTAAGTGAAGGAAACCAATCTGAAAAGGCTACATACTATGTGAATCCAACTACAGGACCTCTGGAAAAGGCAAAACTATCAAGATAGTGAAAAAGATCAGTGGTTTCCAGAGGTGAAGGAGGAACATGGGATGAATAGGCAGAGCACAGAGGATTTTTAGGGTCAACTACTCTGCATGATACTATAATGGTGGATACATGTCATTATATTTTTGTCAAAACCCATAGAGTGCATAACACCAAGAGTGAGCCTAATATAAACTGTGGACTTTGAGTGATAAAGATGTGTCAATGTAGGTTCATGATTATAAAGAATGTACCACTCTAGTGAGAAATGTTGCTAGTAGGAGAGATTGTGCATATGTTGGGGAGAGGATATATGGCAACTCTCTGTTCTTTCACTCAATTTTGCTGTGAACCTAATACTCCTCTAAAAAATGAAGTCTATTTTATGACATTAGAAACAACAATAACAAAATTAGAGTGCCCAGATAGTCCTAGTTATGACTGATATAAAAGTTATGTAGGGATTTTTACTAAAGAATATATTACAAATGGGTATTAAAAATATAAATTTTAGATGCTATATTGAGTTATGAAAAGATTGGAGTACACAATTTGAAACTGACGAACATAATCAAAACAATCAAAGTAATGTTTATTGTTTTAACTAACTAGTGGTACAACAGTTTTGATCAGATTGGAGAAGAAAAGCAGATATAGTATGAGAAAGCTATCCTCATCTACCAATAGGACAAAGTCAGTAGATAATGTTTAACACTGAAATCAAGACATAGAAGGATAAATATATGACATGGAAGCACATAAAATGTTAAAAAATAGTTAATTCTGGGTTGTAGACTGATGAATGAAAAGGGCTATGACAAAAGAGTTGCTTTGTTTGTAAACATTTATATTTATAAGTATATATAACATATTCATATAATGAATTTATACTTCATAAGCATTTATACTGTGATCAAAATTTAAAACCTGCCCACCAATATCATGAGTTTAGAAGATATGGCATTGTAAGTCCAAATGCATGGATTAAAAATTCTGGGAAGTTAGATATGCTCATTTTTTTTTCAATTCCTGTCCAATTCGTGTACTTTCCATCATCATAACAAATAACATTCTACAATAAATATCTTTTGGTAATTTTTTAGAGATACAGAAGAGAAAAGCTTTTGAGGTCTCTCGTTGGGAAAGTCCCATCTGGTGCTCTTATCATTTGTGTGGACTCTGAACATTTTATGAATTACAGCACCTGTCAATTAGCACTGTAAAATCCACAGATGGATTCTGGTATTTCATGCATGTTGCTGCCAAAGATATGCTTTAAATTTATACATGCCCTCTTCACCAGCCAACATGCTTCCAGCTAAATAAGAAAAGAACTATTACTTGAATCGCATACATAACCGAAAGTGAAGGATCTCAATGCTAATTCTCAAAGACAAGAGGATGTACAGTACCCTAAGGAAAAGGTAAAGGCCCGTGGATGATTGAAAAAAAAAAGGTAGAGAAGGTGTCACACGTTACAAATAGATGACCATATAATTTATCATCTAAACTGATACATTTTTGAGAGGGAAACAGAATGCCATTGATTATTATGCCAAGATAACAGACATACCTTGGGACTATCTTGCCACCTAATTTTAAAGTCTATTAAAGGAGGTATTGTACAATATTAAGCAACTAAGCCCAGAGATAAGAAGAAGCTGGGTCCAAATCAAATACTTGAGGTCTCTTTAGTTGTCCATGTCTTAAAGATATTTGGGATTATTAAGACTCATGTGTATGCTCACCATGAGCATTTATTGTTTGCTTCTCTGGCATCCTTATGCCTTATTTCCATTATAGCCCTATAATTTGTTTGTTGTGCCTCCATCCACATGATCCGGTAGTGTTCCACTCCAAATTTTTATAGGTCAAAGTTGTTTGAAATAGAAAAATTGTGCACCAGAATAATTTTTATTTCAATATTTTGTTTGTTTCTTCCTTGATACCTTACTGGAGAAATGGCAGGTAAAACATTGTACTCATTAATATGTGAATGAATAAGAAAAGGAAAGGGTCAGTAGAAAACTATGAAGACATCTAATCCTATCTATTACTCTTTCTGCACAGCCCCTCTCATTTCTACCAACTGGCCATCTATTCATTTGCAGCTTACTATTCTGATGATATGGGACATCATGAGGACAATAAACCCCCAAATTCTTTTGTTGTCTTCAGTTGAAGTGTGGAGAACCCGACTTCTGTTATTTATGCCCATAACTCCCAATTAGAGTAGACACAAAAATAGCATCAAACTCATGTCTATGTCTGGTTTGATTTAAATCCTTTTTGTAATACTTTTTCTTATTTCTATGTTCAACATAATATCCTACTCAAGTTGACTTGTTATAAATAATGCAAGAAAACATGGATCAGTTTAAAATGCATAGCATTTTATGGATATAAATAAAAGAATTACCTGTTTACTACTAGGCAGGAAATTCAAGATCACATCAGTCAAATGGTGTCATAAAATATATCCTAAAATTCTTGTTCCATCATTCTTAACTTCCGCTACTTAACAAAATGCGATTATATTTTCTAAGTTTTACCTGTACCAATTTTTTCCTTAGTTGTTACTATTATTTTCTACTTCACAATACTTATCTTCATCAAAATGTAGATACAAGTTTATACTTGTAATTTTGTGATAGAATTAACTTTTATAGATAGCTGCCATAAAGAATTATGGACTAAATCAGGCATATGCTAAAAATACCATTTTTATTTTGAGGTTATGTATACATATGTCAAAACAACGGGCTGAAAATTTGAAGTACTCAGTCAATCAACCAGTTATGTTGTCTACAGGATGCCAAACAGCCAGCTTGATTGATGTCTGTTCCCAAAGGAATGAACTGACTCTATAGATCCATTGACGTTATCTTTATAAAGAACAAAGTCGATCATGCCATATCTCTGCTTAAATATCTGTCCATAACTTATGGAATAAAATCTAAAATCTTTAGCTTGACAAAAAGACTTTTCAAGATCTGTCCACAATTCGCTTTTCTGACTCTAACTTCCGTCACCCTTTCCACCCTGCCCTAACCATTGTGCAGTCAATGATTATACCTATCCCCTGGCATTCCATGCACTTTCATGGTTGTTTTCTGTGGGTTTTTCCTATGCCAGCATGCTCCCACCATTACCTGCTGTGCCCACTGTCTTGGCTTTTCACCTGGCAATTCCTTTATCACACTTTAAATCATAGCCTAAAGGTCACCTTGTCACTTATGCCTTACCTTGTACCCCTGCCTCTGCTCAGTACCATTTGTTCCAATAAAATGTTTATTTGGGACCTAGTAAATAAATGATTACTATTAGTTGGATGAAGATGTGAATGAATAAATTAATAACTTGGTCAGTTATTTACTTTTTAGTATCTGAGTCAAAATTTCTAAGGTTAATTACATATCCTTTGGGCCCCTTCCATTTCAATTCATTTGGAAATGTGACATACACCTTCAGTTTTGTGAAAAGAAATTGTGATTGAAGTGACAGCCTCTTTATGTCAGGTCAGCAGTACTATAAAAAGTAATCTAGGCAAACAGGCTCACTGAGATATTTATTATTTTTGTTAATGGGCATTTTTACTTAAATCTTTATAAGCTTTACTATACCTTTAATACTTTTCTTCTTGATTCTTGTTTCATCATCCTCAACTTTCTTCCACAGTGATTCTGCTACATAAATGGCATACAGAATCACAGATATAGTTCAATATATGTTGTTGAGGTTTTAGGGGATGAGGAATAAGTAAATTTCATGCCTTTTTTCTTCTTGGCTTCAGAGCTAAGTTTTTTCACTTGGATCTGAAGCACTGCATTCCCCTGATGTCTTCCTACCTCATTGGCCAGTCTTCTCAGTGTCCTTTGAGACTTTCTCCTCATTCCTCACACCTTTTAACACAAATGTGTCCTAGGGCTTAGTCCTTGGATCTCTGTATTCCACACTCACTCTCTTGGATCACATCCAGTATCATGGCCTGATAAATAAAATGTTATATACAAATAGCTATAAAATTTACATCTCCAACTCATATCTTTCCCTAAACCTCAGTATCCACTGTCTTCACTACATCACTACGTGTATGAACAGTAGATATTTTAAACTCAACCTACTCAAAATTGAATCTCTAATTGTCTTCCCTCCCCAATAGCTATGCTCTTTCCCACCTAAATTAATGGCTGTTCCAATCTTCTAGTTGCTCAGGAAAAGTAAGTAAATAAATAAATGAATGAAAAGATAGATAGATAGATAGATAGATAGATAAAGACAGCTAGACAGACACAGTTGGGAACATCCTTAAAGCTTCTCTCTTACATCCCATATACAATCCGTTGCAATATATCTAATATAGTACCACTTTGCAACACCACTGTAAGCACGATTACCCTGGGGATAAAAACATCATCATCTGTTAGCTGTATTCTCTCAACAGTCTCTTAACTGGTTTTTATGCTTCCATTTTACACCTCTATAGTCTATTCTCAACTTACAGTCAAAGTAATCCTTTTAAAACACAAAATCAGATCTTGTCACTCTACTTAGTTTCTTTATTGTCTCCCCAATCTCATTTAAACTGAAAGATACTGCTCTTACAAGCATCTACCTGGATCTATATTATCTGACACCCCACCAGTTACCTCTCTAATCTTTTTACCTTCTTATCCCTTTTGTCCACTCTACTCTAGCCACACTAACCAACACGCTGTTACCCTGAGATTCCAGCCAAGATCTTATCTTCGAGCCTTTCTACTGTTATTTCTTCTACCTGGAAAGCTCTTCCTCCAGATATAAAAATAGGTTGCTCCTATAACATTTTGTAGTTTTTATTCCAATGTCGTATTCTTAATAAGACCTTCACCAGCCATGCTATCTATAAAAACAGCTCCTTTACTTTGATCTACATATTCCTCTTTCATGTCTTATTTTCCTTGCTAGCCACCATCACCTCCTAATACCCTATATAATTCACTTATTTAGTTTGTTATCTATCACACTCCAGTAGAAAGTAAGCTCAACAAGTGAAGTTATTTTTGTCTGTTTTGCTAGGAATTCAACCATATTTGTTGAACCACTGTCAGTGTCTTTCCTGCAAAATTTGAACAAGAAAATGTGGCTATAATCTCTGACTAAATAGGCTTCAATTCCAATCCTCAATATTTGAACTTAAAACAAAACTGCAAGCCTTCCTTGAAGGGTTATAATATCTAGATTTAACACATGTGAAGTATACCAGTACTCATCCCCTTTAACAAGTAAATCTGAAAATCTAAGAAAAAGGAAGGCACATTCTCAGTTCCTTCTCCTAAACATGTCAATCAAACATATCACTTTTCCTCCCTAATAGAGAACCTAGAAGTGCTCCTGACATATTTTTAAAAATACATATCTCCATAGAAATTCAAGAAGTGAGAAATAAATGTTCCTCTCTAATAGCCACGGTCATAGAAAACCCAGGGAAAAAAAGCAGAAGGGCAATTTGCCAATTTCCAATTATTTCATGCATGAAAATATAACAGCACTTTGTATTTAACGTAGTCATGTGGTGATGGAAGTGTGATAACACATGGATATATTAACTACTCATTACTCGTATCAGTGATTCCCACATAGGCATTGTTGATTTCGTGGAAGGGACAATTCTTTGTGCAGGAATTTCCTACTTGTTGCAAATTATTTTGTATCTCTGGCCCTACCCACAAAATTATAGTAACCATTTCTGTTCCTCAATGTTGTCAATCAGAAATATTTCCACACATTTTCAAAAATCTATGTGGACTGTTGAATATTGATTTTATGAATAAATCTTTTAAGAATATTACCTCAGAATAACATGTCTATTTAAATAAATCAAAGATGTCAGTACACTTCATCAGCAGGTGTTACCAGAAAATAATTTGTTATTTTATTGTTTTGATGCTGATCTGAGTCAATGACTCTAACATTTCCTGGTTTAAGCAAGTGTTCATGAGTGTAAACATTCATCTCAGTGTATCATAGAATTTAACTTGCATTACAGGCTGTTTACTCAGAACTGCAATAATTAGAATTCAAAGTATCTTATAATTATATTTTTGGAAAGCTGTTTTGTAGAAAAAAGTCTTGGGATTTTCTA
The DNA here is from genome assembly GCF_057802395.1 of Ceratotherium simum simum. NCBI lineage: Eukaryota > Metazoa > Chordata > Mammalia > Perissodactyla > Rhinocerotidae > Ceratotherium > Ceratotherium simum. The sequence continues at coordinate 63,523,021 of NC_141901.1, read as the reverse complement.
ATGTTTGATAGTCAAAATCAGCATCCAATATAATAGGTTAAGTTATTTCAATGACAGTATATACCTAGAGCATATGCTTATTCATTAGCAAACAAAATGGACTGCTCCCAAGATTTTACAGCAGTGGTACAAATTAGGAAGGCAAAAAAAAAAGGTAATTAAAAATAGCAGCAGTTAATCATTTAGAGCAAATTACTCATGGAACATTCTGGGAAAGTATTAGAAATTTAGTATTTAAATTCAACTAGACGCAAAAAGGATGGAGAAAAGCAATTAATGATAGCACTGTTTTTCAGATATAAGAACTTTTTTTTTTTTTGGGGGGGGGGAGGAAGATCGGCCCTGAGCTAACATTTGCCAATCCTCCTCTTTTTTTGCTGAGGAAGACTGGCCCTGGGCTAACATCCTTGCCCATCTTCCTCCACTTTATATGGGATGCCGCCACAGCATGGCTTGACAAGCGGTGCGTCGGTGCGTGTCCGGGATCCGAACCGGCAAACCCCGGTCCGCCGCAGCGGAGCGCACGCACTTAACCACTTGCGCCACCGGGCCAGCCCCATAAGAACGTTTTAATAGCAATACAGACCTTATTGGACTTACTTTCAATTATTCAACAAGAAAAAATGTCTAAGGAAAAAATTTAATAAATCAGTAATACATAAAATATATTACTATTTTTAATTTAAAGTATTTAAAAACGGAATCAAATAGTTAACAGGAGAACTCTCATGTTTTAAAAAGCAAGAATCAAATTTCAACTGAACAGAACTCAAAAGTTTAAGTACTGTAAAATAGGGGCTGGCCCCATGGCTTAGCGGTTAAGTGCACACGCTCTGCTACTGGTGGCCCAGGGGTTCGGATCCCGGACGCACACCGAGGCACCACTTCTCTGGCCATGCTGAGGCTGTGTCCCACATACAGCAACTAGAAGGATGTGCAACTATGACATACAACTATCTACTGGGGCTTTGGGGAAAAAAAAAGGAGGAGGATTGGCAATAGATGTTAGCTCAGAGCTGGTCTTCCTCAGCACAAAAAGAGGAGGATTAGCACGGATGTTAGCTCGGGGCTGATCTTCCTCACAAAAAAAAAAAAGTACTGTAAAATACCACAGCATTGTCTACTATTTGGATATTAGGAATTGTCTGGGCAGTAAAATATTTGACATAGAGTAAAGCAGCAAGACTTGAGAAATCATTCCATAAGGTGGGCTCGTGATAACCCATGTACCTCTTACCTATAGACATAAAGATATATATGCATTTTAATTTATTCTTTTAAATATTTGCAGGGAGTGACATGTGTCTGTATTAAGAATTAAGATAATTCTTTATCAATGGAGGTGTTGATAAAGAATGAACTGAATTCTGCTTCTGGCCAAGACATAGTAACAGGGTCAAGATTTATCCTGCTGTCTGAAAACCAACCAACCAACAAACAAAAATCTCAAACCCCAAAATCTAAAAAAACAAGATAAAATATATCAATCAAGACTTGGAAAACATTTTCTGTAATGGGCCAGATAGAAAATATTTTCAGCTTTGTGAGGGATGAAATCTGCAGACTATCGAACCCAAGTAATTTAGAGTGCTGATCACACATACCTGTGAGGCAACCAGTTGATGCCGAAGGACAGAAGAGGGATACCATTTGAAAAGAATAGAGGGAACAGTACCTAGAGCTCACTTAAAGCCAGAAATAGTACCTGTTCCCCCAAGCCAGAAAAGCAAACCTCATAATCCATAAGACATTAAATAGCATACTCAGTAGGATCTTCTCTCTGTAGTATGAAGTAATTAGCTCTAGACTAAATGCTGCCCTAATCCTACCTAACAAAAAAAGTACTAAAAGAAAGATCCAAAAGAAAAAAGTTGTTTCCTAGCAATTTATCTGCACTCAGATTCATATGTATAGGGATACAAAAATATCCAGTACCCAAAAGATAAAATTCACAATGTCTGGCGTCCTATCAAATTTTACTAGGTATACAAAGAAGCAGGAAAATATGACCCATAACTGGCATAAAATGAAGCAATAAAAACATACTCAAAATGGCACAGATGTTAGAATTAGCAGGCAAGAACATTAAAAAAGTTATTATAACTGTATTCCATATATTCAGAAAGGCAGAGAAAACACTGAACATGCTGAGACAAGAAAGTTTTCAAAAAGATCCAAATCAAACTTCTAGTACTGAATACCAAATGTCAGCATTGACAACAATACTCGTGGGAATAAAGGCAGATTAGATATTACAGGAGAAAATGTTAGTGAACTCAAAGATATAGCACCAGAAACTACCCAAGGTGAAATAGAGAGAGAAAAAGGACGCACTCCAAAAAATGACAGAATATTATCAAACAGCGGGAAAGCTTCAAGTAGTCTAAAGTATGTATAATTGGAGTCCCTGAAGGATGAGGGAAATTTTAAAGACATAATGGCCAAATAATTTGCTAATTGGATAAAAACTATACAATTCAGTATCCAAGAAAGTCAATGATTTCCAAGGTTAAACATCATGAGGAAAACTACAAGACATATCATAATTTAATTGCACAAAACCAGTTACAAAGAAAAAATTCTTAAAAAGAGCTAGATTAAAAAAAATTATAGAGGTACAGTGAAACAGAGATATGAATTAGTACAGATTGCTCATTAGAAACAATGCAAGTAAAAAGGCAGTAAAGCAACATCTTTAAAATATTAAACAAAAAAAAAGTCAACTCACAATTGTATACTCAATGAATATATCTTTCAAAAGACAGGCAAAAAAAATTTCCAACATAGAAAAGTTAAAAATAATCATCACCAACAGAATAACAATACAAGAAAAGTTAAAGGAAGACCCTTGGGCAGAGGAGGAAAAAACAACTGATAACATGTAAAAAACGAAAAGCATTGGAAATTGTAATAACATGGGTTAATATATAAAATGTTTTGCTCATGATTTTATATTTAAAGATAATTAACTATTTAATCAAAAATGATAACAACGTACTACGGAGTTTACAATGTACCAAAATATGCAGGAACAGTAGTACAGAGGCCAGGAGGAGAGACATAGAGTTATATCATTCTCAGATTTTTATACTATGTTTGGAATTCTTGTAACACTTGAAAGTTGAATGTGATAGGATAAAGACAAACACTATAAACTCAAGAGCAATTCTAGTGTAACAAAGTGTAATTGCTAAAAACCGACAATGAATATATAATGGAATCATCTAAAAACATAATTAATACAAAAGAAGGCAGAAACAATGGGGGAGAAGAACATAGAGGAAAAATACAAAATTAATAGCAATATGGTAGACTTAAACATAGGCATTTTAATTATCCTATTAGTTGTAAACAGGCAAAACACTACAATTAAAAGGACATCAGATTGTCAGATTAGATAAGAAAGAAAAAATTATACACTGCTAATGAGAAGATCATTTTAAACATAAAGACAAAAAAAGATAACAATGAAAGGCTATAAAGATATATCTTGCAAACACTAATAAAAAGAAAGCTAGAGTGGCTATATTGATATCAGACAAAAGAGTTTGGCTAAGGTAACTGGTGTATATTCACGACTTACAGTACAAAACTATAAACACTTTCTGACTAATAATTAAAATCTCTCAAATTTCCTAAAGAAGTGTTTCATTTTATATACACATAACTAAATACACATAGATACATAGGTAGATTATAAACACATGTATGCATATTTAACATGTATTTGGTAATACCTATATTATATGATATATAAATAATATATATTTATATATAACAAATGTATATAGTTAATACACATAAATAAGTAAGATTTCTACTATCAGAGTAGATATTTTCATTTCAGGTAGATGATAACAAGTACTGAAATTCTATGTTTGGTTTATTAAATGGAAATTTAGCTATGAGAAATTTACACTATAGCTATTATAAAAGAATTTAGATGGAAGTAAAGATAATTATTTGATTTTAGGAAAGATCTTATAGGGATTTAACTATTTCAAAACCACTTCAATAATTAAAATAACATTTCATTTCAAATGAAAGATTATGTTAAATTTAAAAAAAGAAAAAGTATAATGTAGCAGAATTATTTTAATATAGGGAAATGCTGATTATAATGGTTAGAGTGCTATCTTCTATTTTTGTTTTCTACTGAGTATAATATGGCATTTATATGCCCTTTGTTTCCTAAACCTGGAATTTAGGAATAAAATGATCTCATTTTTATCATGTCTAATTGAATTATGATATATAAGATGGATAGAGATGACAGAAAGATAATTTCATTTCCCTCAGTTGACAACTTGAATTTTAGATATTGTTTTAAAAGCCAATAGAAGCAAAGGCATACTCATAGGAATATGAAGAAATTAGGTATATGTCATAATAGGTTTTTTTCAGAAATAAAAACTTAGTGGACCTTGCAAGAGACTAATAATGAAGTAGGCAATTAAGCAATCCTTAATTCACCTGTTGAATTTAGTTTTTCCCCAAATGATTAATAATAATTCAGAACATGGGTTGACAAACTACAGCTTGCAGGACAAATCTGACCAACTGCATATTTTTGTAAATAAAATTTTATTAGGACACATTTGTTTGTGTATTGTCTATGGCTCCTCTTATGCGACAATGGCAGAGTTTAATAATTGTGACAGAGACCACATGGCTTGCAAAGCCTAAAATGTTTACTATCTAACGTTTGCATAAAGAATTGACAAACCCCTATTAGAACTTTTAAACTATTTTCATTATTTTCTCTCTCTTAAAAAAAATGATACAAGCTCATTGTAAAATGCCAAGAATTACAGAAAATATAGATAAGACAAAATTCCATACCTTTGAAGTCTTTTGGATTCCCTGGCTATTACCAGGAAGATTGCATATGAAAATTGTGTTACTCTAAGCCAGTGGGTCTCAACCTTGGCTATACGTTAGAATACCAAGAGAACAGTTAATAATTCCAATGTTCAAGTCATACTTCAAACTAAATAAAAGAGGATGAGTGGGGAGGAAGAGATACTATAATCAGTATTATTTTTAATGCTCCCTAGATGACTTCACGTTTCTAGGCAGAATCGGACCTCTTTTCTACTCCTATAATGTTTTGGTCAGTTAAAGGAACAGCTAAAAATTAGGCAACAAAGAGACTTAATATGTTTCCAACAACTCTTAACGTTTAGGCAATATTATACTTTAAATCACAATAAATACAAAGCAGAAGTAAAACTACTCAGAAAAGTATGATAAAGAGCAGTGATTCAAATTACAGTGCTTGAGTCTGGAAAAGAAATGTTAGTTGAGAGTGTATAAACAAGGTGCAGTCGAAGACATGGGTAACCTGCCCAAATCTTATGTTAATAATATTTATTTAGGTGAGAATTCTTAATTATGTTATTACCCTTTCAGCTTAATTTGTTTCCTTTAACTCTTAATATGGAAAGCAATCTTTAAAAACTTATCTGCAATATAAATTGACACAGAGAAAACAGCAGTATTTTTCTTGCAAAAATTTATTTCTTCAGCTAAAGATACTATTTGAACAGATATAAAAGCAGCAAACCCTGAACTGTCAAGATAAGAAAAGAAACTTTCCTGCACCTCTATTAAAAGATGCAAGTTCAGACAAAGAATTGTCTTTCTAAGTACATGAAATCAGAGAAGGCAGTAAGTGTTAATTATAAAATTATATTCTGACAACTAGATGAAAGTCAAGCCACAAATATGGAACGTAAAATTGCTTAGGGATTTATTAATAGAGAAACAAAGTTGAAATCTGAAAGAAAAAAATCACATTCTGTATCTCGAATGAAGAAAGCTTATGTTTTATTGCCTCAATGTCATTTTTAGAAATAACAAATTATAAATTGCAGGAAAAAAAATATCAGGTTGCAGCTAGAATACTACTCTTGTATAAACTGAGGGCCTTAAGAAAGGTATAACTATTATTAAAAAGTGAATAAGTTGTAACAAATATCAGGACTTCTTTTTCTCAACGAGAAGGAAAAATGAGATATTGCCAAATTGAATCGGTTCCAGGGGCTGTTATAGATGGGAATAGGAATAAGGATTCAAAAACTTAAAACAAATAATAATACTATTTATATTAATGCTAATTATCACATTATTAATAAAAAGAAACCAATAATAGAAGAGCAGCCACCCTGGGAGAGACTTTAAACACTCCCTGATTCTTCTCCCCTAACTCTCTCATGGATCAAAAGCCATAAGTTGCTAAGTACAGGGCAACAAACACTGCCATCCCTGTGACACTGGTAAAGTCCTATTGCAGCTAGTGGAAGGCAACAGAAAAACTTTCTATTCCTGGCAGAGGGACAGGAATGCATCCTGGACCCAGACTTACAGATGGTGGTCAGCAAGATCATGGAGAAAGTGCTACCCTGAGACACAGTGTTGGCTGAAGACTGAAGCTTAGTAAGTACAACAGAGCATGCCTGTATCCCCTGCTCCCTCCACGCAAAATGCTTACAAATGTTAAGTACCAAGGAGCTATGGTCTACTGCTGGGTGGGAGGCAAGGTGATGGGGAGAAACTCTCAGTGATGTGCAGCACAAAGACAAGATCTCAAGCTGAGAGTGGAGCAGACTAGGGGGAAAAAAATCTTTAGCAAACCAACCATGTCCTAAACAAAAGAAAGCACTAGAAGAATGTATAACCTGTGATGCACTAAGGGTAATCTTGGCACAAACAAACGCCAAATTTATCTTACTTCCTAACTAGAATTACTCAATCCTCCACACTAAAGTCCTAACGGAAGGGAAGATGGGCCAATTTCTTGGCACAAAATCTATTTACCTTAGTCTCTGCTGTTCAACACTAAAAGTTTAATTTTCACAAAGAATTATGTGGCATACAAAGAAACAATATAAAAACCAATAAACTGTCTACATATAAAGCAATCAAAAGAACCAGATTAGATGACATATGTTGGAACTATCACACAGGGAATACAAAATAACTATGATTAACATGTCATAGCCACTAGTGAACAAAGGGACAAATGCATGATCAGGTACGTAATTTCAACAGAGAGACGGAAACTATAAGAAAGAATAAAATATAAATGCCAGATATAAAAAAATAATAAAAGTGAAGAATGTTTTTGGTGAGCTTATTAGTAGACTCAAAACAACCCAAGGAAAGAATCAGTGAACTTTAAGATAGGTTAATAGAAATTACCCAAACTGATACATAGAGACAAAAATGAAAAACAGAATGGAAGTTCCAAGATCTTTGGGAAACATACTGAATCACAGTATACCACTCATCAGAATTTATTCAGGCCAGAATATGATGGCATGATATCTTTAAGTGTTGAAAGAAAGAAATAAATTGGTCAACCCAGAATATTATACCTAGAAAAAATATTTTTAAAAATTAGGGAAAAATAAAGATCTTCTGAGACACACAGTAGCTGAGAGGATTAAAAACTGTTAAAAGATGTTCTTTCTGCAGAAGGGATATTGATATCAGAGAGAGACATGAATCTATGCACAGAGTTGAAGAGCACTTAATCATCTTGGTGATGGAATAAATGAAGATAATTTACGAATACATTTTTCTTATTTTTAAATTCTTTAGAACATAACTAAATCAAAAATAGTAGCAATGTAACGTGTGTTTATTGCATATGCAAATGTAAAAATATGACAACAATGGCATAAAAAATGGAGGGAGGAAATGTGTAAGACTTTATGCTATTTGTAGAGAGATATAATTTTATTTTATTATAGTCTTTGTAAACCATAGACTGAACACTAAAAATTTTTAAAAAGAGAGATGAAAATAATATAGATCTGGTGATATCAGAAGGAATGGTGGAATAATGATTTCTCAATATCTGATCCTTCAAAAAGGAGCAAGAACCCTGCAAAAAATTGTCAAAATCAACTGTGTCCGATATCTGGAAATTAAGCAGTCTTTCAGCAAGCCAAGAAACATTTATTCAAGAAAAATGACTCACTCTTGGTAAGAATAGAGCGCTGTATGGTATTTTAACTTGCCCAACTCTAATCCCTCTCTTGCAGATCTTTAGCAGCCTTGAAAACAAGTCTCACAGTCCTGTCAGCCATGAAAACAGCAACATAGCAGCTACTGGAGGAGACAACATGGGTATGGAGCTTCCCAAAAGTCACATCCCAAGATCATGATCTGACCTGTGTGGCAGTTAACTAGAAACTCCAATTCTCAGAACTTGTTTTTATTTGACATAACTCAGGGCTCACTTATTACAAACAGCTTTTTCTCTGAGGTGGTTATCGAAAATAATCAGTACAGTGATTGATTACCATTGCCACTACCTGGCATGGTGAAAACAGTTGGGGCAAAGAAGAAGTTGATACAACACTTAAAATTAAAAGCTGAGGCATGAGCTTTCCATATGGATATTTTAACATGTTCAACATGTTCCTGGGAGTCTAGAAGTTCCCATGAATATGCAGGGCTGTGTGCATGCCCAAATGCAGAGTGACTGCTAATGGATATGGGGATTCTCTTATGTGGATGAAAGTATTCCAGGATTAGATAGTGGTGTTGGTTGAACTACTTTTTGATAAACTAAAAGCCACTGAACTGTACATTTTAAAAGTATGTGAATTATATATAAGTAAAATAATAGATAAATAAGGAAGATATATGGATTAATAAAAATAGTCAATTAAATCAAAAGATGGCAGAAAAAGAGGGAAAAACCACAGGCGAGATGGATCAAATAGAAAATAACCATGAAGGTGGTAGATTTTAATCTGACCTGTAAAAATTACCCCAAATATAAATTGTTAAACACCAGTAGAAGATAGAGGTTATCAGACTGGAAAAATAAATTAAGAACTAACACTATGCTCTATTGAAGAAACCAATTATAAATATAAAGACAAAGTTTACAAGTAAAATGATGGGAAAATATATATCAGGCCAACACTAATCAAAACAAAAGGTGAAGTGTCAAAGTAGACTTCAGGACGAGGAATGTTAGCAGTGTGAAAGAGAGCCATTTTATAATGATAAAGTGATCCATTCTTCCAGAAGACCTAACAATGCTAAATATCTATGCACCTAAAAGCAAAATTTCAAAAATATATGAAAAAAAAAAAATACTCACAGAACTGAAGATAGAAATTGGAAAGTGTTCTGTGCCATAAAATAAACTTCAATGAATGTTAAAGAATTGAAATTATATCATGTATAGTTTTTGGGCCATAACAAAATTAAACTTGAAATCAATAGCAAAAAGATATCTGTAACCTCCCCAAATAATTTAGCATGAAACACACTTTGATTAGCATATTGGTCACAGAGGAAACCACAAATGAGAACACAGCATATCAAATTGTGTAGGATGCAGCTAAAGCAGTATTTAGAGGGATATTTATTGCATTAAATGCTTATGTTAGAAAAGAAGATATGTCTCAATTCATCGATGTGAGCTTCTACCTCAAGGAACTAGAAAGAGGAGCAAATTAAATTGATATTCTACAGAAGCAAGGGTATAATAAAAATAAGTGCAGAATCCCACATGCACGGCAGCAATCTAAATGTCCTTTGACAGTTGGATAAGTAAAGGAAAAAAAAAATATATATATATATATATACACACACACATTGGAATATTTTTCAGCCATAAAAAAGAAGAAAATCCTGCCAATTGTGATAATATGGATGGAGCTTGTGGACAGTAGGCTAAGCAAAATAAGCAAGACACGAAAGAGAAATACTGCGTGATCTCACTTAAATGTGGAATCTAAAATAGTGAAACTCGCAGAAGTAGAGAGAAGGATCGTGGTTGCCAGGGGATGGGTGGAGGAAGAAATGTGGTGGTGTTGGTCAAAGGATAAAAGATTTCAGTTATGGAAGATGAATAAGTTCTGGAGATCTAACGGACAGCATGGTGACTATTGTTAGTAATATTGTATCGTATACATGAAATCTGCTAAAAGAATAGATCTTAAATTAAATCTCAACACTTACATACACACACAAATGGTAAGTACGTAGAGGCTGTTATGTTAATTAGCTGAATTGTGGTGATCATTTCACAATATATACATACATCAAAACATCAAGTTGTATACCTTAAATATATGCAATTTTTATATATCAAAAAATGTGTCAATATAATTGGGAAAATAAAAACACTGGGTAAAATCAATGACACCAAAAGCTGTTTCTTTGAAATTGATAAAACTCTATGCTGAATGACCAAAAATAAAAAGAGAATAAACAAATTACAAATATACAAAAGTGGGAATCTCATTAAAGGTCCCACAGACATTGAAAGTATTACAAGGCAATAGTATGAACAAGTCTAAGTCCTTAAATTTGACAACTTAAATGAAATAGAAAATTGCTTTGAAGTCATGGCTGCCAGAGATTACTCAAGATTAGTTATCTTTGCTGCTTACTGATATTAGAAACTGGCAGGGAATTTAAACAACAAGAATTTATTATCTCACAGTTTTTGTGGGTCAGAAGTTCAAGCACAAGTTAGTTGGATCTTCTGCTTAGAGTCTGGTAATGGGGAAATTGAGATGTCACTCAGGGCTGTGGTTTTATCTGAAACCTGACTAGGGATACATCTGCTTTCAAGTTTACTCAGATTCTTGGCAGAATTCAGTTTATTTTTCATAACAGTGACAATAATAATACTACTACTAATAATAGATATCTTAAGAAACTAAGAATAGAGAGCAACATACTTAACCTAACAAGGAGGTTCCAAAAAATTTATCAAACATATGCCACTTGAATGGGAATTGCTAGAAGCACTCTCTTTCTATTAGAAATAAATAAATAAAAACAAGGATGACCACTAACACTGTTTTTTTCTGAATTAGCACAATAAAAGAAGACAATACAAGCTTTAAAACTGAAGGTCAAATACCGTATGATTTCCTTCATTAAGTAGTAGATAATAACAACACTAAACAAACACATAGAGACAGAGATTGGATTGGTGGTTACCAGAGGGGAAGCGGGGAGGGAGGAGGGTGAAAGGGATAATTCGACACATGTATGTGGTGATGGGTTGTAATTAGTATTTGGGTGGTGAACATAATGTAATCTAGGCAGAAATAGAAGTATAGTGATGTACACCTGAAATTTATACAATGTTATAAACCAATGTTACTGCAATAAACAAAAAATTAAAAAAAAAAAAAAAAAAACTGGAGGGGCTGGCCCCGTGGTTTAGCGGTTAAGTCCGCGCGCTCGGCCTGGGTTCAGATCCCGGGTGCGCACCGACGCACCACTTCTCCGGCCATGCTGAGGCAGCATCCCACATACAGCAACTAGAAGGATGTGCAGCTATGACATACAACTATCTACTGGGGCTTTGGGGAGAAAAAGGGAAAAAAAAGGAGGAGGATTGGCAATAGATGTTAGCTCAGGGCCGGTCTTCCTCAGCAAAAAGAGGAGGATTGGCAGGGATGTTAGCTCAGGGCTGATCTCCTTACAAAAAATACAATAAAATAAAATAAAATAAAACTGGAAATGAAGAAATAAAACTGCTATTATTCTCATATAGTATGATTGGCTACATAGAGACCAAAAATTATCAATGGACAAACTTTTAGAATTATTTAAAAACTTAAAAAGTTTGCTGGATATTAAAACTTCAATATACAATAATAAATCACATTTTTAACACTAGCAATACAAAATTAGAACATAAAATTTCAGAAAGATATCATGTACTACAGTATCATAAAAACAAACTGGAAAAATATACAAAATTATGTTAGAACATTCTCAAAAGGCCTCCCTTGGATTCATGAATTTTTATAAGTCAAAGTCTTGTTTTATTTTTTCATTTGTATGACTGGAGACCAGAAACAAAGAGAAGATTCCCACTTCCAGGGCCCATAGTATGTGACTTATTTTATTATCCAATGCCCCAAATTATTTAAGTACCATAACATATTTTTGACCATCCATAAGTGAGTACCATGCATTTTCAACTATATTGAGGAGCAACTTAAATTCTCTTTGTAAGTTAGTATTATATTTTATTATTTATATATAATCACTATAAAATGATACACACTTTTCTAAGCTTTGCAAATAATTATGCTTTCTCTAATAGACTTGGAAATGACGCATACCTTTAGTAATCATAGCTAAATTTTTATGATTATAAGTGACAGATGTCTGCAGCTTGCAATCATTTTAACTTGACGTTTTCAATTATTATAGCTATATCGACGAAAGAAGATTAAGGAGCTCTCAGATGCCAAATCTCATTATCTCAGCATTATGTATAGCTGTCAGGCCCTAATAATTCCAAAGGGATACAACTGTTCTTTGGTAAAAATGCAGAGGGAAGCTCCTCTTGGCAATTTGAAATGGAATATAACCTCTCAAAATGCAAATGATAAAAGAATGACTGTAAATCAATTTTTTAACTTTCAGTTCTCCTTGAAAATGATACTGTGAACTTAAAATGAAGCAATAATCAAGTAAGGTTATATTGCTTAGTAAATTTTTACGGTTTTGTTTGCTGTAAATTTCTTAATAAATTTATAATTCAGTATATAATCCAGGTTAGAGATATTAGGTTTTCTGAGTTTATAGACATTACTATCCTATAGAGTACCTTTTTCCTTTGGTTTAACATTTCTCTCAGCAATTTGCGGCCCAGTCCTTTTCAATTTATTTTTGAAAGGAGATGATTCATAAAGAGTATCACATTTGAGTCCTTGACCCTTGCACACAAACCTTTTTGTGACAGCACATTTCTAACTTACAAAGATTATTATAAATTGCCTCTCTTAAAAATAAAAAAACTTCTAAATTTACCCAGTTTCCTTTTTTTTTAGTTTTCAAAAATGGTATATTTTGTATAGGAAGATAAACCTAAAATAAAATGCTTTTTGTCTCCTTATTACTGAGCAGATTAAAAAAATCACATATATAGACATATTATGAGAATGGAATACAAAATGAGACACGGTAAGAGTTGAAGAGGTATAATTAGTTATTTTTAAAAATATTTAAAAATTGTAACATCATCTCTCAGTTTCTCTTTTATACTTTACCTTTGATTTCCATCTAAATATTTTTCAGAAACCATGGTATCTCACAAACTATCAATGATCAACTGAACTAAATGTTTTCTTCTCCATTCTTGACCTGCCTGCTACATTTTTTGTGTGTGAGGAAGATCAGCCCTGTGCTAACATCTGCCAATCCTCCACTTTTTTATTTTTTGCTGAGGAAGACTGGCCCTGGGCTAACATCCGTGCCCATCTTCCTCCACTTTATATGGGATGCCACCACAGCATGGCTTGCCAAGCAGTGCACCGCGTCGCTGCCTGGGATCCGAACTGGCGAACCCCGGGCCGCCGCAGCGGAGTACGCACACTTAACCGCTTGCGCCACCTGGCCGGCCCTTGCCTGCTACATTTTAAACATATTTTTTGAGATACAATAGACATAGAATAAACTGCATGTGGGTAAAGTATAAAGTCTCATAAATTTTGACATATGCATGCACTGGTGAAATCATCACTATAATCTAGATAATAAACATATCCATCACTCTCAAAAGTTGCCTTATGGGGCTGGCCCGGTGGTATAGCAGTTTAAGTTTGTGCACTCCACTTCAGCGGCCCAGGGTTCACTGTTGTGTATTCTGGGTATGGACCTACACACTACTCATCAAGCCAGGCTCAGGCAGCATCCTACATAGAAGGAACTAGAAAGATATACAACTATGTACTGGGGCTTTGGGGAGAAAAAGGAAAAAAAGAGGAAGATTGGCAACAGATGTTAGCTCAGGGCCAAGCTTCCTCACACATACAAAAAATGTTGCCTTATGGCTCTTTATAATAACAACTCTCCCAATCCTCTACATTTTTCTCCCTCTCCAGGTAACCACTGACCTCCTTTCTGTTTCTTTACATTGGTTTAAATTTCCGAGAATTTTCTTTAAATAGAATTAAGCATAAGGTATGATTTTAGCCCAAGATGGTTAAACCACTATGTATTAGTGATAAAGACCGTCTGGAGGGAGGTTGCACTGGATGGTCAGGTAAGGCTTCACTGAGACTGGGATATTTGAGTAAATACCTGGAATGGTGAGGGATTGAGCTATTTATATATCTATGGAGAAAACAATGTGGATAGAGGCATAGCAAATGCAAACACTCTGAGACAGGAGCAGCTTTATGTGTTCTCGGAGCAGCAAAGAGGCCCATATAGTTGTAACAAAGTGAGTGACGTGGAGGATAGTATGAGATAAATTCTGAGATATAATATGGTGTCTTAGTTTTCTAGGACTGCCATGACAAAGTACCACAAACTGGGCAGCTTAACTAACAGAAATGTATTGTCTCACAGTTCTGGAGATTAGAAATCCAAGATTAAGGTGTCAGCAGAGTTGGTTCCTTCCAAGAGCTATGAGGGAACTATCTATTCCATACTCCTCACCTAGCTTCTGGTCATTTTCTGACAATGTTTGGTATTCCTTGGCTTGTGGAAGCATCACCTCAATCTCTTCTTTCATCTACAAATGGCATCATCCCTGTGTTTGTGTGTGTGTGTATGTTTGTATATGTGTGTGTGCCTATGTCAAATGCCCCCTTCTTATATGGCTACCAGTCATATTAAGAGTCCACCCTACTCCAGCATGAATTCATCCTAAGTTAACTAATTATAAATGCAATGTCCCTACTTCCAAATAAAGCCACATTCTGACTTTGTTAAATGTGGGTTACGACTTCAAGATATGAGTTTTGTGGGGACACAATTCAACCCATGATAATAATTCAACCCATAAAATGATGTAAACATTTAGAGAAGAAATAATGCTAAAACTAACCAAAATTATTTCAGAAAAGAAAGAAGGAAGAAAGAATTCTCTATTCATTTTATGAGGACATCATAAGCCTAAAGCCAAAACCAAACATAAGTATTACCAAGAAGGAAAATTATAGACCATAACTTCCAATGAACAGAGACAGAAAAATCCTTAAATAAATCTTATCAAATAGAATCCAGCAATATATGGAATGGGTAACATATCATAAACAAGTTGAATTTGTTCCAGGGATGCAAGTTTGATTTGACATTAACAAAGACATTGTAGTAGTTGATCAAAATAATAGAGAAAAGGAGAAAAATATGAACATCTCAATAGATCAAGTAAAACTTTGATAAAATTCAGCAAACTTTCATAAACATTGTCATTAAAGTAAAGATTGACTAGAATTTCTTCGTTCTGATAAAGAGCACTACTAAAAGCCTAAAGATACTTAATAGTGAGACATTGAAACATACTTAATAGTGAGGCATTGCCAATCACAAGATCAGAAATAAGGCTAGGATGCACACTCTTGCATTTCTATTCAACTGTATTGGAAGTCTAGGCCAATGCAATACAATAAGAAAAATAAATAAAATGCATAGTGATTTGAAAGGAAGAAGGAAAGCTTACATCTAAATAAAGACTTTCTATGTGACAGTTTAGTGTGACTTTGTACACAATATTCCAAATCTGTAAATCCTTTAATTGTCCATTAACAGGAGAATAGTAGGCAAATTGTAGCATATTCATATAATGGAATACTATCAGGCAATTAAAAAAACAAACTACTAATATGAACAACATGAATAATTTGTAGACATACTATTCTGAAGAAAGAAGCTGGACATATAGTAGAACATTAAGATTAATTTCCTGAATAGGAACGCTAGTGTGTGGTCATAGAAGTCAGAAAATGGTGGCCTATGTGGTGAGAAAAGTGACTAGAAAGGAGGCATAAACTAACTCTCTGGGATGATTGAGATGTTCTTTATCTTAATTTGTGTTTGATACATAGTTGTCTACAGTTGTCAAAAGTCACATAACTGAACAGCTAAGTATGGTACATTTTATTTCCTGTAAATTATATCTCAGCAAATGAATGAATGAATAGTAATAGACACATAAATTACAAATGACCACCCTATATCTCCCCATTATAATTGTCTTCTTTCTCCTTGAAAGAGTGGTTGAAAAGTTTGGCCTCAATGAACATTGTTGATGAGATGGTTCTAGACTTTTCAAGTGTGTTTGAGTGGGGTGAAATGTTAAATGATTTCAAATGATTCAAATGATCATTATCCCAGCATTATACTTTGGAGGAAGAAATTAAAGATCTAGGAAGTTCAGTAATATTCCTAAAATCATTCAGCTATATCACTGTACAGGGGGTTATTTTAGCTTGTTTTATGAATATCTTAGCTAGTGATTAATTTTTATAATCACACATTATTTTAAAGTAAAAAACAACTAAAAGATTAAGCATTCCAATTATGTTACCTTAAGAGAAGACGGCTTACACCCTGGAGTAAAGATTATTCTAAAAATGTATGCAAATAGTCAGTGGCAGAATTGTGACTGGAACCCTCACCTACTAATCATAAGCCCATTATTATTTCCTATATAGGATATTACCTCTCAAAAACATCAATAAAAGACACAAAAATACCACCTATGATGTACATTTTTGGTGATAATTGTCTCATACGGGTTTAAGTTAAATTTAATCAAATAAATCATTGTTACATTTATTTTAAAAGATTTTTAAAAGCTACTCAGTGGCATGTTTTTCACATCTTTGCCTGACAGGTCTGAATCTTGATCGCAATTATGGTTATATCATTTTTTTTGAGTGACCTCAGAGAACTCAGATGGTACACAGGTTATCCTCCCAATTCCCTGTGAAGTGGTTGGGTGATAGAGAACGTGATCTTTTGAGTGATGTAAGACACCATATTTAAAGAAATGATGATTTCTGAAAAAACCTAGTTTTCCTCCTTCAGAGAAACACACACATATGAAAAATAATTTAAAATTTTAAGAATAAAATAGTTAAATAACATCTCCTGAATGGAATATAGGAGGAAAATGTGATTATATTTGGACATGATCTTGTTCTCATGTTAAAAGAGTCTTTCATTTTCAAAAGAAAAGAAGGAAATGAAGATAAACGCCACACCAGTCCAAGTGTATGCTCGTGGAAGTTTACTTTACAAATGTTCAAGTGTCTTTCAAGGGTGTCACCACTTTCCTCTTCTTTTTTCTCTGTCTCTCTATATTTGTCTCCCTCTCACACACACTCACCATTGAAGACATCTAATTTTCTGTCCACACATATGATTTTAAGTATTGTTGTTCAGAACAGAGTATTAGTCTAGTTTTCGTGTGGTTTTTAATGTCCTGAAAAACTCTTAGCTTGGTGAGAATAAAATTCATCTCTTGTTAGATTCTAATTATGTTTTAGATAACTAATATGCATTTTTTCTAAAGTTAGTTTGTAAAATTCTTGGACTATTAATGTAGGTAACTATTATCTTAAATATATTATTTTCAATCCAGATCAAAAATACCTGTCACCTATTGAGATTTAATATTATGGATTTTTAAAATAATAATCTCAGAGTGTTAATTTTATTTCACGGCTGGCAAAATACTAAACTACTTTGTTGTTGAAGTGGATATTTTACTCTAACCATACTTGTTTTTTTTTGGTGAGAAAGATTAGCCCTTTGCTAACATGTGTTGCCAATCCTCCTCTTTTTGCTGAGGAAGGTTGGCCCTGGGCCAATCTTCTACCCTTCTTTTCTTCTATCCCCATCTTCCTCTACTTTACATGTGGGACACCTGCCACAGCATGGCTTGATAAGCAGTGTGTATGTCCATGCCCGGGATCCGAACCTGCGAATCCCAGGCCGCTGAAGCAGAGTGCATGAACTTAACCACTATGCCACTAGGCTGGCCCCTAACCATACTTTTAAATGTTTCTTTCCTTTCTAATGACTGACTAACAACAAGATTTAGCATATTTGAAATGCAGTTTTGTGTATGAGGACAAAAATGTTCAAGACACTGGCGAAAAGTCTTTCATTCAGCTATTTTTTAATGCCATCCATGCAAGGTTATTTTTTTCCATTGCTTCACATTTGCATTGTGAAAGTATAGTTCATTTTCTTATCCTGGACTGAGTAAGCATACAAAATATTTTCTAACACTTAGCTACTATAATCAAATATGCATACCTGCAATATATAAAGCAAAATTCATTTCAGAGTTTCTCCCCTTATACATATATACATATTTCTTTGATTTAATTTTGGTATTTTGTTGTCGTTGCTTTCTTCTTAATTTTGATTTGTTTTGTATTGGCCAACATGGTTTATTTTGAGATTAACTCAGAAGGACCCAACGTTGGACAGGATAAAAATCAAAAAGAGCATTCAGTGTTTCTAATTTTGTGAAAATGGAATGTCTCTGATAGTAAAATTCATTTTAGGGGGACTCTAGGGTGCTATTTAGTGACACACTGAAGTAGTTCATAGAGATTTAGAGGGGCCTAATGCATAACCAGCAAAGAGTTTAGGAATAGAAAACCTCTGAACGAAGAGGCCATTTATATTTCATTCACTTACTCTGAAGGATTTTCTATTGGGCATAATAGTTCATGTAATTTTTCTGCCCAATAATTTCCCAATGGTGAGAAAATTTCCCCTGGAAATTGGAGTATAATTTGTATTGCAGGTTTTCTATCAATTATAATAGTAAAATTCATGAAGTACATACATTTTTTTTAAGACTTATCTAAGCATCAGGTAAATGTGCAATAAGCTTCTTTTTCTCTTTTTATAATGTTATTAATCAGTGAATCTTCAGGTAAAATTTGAGAGGCTTCCTCATTCTGAGAAGTTAGTTATGAAGTTAGATACAGTTTGATATGCTTCAAAGCATCTTGACATTCTCCTATGAAAGTAACAAGGCAAACCCAAGTATATTGTGAATACAATTACTTAAAGTAATTGTCAAACTTTGTTAAAAAGGATAAATTATTATATAGTCATACTTTAATCAAATGCACTATAAGGTACTTCAAAAATATTGTCTCTAATTATCCTAATAAGTTAATGCTAATAAAAAGATGCATTTATGCTCAAGAGCATATAAATGGTAGAGATATTATACAGGGGTCAACACAAATCTATCTGTGTCCTTTCCTTTGTCTCAGGTTGATAAACGTAAGCTAAGTTTAAATCAACATATATTTTTGCTTATAATTAATAACAATATATTTTTAAACTTTAATTTTATATTGAAATTACTTATATTTTGAACCTCATTTTAGCAGTTTACTTTGAGCAGATACATGACATAATTAGATCACCATTCAATTTAGTCCTGTATGAATACTATATATCATCAATTCAATTTAATCCTTTATATAAACATCTGTTCAAAGATCTTTATTAGTTCATCTGTTCTATGGCAGTAATATCCTAAATTTTGCTCACGTCCTTCAAAAGAAAGTTGAAATCTATATATCCTCTTTCATATTTTAAATTGATCGATTATTTTCATCATACTTAAATAAAAATTAACACACATTTTGAGTGTAATAAGGAGTCAACATAGTTATATCAACTTTCAAAGATATCTAATGGACTATAAATACCATAGTAAACTGGTTCCCATCTTTAATCTTTTAGAAAATACGTGAGGGGCCAGCCCAGTGGCGTAGCGGTTAAGCGCGTGTGCTCCGCTGTGGCGGCCTGAGGTTCGCAGGTTCAGATCCCGGGCGTGCACAGACGCACTGCACTGCTTGTCAAGCCATGCCGTGCTGGCATCCCCTATAAAGTAGGGGAAGATGGGCACACGTGTTAGCCCAGGGCCAATCTTCCTCAGCAAAAAGAGGAGGCTTGGCAACGAATGTTAGCTCAGGAATAGTCTTCCTCACAAAAAAAATAAAATAAAATAACACACATGAAATGGGGACCAGCCTGGTGGCATAGTGGTTAAGTTCACATGCTCTGCTTTGGCGACCTGGGGGCTCAGAGGTTCAGATCCCAGGCGTGGACCTACACACCACTTATCAAGCCATGCTGTGGCAGCGTCCCATTTATAAAATAGAGGAAAATGGGCAGAGATGTTAGCTCAGGGCCAATCTTCCTCAGCAAAAAAAGGAGGACTGGCAACAGATGTTAGCTCAGGGCTAATCTTCCTCACCAAAAAAAAAAAAAAAAAAACCTGAACTGATTAAAAGAAATTTTATATTGTTCTTTTTAGGCCTTGAACTCATATTCACTTTCTATTCAACTCACAAAATTCTTTTATACCATATTTTTATTCTAGAAGTTTAATACTGGTATTTTAATCATGTTTCTCTATTAACAAAAATATGAAAATAAATTGAATTTTAAAAATTTATTTTCTGGAACTACAAGGCTTAGTGCTGATAAATTTTTTTCTGGATTCATATATTACCCCAATTATTACTAGTGCATAATTTGAAATGTAAATACTACATAATTTGACAATCATTAAACATAAAAAAGAAAAGTTATATCTGAAGTGCTTTTCTTAATGAGATAACTGAGATTGCTTTGTTATGTCTTGCTTTTTAATCAGTGCATGTATTTGTGGAATAAATAAATTATGGCTAATATGAGACAATGTTTGGTATCATTTCAATTCCTAATTTTTTTAATTATTGAAGATTTTAACCCTGAGAAAATAAATCAATGGGAATTGTAGGAAATTTTTATAGCAATATATCAATTTTTAAAACTCATCCTAGGTTATATGCTGATTATAATATAAAAATGATTTTAACTTTTATTAACAAAGAGTAGGAAGAAAATAGTTTGAAACTACCTGCCTTAGGAAAGTATGTGACCCTGAGAAAAATATTCCCAAAGTTCACCAACATAAATAAATAATTACTAATTATACCTGTCATTTTTTTTCACTTAGAGGCACCTTTTAAACCTGATAGATTCGAAAAGAGTTACAAAAATGGGAATATGAATTTTATTATGCCTTTGTCTATATAGCATTTTATACAATACTTTTATTACTTGCTTTAACTTTTATTTGTCAAAAATATGGAACTACACATACATGTCATCAATTTTATGAAAAATGTTCAACATATAACGTATTTGGTTAAGAGAGTCTGTAGTGGCATAGCAATTAGTCAAAAAAAGACAATATCTGACATAATTTTTGAGTTCAAAAATACACAATAATACTCCATAAGAAACAAAATATATCTGAAATTTAATTCTAAGAAAGATCAAGAAGATATGTAACCTTGCTGCTAACTTGTTGTCTGAGTACAATAATATGTAGACTCACTATTATGAACCCATTTACTTTGTTTTCTTGGTGCTCTCCCTTCAACTTATGTATTCTTTGACTGTGGTGGGGGAAGAAAGGCCTTGAAAGCAAATTTTCCAGAGTTGTCTCTTTGCTTGATAGCTGGGAAATTTTTATACTCAAGAACAATACATCAAAGTAAGACTCTGGAGAACTGAGAGTATGCCTTTCTTTTGTAAAGTGGGAGAAAAGCAATTGTAAAGGCAGATGAAAATGGGAATCCTATGGGAAGCTAAGGATATGAAAATTTAATTCTATGCATACCTCTGGGAAAGTTTTCATGTCCCCCGGTGGTATTGTATCTCAATTTGAATGCCATTGACATATGAGAAAAACTTAAGTTTCTTAACAAATATATTCAATAACCTCCATAATCTAATCCAAATTACTTTTTTAAAATGTTTCTTATTATTATAAAATATATATAATATAAAATTTACCATTTTAAGCATTTTTAATTGTACAGTTCACTGACATTAGGTATATTCACATGGTTGTGGAGCCATCCCACTAGTCATCTTCAGAACTTTTTCATCATCCCAAACTGAAACTCTGTACCCATTAAACAGTAACTTCCTGTCACTCCCTTCTCCCAGCCCCTGGTAACCACTATTCTACCTTCTGTCTCTATGAATTTGACTAATTCTAGGTACCTCACATAAGTGGAACTTATATATTTCTCCTTTTTCATCTGGCTTATTTTACTTAGCATAGTGTTTTCAAGGTTTGTCCATGTTGTGGCATGTATCAGAATTTCATTCTGTTCTAAGATTGAATAATATTTCATTGTGTGTATATACCACATTTTGTTTATCCATTCATCTGTTGATAGACATTTGGATTGTTTCCACCTTTGGTTATTGTGAATAATGCTGCTATGAACACTGGCATACAGATCCAAATTAGTTTTTGAATTCTTTCTTCCAATACAACCCTACACAAAACTTGTCTGTCTATATCTGTCTTTTCATGCTCAGCTGCCAAACCTGCAATTTTATTCCTTTATTCATATGCTTCCCAACTAAATATTTCTCTCCTTTCTCTCCATTTATATTATTTTTATTGTTTCTATTTATTCTCCAAGTCCTTTTATTGAACAACCATATACATGTGTGTATGTAAGATTTAGGGGGAGAGGTCATGTATATTCCACATATCTTACATTTTATCTTTTATATGTCATATTTTACTTTATCCTTCTCAATATCTAAGATAGTTTAACAAATGGTAGGTAATTTAGAAGTAATTTTTGTTAAATTTGGAAGACATTACAGGAGTTAAATCTGAAAAATATTAAGCAGGCTTCAGAAGAATTTACAAAAACTAAGACAAATGAAACTGTAGTGCTTTTTCCCCACTGCTTGGTTTCACACAGTTTCTCCAGTAATATGTTCCTGCAGGGCACAGCTTTCTGCAGTGTTTGCTATCTCAATCCCACCCCAGTGCTTTCTCCAGCTCTCTATTCCAGCAATGCCAACAGGTGTAACCAGAAGCCCAAGGCAGCATGGGTGTGTCCCCAGCCCAGGTCAGTTCTCCCAGCAACCTCTCTTTAGTCCAAGGTGTGCACCCACAGGAGGCCCTCTGAGGCTGGCAGTGTAATAAACATAGTTTTGACCTTCTATTGGGCAGCCTAACCAGGCCTCCCTGGCTGGAGCCGTGTACAAAAGTGCGCTGGATTCTTATACATAGCAGCCTCTCCAACAACCAATGCCAGCAGCACTCAGTGCCCAGCAGCTTCCCAGAACTTAGTGACTTCTGAAACTCAGCACTTTCTGATGGATGGTCTCCCTTGGCACCCTAGAGGGCAGATTTCCAGCACGTCTCACCAGCTAGGCACTTAAAAGACTTCCTACCCAGTGAGTCAACACAGTGCCATTTCCAATGAGGTCTGGATCTCAGACTCTGTCAGCTTTAGAGGTTGCCCCTTATGTCTGCTACTCCTGTATTCTTTAGAATTTTCTTTAATTCTCATTAGCCAATTCCCTATTACTCCACTCCTCTGTTAATAAGTCTTCATATTAAAGAATATTTAATAATTCTTTGTATTAAAACTTGGCAGTTCAAATCATCGTGTGAAGTCTATCCCCTGACTGAACCTGACTAATATGCTCCCACTGTATTTTAAACTTGCTACGTTGTGTAACCTTAAACACACTTGTCAGAAATAAATACCCAGTAAAAATACCTATTGAACGCATGAGAGATCAGAGGGTAAGATGAAATGTTTCAGTTCTGGGTAATCAAAGTTACAGGACTATACGCCCACTCCTTATTTTTGGATCAACAATGTGATTTTTGGACAGTATACTTAATTTCTGTGGGTCTTAATCCTCCATACATAAAAGAGAAAAGGTAAGACTAGTCAATATCTAAGTTCTATTTCACTTCTAAAATGCCAATTCTAAAGCATAGTAATTTCACAAGTTTATCATATAACCATCTCCTTCACTGGCATTATGATTAACTGTTTTTTAGATACAATATCCTTCTTTCTGGATGTAGAATGTTAACATGGGCACATTTTTAACTTTTGAGAAGTAAAACAACCATGAACCTTATGGTGTTATTTAGCTTAATATTTAGTTTGAAACCCATATAAACAATTATTTTAAGCAAATAGCTTATATTAAAAATTGTGTTGAAGATGAAGGGATGGTAGGATATTATGTCTAATTTTTTAAAATGTGTTAGAGGCCTTAAATAGGTCTTCAAAATACTAATCTAGCTTATATCCAAGAAATTTCATATGCAGACGTTACTATATTGGAATACTTTAACTGCTTCTCATGGCCCCACTTCACTACAAATTTTAAAAATTGTCATAAGTTTCCTTATGTAAAACATAGGTCAAGAGAGATTTTTCTTGTTTTACACACAAGGACACTAATATACACATACACGTACATACACATATATCTTCAGGAGTACTTTCTAAAGTTTTCTGAAAATCAAGTCTCTTTTGTGCTTACTTTCTTTTCCAACAAACAGTCTCATAGCATCCTGGTGCTGTGAGGTTCAGAAGATGTTAACTCCATCAGCTTAAAGGCACAGATATGGAACAAATATGACACCACCTCAGTGTCGATCATGAGTTTTGCACCAATTTAATAACTTTACAAAATTAGAACAGCTTCCCGGATTGAATGAAAAATGTCCCAGAGAATTCTTTCATTCATTTATTTGATTAATAAATCATTCATTTATCGACAATTTCTTAGAAGACTCCATGCCAGTATTATGGGATTCAAGTGGAATAAATACTTAGTATCTATCTTGGAAAGGTGTATATTCTAGGAGTGGCCAGAAGCCTGAAATTAATAAGTACTATAGAATCCTATAATCCCCACCATAAAGGCATATACAGATCACAGTGGCAACATTTGACAGAGATTCATCAACTCTACCTGTAAAAGGCCATAGACGAGAGGGACACAGGATCTCGTACACATATGTTGAGCTTTATTCTTTAAAAAATAGTCATTGAGGGGTTTTAATTGGGGAAGGAAAATGATCTGATGATCATTTAAAAAAAAAAAAAGAAAACTGCCTGGCGGTGGTGTAGAGAATATTCTGGAGGTAGTAAGCTTTGGGAAAGAAGATCTTTCAGGGGGTGATAACAATGGTGCAAAAAAAATGATAACAAGGAACTAAATTTAGCAATGGAATGGGAATTTATAAAAATAATAGGCCAGCTTGGAAAAATGTTAATGTGGTAAAATTTATATGGCCACATGACCCATTCAATTGGTAAATGGTTTAGGAAAAAACAAGTTTGAAGGACGACTTTCCAGCTCCCCTGATATCACCATGGAGAAGGATAGAATTAGTTAGATTTGTCGAGGAAAAAAGATTGCCTTTCACATTTTGAATGTGTCTTAAATGTTGAATTTTTAGTATTCACTGGCCTCTGAAAAGTCCAAATGCATGTTTTTCCTCAATCTGGCCAAAGCACTGAAATCAGTAAAAACCCTTCAGGGTTGTGTTAGATAAGAGATTATGTAAATGTTTTAAAAACTCCAAGTGGACATCCACATAGTTTTTTAAATATTTATAGTTAAATTCAGAAGAGCAACTGTTTTAACATTTATGTGTGACACATACAAAAAAGAAATTTATCTTTGTGCCTAGTGGTATTTTATCCCTGAGTGATTGCACTTACTCTAGCAGAAACTAAATATGCATTATTCTGGGCATTTGTATCCATATTTTGCCTCAGCAGCAGAATAATATTTGAGAAATAATACAACGTGATGAAGAAAATATATACATTTTCTTATAAAACTAAAGAAACTCTAGAAATCTCATATACCATAAAGCCTATTTTAAGTCATTTTCTGTTGTGTGAATGGCATGTAAAACTAATTTATTTTTTAATTTATTTTTTCCCAAAATTTATTCTAGATATTATGTCACATATTTTTCAAAATGAAAGGAAAGAATTATTCGTTGTACATTAGACCGACTACAGAAGTGGTTGTTTAAAACAAAAGCAGTTTTTTTTTTTTTTTAAGAAAAAGAATAAGATGAAAAATCTGAGTTGGTAAAGATACATTGTATCTTTGTATGAGCAGGGTAATGTGATCCAGATTTTAATGCCACTTGAGTAAAAATAAAATTAGCTTAGCCCTGTTGTTCCTAATATGAATTAAACAGTGAACAAAAAGTTTAGAGGTCAATGTGAAATAGATAGTCATTGTCTATATTTTGCACTTATAAACATGAAAATACTGGGAGACAGCAATTAACAGATGAATTATTTACATTTTTAAAGCATTTAAAAAATTTATGTCTTTTTGAAATATCACTTCACTAAAATCTGACATCAAATAATAAATATGGCTTAAAGTTTGACTTCCAGCACACCTACAGACGGGCAAAGCCAGTGCCAAACACAGGGTTCCAATTCCTGTTCCTATTCTGGTTCCACTGCAGAGGGCTGCCCAACTCCCATGCTTGTCAGTTGTCTTTACTTGATAGACTGCCACGTTAGTGGAATGTTGGCCCCTGATTCCAGGACATTCCTGAAAGTTACAAATTTGCCTTCTTTTAGCTGCTCTGGTTGACTCTTTAATCCCTTTTTGCGCCATCATCTCAGCTATTCTGCAATAGCCACCTTTCCATTTACTCTCCTTTCTTTAGCCCATTGCAGAAAGGGCTTTTCCAGTATCTGCCTCTGTTCTCTCTTCACCTTAAAAAAGGAAAAAAGATAGAGGAAAAAAAATCAAGAACAAATTTTAAAAGCTAAAGATTTAGAGATATATTACAAAAAGTTTTGTGATTCATTTTACCTGAAATAAAAGGGAAGATTATGATCAAATATCTTCTCTTTCTTTGATTTTAATTTAATTTTAATGTATTTTCATCACTAGAGAGTGGTTTTTCTAAAACAACTATTACTTTGCGTTACCCATGGAGTGGTCTTCTTGTAAGTATGTCTTATCCTGACTTTTCCAAGAAAAATTAGTCACAGGGATCATATGTTCCAGATGCAACTTAAAAACACAAGATGATATATAGATTTGGCTATTTTTCAGTGAATTTGATAAACTTATTGTTGAATCCTGGTTCCCCAAAATATTGTTCATAAGACAAAGCTATTTTATTCTTACCCTGGTTGGAGTGAGCACCACCTTGACAGTCTCAGCAGTTTGGAGGTTGGGGAGCAAGGTCATGTTTATGAGGGTTTAAAGTCTAGTTTAAAGTGGGTCTTTCAATGTGGGCCTTGCATAGGATTGGATAAGGATAATGATAAAAGAGTTTAGGATTGGTGGACACGGCAAGGAGAGAATTTTGAAGTGAAGGGTTCGAAGACTTTTGTCCTTTGACTTGTTTTATCGTTGATGGATCTTTCAGAAAGTTCCTAGCATGAACTTTTATCTTTCTCAGTAAGAATTTCCAGGAATAGTAATGAAAGCAGTGGAATAGTAAAGTCATGTGAATGTAGACATCTGTGTGGGTATGGATGGCTATGGTTCTCACTGTTTATTCAAATTAGATAATACATTCCTGACAAAAAATATTCTTTCTATTTGGAATCATTGCCTTTGTCTACATTTATAAAATTAGTGAATGACTGGAAAACCTCTACCACGTTTGGCACTCTAAACATTCTTATAAATTAATGATATTCATGCCTTAATACTACCCAGATCATTATGCACTTTGCACTGCATCCAGAGCCAGAGAGGCAGTAATAATGTGTGTGTGTGTGTTATTATGGCCATGGGGAAGAGGAGGATACATTGGAAAATATAGCGTCTGTCAGCCGGTGCCTCTAACTATTTTTATATATATTTGGGCTATATATTTTCTTATTCATCAACAATATTTTTAGCACTCACTTTGTAGATGCATAGTAGATGCTTAATAAATTTAATTAAATAAATGGATTCAGTTTATTCAGTTAAGCTATCAGCTCTGCTTTTAATTACCTGGGAAATCTTGGACAAGTTACGTGACTTCACTTGAGTTTCCTCATCTTTAAAAATATTAGTAAAAATAATAAATAATAAAACCTAAATCTTAGTAATAGCTAGCATATAAGCCCTCAATATATGTTAGCTATTACCATTTTTAAAACAATTTTTTAAAATTTCTGCAGAACATGAAGTTTACCAGTCCTTAATGTTGTTCTTTTCTTGAATATTATCTGACAAAAATTAATGATGCTGATTGTTCCCAAGAGTTAGTCTTCATTTTCTTGGTGGTTCTATAAGTTGTTTATATCAAACCCATGGTTTATGTACATTTTCCTTCTAGTAAAATTTAGAATCCTCTTGTTCTGATGAAATATTTCATGTTAAAGTGATATTTTGTATGTCAGTTGAATAGCTCTCTAACTAGATATTAAAATAAATTAGATATGATTTGTTTGTATTTTTCTGGTTTGGATATTTATAAAGTAAAGTTGGTTTAACTTCAAGTTACGTTGTAGGGTACTGAAAGGTAGGTAGAACCTAAAATTAAAGGGTTCAGTAAAAGTGTTTTAAACAGGAATGCAATCTTCAATTGACTTGCAGTTTGCATTATTTAAATCTTATTTGTCAAGGTTTTGCTTAATTTATAACAATAATTATCTCAATAATTATAATAGTCATAATAATAATAATAGCAAGAACCGTGCTACCTATGTGCTATTTTGAGCCATGCGTACCTCTGAAATCTAGAAACATTCATTTTGAATTCCCTAATCTTATAGCATAAATAATCCAAATGTGTCCCTAAGATTATCGTTAATTCCTGAGATAGCATATTTCCTTGGTTCTCTCTGCTTCTGGACTCATATACGTTGTTCCTTTATCTATAGACTCAGATATGAAACTCAGTCTCTTTATTGATTTCCAACCAAACACACACACACACACACACACACACACACACACACATACACAGAAAGCAAACAAGCAAACTAACAACAGCAATATAAAACCTCCCTAGAGAATAAATATTTTAAAAAGGTAAATTAATGACTCTTATACTCTCATACAAATATAACATGAATGCATGTCAAATATTTTATGTAATTTAGTGATTAATGAAAGAACTAGAAAGATGTCACAAAACATTCAAAAGTAAATTCAAAGAACCGCATATAGATAGACAATTAAGTCCTAGCAAGAAATAGATGTAAAGTGGGTGTATCCACAGACAAAATCCAATTGCATTTCATGAGACAGAATTAATTTGCATTTCTACGAATTGGAATTATTAATATTATTATCAATTTTCTACATTTTACAGAGTTTTAAAATAGCTCAAAGACAATGACAGACTTAGATAACCTGAAGGACTGCTAGAGAGGAAACCCATGATCTTTTTTATTTATTTCCAAGTCTTTCACAATTTTTCCTTACCGCATCTACTCTTCTGCCCTTTGATCTTAATAATCTCAAATATTACTGTTTAATCTTAAAAATATCTGCGCTAGTAGGTTTGGCATGATTATTTACAAAGATTCAACAAGAGTGCTAAATAACCTTGTAGGCATGCTTGAGTTTACTTTACAAATCTAGAGCCATTTGGTATTGGACAATTATTAAATCTACAAAATTCACTTTTGTCTGCACGTTTTCATAAGGAATCTATGATTGGACTTTAAAAATACCCTCTATTATTTGGTATCCCAAGGCTAGAAAACCATGTTGAAGAAATACTCTTCAGTATTTCCCTGCAGTACCTATAAATGTGAGTGCATTCCTGTCTTGTTGAGGTCCTCCACATTTGCCAAGGTTCCAGGCTTGCCACGAACGCCCTTCTTGACTACCTGTAGGCTGGGACACTATAGGCCTGACACCAGCCTCACTTTTCCGGCAGGGCTTTGTAGACATTGGATCCATAAATAAAGTAGCCTTACGTCTTTAAAAGTGGCGGTCATACCTGACTCAATGCAAATCATCCTCAAATACAGAACTCCAGGGAAGGCCTTGGTTGCACAATCAATTTGTCTAATTATATCCCTGCAAAAGGGAGGACAGATTCTTTTTAAGTCTTTGAAAATAAATATATTGTCATAAAAAAATAAGGAGGCTTACTAAGAGTTTCAGAATCAGTAGAGGTCAGTAAAAATCTGATATCATTTAAAAATATTTCATTTCATTTTACACAGAGTTTAGCAAATTGTTATGGGTTAGATAGCTTGAGAAAAAGAGAAAGAATTTCCTTGTATATGCGTGAAATAGAAAGTTAACATGAATCAAATGTATTACAAACACAAAAACACAATAATTTTCCTCATCTGTTCCTTCAGTCCTATGTAGTTAATTCTTATTCTGCTGGATTTTGAGTAAGCAGCCTTGTGAAGCTGTCTGCTTCTTAATTAACAAGAGTCCTGGAAATCCAGACTAAATCCAGTGTTACAGCCTGAATGTTTCTACAATGTCAGTGATGGTGCTCAGGGCAAGCTGCCCCAGGAAGCACCACTCTGGTATGCGGATTATTTCGAGCTGAAGACAATAAGGATATTTGACCTCCCCCACTAACTGCCTAGAGAATCTGGCATGGTGGCTCATTCCTGGAACAGATCTTCTATCATGATGGCTATAAAGATAATGTAAAATAGATGTTGCAATGGGAGGGGCACCAAGCCCCTTTTATAAAAAAACTCTATCTCTCCCTGACCAAATTATCAATAGATGACCCTGAAAAGAATTGTCCTTCTGCCCTCTGAAGTCCCAGACCACTACCCACCCCCAACACGTTCCTTCGCCTTTAGCTGCAATACTTAAGCAAGCAGCTTAGACAGAGGGAGGAGTTGCTCATTTCTGAGCTTCTCCCATGTATACATGTTATTAAACTTGGTATTATTTTCTCCAGCTAAGCTGTCTTGTTGATTATTTGGCCAGCCAGAAGAACCTTAAGGGAAAGGGCAGAGGGAGATTCTCCCTCTTCCCCCGACATCAGCTCAGAAGCTATGGTTTTTATAGAGGAAAAATATTGAGATACATATTTTATATGCCATAAATATCAAGTAAAGAGATTCAGTAAGTCTAAAGCAGGGTCTAGACATCTATATTTTTATAAAATTCTATAGGTAAGTCTAATGTGCATCCCTGGAAAGAAACTAGTGGCCTAGATGGTACTAGATTCAAATAAAAGACTTAAAGTTTTGACAAATTAAACATTTTAAATAATAACAAATGACAATTGATAATTCTTGCTTATATCTAATATCACCAGGAAAAGGACCCCTGGGACTCTGATAAATGTAAGACCACTCAACAGAAATATTTCATCAGAATTTTGATTACTGTTTCCCTTAGGTTAAAGCATATGGTAATGGGGGTGAGGCATTAACTGCCTCCAAAGACTTCTCATAAAGTGTGCTCTTTGATAGAACATCTCCTTTTTTTAGTTTTTAAAAAAGATAACAGAAGAAATAATTATGATTTCCAAGGTCCTGTGAGGGAAAATCTCAAAGGTAGTTTTATCTGTAAATAATATTATGAAAGTTTTCTTCTCTTTATCCCCTATATTTCAGGTTCCATGTAGAAAGACAAAAATCAAAAAGTTGTCAGAGGAGATTTGGACATTTGATTAAAATAGGATCACAGGTGCCTAAGAAACAATAATTGATTACCTATTAAAGCAAAGTGGGAAAAAAATATTTAAAAATAAACAGAGACGTTAAAGTAGTTGTAAAGAACATTTCTTCTCTCATAAGGGAGGAACATTTACATATTTTTTGTTCTGAAATAATTGGGAATATAGTAAAGTCAATATAAAGCACAAAAAATATTCTAGTAAAACACAGAATCTCTGTTATCTAGACAGATTACACCGGTTTTTTAAAAAATAATATTTCATATTGTAGTCAAAGGCATTAATCAAAAAAACAAGTAAACAGGCCCATCAAAATTCAGAAAATTTTGCAAAGGTTTTAACACATCTCATAGCTTCTTTTCAGACCTTTGTATTGTAAATTTAGGCAAATGAATTCACTTTCCATATTTTGGCCTTCATGGCGTTCTTTCATATTCTAGAATAAACTGCCACTTTTTCTTTAGGATAGATCACAGTGGGTCCTTTGTGGTGGAAACTAATTTCATACTAATATTAAGGTGTTATTTCTTCTATCATGTGATGTGCTCATCAATGCTACCTTAAAATTAATCAATAAATATTTAAAACTGTTTTCAGTTTCAATTTTAAATATGGTAAATATAAACAGTTACAATTCACACATACAAAAGCTCTTGGTGTCATCAGTAAGTCCTAAGAGTGTAAAATAGTTTGGAGACTGAAAAGTTTGAGAACCACTCCTTTAGGATAAATTTACTCTTTAACTTGAAAAATGAAAGCACACACAGTGGTATTTCTCTGTCACTATTGTTCCTAGTATAGTCTGAGCGACTTATATCAATTAATAACTTTTAACTAAAGTAGTATCTTCTATTTCGCAGAGAAAAAATGGGAGGTAGATAATTGAGAAGTCACACATGAGCATTTTAGCACACTAGCGGAGCTTATTGATATACATAATACAACTTTCCACAATCACACACATCCTTCATACAACTTCTCAAAATGACAAATTGAACACATTCATTATGACAACCTAAAGCAGTAGCTTCTCTATAGCATATTAAAAAAAGAAGGAAAATTATGTAACCTAAAAATTATGCTTAGTAACCAATGCTTGGGTAGTCTGTCTGTCTTAGAAATCATCTACACATCCAATAATTATCTATTAATTAATTCAACTTGTCATTCCAATTAAATTATATTTCAGGATATGACTTTAAGTTATTTAAATATCTGAAGATGATCTTGAAGCTGAAGTGATTATTGAAATAAAAATTTTAAGAATAATGACAGTTTATAAATTAGGAAATTTATAATTTTCTTAATATTAAATATTATGGAGTAGCATTAGCTTATTTTGATTATTAAACACATATATGTTCATGTAAAACAAAGCCAAGTAGAATAAAATGTATGACTGTATTATATTTAAAACTAATAACTAATAGAAAGACATAGCTGTTTTCTTTTAAACCAAAATTATTGAATTATTCTCATTTGTCAAAGAGTCAACTAATTATGTGGACTTAGATTCTTAAAATGTTTCTGAATTAGCTTCTGTAAGAATCTTTTTATTAGTCTGGTACATTTAAAGTATAAGAAATTTACTATTCCTCGTTTTCTGGGAATTTTAGCAATATTCAAGTTACATAAGCACTTATTCCTATAAACCAATCAAAACAGCTTTCTTTTAATTTAAGAGACTTTTTAAATCTAAATTGTTTGTACTATCTAGAGATGGGAAAGTATTTCACACTCTCATACAAGAGGTAAAGGCCCTAGTGATTTATAGACATGTAGATCTATACATGAATAAAGAGCTTATAGCTTCATTTCTGAAATTCAAGAAATACAGGAACACAAAAACTCACCAGTTCAGATATTAAAGAGCTGTTTTCCTTCCTGGTAGGCATAAAATACTTAATTGGTTTGACCTCAAATTAATCAAACATATGAACAACAAACAAAAAGATTAACAAACCAGTTTCTCTGCTGGCTCTCACTCAACAGGCTCATAAATCTCTATAACCATTAACTCATTACATCAATTGTTGATCATCAAATGGTCAGACCATGATACCAAATTCCTGATCATTGTTGCCATCAGTGGTGTATAACATCAGATGTGTGAGCAAACCAAAACCTAAAGGAAAATACGATATCAGCTGAGAGATGGGAAAAAAGGAAAGAAAAGTAAACAAACAAATACTAGAGAAATATCGAAGTTCAAGTTCACTTGGATTTCACCCCTGAGAGCCAAGAAAATATATACCTGGGCTCAAACTGCTCCTGAGAAATGCTTCTCTGACAACACATTTACCTGTTCCTATCAAGTGAATTCATTGGGCATCTTGGTGGATGACTTGCAGAAATGATATACAATAAATTTTGAAACATGAATACATGTCAAAAATCCTACTTAGCTCATAAGTAATAAGGAAACCAGTAAGATGTTACAAGTGGCTCAAAGGAAAATTCAAAGAAACACATATACAGGCAAATAAGGTAAGCTGAAATAAATTTAAAAATAAACTCAAAATAGGTTTACCTGTAGGGCAACAATCGATTATATTTTACTGATAAAATTAATTTCTATAGATAAAAATCATTTGCCTTGTTATCAGTGTCTACACTTAGAGTTGTAAAATATCTCAAAAACAATGAAAGACTGAGATAACCCAGAAGGGTGACCTAAACAGGACATCCATGATTTTTTGGGTCCATTTAAATTTTTCACAATTTTTTTTTTCCTATACCTTTGGTGGTATTGAGTTCTTTCCAGCTTCTGAACATATGGTGAATCGAGGTTATTTCCCCCATGGCATGGCAAGTCTCTTTCTCTGGCTCTTCACTCCTATTCCTCGTTTTCCACTCTCAAGACATTATAGCAAACTGAAAAAGAGAAAAAAGAAAGCACAAACAAACACATATTTAGTAGAGTAAACATCTAGGTCTTTGGAGAGAAAACATTTGCTTGGCTTGTTGAGCAGTGTGTTGTCAGTTAAAGTAGAAACAAAGATTATGATGAGATATCACTTTGAGAATTACTTTGATTAAAATATGTAAGGTCTGTATAAATTATATACACTTTAATTATGCATAAATCTGATGTACTATTAAGAATTAAGTCTAAATAGTATTAACTAATAAATAATAAACTTTTTAGTGTGAACAGATTAGCATATAAATTGTTGCAATACTATAAGATAGGGATAAACAAAAGAGTTGAAGGATATTAAGGATACATAAAAACAGGAAATGTAAAGTTCAGTGCATTTCAAAATGCATGACTTTCAATCTTCTGTTGAAATATTAAAAAAAATAAAATTGCAGTAATTTTGGTGTAGTGTTATGTTACATTTTTCTTCAAATACAAATATGCTGCTATTTCAATCAAAGTTTGGACAAAAAGTCACATAATAATGTCATTGCTGAATTTAGGGAGGCTGCAAGGCTAACATGTCAGGAGAGCTAAAAAGGCAGTGTGCGGATATTATGATTTAATGCCCTTTGCCACTGGGAATTCCTGGAGCTCAAAGTAATAATGTCTTTCACATTAATGTGCAGTGAAGTGAATGCTGCATTAATCTTTATAGAAAGTTCAATTCCTCTGAGACGATAAGGAGATAATATCAACTGTATTAATATAAGAAAATTATTAGGTAACGTTAGAAGATCATATTATATATACGTTTAATATTGTATATTTGCCATTTTTCACTATTTTACACTATTGTAAGCTAAAAATATTGATTAACTTTCTGTTTACCATTAAGTTTTTAAATGAGATTTTTCCTTTTTGTAACCTAGAATGTAAATCTGCACGTATAAATTCTGTGTAAGTATAGTCATATTTTATTGGCAAATGTTTTTTAAGGTAACTTGTTGGCTACTTGATTTGTTTTAGTTTAATTTGGTTTAATATCAAATGAGTGTATATTGATGAGTATTAATACTTTACATTTTAAAATTGCTTTTATGCATTCTAAATTATAATTTGAATTTTAATTCCAGTGCTTTATGGCTATAAGTAATGACTACTTTCTGGTTGCAATTATCTCTATTTCTTGGGGGAGGATATCAAGTTAAAGCTTATCACTTCAAAATGCATAATAAAAAAGAAATAGAAGCATAAATACATACTCTATGGTATCTTTCTACTAAGCCCTTAAAAGTGTGCTGTTTCCAGATATAAATCTTTGAGGTAAAGAAGGCATTTGACTGTGGTAAGTGAAGGTGTGAGAGATGTCTGTACTTAACCTCCTTATCTTGAAAGATGGTAGAAGTTGGAATTTTCCCTTATGAGAGAGGATTTGCAAATAATTCATTTCTACTTGACAATTAAGTTCTCGAATAATCTTAACTTGATCAAACCTACAGCAGTTGCTTAAAATGGTATTCTGTTCTAACTCAAAACTAACTATGGAAACTTTTAACCAGAAGCAAAGTACTGAAACTACACAATTAGTTACATCCTGAGAAAATCTTATGGAATCTGGTTTTTGCTCTTCTAAAATGATTACTTTTATGATTAGACAAATTAGGATGAGTAAAAACATTTTTAAAAGGTAAGGCATTGTTCTATTATCAGATATTCTTGAATTTTAAATTTTTCCTTTCTTTTTTTCCCACATTTAGTATTTCTAAAACCTTTCTTATTTTAGGCACACAACTGGATATGGATAATATTAATCATTATGCTTAAATAATTTTAATTATTTTTCATAACTTTGCTACTATCTATAAAGAGAATAATGCCTAATAACGCCACTCAAGTTAAATCAATCCCATGAAAACAGTTTATAAATCCTAGAAACATGGCATGGGATTTTTAGCGATGTGCTCAGGATAGCATATTATTTGAATACGGATTTTAAAATTGCAAATGCTATTTAAATTGTGATTAGCTGACAACTAGCTCTGAGGAGAGGCCCACATGGTAAGGAAATAAGGCCTTCTGCCATCAACCAGTGAGAAACTGAGGCCTCTTGCAAAAAGCTATGTGAGTGTTATGAGTTAAATAGTGTCCCCCCAAAATTCATTTGTTGATATCTCAACCCCCAGTATCTCAGAGTGTGACCTTATTTGGAAACAGGGTCATTGCAGATTTAATTAATTAATATGAAGTCATTAGGGTAAGTCATAATCCAATACGACTGGTGTCGTTATGAAAAGGAGCAAGCTGAACACAGAGATAGACACATATAGAGGGAAGACAATGTGAAGAAACACAGGGAGAAGATGCCATCTACAAACCAACGAGAGAGGCTCGGAACAAATCCCAACTCTGCCAACAACTCAATTTTGAACTTCTGGCCTCTAGAACTGTGAGACAATAAATTTCTATTGTTCTAAGCCAACCAGTTTGTGGCACTTTGTTACAGCAGCCCTAGGAAACTAAAATACATTAAGTGAGACAAGAGTTTCAACATGAAATGATAAATTGTCTTCTATGCACAAATATGTACATTCAGCATTTTCCATGTGGATATACTGATGATTTTGAAAATAACCTTAAAGTCTAAATGAAAGTCTCAGAAAAAAATATACGTTTACTCTGATATAGCTCACATTTTGCAACATAATTTCTACACAAAATTTCTTATACTTTAATCTCTGCTTATTTGCGATTTTTAATTTTTTCACAAGGGAATAATTGTAAACAAATGACATTCAGAATATACAAAGGTTTGGGGAAAGAACTTTCTGAGTTCTTGTGCATGAAATACTTATGCTCAGTAAGTAGAATTAAATCTTCCTTGAAGGAAAAATATTAGACAATGGTGGTCTTCAGCAGTAGTAATTTACACTCAACAGTTTATGAGTTCCTTACTGACTTCATTATTTGCTGAACAAAATCCATACTTGTTATAGGAACCTTTATATTCACTCTTATTTAATAAATTTGGATGAGAGAGCACATTAATGCATTGTGATATCAACCAGGAACGATCTTCTAAAATAGATTTTATTCTAGTATGTGTATCAAGCATATTCTAATTCTATTCAGTAAGCATTTCTTAAGGATGAAATTTCACCAGATTTGTTCCCTTTCAGTGTCAGGTACAGCTAGGTAATATTTTAGAAATATTAATTTTTTTCAATATTTCTTAATTTAGCCTTCTTTCTATTTATGAACCAACTAGGCTATTTGAGATCTCTCTCATTAAAAAGAGGATTTATTAGCAGATAGCAGAGGAAAAAAATGAGTGTTTCCCCCCCACTAAGACTTGACTTGGGAAAGCCTAGGTTCTTGAACAAGAAGAAAAGGAATCATGAAGTAGAAATATGTTTGAAAGGATGATGAGCAAATTTAAACTACTGCCCTTTTCTCTCACTCCTCCACACCCACCTAAATTTAGGCAAGAAAAGAATTCTCCCAAGTTTGAGATGAGAGAGGTGCTTCTGAAGAACAAACAATGTAAGCTTAAATACAGGTATATCACTAACAAAAAATGTTCCTGCTTCTTCTCCCCCAGCCCCAACCAAATCCAAGGATAAGAAACTTGAGATGGATTTTGAAGAATTTACTGTGATCATTTATTTCATATCAAAATTTTAGATGTTACTATGAAGAGCTATTTCATTATATAGGACATCCCCCCTATGGTTGATTGACCTAACTTGATTCCTTAAATCTAACCATAGCTTGTCATATTTCAAAGTTTTTCTTCAATGGTACATGATAAATGATTGATAGCACTGACTCGCCATTGGAAAATATCTTATAGTTGTTAAGAAGTCAGTGTTCAATGATCCTAATACTTGACTGTCTTTGTGTGAGAAAAAAGATATGATGATGAAGATGTAGAAATTTAATAAATAAATACCCAGGTATTACTGGATCATTAAACTTTCACTTACAAAATGAGAGTCCTTGATTTTTAATTAGAGGTTCTTGCAAGTATTTCATTCTTCTGGTAAGTTTATTGAAAACAAAACAACCAAACAAATATTAAACTTCAAACAATTTTAAGAAACCATTTGGCACAGAAGACATTTCAGGAAAATCAATATTAATTTTCAAAATATTTGCTACTTGAAGACATCCTTCAAATGTAGAACCCTTTATCTTTCAAGCTTTAGAATTCAAATGCACTGATGTGCGTTATCCCTTTTAGTTCTTAAAATGACGCACAAAATATGACCATTAATGTTTTCAGTCTATATGATAAGGAAACTGAGTCTTACCGAAATTGTTAAGAGACTTGAAAAGTGGAGAGGAAATAGTTCTTTTTATTCTGTGAGCCATTTTCTGAGAATCTTCTTTGTGCTAGTCACTGAGATGCAGAAGTGAATAAGATGTGGTTTCCTTTCATCCCCTATCTCAGACCACATTCTCAAGTACTTGGAGTGCATCTTTTCTAGAATCTAGAGGAGCAAGATGGGTGAGGGTGAGCAGCGTAAACTGGGGCAACACCAAACCACTAATTCAGAAAGGTCAAAAGCCAAGGCACGTAGCTATTCTGCTCCTTGCTTGCTGCTGGAGCCTGGAGGTCCTAGCCTGTTATAGACTTCAGATGGGCAAGGTAGGAGAGCTGTACTGTCCGTCTTGTTTAACAATGTCTAATTTAATCAATAGTGGTTCTAAAATCATCCTTTTCCTCATGCTTATTGCAGGTCCTCCCACCCGCTAATCCCTTTAAGAGGCTGCATTCAAAATTGAACCACAGACTTCAAATTCCTCATCTCTTTTCTAAATCATAAACTTTGCTTACCAGTGCTTTTGAGAGAAAGGACTCTAAGTCTATGGCTATGTAAGTAAGTTACCAGTGGAGAAACTGAACACTAAGCACTAATAGGGAGAAACCATCTTAAAGAGTCCCTCCTATACTTTCTGAAACAGCTAAGCATTTTTGACATTGATGTGCTTCTCCAGTGACCTCCAGGGACCACCCGATTGAGTCAGTATTGATGGAGACTCATCAGAATCATTTTCCAATTCAATGTGACCATTTTTGCTATTGCCCCATTCAGTCTTGTGCAACCATCCTTGTATTCTGTCAGATTTTTTCACCTAGGCAGAGATAAGCTTCTTCTCTGAAAAAAAACATTTGGACATTTTAAATCCTTCAAAAAGTCAGCCAACAGTTTCTTTTCAGCTTGAACTGATGCCTATTGCTTAGTTCTGGAAAAAATATTGTAACATAGTCTTGGCCATGAGGGCTATAGAATTGCCCACATCCCCAAATGACCTATTTAGAGTATAGAATCTTTGCAGTTATAAGCTGTAATGAAAGATAAGAAAGAGAGATGTAAATTACTACATTCCACAAAACTGTGCTTGGAGCCAAATGATATTGGTGATGGCAGAAGGCAAAATAGTTAATCTAATTTAGGTACTTCAGCAGCCTTTGATCTAATATTAAACAAGGCGATGGCAGACCATGATAGGAATATCAGTACAGTATTTGGATGACTTTCTAGACTATAGGGCAGCCAGGACCATTTTAGGTCTGAGCATTTTAGGAGGAATAGCATGATCCTCATTCTTATGTATGGTACAAGACTGGGAAAATAGCCAGGGGACAAGTCATCCTCCTGCCGACAAAACATCTCTGAGATATGTATCACCCCTTCAGTGGGAGGATGTGACAAAAAGTGAAATCTCCTTTGTATTGTGAAAGAAGAGTGGGCATCAAGAAATCCATTAATTGCTTAAAGGCAATAATAAAACTCATCCTGAGGCAGTCAACTATAGATTTAATCAGTCTGGAAAGAACGGTAGCCAACAGAAAATGTTATACTTTGGTTTCCTTGGGCCTGCAAAGTTTGGTTTCAGCAAATAAATTGAAATTATCAAGGTGAAAACATTTAATAGGTAAGAATATAACTACTGGGATTCACTACTCATTGTCAAGGTGAAAGAGTCACTTCCTGAAGATTGGTTTTCTTATGAGTCAATTTATAGTGATAGAAGAAATGGATTGCTTCTATTCATTTTCTCTTTGAACTTACTTTTCCACATCCTTGGTTAAATCTTGGCTGTACTCTATCTGAATTTAGATCAATGTCAATGATAACTCTCTGAAATTAACCAAACTTTAATCAAACCCACATAGACAATTTATATTTGAGAGAATAGCAAGCCAAAAATCATTTATGATTCAGTTTAAATACCATCCACCATTTATGTTTTATTATATTTTTATTATAAAATCATTTTATATTATTACTTTAGGATTACTATATTTACCATAAAATTATAAATATTACTAAGAGATGTTAAATTGGTAATCAAATTTTTGTGTTTTTTTTCTTCTTTTTGAATTTAGTGCATATCTTTGCCTCTTAGAAATAAAAATACAAATACATAAAAATCAAATAAGCAGGATCATTATTCTACTTTCAAATACTTATAGAATATTTTTACAATTTCTTATGCATGTTAGTCTTAGCATCAACCTTTTCTGATGTAAAAATAAAATGGTGACTCTAACCACTTTCATGCTGTGTTAAAAATTACTTTGCACCAGGCAAACTTGCACATATATAAAAATTATCAAAAAAGTTTCAGTAAATACACACTACTTACTCAAAGTAATATTTTCTTAGTTCCGCCTCTTATGAAGCTACCTCTTGGGTATCAATGGCTGGCTTCCAATGCTCTCTTGGTAGTGTTCATTTAAATGTGTCTTTCTCATGAGGTTTAGGGAATGGTTCTTCAAAAGCTCCCATATGGACTTCCACACTGCAAAAGTCCCTGACATGAGTTCTATGCTCTTTACCTGGCTTCATACAATTCTCCTTAAGCCTGACTCTTCTCACCTCTATAGGGCCCAACCCTAGCTAATGCCTGCTGTGTCCATCTGGCCATGGGGAACTCACCTGTCCTTGCCATGCTAAAAGGTGGGAGTGCATGCTTTCTCCATTACCTTTTGTTATTTACCAGCCATCAGTAGCAGCTCTGTATTGTCTCCCAGCTTCAGAATCCTCCAGGCAAGAAGAACACAACAGTTGTTTTGTTTATATATATCCCCAAGCTCCAGAATTGAAATATTAAGCTCTTACAAACACTATCTTACCATGCCTTACTCTCGCAGCCACACGAGGCTGGGCCCATTGGGTTTGGGATGAAATACATGTCTCTCCATTTTATACATTCCTTCCATCTCTCAACAACTAGGCTTGGAAAGCCTCCTCCATGAGGAAAGGTGAGGAAATTCTACATTATTCTCCATAAGACCAAAAACCCACTAATCCTTGACTTTTTTTCAAATATCTAATCTTTTGCTTACATAAACGGGATTAGATTAACAAGTAAATGTTACAGGACAAGTTTGCCAATTCTTCCAGGGGGAGTATCTGGCTTAATTTGGAAGCAGGGGAAATTTAGTTCTCATTTTTCTCTCTATTTGTTGATCTAGTTAAAATTTTAAATCAACATGAAAGTCTCAATCAAAATTATTTTATATACTGATGGGTAAGATTTATTTTGAATTGCCATTCAACCAATTATAATCTAGCAACAGCGTTTCAATGATAAATTAGTCAATTTATTCAGCTTTTATAATGTGTTTATTTTGGTGCTAGGTTCAGTGGAAAAGTACAACATGGTGACTCTTCAGTTAGCAAGTCAATATTTATTCATATAATTCTACAATAACAGATAAACAAAAACAAGTATTATTGCTTCAGGCATACTAACTATAACAATCATTGGTGTTTGAAGAAGGGTGGGATGGGTGTAGTCTGGTATGATCAATCACAGAAACTAGTAGTTAGCCTAGGCCATAAACGATGTAGAAGACATGGGCCGGTATAAGGAAAGTATTAATTCTGGAGCTGTGGGAATATACGGAGAGGTGGAGTTGGCAAGCACGGCATATGAAGGACATTGAGAAAAGTGGCCAGACTAGGTGCGTTAAGAATGTTGAAAAATAATGGGAGATAGTTTTGAAGAGTAAAGAGCGAGACCTATTATGGAAGATATTAAACAGCACAAAAATATCTTAATAGAGGCATTATAGTACTTCACTTGTGGGAAATAAAGAAAATGATATTTTAAGTAATGATTTTCTAATTTTCTACATATGTTTTCACTAAATTAAGAAAATAAACTAATTAAGTAATTAAAAACAAATCATATTCTATTCAGCACATATTGAGTAAAAGGCTAGTGATAGATAATGTGGGACACAATGAAAAAATAAGGTAATGACTATGCTTATATATTCTAAATGAGTGGTTGATAAAGAAGCGCCTCCCTATTAATGTGAAAAAGTCTAGAGATTCATAATAATAATAGTCTTGTACTATTTGGTTTTAGGAGAAGAAAAATAATGAAATTTAATGTAGAGTACAAAGTGTTATGAACGGTTTAACATCAACTAATTCATCAAACAATTATTGAGTGCCCACTCTGTGCCAGAATTGTTCTAGGAAGACAGAACAGGAAAAACAAAGCAACGTCTCTGCTCAATAGTACTTCCATTCTAATGTGAGTGACCAGTGGCAGGAGACACACAAACAAATTCATCAGGCAGTGACAATTCAGGGGCAAGGGGAGCAGAATTACTTTACTGGGGAGGGGAAGGGAAGATGATTGTTTTTATTTAGAACACTCAGGAAAAAGTTCAGATCAAATTTAAGCAGAGACCTTAAGGAAATGTGGTAATGAATAATATAGATATGTAGAAGAATTCTAGTCTAGGCAGAGAGGACACCAAATGCAGAAGCCCTGATACAGGAGCTTAGTCAATGTGTGCGAAAAAAAATCAAGAAAGTCATTGTGACTGGAAGGGAGTGAGTGAGAGAAGAGGAGAGGGTGAAGGCAGAGAGAAAAGTGACAGGATTCTGGTCGATGTGTATGTGTGTGAAGAGTCTGGGGCAAAATATATTATGCAGGGCCTTGGAGGTCCTTGCGAAGTTTTTTGCTTTTATTCTGAATGGGATGGCAAGACATGGGTGGATTTTAATCAAAGGAATGAGCACAGGGAGATCATTCTCGAGACTATTGCTAAAGGAGATTTTGCAATGTGAGGTCATTAATAACCTTGACAAGTACTGTTTAGAATGGTGAGGGGAAAATATGCGTTATTGATATATATTTGGTGAAGAAAAAGACAAGAGGAACAGGAGACAATAAGAATGGATAACTCAGAGTTTAACTTACTGGAGATCAAAAAATAGAAGAGTAGCTCCAGAGAATGCGACTTAAAGAGAGGTGTATTTTTTTTGTATATTGCTCTAATTTTTAAAAGAGACATTTATCATAGCAAGTCTAAATGCTGACAGAAATATAAAAGAGAGAAGGAAAATCACTGGGTTGACGTTATTGAGTAGGCAAGAGGAGATGGATTTATTGGACAAATGGAGATGGTGACCTTAGAAAGAAACTTTGACAGCTCTTTTATAACCAGAGTAACCAGAGGATATGCAGAATACATTTGTACAGATGCAGCTTGGTTAGTAAATGTGAGAACATATGGCAGTTTTCTAATGATCACTTCCATTTCCTTAGTGAAATAGGAAAACATTGAAGATGGGGAATGTGGTTGAAGGAGAGAAAAGAATGTATGAAACACTTGCCTTGGAATGAAGGAGATCGAATGGATTAAATACAGGTAGTAGAATTGCTAGGCAGTACCAAGGTTCCTCTAGAGGTTGATTGTCATGAATTTAGAGTGAGACCAGCCAGCATGGTTGTGTATTTCTCTCCTGCCACATTCAACTGCCATGGATGTATGTGAGGAGAACAGAAATGTTCTGCAGTGCCAACCTCTGTCTCTACAGAAGAGAGAGGATACAGGAGTTAAGAATATATGCATTGGAATAGTTTTAATGAAAAGCCATGGAATCAAAGCCAATAATCAAGAAGGTGGGGGTATAATGGGGAGGGAGGATAGTGAAATGCATAAAAGATCAATGGGTTGTAGGTCCTGGTGGAGACAAAGATGCTTTGCAGTTGGAGTACGCTGAGGAAGTGCTTTGGAAAATTGAAGGTGGTTGTTGGGGAAAGGAATGCTTGATGGAGAGATTATGTCGGATGTATAGTTAAGTAAGTATGAGATTTAAGCTATAACTCCAGGAGTGGATAGCTGAGGTGGTTGGACATAACTGAGAAAATCCTAAATATTGGAAAGATTATCTGCATTGTAAGTACAAACACAAATTAAAAATAAGAAGCTTAATTCTCCCTATTGAAAATAAGGAAAGAGACTTCTCCCTTCTCCCTTTTATTAAAACATTTACTTTAGAAAACTTGTAAGTTTTTTC
Source organism: Ceratotherium simum simum (assembly GCF_057802395.1). Taxonomy (NCBI): domain Eukaryota; kingdom Metazoa; phylum Chordata; class Mammalia; order Perissodactyla; family Rhinocerotidae; genus Ceratotherium; species Ceratotherium simum. The sequence continues at coordinate 63,478,596 of NC_141901.1, read as the reverse complement.
TCTGTCTCTTTGAAATGTATACAAATCTTTTTAGAAACTGCATAAGCCTCTTGCCAGTTTTATGACCCAAGAATGTCTTTCTCAAGGACCTAGGAGCTATCTCTTTGAAATGTAAACATCTGTGGGAGTGTAGGAGCCTAACTTCAGTGGACGTCTTCCTCCAAGTTGTAAATGTATCTCCTGTCACAAAGATATGAGAAGTTTGTTTTTCCTCTGGGTAAAGTCAATTGGCTAACACAGGTGGTTACCCCAATTACCAGGTGAATTTAGAATGGACTATGTGTGACAAATAGTGCTGTGGAGTCCACTTATTTGAGGACTGGTTATTGTTTATCTTGGAAACATATATGTAATGGGTTGTTTCTGTTTGACTATATCAAAGGAGGAGATTTCTTTCTGTCCTTGCAATCTCTTAGCAGATTGCCTGCGATGCACATCGCAATCTGGTTTAAAATTTATTCACTAATAAAACTGTTTTCTTTCTCTACTACCTTTGTAAAGAGGTTTCCTGGGTTAAGAAAAGATTTTGTTTTTAATTATACGTTCCCCAACAGCGTGGATATTAAAATCATGGAGAATTGTGACAATGAATCATGATCCAAATCTTCCAGGGATGAGGAATGACCTAGGAGTCTATAGGTAAGTGCCAACAGAAGAATAGGGGCAAGTATAAATGGGATTCCTGGGCTTCAAATGTGTGTTACACAGATGCACATCAGGGCTAACGTATGATAGCAAGATGGGTATTTCAATGGTCATTATATCAAAAATATTTAAAATTCCCTGCCTGTAAGTTTGACGCATGGCTTGGTATGATTAAAAATGCAGATTAAGAAATAACGAGTCAGGAAAGTTTCCTTACACGAAGAATTAAATATCAATAAAATAACAATTCAAGAAATGTCACAAGCCAGTACATGAATGATTGCCAAATGAGTTGTACAATTTGTGCTGTAAGTTCAGACAAGCAAGAGGTCACAAATTAAATGAGTTGGAAAGATTTTTTTTAATTAATATGTATGGAGTATTCTCTGTATCATATCAAAAAAATCACGTCTAAACTAGCTTTCAAATTGCACCTAGGATGGAACATACACCCCATGAGGACTCCGTAAGTGCTAATTATCATAATATCAAAGGGTGAAAGGCACTTCATCTAATCCAGCCCTCAGGCATCAGGCTTAAGCCATCCTGGATGGATGACAGGCTGTCTAAATTTGAAACCCTTCCTTGAGGAACCTATTTATAATGTCTGTTTAAAACCTTTTCTTGTTTTTAAACTTAATTCCATTCTCTGTGCAATTACTTTTACTATATTTGTAGACAATTAAATCATAAAGATTAAATAATACTATTTCCTAATTATTTGCTGTTCTTGTTGGTGAATTGCTTCTTTTTCTCATGTAATAGTTGTCAAAATTAGATATTAGACAAAGTACTCAAATAAAGCCCTGATATTCATTCATTCATCCATCCATCCATTCATTCATTCATTCATTCATTCAATATGTATTTTTGAGCCAAGTATATTATTTATTGCTACGTAACAAATTATCTCAAACTTAGAAGCTGAAAACAACACATTTATTATCTCACAGTTTCAGTGGATCAGGAATCTGGGAGCAGTTTAGCTGGATGCTTCTGACTCAGGGTCTCTCAAGAGGCCTCAATCAAGATACTGGCTAGTCCTACAGTCATTTCAAGGCCTACCTAGGAGAAGTCTGGCTTCCAAGTTCACTCACTTGTCTGTTGGCAGGTCTTAAGACATCCCCCATCTAAGTTTACTCATGTGGCCATCTTCATTGGGCTGCCTCATGATACGTGGCTAATTTCTTCCAGAAGCAGGTAATTTAAGAGAAAGTGAGAGAGAACATCCAATAAAAAAGCCACAGTCTTTTTTATAACCAAATATTAGAAATGACAGCCCATCACTTCTTCCATATTCTATTTTTAATAAAAGAATCATAAATTCCAGCCAACATTCAAGAAGGCGGAAGTCATTAGAGAGCTGCATACCACAAGTATTGTCCCATGACTTATCCAATCAAGAATATAACCCAGGCAACATGGTGGAGGGAAAGGATAGTGGGCTTTGAGTCAGACAGACCCAACTTGGAATTCCATTCCGCCCTTGCCTCCCATGGCAAGGCACTTAATCTCTTAGAGCTGTAGCTTTCTCATCTATAAAATGACAAGAATTGTAGTTACCTTACTATGTCATTGTATAGATTAAATCATATGCCTTAGGAGCTCCATGAGGATGTGTTGGTTTTTGAAGTGAACTGTTTAGTATAGCAGGTTTTCAATAAATGTAAAAGTGCAAAGAGAAAAACTTACGGTATCCCAAATGAATAAAATTCATCTTGGTAAATTATCCAATAAAGATAGGCAATTACAGACCATATGGGAAATGACCAATCTTTAGAGGCCAGATTGGGAAGAGGTGGTAGTGAAAAATCACACTGAATGACATATCAAAGGTAAGATTTGGGAAAGTGAAAAGTACATCTTTTGCTTTGATCCTCGTCAGTTGAACATTTCCCAGGAGGAGGCCCAAGGAAAGTATTGATAGACTTAGAGCTTTAGTTACTTTCAAGGCTTTAAGGGAAAATAATAAAGAATATATAAAGTTTTCCTTTTACCTTGTCAAATACAGTCACAAATCAGATGTGGATTCGCTTGAAAGGTTGAGACTTGCTTTCAAAAAGGCCTCCTCAGCGTTGCAGAACTCACTCAGAAACCTGAAATTGGTTGGAGGAAACTGGATTGTGTCAAGTCCAGTGGAATACAAGGAAAGCTGGAAAAAAGTTCTAGCATACAATTAATGTATAATTGGTTAATTAATGTGCAATAGAATCTGAAGTAGACTTACGTAGGCATTAAAAAATAGAAATACTTAGTCATTTTATAAAATGCATCCAATTTGGGGAAAAGTATTTGATGAGGAAAAATAATTTGTTTTACTTCTTGTATTTCTTTTTATTTTTCTGTAAGTAGGATTTTGTTGTTGCTGTTTTGCTTGAACAGGTCAGCTGGAAAAATAAACAGAAAATAATTATAGTATTTTTTTAATTTTATTTTTGTGTTAACACTCATAAGAAATTAAATAGAATGAATTGTGTTGAAAGTTTATTGAAGAAAAAATAAAAAAATGAATCATATCACTAATTATTATGATTACTCTTATTGATAGATTATTCCTGTCATGAAAAAAATAATTTAGAAAACTTTTCTAAAATAATGAAACAACAGCCTAGCCTTAACAAGATAGTAGGAAGGGAATTGAATGTTTTTAATTCATGTGGTTGGTTTTATCATCTCTTTATTCAACTGTGTTCCAAACCATTATATTTATTTCTTCAAAAGAAATGAACCCAAACCCAGTCATAACTTTCTCTATCATCAAATATTTCATTCTAAGAACCATTTGTTTTGAATGACTACACCAGTGGAACCAGATAAATTCATAGGACAAAGTCTCTGAAACTCTAGGTTGTCATCAAACAAAAAAGTTTTTCAGGGGATGTAGGAATACAAGTAAAATGAAAGAGCAACAGAGCGATTGAAAGAGCCATACTTTGTCATAGACTATGTGTACACAAGCCAGGTCAAAACTAGATCTGATCTTAGTATTGTGATCAAAATATTTATTTAGACATTCTAAGCCTTAGTAATTGATACTGGGAGTAAATAATAGTACATAATCCAAAGGATTACTATAAACATCAAATATGATAGTGCGTAGTTATCATAAATCACTGGCCTGGCATGTGGTAAGAGAGTCAAAATATACGACCTATTGGGGTCAGCTCTGTGGCCTAGTAGTTAAGATCAACACACTCTGCTTCGGCAGTCTGGGTTGGGTTCCTGGGCGTGGACCTACACTACTTGTCAGCAACCATGCTGTGGTGGCGACCTCCATACAAAATAGAGGAGATTGGCACAAATGTTAGCTCAGGGGAAGTCTTCCTCAGAAAGCAAAAATACAAGCTATTATCTTTATTGTTATTATTATTTGTATGAAAAGTTGAAAATTTTTTATTGAAGTATAATTGACATACAATATCGTATTAGTTTCAGGAGTACATCACAGTGATTCAGTATTTATATACATTACAAAATTATCACCACAATAAGTCTAGTTATCATCTGTCACCCTAAAAGGTTATTACTATATTATTGACTCCCTATGCTGTACATTACATTCCCATGACACTTATTTTATAACTAAAAGTTTGTACCTCTTAATCCCCTTTACCTCTTTTGCCCACCCCCCAACCCCTCCCCCATCTGGTAACCACCAGTTTGTTTACTGTGTCTATGAGCCTGTTTCTGTTTTGCTTTGTTTGCTGTTTTTTTTGTTTGTTTTTTAGATTACACATATAAGTGAAATTGTGCAGAATTTTCCTTTTTCCATCTGACTTATTTCACTTAGCATAATACCCTCTACATCCATCCATGTTGTCACAAATGGCAAGATTCTATTCCTTTTTATGCTTGAGTAATATTCCATTGTGTATATGCACCACATCTTCTTTATCCATTTATCCATTGATGGATACTTAGGTTGCTTCCGTATCTTGGCTATTGTAAGTAATGCTGCAATAAGCGTGGGGGTGCATATATCTCTTTGAATTAGTGTTTTTGTTTTCTTCAAATAAATACCCAGAAGTGGAACTGCTGGTTCAGATAGTAGTTCTATTTTTAATTTTTGAGAGAACCTCCATACTGTTTCCTACCAAGAGTGTATGAGGGTTCTGCGTTCTCCACATCCTTGTAATACTTGTTATTTTTTTTCTTTTTGATAATAGCCATTCTGACAGGTATGAGGTGATATCTCATTGGGGTTTTGATTTGCATTTCCCTGATAATTAGTGACTTTGAGCATCTTTTCACGTGCCTGTTGGCCATCTATATGTGTTCTTTGTAAAAATGTCTATTCAAGACTTCTACACATTTTTTAATTGGGGTGTTTGTTTTTTTGATATTACATTGTGTAAGTTCTTTCTATGTTTTGGATATTAACTCATTATCGGATGTATGATTCGCAAATATCTTTTCCCATCAGTAGGTTGTCTTTTTGTTTTGTTGATAGTGTCCCTCTCTGTGTGAAAGCTTTCTAGTTTGATGTAATCCCATTTGTTTATTTTTGCTTTTGTTGCCCTTGCCTGGGGAGACTGGTCCAAAAAAGGTATTGCTAAGACTGATGTCAAAGAGCTGATTGCCTATGTTTTCTTTTAGAAGTTTTATGATTTCAGGTCTTACATTCAAGTCTTTAATCCATTTTGAATTTATTTTTGTGTATGGTGTAATACAGTGGCCCAGTTTCATTCTTTTGCATCTAGCTGTCTAGTTTTCCCAACACTGTTTAAACTTGAAGCAATTAATATACTTTTACAAAAAATGATAAGAACTTACATTGCTCAGCAAATTTTATGGAAATGGACCTGTGTCTAATGATTAAGGCCTTGTCATCAATTCATTAAATACAAATATATAATGAAAAACAGAAAGTGAATGGCATTAAATCCACAATACATAAAGGAAATGATATTCATAAATTGGACCTCATCAAAATTAAAAACTTTTGCTCTGTAAAAGATCCTATTAAGAGGATAACGAGACAAGCTAGAGACTGGGAGAAATATTTCCTAACCTCATATCTGACAAAAGACTCATATATAGAATATATAAAGAATATTCAAAAGTCAAGAGCAAAAAAATAAGAATACCAATTAGGAATGTTTAGAGAAAACATTAGAAAATGGCCAAAGGACATGAAGAGGCATTGCACCAAAGAGGTATGAATGGGAAATAAGCAGATGAAAAGATATTAAACATCATTAGCCATTAGGGAAATGAAAATTAAAACTGTGAAGAGATATTATTATACACCCATCAGAGTGGCTAAAAATAAAAATAAAATAACTGTAATATCAAATGCTCGCAAGGATGCAGGAAAACTGGGTCACTTATACGTTGCTTGTGAGGATGTAAAAGTATATAGCCACTCTGGAAAATAATTCGTCTGTTTCTTAAAAAGCAAAAAAATGAAACATGTACTTGCATTACAACCCATCAATAACACTCCTGGATATTTATCCAGAAAATTGAAAACTTATGTCCACCCAAAAACCTGTAGACAATTTTTTATAGTGCTTTATTTATAATAGCCAGGAACTGGAAACAACCAAAATGTTTCTCAATAGGTGAAGGGTTAAACACACAGTGATAACATCATACCATGGAATGCTACTTGGCAATAAAAAGGAATGAACTATTGATACATGCAACAACTTGGATAGATTTCAAGGCCATTATGCTCAGTGAAAAAGCAAATCTGAAAAGAAAGGTCACAAACTGTATAATTGATACCAGCTCAACACAAGGTTGACATGAGGGAAGCCATATTGTAGAAAAGAATCCCTATTGTAACTTTGAATGACCTCTAACTAACTAACCCAGCCGGATATGCACCCTCTGGGAGATCTAACTGCTCTGAAGATTTTATGACCCCCACTTGTGCCTATACCTGCCGCCTCTGATAAGATGATAACTTCGTTCTTTCGAGTTCCTTAGGAATATAATGACCCCCGAACAGATTGTCTATGCTGATAGCCATCATCAATGTAAACTGAAAGGTCTGGTGTGGCGACTCCCAGTCTGTTACACCCGAGGGTCAATATTCCTAACCCCCTCCCCTATAACCCACTGGACTATATAACTGCTGTCAGATTTTGTGCCCCCTTAAGATGGTTCTTTCAGACATTAGTCAGCCATCTTCCCCCTTGCTAGCAAGCTGTAATAAAAAAACCCTTTCTCTCCTACCTCCTTCCCTCTTGACTATTGGCACGTCTTGCGGCAGGCAGAGGATTATACGGCAGAGGGCGGCACCCCGCCCCCCTTGGGTGGTAACAAAATTGCATTGACATGACATTCTCAAAATGACAACATTATAGAGATGGAAAACATAGCAGTGGTTCCAAGGGGTTGAGAATAGTGAGGGTGGGGATTTGACAAACAAGAAATTACACAAGGGACATCTTTGTGCTGATGCGATGGTTGTGTATCTTGATTGCGGTGGTGGTTACATGAATCTACACATATGATAAAACGACATAGAACTACATACACACAGTGTACCAATGTCAATTTCCTGGTTTTTATACTGTACTATAATTATGTAAGATGCAACTGTTGGAGGAACTTGGGTGAAAAGTACACAGAACTTCACTGTACTGTCTATGCAACTTCCTGTGAATCTATAATTATTTGAAAACTATTTTTCAAGTGGGTAAAAATATAAGCACCTCTAATTCATCAACTCTTCAAAAATATTGTCAAAGAACCTTGTCAAAATTTTTCTGAAGAAGTCCTTCTAAAGAACAAGATAATAATGAAAGTGGTTCTTCATCTTTCAGTATATCACACACAAAAAAATTAGGAATTATAAAAATGGGATATGAATTTTGTATAGTGCATTGTGACATTGTAGCATGTTAAATCAAACTATATATTATTGTTTATTTTGCAATCCAAGTTTAGACAATATTTAAGATGCACTGAGTCCTGTATTTCAGGCAAACTGCTAGGCACCTTTCTCGGAATAATTTTATTAACCTCATTTTATGTGTAACTGAAAAGTCCAAGATGCTACGTAAATTTTCCTATTTCAGTGAGCAAATATGTCATACTTGTGGAGGTTTAATTCAAGTTTGCCTTACTTCAAAGCTTCTGTTATTTCCAGTATAGTTTACCATAGGCTATTTTCTGTTTTACGCTCCATAGTTATGTTATTTACAGTTGCCTAAATATGATACTTTCAGCCATTTCTGGAAAGAAGTTGGGCATCAATCTCTAAGATTTTCCAACAAATTTTCCCTTAACCAACTTCCGTCTCATTGCTTTTGTGTGAAAAGTAGTTTGACTCTCAGAAGCTTTTCTAGGAACTTAAGACAAGGTAAGGAAGGGCTGCAGGCCTGATTTCTTTTCTCTATTAGGGGCTCTTGCTCTTCACAGTGGAATGATTAGACTGAATTAACGGCAGAATCAAATCTTGCTCTAGCCAGCTCCCTACAGAGAGACTGTTATTCTACTGCAGCCCTGGAGCAGCTGTTATTTCTCATTCAGGTGAACTTCTAAACAAATAACTAACCTTGCATGGGATCTTCTTTGGAAGGATAGTAACAATTTTTTTAACACTTCTTTTGCTGTCCCCAGTGAAGTTTTCAGAGTGTATAGTGTACTGGTTATCTAAAAACCCCAGGTTGATGTCTCCACTGGCACTTTAAAGAAATTGTTAGCCTTCACTGAAAAATTTAGACCAATAAATTTCACCATGTATTAGATGTTTGCATCTAGTTAGTTTTTTGGTGACCACCCAAGGCAGAACTCCAGTCTGGGATAATTGATCTCTGACTTAGGCTCAATTTCATGTGTTGCGATGTTTTCTTTCTCTTTCTAGGTCCATCCAAACTCCTCCTCCTATCTCTTTTCCCACTATTCTCTACAGAATCTCCATTCCATGGGCAATAATCCCCACACATTCTCAACATTCTCCAGCAATCTCTTGTCCATAACTGGAACCTGAATTTCCTGTAATATTGGTTTGTCCTTGCATCCTCCTTCAGTGCTAACCCTACCGTTCTCTACTTAATTCAAGAATAAATGGGGATTGAGTTTTCTTTAATTATCCACTACTGCTTTCATCCTATATAAATGTCTTCCATCTTTAAAAGCTCATGGTATATGACCAGCCTATCCTGTATCAATCTTCACTCTCTTCATCTACCAATTTTCCAATTTATCCCCTTTAAACCTTGATGATTAGGATTTCCTCTGGCCTCCTCTTACATGACTTCATATATATGAATGGTCCATGCATAAACCTTATACAATTATTTGTCCATTTTCATATTGTAGCTTTTTATCTCTAGTCTTCTTATACCACTAAATTCCATCACCGTCCCCTCATTATGATCTTCATCCAATCTCTGACCACACCTTCTATCTTTCAAATCTACTCTCACTCTTTTCCCTCCAAATTTTTTTCTCTTGCCTTATCAGTATTTTCAGTCCCTTGTACACCATCGTCCTTTTTTCTCGACTGATTAGGTGCTTCTTGGATTAGTAACATCCCTCCAGCTTAATTCTCATGATCTATCCTTTACTTCATTCACCACTTAATAACATCATCAACTTTGCCCCTTGCCTTTTCCTTGCATCAATCCAATAAATACACTATGGGTGATCAATCCGTATATTTACACGCTCAGTTCCTGCACATGGGTCATTCACTCAGTGTTTGGGTGGAAATTATCCAAATTAGCAGTTTGCTCCATTCACAAATATGGTCTCCAGGCTCAACAAGATCTTGTTATTAATTGGGATCTTTGTACGTGTCACTGGTCAGCTTCTTCTCTCATTCCTAAAACAGTTCCATCAGAGCTTTGCTCACATTCTCTAGCTCCCTGATCTACCATTTTCCTCATCAGTCTAGTCTGTGACCAGACTTGTTCTTACCTTACTCCTTTCAATTTCAGTGGGAAATTTGATTCCTCCCTCCTACAGTAAAGATAAATACCTCCACATGTATTCCAGTTTGCATTTGCTCTTATCTCCTCTGACCCTTTGATCCATAATGTCATTTTCTCCTCTTTCTATATCTTCAGCTTCTTTTTCTTTCCTTTCAGAATATTGTTGCAAAACCATTCTCCTTGCCTATCATATGTTAGGTTCTATGCTAGATGTTTATCTTACATATTCTTTTAACTAATTTTCTATTGTGCTTCTTTCTAATCCACCACTCCTTAGAAAGGAGACTTTTCTTTAATTTTCTCCAAATTCTCCCTCTCCATTTTCAACTTATGACATTACAAGTTTTTGCTGTTTTTCTTGTTATTTCTTCACCTCTTCATTGAAAGTGGCATTGCAAAAGCCATTAATGGCTTTCCATTAATAGAAACTATTTTCTTACTCAACTCTAGCATTTGTGTAGTTAACTTCTTGACTTACTCTCCTTTTGGTTTCTTTGACATCTTGTTATTGGGCTGCTCTTTCCCCGACTTCTTTCCAGGTTGCCCATCTCTTAAATATTTGTATTCTATAAGGTTATCCTCTTCTACCCTTTTTACTTTTTATACTATAGTCTTTTTGGATGATCTCATTCCTTCTCTGTGGTTTGAATTACCACCTGTATGCTGATGGCACAAGTATCAATTTTTTCCACTCAAAATTTTTCCTGAAAAACATTTAATGTATTTATCAAAATTGTATCTCCAGGGACTAGACTGCAGTGGATGAGAATGGCTCAGGAGCCAAACTGCCTGGGTTTAATTCTAGGCTTTGCCATTCACTGCTGTGTGTGGTTAGACAAGTTAGTTAATTTACCTGTGTCTAAATTTCCTCATTGGTAAAATTTAAGTTAAAGCAATACTCCATTAATACTGTTGTTGGGAGGATTAAATATTTAGCATATGTATAACACTTAGTGCCTTGCGTAGTAAGTCTTCAATAAATGTTAGCTCTTACTAATGGTTTTAGAGGAGAGAGAAAACATTTGGATTTATATGTCTATTTACTGTAGGTGTTTTATGCAGGCAGTGATTTATTACAAGAGATTCAGTGCTTACAAACCTGTGGAAGGACTGATGGGTGTTCTGTTGGGGCCTCTAAATGACTCCCAGAGCAATAAAGTACTGACAGATCAAGGGAGCAACTGCTCTGAGGCTGCCACCGAAGAGATGTAAGAATCAAGGAGATATAGAAGCCCCCACTGCAACTGCCTTTGATACCCAAGAATCTGGAGAATGGACACTCTTAGACAATCCTAGCATTATGAAGACAGATAAGATGCTGTTGCAGCTGCTGTAGACACAGCTGCTTCTGGAGACACAGTAAAGGTGGAAAATAGGCGCTAACCTCAAGAGAGTTTTAAGAATGTACTATTTAGCTTTCCAACCTCTCTGACAGAAGGACTGTGGGATGGAATTGAGTGGCTAAACCCACAGTAACCCTTGCAGGGGCACCTCCATTCGGATGTTCCACATGTACTTCAAAATCAATTTGTTTATAACTGAATTCATCCTCCTCCTACATTCCACAAATCTACTCTTTTTTAATTGAATTGTGTATCTCAATGAATAGTATCATTACCAGTTTTCTAAATTACAATTCTTAGATTTCCAGAGACTCACTTGCTCTTCATGCAACTCTTCAATCCCCACTACAATATAGTTCAGTTGAAATGACCTCTTTAACCTCATTAGTCTTGTCTGGGTTCTGAATCTAGTGCCACTGGTTTGAATTGGGCCTTCTAATATTTTACTTGGACTGTTAAAATAACCTATAGGTTTCTCTTTACCATTTTAGCTTAGCTCTCTCCTAATCTGTTTTCCATACGTTGTACTGATTGATACTTCTAAACACAACACTGATTATGTCATTCTCCTTTACAGATCCTTCCAAGGCTCCTTATTACCTTCAGAAAAATAGATAAATTTCTTCTCATTGCATAGAGCACCCCCATGACCTGATCATGACCAGTCTGTCCAACCTCTTATCTCACTATTCCTTGCTCATGCTCCACGGAGCATGCATACTGACCCACTTAAAGTGCCAAATCAGTACCTGCATAAATACATCTCTGTATGACTGAAATATTCTGACCTCCCTCTCTCGTGTCTCTTAACCTCAGATTTTCCCCTGTAGAGGTCTCCTTGCTGATGGATTACCTATTCCTAGTCAAGATTACGTACCACTGCTATGGTTCATAGGAACAGCTCTATCTTACCACTTATATTGTATGTAATCATTTACCTCTACCTATTTCCCAATTAAACTGCAGGCTCTCTGTATCTGTCTTTCACCTCTGTATCTCTAGTGACTAACACAGAGCTTAGAACACAGTGTTTTGTAAATGTCTCTGTAATGAATGATTGAATAAACTTTTTATATATTATCAGAAAACTTTATTCTTTACTTTTAATATTTCCTAGCCATCACACATAAACACAAAATGAGAAAACTCATCTGTGTAAAAGACTATTCTTCTATTTACTTTGTAAAAATCTGACAATTTTTGTTTCCTGGATGAAAGCAAAGATTCAAAGTGAGTGTTTCTGTGTTTTCCTGAACTGACCTCAGCTCTTTATAGTTGTAGCCACTTTAATTTCCCAATGAGGATGAACAGTAGTATTTATGTTTATGCATGTACAGAATGAAAGACAGATTTGGACTACAGGGAAAATATTTTAGCAAACTCTAGTTTATAATGGTGATGGTTTCTTTATACACTAATTTATTTCCCCTATTCAAGGCATCTCTATCAGTAACTGAGCAGGTCAGCTTTAATAGCATTGTTAAAAATAATCTATGATCTGGTCAGATAGGGCTGTACTATACACACATAAATATAGCTACATTTATCAAATTGGTTAGTAGTTTTAGCTTTTTAATTATTATTTTTGTTTACCATGAGAGATGATCTGCTGATGGCAACTGATAATCACTGAAAACTATAAGCTTATTGATCTCTCTTTTAAGGTTTAATTTTTCTCAGAGGAAAACTTTCTCATACCTTTCTTTCTTTGACCTTACCTCTGAAACCCCATTGTAGTATCTATCAAGAATTCCTCAACCCAAAGTCTGATCTTCAGTGTCTATATTCTTATCTCTCATACCCACTGTGTAAGATGTCGGGCTAATACTGACATATCTTTGATTCTGGACTCCTCACCCCTTTCTCTCAATTTCTGCATCTTCCAGAGTTTCTTCATGAAATATTCACAATTACTTGAAATAGATGAATCTCAGGACATAAAGTTAAGGAAAAGATGCCAGATATAAAATAGTACATCCTGCATGATTCCAATGGCATGAGGTACAAAGTAGACAAAGAAAATCCTGCTTTTGAACCACAGGATGGTGGTTACTTTGGAACATAGTGTCAGGAAAGGAACACGAGGAAGATGTCTGGAGCCAGGAAATGTTCTGTTTCGTGATCAAGGTGCTACATATATGGGTATGTTTAGTTTGTGAAAATTTTCTGTAGCTTAAAAAACTGCAACAGCTTTATGAGGAAATAGTTATTACTATTTCCATTCATGAACGGAGAGTCTGAGGTTCTGTGAGGCTGATGACTTGGTCAAGGTTGCACATTTCTTAAGTGGCAGAGCCAGGATTGGATCCAGGCTGCCGGCCTCCAGGGCCCAGGCTCATAACCACTCTGAGGAGTGATACCTGCCTGGTAATTATGGCTCCTGCATATCAATAAAGGATACTGATATTAGGCCTTTCAGGTCACCTATAATATTGTAGCAGGTATGCCTATGTCTTTTATATTCAGTCTTTAATGGAAATATTTTACTTAGATCCTAATCTTGGAATTTAATGCATAAAAGTGAAAAATCAACCACACAGAAAGACTGCATTCTAAGTAGCCAATGTTTCATACAACATACAAAAAAAAATAATTTATATACACAAACCAGGATAATATGACACATATCTAAAATACATAAAAGTATAATGTGTGACCCAAACTATGTTAAAAACAATAACTCCTTTACTTGAATGTTTTGTACCTTCAGCATACCTTGAATATATCAACACTGATGAAATTTTGTCACTATTGTGAATACTATGCACATTTCTTAAACAAATATTAAAAATACCTTCTGGAAGAATATAACAAAAAGAGAAACATTTGTCATTACTTTTGAGACCAAAATTTTCCATAAACACTCAGTTGGATTATTTTTTAATAATTTGAACTAGAAATAAGTCATTGAATTATTTTTATTTTTTATAAATATATGTACAACATATATACATGTACATGTATGTCTTACAAATAAACAAATTGATAAAAATACTAATTTAATAACCGGTATAAAATAATTGTCAAAGATTAATATATAATCTCTTCTAACTGACTGACTTGTCAACTTTTTCCCATTGAGATGGGAAATGAAATATATTATCAGGATGCACATAGAATAAGTCCTTTTGACTTCCTAGAGAGAAACCTTTGGTAAAGTTCTACATGACAGGATGATAAATACGCTGAAAGCTTCAAAAACTCTAAGCATTTTATCCAAAACACTTAAATTAGCTAAAATGAATAATGGAGATTACTTTCAAAGTGGTTTATGACCACATTCTTTGGTAAGTGTTAAGTGGTGTTTTATAAGGTCACTCTCTTGAACTCCATTACTTTAAAGGCATAGAAACACTTATATTCTTAAACATAAAAGTAGAAGAAACTGTTATTCATCACTATGATATATTTAATAAAGTAACCATTTTTAATTGAGATCAAGAAATAATATTGTTATGAAAATGTTCAAATTGTAAATTTACTTTTCATTGAATTCAGAATTAGCACATGAGCTTTATGTGCTATTGCTTTTAATATATATTTTAAGACATTAAGTTATTAATTATTGAATATTTATAAAAAGATTGCCCCTTACAAGTGTTATTAGGGTATTAAAGTCCAATAGAAAAATGTATGAACTGTCAAATGATATTCAATTAAATTAACTTAAGCTCTATTTCTCCCTGCTTCTCATAAGAAGTATCAAAGCATTGGAAAATTAAAAGGAAAATTTCATCTTCAATGAAGGGGGTTATGGGTACAATTCTAAAACACTGGGCCTGAAAGTATCTCTACCAAGATACAATGAAACGTGCAACAAATTGAAGGAAGACATATAGGCGTAATAACCACCTCTCTGGAATACGTGCCCCTTATATGAAATGACTATTTTCCTAGAGCATTGCCATCTAAAGTATGAAGCAGCCATGGAGAAGCCAATAATTTAGAAAGACTATCCCACAGAATGACAAAGGAAGAGAAGCTGAGAGAGGGGACATGTGGACATGCCATCTATATTTGAGGACTGTGTGATGATGCACTATTTGAGGAAATGACATTTAATCCAAGAACTAAAGGAAAAATAGAAATGAGCTGATTAAAAATGAAAGAATAGTGGGGCATAAAATGTCGCTGGTGGAGAGGGTGTTGGAAGTATGAATTCCGTAAGAATAGTCTTATAAAGCTATATATGTTCTTTAAGTAAGTTGAATGTGTACCCTGTTAAGATCCTCTGACGGTGCTTTGACTGGGCCAAGGCCTCCTCGAGTTTCCCAAAGTGAGTTGCAAGCTTGTAGTTGCTGCATTGTGATTCAAGGGAGAGTGGAGTTCTCTATCATGTAGAACTCTTTAGGCAAATAAAGAAATACGTCTTCAGAGTAAGTAATGAAAATGATTAAATTTTAATAAATGATCTAAGCAAATCTGAAACAGATTCATCTATAAATGTGGTTAACTATTGACTATTAGTAATCCAGGTAACCATGAAACCTCATATATACCAAAGTGGCTAAGAGTATGCCAGACAGAGGGAACAGTTGCAAGGCCCAATGAATGTTTAGAAAAAATGCAAAATAAAGACATATTGGAAAAAGTATTTGGCAAAATCCAACACTCTTTCATAATAAAAACACTCAACAAATTAGGAATGAAAAAGAATTTTCTTGCCCTGATAAAGGGTTCTTACAAAAATCTTACAGGTAACATCATATTTGAGAGTGAAAGGCTAAAAGCTTTCCACCTGAGATCAGAACCAAGACAAGGATGCGTGTTTTCACCATTTCTATTTAACATTCTACTTGATATAGTAGCCAGGGAAATTATGCTAAGGTCATACTCTTGTACATGGAAAACCATAAGTAATACACTAATGATCTATTAGAATAAATTAAAATAAATTAGTTTAGCAAACTGGCAGGCTACAAGTTCAGTATCAAACATCAATTTATTTTTATATGCTAATATTGGAGAGGAGTCAAGATGGCAGCGTAAGCAGACTCGGAACTCACCTCCTCCCGTGGACACAGCCAATTTACAACTACTCGTAGAAAAATTACCCCGAGACAGAACTGAAAACTGGATGAGAGGAACTCCTGCAACAACGGACAATCCTAACTGAGGTGGAAGAGGCAGAGACTCCCTTCCGGAGAGGAAAAACGCCACCTTCACAAGCCGCCAGCTTCACGGCCGCCGGGAGCAGCTCACAGGTACGCAGCCTCCCTGGAGGCGCGGGGCCCTGAGCCGGGGAGCGCCCCCGCTGTGGGCATTTTGTGGACCCAGCACAATCGAGACCAGCGACATAATATCTGACTGTGCCTGCTACTAAAACACTGGGGAGCACCCCCAGAAAACCCGGTTCACAAAGAAACTAAAACTGGCTCTTAAAGGGCCCGCACGCAAACTCACCCGTTTCAGGAAGCATCCTAAAATCAGGAGAAAGAAAGGTATACAGTGCTTTGGTGACAAGAGACTCACCTAATAGGCCCTGAGTGCATCTCGGTGAGGGGTGAGACCTCTCCAGGGACTGGGACATTGGCGGCAGCCATTGTTGTGGCCTGGTGTGGGCGTGCTGACACAGACGCCATTGGAGTTCTCCCTGAGGCCTGCTAGCCCAGGTCTGCCCCACCCGATAGAGCACCGATTTAATCCAGCTCAGCCAGGGCAGGCAGCCCACCCTAGAGACTGGCCCCACCCAACAACAAGCCCTCAGGCAACTTGTGGGCCTGCATAGATTGGTGACTGGATTCTCTGCAGCCTGGCAACTGAGCCGACTTGAGCGGGGCAGGGTGTGCACAAGGAGCGGGTGGAGAGTGTGGGGCGGTGGCAGAGTGTGTGGGGCTCCTGCCGTGGAGAGACTGGGTCCGCCTGGGGAGGTCAGGGCGCTCACACGGGGCAGGACTGTGTTGACTGTGTGTGTGGACCTGTGGGTGGCAGGGCTTCTCAGCCGCAGAAGACTTGTACTTCTCAAAGACCCACATAGGAGGTTTGCTCCACCTTCCAAAACCTGAAACAATTGGGTGCTCCTGTGCCTGAGGCCAGCCCCACCCAGCTGCAATCCTCAGAGAACTGAAAGAGACCTAATAGGCTAGAGGCTTACAGCAATTGTAAGGCCCTGAGCCTAACAACCTGCCACGGTGGGGGCCTACTCACTTAAAAGAAATACTGCAACACAGATGTGGTATTAGAACTTGCAGTCAACTGTGCTGGTGATCCCCACACCTGATAAAGAGACTGAAGGGCCCACAACAACTACAAGCAGCTGAGCATTACAACAGCTGGCCAGGAGCATAACTCAGCCTCCCTGGGCGCCTACAGGGAGAGCAAACAGGCCACAGCAGAAGGATACACGTAGCCCACATAGGGGTCACCCCTGGAACATTGAGAACTGAGGGAAGCACACTGGAAGCCTCCTAAGCCATCACTTACATAAAGTCACCTATCCAAGAGCAGGAGACGTAGCTGACCTACCTAATACGTAGACACAAGCACAGGGAAAGAGGCAAAATGAAGAGGCAAAAGAATACATTCCAAGTAAGGGAACAGGACAAAACCCCAGAAAAGGAACTAAGTGAAACAGAAATGAGCAACCTACCCAACAGAGAGTTCAAACTAAGAGTGTTAAGGATGCTCACTGATCTGGGGAGAAGAATAGATGAACTCAGTGAGAATGTCAACAAAGAAATGGAAGATATAAAAAAGAACCAATCAGAAATGAAGAATACAATACTGGAAATGAAAAATTCATTAGAGGGACTCAAAAGCAGAGCAGAGGATACAGAAGAACGGATCTGTGAGCTGGACGAAAGACTAGAAGAAATTACCTGAGGTGAACAGGTAAAAGAGAAAAGAATTAAAAAGAGTGAGGACAGTCTAAGGGACCTCTGGGACAACATCAAGCGCACTAACATCTGTGTAATAGGTGTCCCGGAAGGAGAAGAGCGAGACAAGGGGTCAGAGAATCTATTTCAAGAAATAATAGATGAAAACTTCCCTAACCTAAGGAAGGAAACAGACATCCAGGTACAGGAAGCACAGAGAGCCCCAAACAAGATAAACCCAAAGAGGCCCACACCAAGACACATCATAATCAAAATGTCCAGAATTAAAGATAAAGAGAGAATCCTAAAAGCCGCAAGAGAATGTCAAGTTACATACAAAGGAAACCCCATAAGGCTATCAGCTGACTTCTCAGCAGAAACCTTACAGGCTAGAAGAGAATGGCATGATATATTTAAAGTGATAAAAGGAAAAAACTTACAGCCAAGAATATTCTACCCAGCAAGGTTATCATTCAAAATGGAAGGAGAGATCAAAATTTTCCCAGATAAGCAAAAATTAAAGGAGTTTGTCACTAAGAAACCAGTGCTACAAGAAATGTTAAAGGGACTGATTTAAGGGGAAAAGAAAAGACCACAAATAGGAAAAATTATCTATTTCCATGATTAGAACGTAATGGATACAAATGCACAACAAAGAGGTTAGATATGATATCAAAAACATGAGGGAGGAGGGTAGTTAAAGAGTACAGCTTTCAGACAGAGGTCAAACTAAAGTGACCATCAATTCTGTATAGAAGAAGAAAGGAACAGAGAAGGACTACTAAAACACTGAGAAAAAAAAAAGTTAAAAAATGGCAGTAAGTACATACTTATCAATAGCTACTTTAAACGTCAATGGACTAAATGCTCCAATTAAAAGGCATAGGGTGGCTGACTGGATAAAAAAACAAGACCCATACATATGCTGCATACAAGAGACACACTTCAGACCTAAAGACATTCACAAACTGAAAGTGAAGGGATGGAAAAAGATACTCCACGCAAATGGCAATGAAAAGAAAGCTGGGGTAGCAGTACTCATATCAGACAAAATAGACTTTAAAACAAAAACTGTAAAAAGAGACAAAGAAGGGCATTACATAATGATTAAGGGAACAATCCAACAAGAGGATATAACACTTGTAAATATCTATGCACCCAATGTAGGTGCACCTAAATATATAAAGCAATTATTAACAGACATAAAAACAGAAATAGACAGTAACACAATAATAGTAGGGGACTTTAACACTCCACTTACACCAACAGATAGATCATCCAAACAGAAGATCAATAAGGAAACATTGGCCTTAAACGACACACTACAACAGATGGACGTAGTAGATATATACAGAGCGTTCCATCCAAAAACCGAAGAATACACGTTCTTTTCAAATGCACATGGAACATTCTCCAGGATTGATCACATATTAGGCCACAAAACAAGTCTCCATAAATTTAAGAAGATTGAAATAATACCAAGCATCTTTTCTGACCACAACGGTATGAAACTAGAAATCAACTATAGGAAGAAAATCAGAAAAGCCACAAATACGTGGAGATTAAACAAAATGCTACTGAACAACGACTGGGTTAACGAAGAAATCAAAGAAGAAATCAAAAAATACCTGGAGACAAATGAAAATGAAAATACGACATGCCAGAATTTATGGGATACAGCAAAAGCGGTTCTAAGAGGGAAGTTTATAGCGATACAGGCCTATCTCAACAAACAAGAAAAATCTCAAATAAACAATCTAACAATGCACCTGAAGGAACTGGAAAAAGAAGAACAAACAAAGCCCAAAATCAGTAGAAGAAGGGAAATAATAAAAATCAGAGCAGAAATAAATGAAATAGAGACCAAAAAAACAATAGAAAAAATTAATAAAACCAAGAGCTGGTTCTTTGAAAAGATCAACAAAATTGACAAACCTATTTTTATATGCTAATATTGAACAATCTGAAGATGAAATTAAGAAAACAATCTCATTTATAATGACAGTAAAAAGAATAAAATACATAAGAACCAATTTTTTAAAATTGCAACACATTTACACTGAAAACTACAAAACATTATTCAAAGAAGTTTAAAAGATCTAAATAAATGGATCTAAATAAATTAGAAAGATCTAATAAATGGAAATGACAATTTCATTGTCATGCATCAGAAGACTTAATATTGTTAAGATTGTGCTACTCCCCAAACTAATCTGCAAATTCAATACAGTTCCTATCCAAAGCAAGCTGTTTTTTGTTTGCTTGTTTGTTTTAAAGAAAATAACAAGATGTTTCCTATAATGCTTGTGGAAATGTAAGGGATCCAAATAGCCAAAACAATCTTGGACAAAAACAAAGTTGGAGGAGTCACACTTCATGATTTTAAAGCCTACTACAAGCTTTAGCAATCAAAAGAGTGTGGGACTGGCATAAGTACAGACATATAGATAGATGTAATAGGCTTGAGAATCCAAAAATAAACTGATTGAATCAGTTTGATTGAGTTAATTAATTTCAACAAAGTTGTAGAGATAATTCAATGAAAGAAAAAGTCTTTTCAACAAATGGTACCAGGGCAACTAAATATCCACATTCCAAGATTGAATTTGGACCCCTACCTAGCATCATATACAGAAATTAACTCAAGTGGATCATAGGCTTAAATGCAAGAACTACAACTATAAAACTCATAGAAGAAAACATTGGAATAGATATCTGTAACCTGAGATTAGGCAATGGTTCTTAGAAATGACACCAAAAGCACAAGTGACAGAAAAACTATGTAAATTAGACTTAATGCAGTCTATTATTTTAATGAAAATAAAAACTTTTGTGCTTCAAGGGACACCATGAAGAAAATGAAAAGCCAACCCACAGAACAAAGTATTTGCAAATCACATATCTGAGAAGGGACCTGCATCCAGAATATAAAGCACACTTACAAGTCAGCAATAAAAGGCAAATAATGCAACTAAAAAAGCAGAGGGGCAAATCATTATAATAGATATTTCCCTAAAGAAGATATACAAATGGCCAGTAAACACATGAAAAGATGCCCAATATCCTTAGTCATTAGAGAAGTGCAAATCAAAACCACAATGTGATGCCACTTCATACCCACTATGGTGGCTAAAATCAAGGCATAAACAAGTGCTGGTAAAGATGTGGAGAAATTGGGACCTTCACACGGTGCTGATGGGAATGTAAGATGGTGCAGCCACTTTCGAAAACAGTTTGGTAGTTCCTCGAAATGCTAAACCTAGAGTTACTATATAATTCAGCAATTCCACTCTTCAGTATATACTCAAAAGAAATGAATACGTAAGTCCAAACAAAAACTTGTACGATAATTTTAGCAATATTATTCATAAGAGCAAAAAAGTGGAAGTAATCTAATTGTCCATCAACTAATGGATAGATAAACAAAATCTGGCATTTCCACACAGTGGGTTATTATTTGGCAATAAAAAAGAATGGAGTACTGATGCATGATATAACATAGATCAGTCTTCAAAACGTATTGCTCAGTGAAAGGAGCAATTGTATGATTCCATTTATAGAAAATGCCCAGTATAGAAAAATCCATAGAGATAGAAAGTGGATTAGTGGTTGCCTAGGACTGGAATGAGGGAAGAGGAGTAGGAATAGGAAATGGCTGCTAATGCGAATGCGGTTTCTTTCCGGAGTGTTGAAAATATTCTAAAATTAAATTGTGGTGACGGTTTCACGATTCTTTGAATACATGAAAAACCCTTAATTGTATACCTTAAATTGCTTAATTTTATGGTATGTGAAATATATCTCAATAAAGGTTTAAAAATAAAAAATAAAATGGAAGAAAACTTTCCTGATTCATGTGGTATTTTATAGGCCAACCAAAAACGAATAAAAAACAAAAAACTAAAAAACATTTTTTTGAAGGATTTCAAGGATAAGTAAAGCATCAGTCTGAGTTTGACAGAATAAGACCCTTCTGTACATCCTCTGCCTGAATGTGGGGGGAGCTCTAAAGTCTAGTTATAACATAAAAGCAACTCTCTAAATACAAAGAAGAGTGAAGAGAAGGAGACAGACTCTGATGGGAATTATACACTCACTTAAGAGGGCCAGGTAGGTAGCAAACCATTTAATCTTTTTGGCCCAGAGAACTGAAAAAAGTGAAGTCAAAAGTCATGAATGTCCAAGAAGGTGGGGGAATCCTCAAAGAGAAAAAGCCACAAGAGTTTTTCAGTCCTGTCTACTCACATTTCTGATTTACCCTTCAAACATGCATACACAGAACAATCTCTAAGCAGCTCAATCCAAGACAGTCTGAACAGAGCTATTATGATCTGAGACCCTGTAAATACCGGGCAGTACAGCAGCAGAAAGACTGGGGTGGGGGGGCCCTCTGGCTTGGAGAAGAGACAGGAGCTACACAACTAAATTCCATAGGTCTGGCTTTTAGTCTGAGGCTGAGCAGCAGTTGTAAGGTTGTTGAAGGCACACCTGGATAATAAGTTTGCTGGCCTGGGGAACGAGAAAAGAGAAGCTGGGAACCATGAGCACTGAAGAAAGTGAGAAAATCCCAGAAGTCAGAGAGGAGAATCCTCAAAATATCCCACATTCGTGACTTATTTATTTATTTATTTTTGGTTGGGAGGGAGTTGGATTTACTGGTATTTTGTTTATGATTTTTGTGTATTACTCATGAATAAGATGTGCCTTTTAAGTTTTCTTTCTAATACTGGTTTGTTTGCTTTTGCTGTCAAGATGTTATTGCCTCATGGATTGATTTAGGAAACTTTCCGTCTTTTGCTATTTTCTGAAACAGTTGATATAACATAACAATTGTCTGTTCCTGGAAAATTTGGTAGATCTGTCCTGTAAAATCATGTTGACTGGTTCTTTTTTATAACAAGGAAATTTTTGACGTTGATTAAATTTATAAAATGATTATAAATAAATCTGCTCATGTTGTCTAGTTTTTCTTCAGTCAATTACAGTAATTTATATTTGTCTAGACTATAGTTCATTTTTATAATTTTTTCAAATTTATTGTCATTAAGCTGTCTAATATCACTTTATTTTTAAATATGTTCTATGTCTATATCTATTTGCACTTTGAAACTTCCTAATTATGTTTATTTATTTTCTCTCTTTTTTCTGAATCAGTCATGCTAAAGAATGATTTTACTAGAATTTTCAATAGAATAGCTTTTGATTTAGTTGTTCCTTCTCCTTTTGCTTTTTCATTAATATTATCTCTTTATTACAGCCTTCCTTCTACTTATAGTAGGTTTACAATGTTGTTCTTTTCCTAACTTCTTCTCTTTCTTTTTTTGTTTTTGCATATAGATGGTTTTCTTTATTCTTTTTAATTTTTTTCCAGCTTTATTGAGATGTGATTGACATATAACATTGTATAAGTTTAAGGTATACAACATGATGATTTGATACATGTATATACGGTGAAATGATTACCACAATAAGGTTAATTAATACTTCCATCACCTCACATAATCACCATTTTTTGTGTGTGGGGTAAGAATATTTAAGGTCTACTCTCTTAGCAACTTGCAAGTATGTAATACAGTATTGTTAACTACAGTTAGACCCTCAGAACTTATCCATCTTATATCTGGAAGCTTGTACCCTTTGACCAACTGACTCTTTTTTTTTTTTTTTTAGATTTTATTTATTCAGCTTTTTCCCCCCAAAGCCCCAGTAGATAGTTGTATGTCATAGGTTCACATCCTTCTAGTTGCTGTACGCGGGACTCGGCCTCGCGTTGGACGGAGAAGTGGTGCCTCCGGGCGCTCCCGGGATCCGAACCCGGGCCGCCAGCATCAGAGCGCGTGCACTTAACCGCTAAGCCACAGAGCCGGCCCTGACCAACTGACTCTTGAACCACATGTATGCAGAACTGACTTAAAGCAGCCCAGCTAAAGACAAAAGATCTGACCTAACACCAGAGTAGCAAAGAGTTTGCTGTTCAAGCTCACTCAAGAAAAATCTTTGTGAAAACAATATTTGTCACAGAAAAAATATAGAATCCAGAATATCCACAACTTAACTTTCAGAGTTCAGGGTGTAATCCTTAATTTACCCAACAAACCAAGAACCAAGAAAATGGATTACACTTCTAAGAGAAAAGAAAATCAATTGAATCTGCCCAAGAAATGAACCACATGTTGAAACTGATTAAAAAAGATGTTAATCTATCCTCAATGAAGTAAAACAAAATACATCTTCTATGCACAAAGCTTTGGCAGAAAAATTAGAACTGTTAGCAGAGAAATAAAAACAATTAAAAAAATAACCAATTAGAAATTCTAGTACTGAAAAACGCAATGTTTAAAAAAACATTGAATGGACCTAACAGTCAATGGACGCGACTGAGGAAAGAGTGAGTGAACTTGAAGTCCGATGAAGAGAAATTATTCTGTGTAAATAGGGAGGGGAAAAAATTAAAATAATGAACAGAGCCCCAGGGACCTGTTAAAGGATATTGAGTGATCTAATATAACTGTAATTGGAATACCAGGAGAAGAGAGAGAGAGAGAGAATCAATGAAATAGTGATCAAATTGTCGCAAATTTAATGAAAACCAGGGAATTTCAGATCTGAGATGATAAATGAACATCAAGCAGAATATACACAAAGAAGCCCCTGCTGAGATGCATCAGAATCAAACTGAAGATAAAGAAAAAATCTTGGAAGCAGAAAGAGAAAAATAACACATTACATACAAAAAAAACAAGGATATCATCAAAAACGGGCCTCTCGTCATATACTAAGGAAGCCAGACAAAGTATTTCTACCTTCTTTTTAATTTTTTTAGAGAGGAAGACTAGCCCTGAGCTAACATCTATTGCCAGTCTTCCTCCTTTTGCTTGAGGAAGATTGTCGCTGAGCTAACATCTGTGCCAACCCTCCTCTGTTTTGTATGTAGGTCGCTGCCACAGCATGGCTTGATGAGCAGTGTGTAGCTCAGCACCCGAGATCCATACTTGTGAACCCTGGGCTGCCAAAGCAGAGTGTGTGAACTCAACCACTATGCCACCGGGCTGGCCCCTTCTATCATTTTTAAAATGATAGACTCAAACAAACAACAACAAAAGTAATGGTTTACTCAGAGTTCTAGCTCCAGCAAAAATATAATTCAAGATAAAGGATGAAATAGAACATTTTTAGAAATAGAAAAGTAGGAAAATATGCAGCCAGAAGACCTGTGCTACAAAGAATGCCAACGGAATTTCTTCAAGCTAAAGGGAAATTATGTCAAATGGAGACACAGATCTTCAGAAGAGAATAGAAAAGCACTGGAAATAGTATCTGGGTAAAGGCAAAAGATTACATTTTTTGGCCTTTTCTCTCTCTTTTTGGCCATTTATAAAACTGTTTAAAACTAAAACCACAACATTGTCTTGTGGAGTTGTGATGTATTTAGTTGTAATACATATAACATAAAGGATGAGTGAGTGTACGGGCCTATAAATTTACAAGATGTCTATATTTTACAGGAAGTATTTATTTCCTTAAGTAGACTAGGAAAAGCTAAAGATGTCGATTTATCTCTAGGGCAAAAATGATAACACCAACAGAAAAATTAAAATGGAGTTCTAAATATACTCAAATAAAGCAAAAAAAAAAAAACAAAAAACAGGAGGAGCAAACAACAAATGTAGAAAAGTAGAACTTCAATATTGAAAGGAAATAATTGACAGAATTATAAAGAAAAAATAGACAACAATTCAACCATAGTTGGAGATTTTAGTACCTTCTTCTGCAGTTGATAAAACAACTGGCTAAAAAAATCAGCAAAGACAGATCTTAAGAACACTATGAACCACCTTGACTTAATTGACATTTATAGAAGACTTCCTCAAAAATGTCACAATAGGGCAGGCCCCGTGGCTTAGCGGCTAAGTGCATGCACTCTGCTACTGGTTGCCCGGGTTCAGATCCCGGGCGCGCACTGACGCACCGCTTCTCCGGCCATGTCCCACATACAGCAACTAGAAGGATCTGCAACTATGACGTACAACTATCTACTGGGGCTTTGGGGGAGTGGGGGAAGGAGGAGCATTGGCAATAGATGTTAGCTCAGAGCCGGTTTTCCTCAGCAAAAAGAGGAGGATTGGCACAGATGTTAGCTCAGGGCTGATCTCCCTCACAAAAAACAACAAAAAAAGTCACAATACACATACTTTTCTGGTGCACATGGTATATTTGCAAAGATAGACTATGCACCTTAAAAGAGTCTAAATCAATTTTTAAATATTGAAATCACACAGAGTATGTTCTTTGACCACAATAGAATTTAATTAGAAATCTAAAAAGTAAGATAACCAACAAATGCTCAAATATTTGGAAATTTAACAGCACTCATAGATGTTCATTGAGTAAAAGAAATTACAAAATATTTGGACTGAATGACCTCTAAATTAACATACTTTTATTGTAGTAAACTTACGTTACTTAACTATTTAGTCTTTTCAATTAATGACTTCCACTATCACATGGGGAATCTGAGCTCTCTTCACCAGCTGCCGCCCACCTCCACCTTTCTCTCACACACAAGCGTATTCGCAATAAAATCATTGTGTAGGCATACAGTTCACCTGGCTGGACTGTGTGTGACCTGTGATAAAGCTATGTGAATTTTCTTTTAAACAGTTAAAAACTCATATTCCCAGATAGTCTAATTAAGGAAATTTACAACCTGATTTTTCCACTAATAACGTTCTTGCAGCAGTCATCCTAGGAAGAACCTTAATGTAATGCGTACTTCAACTTACGTTGTATATCCTAACCCATTTAAATCAGAAACAGGCATAAAACAAATTGGGAAAATTAGTGAAAGATCTAATATTTCCTCACAAATTGAGAAAGAATTTAATTATATTGACATCCTTGAAATAGCCAGACAAAACTATTTCACAGCTTCCGGATAAGCTGCCTCAGTGAGAGAAATGGGCATGCAGGGTAGCCTCCACATTCTTCCTTCCACATGTTGAGAAGTAGGGGGTTGATTATATACTTCCACGAAACGGATCCTTTATTTTAATTTTATTTATTATTTATTTATTTATTTATTTATTCCCCCAAAGCACCAGTAGATAGTTGTATGTCATAGCTGCACATCCTTCTAGTTGCTGTATGTGGGATGCGGCCTCAGCATGGCTGGAGAAGCGGTGCGTCAGTGCGCACCCGGGATCCGAAGCCGGGCCACCAGCAGCGGAGCACGTGCCCTTAACCGCTAAGCCACGGGGCCAGCCCTGATCTTTTATTTTAATGGATGTTACAAAGACCATTTAAAAGGAGACAGTATGCTGTAGTAAAAGTGGTTCAGTTACAAGGAATCACAGAATGATAGAAAAAGCAGAATCGTTTGAAACAGAGATCTACAATTAAACTATGGTTTCAATTTTTTATTAGCTATAGATGATTTACCAACTTCTCATGGTTATTGTGAGAATTAAGTGAAATGTATGTTGTGCCTTGCACTTTTATGTTGTAGTCAAAAAGAGTAACTTTCCTCACCCTTTCCTTTCAGATTACTGTAATGGTGGATCTGTAAATGGTGGAGATAATAACACTACCTTATTCAGCAATGACACAAGGAAAAGACTTATTTGAGCTCCAACAATATTCCAAATATACAAGATAGATAGATATCCTACCTGGAGGTTACTGTAAGAATTAATTTAAATGATTTTTAAATTAAGCTAGAATACAGTAATAAACATCATACGTTCAATCAACAAATATTTGTTTGGTGCCTATTATGTGTCATACATATATCTAAGTGCTGAGGATAGAGAATTACACAAAAGGGACAAAGTTCCTTCTCTCATGTCCTAAATTTTACTGAATGAGTCTATAAATAAATGAGCAATATCTCTACAATGTAATGACAGGTCATGATAGATATGATGAAGAAAAATAAAACAGGATACTATTTAAACCTATTGGGAAGGTTTTTCTGAGGCAGTACAGAAATTGAATGTTGCAAAGGAATAAATCACACGAGTATCTGGGGGTGCACAAACTTTCTAGGCAGAAGGAACAGCAACTACAAAGCCTTAGAGTAGGAGTGACTGGGGTATTTTCAAGAAACAGCAAGGAGGATAGTATGATGAGAGCACAGGAAATAAGAGATAATACTAGAAAAGGATACAAATTGTATCATTCCTTGTAGGCTATAACAATTACTTTGGATTTATTCTAAATGTGATTCAGAAGCCACTGGAAGGTTTTGAACAGGGAAGTGACACATTCTGACACACACTTTTAAATGATTATTCTGGCTGCTCTTTGCAGAATACACTTTAGAAGTTGTTCAGTTTGTCCAAGTAAGAGATAATGACTTTGACTAGAGTGGATTCTGGGCAAGCAGTGACTTGGAGTTGGATTTGGAATACATTTTGATTGTATAGTAAACAGGAATTGCAAATTAATTGGATGTGGGACTCTACCCTCAAGCAAATGAGTGAATGTTGACATCATTTATTGATAGAGGTAATACTGAGGATGGAAGCAGGTTTTTGGTGGCGAAAACACAGAGGTAAATTTTCCTTATATTGAGTTTGAAACATGGTTGTTTTCTAAGTGAATGTGTCACATCAGCTGCTGGATTTATCAATCTACGTTGTAAGAGTGAGGGCAGAGACGGCTACACACATTTAGGATGCATTAGTGTTGAGACAGTATATAAAGTCATTGTACCACATGAAGCCACATAAAGAACAAGCATAAATGGAGGACAGAGAGGATCACAGACCTAGTCTTAAGTCTCTCCCAGCAGTTATCATTTAGAAAAATGTACAAAAGCCATGGTTGTGACTTATTCTTGTGAAAACTTTTGCTGAGCATGAGAAGAAGCATCCAGTATGATAGGAAGGAAACTAGGAGAGTGTTTTGTCTTGAAAATTCAGTAACAAGTATTTTTCGAAAGAAAGAATAATAAACTCTGAGGAATTATGCTGAATATTCAAATAAGATGAGGACTATAAGTTAACTGTCAGATTTGGTTATATAGAAATACTTGGTAACCTTGATTAGAGTGCTTTCAAAAGAGTAATGGGGATAAAATAAATGAATTAATGAATTAATGAAATTTTGTGTGGGATTTACTCCAAGGTTAGTTCCATAGTAGCCCTGCCGGCCTTAACTGGTTCAGTGTATTCTATTTCCCTAGCCACAGTGGATGGCTCCAGGAGGGGAAGTAAGCTATGCAGGGTAAAAGACAAGCAAGGTGGCATTTATTCCAATTTCTGTGAAAGAGAACCTGAGTCTCTTACTCTCAGATTTGTGCTGTGATTATTTGAGGGCTGCAACCATTTTTGTACAATGAGGGAACATCTTGGAAGTTGCCATGTGGATTGAGTATGGTGTGTGTGTAGGGGGAGGGGCAGGGAGCTAGCATATGTATTCTGAAAATTAAGCGTATTTTACAAAAGGCAAAGGTAAAAGATGGAGTGAACCTTGGCCCTTGTTGATATCATTTGAACTAGCAGATGAAGCTGTGTCTAACGATAATCCTACATCTGAGCTTTCACTTCTGAGTGTCCATAAATTCTTTCTTCATCTAAGCTATTCAAATTTGCCTTATATATCTTTGGAAACATAAAAAATTCTTAACTGTTACAAGAAGTTGTACTGCGTTTCATTGAATTAAACGTATATTGATTTTTTTTTATTTTCCTAGAGGGTGATAATATATTTTTCCATGAAAATAAGTGATAAATGTTAATTGTCTAGCAGTAATTTTAAGATGTCACACCATGTAAAATTAATTCCAATTTCTGAGGTCTTAAAATATAAAAAACTGTATGTTCTAAAGTCAATCAAATATGATACACAGTCAACATTTGTCATATACTAGAAACAAATCAAAATAGCATTTGAAGAGATGTATTATTATCCTCATTTAACAGATAAGAATATTTACCAAAGCTTACATAGCTCATTAACAGTACAGATGATCAATAACCACTTGGGAATGAATGATTCCATGAGCTTTGGAGACGATTGTGTGTATCTATCCCCTAGCAAACGAGGTATGGAATTGCGGATAGGACATTGAAAAGGAGGCAAGGAGAACTAGGAGTCTGATTAAATTAATTTAGGCAAGTGTGCTCCTTTTGAAATATACAACTACCAAATGAGACAGGTAAGCTTCAATTATACCTTACAGTAAACTACACTAATATAAACTGGGGCAGATCCTTTCAGAGAACACAAATTTGAAAGAGCATAACCCAGATGTGGAAGTTTTATCCGTGGAAAATGTATGGAAAAGTCAAGAGGACATAGAAAATTTAGAGGCAGTTAAGAGTTAAAAGTAAATGAATGCTAAGATAGTCAACACCAATTGGTAAACTTTGGTATGCAAATGTATTTTGTTTGGCTAATTCTTTAGCTAAAACAGTAGTTTAAAAAACTAGTTGATATCTGCTTCCATCAAGGTGTGAAGGATGTAAAAGATCTTCACATTTATGGTAATAGTAAGGAAATGCTGAAATAAAATTTATACATTAAAAATGGGAAAGGAGGGGGCCAGCCCAGTGGTGCAAGTGGTTAAGTGCGTGCACTCCGCTGCGGCAGCCCGAGGTTCGCTGGTTTGGATCCAGAGCGTGCACCGACACACTGCTTGGCAAGCCATGCTGTGGCGGCGTCACATATAAAGTGGAGGAAGATGGGCATGGATGCTAGCCCAGGGCCAGTCTTCCTTAGCAAAAGAAAAAAAGAGGAGGATTGGCAGATGTTAGCACAGGGCTGATTTCCTCACAAAAAAAAAAAAAAAAATGGGAAAGGAGAATAGTCAAGCATTTTAAGGATTTTGAACAAAGATTCTCAGTTGACACCGATACATGGATCCCTGGAACATCATAATCCTTCAGTTTACAGTGGGGACAAAGAGAGAGAAGGTTATAATGAATTTGTGTCTAAAATTCTTCTTATAGTGAGTCCAGTGACTCCACAGTACTAACTGGTTGTCATTTCCCTATTGTCTGAGCATACAATTGGTGGTGACATAATTGGCTATTGGAGTAACCCTTACATAGGGTCCTTGACCTATAGTGTCATCCACCAATTCAAGTTTAAGCATCTGAAATGACCAACCCTCCACTCCTAGCCAGGAGGGTAAATCCAAAATCATTTCTTATTTCAGGGGAGCTGTAAAGATTTAGGCCACCTACAAGATCTAAAGGGAGCAGGGGCATAGTCTCTACTATTTTCCATGTATTGTTTTAATTCACTAGTCTTATCCCTGCGGAAACTGAGTAGATCTTGGAGAATGACTAAAGACTATCACAAGGTCAACTAAATAAGAGGTCTAATTGCCACCATGCCAGATGCTATATTATTGTCGGGGCTAACTAGCAAGGCCTGCAGAGTACCAGCTTCCTCCTGCTTGCCCTCTGCCTCCCATCCTCTACCAAAATAATGTCCAAAGAGATCTGAACCATCTAGTCATATTGCAGAACATTACACTGGTCCGTTATATTAATGATATGATGACAGAGGAGGCAAGCAAGAAGTGCTTGGAGTGCTGGAGACAATGGTAAGCAACATGCACACCAGAGGGTGGGAGATAAACCCTACAAGGTTCAGAGACTTTCCACTTCAGTAACATTTTCAGAGGTTCAGTTGTCAGGAGTATGCCAATAAATCCCAATCCAAAATAAAAGACAAATTACTTCTTCTTACATCCCCTACTGTGAAGAAGGAAGCACAATGCTTAGTAGACCTCTCCATGTTCTAAAGGCAGCACATTCACATCTAGGAATACTATTTCTGCCAATACACTGGGTAACACAGAAGGATGTCATATGTGGTGATGACTGGAACGAGGAAGGGCCCTGCAAGAAAGGCAGAAGCACTGATCTGGCTTCTCAACCAAGGGAGCAGTGTGAGGCTTTCTTGGGTCTCTCCTATGGTCAAGAAAGTTAAGTGCATAGAAGTGGGGTAGGAAATAAATTGAGTCTGTTAAAAATGGCTCCAGTGACTTTTAGGGAAAGATTCTAAGACCTCTGTCCAGTTTTCCCCCTAGACATCTTGTCCTTATGCCTCTGCATAAAGAATAATAAAAAAGCACTGGAGAAGGAATACGTCCCATTTCATAGTTTTTAATCACTGTTCTTTGAAAAGTGAATTCACGTGTGATTGTTTTCTGGTCTTTCTTCACACAGTAACAAAAACAAGAGGCTCAAGGATGTCTTTCATCTGGAGAAGGTATGTTTCCTATTTCCCTTTGTTCTCTCACATTTGGGTGGCTCAAGTCAGATACCCAAATAGTTTCTAGCTCTGTGCTTGGTTAAATTTCCTCTGGTGCTGTCAAATGTATATTATAAATATTTTTCCCCAAACCACAGAGTTATGGTGTAAGACTTTGGTTTTTTGAAGCTTTACCTAGAGCAGTATGTGTTATTACATGGGTTTCAAGATTCTTAGATCTATCTATCAAGAGTAACAAGGTATTATGCCTGGTACATATGGTTGTATTAAATATGTTTCTTATTTTCTGAACTTTATGATACTTTGACATCTTGGCGACTTCCTGACCCAGGAGATACTGCCTCTCCCAGGACTAGCTAATTCCTAGAGACAGCAAATACTCCCCTCCTAGTGCACCTTTATAAGCAAACCAACCAATCTAAAGCCCATATTCTCTAATCATCTCCTTTATCGGGCCTTCACAGGGTTGTAACACTCCCTGCCAATATTTCCCTGCCCTAATCACCCCAGGCACAGGTACTAGACAACTCAGGACAGGCCCTATACTGCAGAGCCTGTTGCAATTATTCCAACTAGCCTGTCCTAAACCTGTTTAGCCTGCTTACTCTGCTTCGCCCATTCCTTCCCAGGAAAACCACAGCAAAGGCTCTGGTCCATGTCTTCCCCTCACCCTCTCTGCGTCCTGACCAACCCTGCTACTTCCTCATGTGGCCCTGTGTGGCGAGCCAGGCTTCCTGCCTCTAGGGAACTGTGAGTAAAAACTTCCTCCTTCATAACAGTGATTTCCACGTCTGCATGTCTTGCCATGCCTGATTAAAACAAATCCCAAGCACATCCATAAACAAGGGGTTATTAGATTTATCATACAAGCGTTTGAATTCCAAGATTCAGAATAAGTGTGTTATCTTGCTACTTGTTTTTCATTTCTTTAAATTGTTTTTATTTTCATTTTTATTTTTTTGTTTAGATAAATATATTTTTATATTACATAATTACGTACAGTAAAATACACAGAAGACTAGAATTTGATGAGATTTGACAAATTTATACACCCATGTTACACTGTAATCAAAATATAGAATATTTCCAGCATCCTGGGAAATTCACTGGTGCTCCTTTCCAGTAAATCCCCCCTCCCACTCAGAAGCAAGCGCTATTCGGATTTCTTCCCCCATGGGCTAGTTTTGCCTGTGCTTGAAATGGATACAAATGGCTATAAAGTATAGACTCTTTGCATCTGGCTTCTTTTGCTCAATATGTTGTTTAAAGAATCATCTATATTTTGCATATATCAGTAGTTTCTTTTTTTCTTTTTTACTTTTTTATATTTTGTGAGGAAGATCAGCCCTGAGCTAACATCCATGCCAATCCTCCTCTTTTTGCCGAGGAAGACTGGCCCTGAGCTAACATCCACGCCCATCTTCCTCCACTTTATGTGTGATGCCACCACAGCACACGGCCTGACAAGCAGTGTGTCGTTGCGCGCCCTGGATCCAAACCGGGGCTGCCAGCAGCAGAGCATGCGCACTTAACTGCTACGCCACGGGGCTGCCCCTATCAGTAGTTCCTTTTTATTGCTAAGATGTATTTCATTGCATGTATATACCACGGTTTGTATATTACTTGTCTTATTGATAAACATTGGCTTGTTATCAATATTTTGCTCTTAAGAATAAAGCTGAAAAATAAAAGAAAAAACATCATTAAAATGGCATGCAAAATTAAAGCTCAGGAATGAATTTAATGAAACATATACAAGACCTCAGCAAAACAGCATTGAGAAAAATTTTAATATACCTAAATAAATGGACGTTATGCTGTGGAAATGAGTTGGAAGACTCGATATTGTTATGTCAATTCTCACTAAAATAACCTATAGATTTACCACAATGCCAAATAAAATCACAGAAGTTAATTTGTAGAAATTGACAAGCTTGTTCTAAAATTTATATGGAAATGCAAAAGACATAGGATAACCAGAATAAACTTAAAACAGAAGTCAAAAATGTGGAGTACTTTCACTGCAGTAATTCTAGACTTACTATAAAGTTAAAGCAATTAAGGCAGTAAGGTTCTGGTGTAACTAAAGACAAATAGATTGATACATAACAAGAAATTGATTTTAGACAAAGAAATCAATACAAGTCAGTGGATACAGCAAACTTCATTTCTACACATTTTGTTGCATACAGTGGCAAATTCACATAGATGCATACCTCATATAATATGAAAACCTTAATTCAAGATGGATTGTACTCAAACATAAAATCAAAAACTTCAAGTTTCCCAGAAACAAAAATAGGAGACTATATCTATGACCTTAGGGTAGGTCAAAAATTTCTTAGGCAAAATAAAAAAGCGTGATTTTAAAATGATTCATAAACAACTCCAGCAAAATTTAAAACTCTGCTCTTCAAAGAACACTGTTAAGAAAATGATAGGCAGGTCGTACATGGGGAGAAAATATATGCAATACATGTATGACAAAAAACTTATTGTATAACTTCCACAAACAAGTAATTTTTAAAAACTAATAAAATGAGCAAAAACTGATGATTAGTGAAATTGTGCACTTTTTCTAACGTTTATTAAGCATTTGAAAATCCTCTCTGGTGAAGTATTTTGTTGTTAGTGTCGTTGAGTTGATTCTGACTCTTAGTGACTCTGTATACAGCAGAGCGGTGCCCTGCCCAGTCTTTCTGCACCATCCTCCCGTCTTCTGGTGCTGTATCAGCAGAAGAATAGGGTTTTCGTGGCCGATTTTTTTGGAAATGGGTGGCCAGGTCTTAGTATGTCTTAGTCAGGAAGCTGGAAGCTCTGCTGAAACTGTCCACCATGGGTGACTCTGCTGGTATTTGAAATATCAGTGGCAGAGCTTTCAGCATCGCAGCAATGCACAATCACCACAGTGTGACAGCCCACAGTTGCGTGGCATGGTTCCTTGATCTGGGAAACAAACCAGAGCTGCAGCGGTAAGAGCGCCGATATCTTAACCAGTAGACCTCCAGGGCTGGCTTTGTGAAGTATATGTATAAGTAACTTGACTATTTTCCAACTGGGTTGTCTCTTATACTCATTAATCAGAGTAATTTATATAGACTGGATACAGGTTTCTTTCCAGATATGCTTATTGCAAATATATTCTTCCTCTCTGTCAATTGCCTTTTAATGATTACTTATATCTTTGCATGAACAAAATATCTTCCATTATTCTCTGTGTATACAACCCCTTTCTTTGATCTAAAGCATACTTAATTCTTTCCACTATGAAATATTGCCTTATTTTTCTCATCTACTGTATAACAGAACTATGATTTTTCTAAATAGACCATTAAAAATGAGGATAGGTATAAAACTGTTTTGTAAAAAGAAGAGCATAATTTATTCTTGAAAAAGTTGTGATATTTTCAAAGTTCTCTGGATATTGCTACCCAAAGAGACTGAAAGTTGGGAGATTTTGGCTACACTTGTGAAGTCCCAGTAGTGTCAAGCTCCTAGACTAGAGAACAGAGTAAAACAGATACTACTACTACTTATTTTCTAAATTAATAACTATCTTAGTAAAAACAGTAGCAGAATGCAACTGCAGTGTATCAAAAAGTAATTAATATGTTACCTACATTGAAGTGTGACGGAATTGTTTTTCTTGAAAATTCATAAGGTGGAAATCCTAACCCCCAATATGGCTGTATTTGGAGATGGGGCAGCCAAGGAAATAAGAAGGTTAAATGAGGTCGTAGTGCCGGGATCCTGATTTGCTAGGATTCGAGAGAGAATCTTAAAAGCAGTCACAGAAAGATGACACAATACTTCAAAGGAGACCAATGGCTGAATCTCAATAGAAACTTAAAAAAAACAACAAAAAAAAAACTAACAAACAAACAATAGTTTAAAAAAACAGCTGACATTAAAATTTAAGCTACTGAAAACACCTTCTGGAAATGAAGGAGAACAAAAGGCGTTTTGAAAGTGACAAAATCAGAGAATTTCGCATTACAGACCTGCTCTACAATGAATACTAAAGGGGGTTAGGTAAAGTGAAATAAAATGATCCTAGGTAAAATATCAAACTACAAGAACAAATGAAAATCATTGCTAGAGGTAAAAATTAGAGTAATAATGAGTGAATAAGTGAAAACAAACTTCAATAACCTAAAAATTAGTAATGTCTTGTGAGGGTTATTAATATGTATCAGTATAATTTATGACACCAAGAGTGCAAAGGGCAGGGAATTATTTAAATTGGATTTAAATAATAGTCAATTTCTAGCATTGTTTAGTAAGTGGTAAAAATTGAGACAGACTGTAGTAAGTCTATGATTACCACTAAAAAAAGAATAAAAAAAATATGTAGGGCTGGCCCGGTGGCTTAGCAGTTAAGTGCGCACGCTCCGCTACTGGCGGCCCGGGTTCAGATCCCAGGCGCGCACCGATGCACCACTTCTCCGGCCATGCTGAGGCCGCGTCCCACATACAGCAACTAGAAGGATGTGCAACTATGACACACAACTATCTACTGGGGCTTTGGTGGAAAAAAAGGGAGGACGATTGGCAATAGATGTTAGCTCAGAGCCGCTCTTCCTCAGCAAAAAAGAGGAGGATTAGCACGGATGTTAGCTCAGGGCTGATCTCCCTCACAAAAAAAAAAAAAAAAAAAAATGTAAATAAATTATAATAAAGGAGAAAATGAAATAATAAAAATATTGAACAATCCAAAAGAAATCAAAAAAGGAAAAATAAAAGGTCAGAGTACAGGTGAAAAAAATGGAAAATAAAAAGTTTAAGATGGTCAATCTAAATCTAATACATTAGAAATTACATTAAATATAAATAGATTAGCACTTCAATGAAAGGGAAATATCATCAATCTGGATTTTTTAAAAAAGAAAATCAATGAACATGTTGTTTACAAAATACACCACTGCAAAATGACACAGAAATGTTGGATGGAAAAGGTTTGAGAAAGGTCTACAAGGAGCTCAAAAAAGTGTGAATAAACAAATTAAATGTTCTTGAGAGACAAAGAGACAAGGACATTAGAAGTGACTTGGATTTAACAAAAGGGATATAGAAAAGTTTTGCTAAATGGGAGAGATGAAACAGGACACTGGATACACAGAAGAGTGAAGATACGTGTGTAACCAGCATTCAAGAAAGTATAAGAGGGGACTGGATTTAGAGTTCAGTGGAGAGGTTAGCTTTTTATCCCAGCAGGAATATTTGATTGATATCCATTTGCATCATGAAGCATGAGACAAGTTCATCAGTTAAGAGATTCGCTCCGATCTCAATCAGCTGCTTGGGTGGAGGCATGAACTGGCAGATAATTGGGTACAACCTGAGTTGGAACTCTGTTACATGAGTGTGGTAGACAAAGGGATAATAGAGTCAAGGTATTTGCAACTGAGTGATTATAGATCTGAACCAGGGAATCTTAGCTGGAAAATAGAGAAATAAAGATATAATTGAGGGTAAAAGTGGCTGTAATTCTAGTTCTTAACCAACATACTACACATATTACATTGTAATAAGAAAAAACATTATTTTCATATACGTATGCAAAGTAGAACAGCATATATTGATCAAAATAAATGAAAATCTGTAATATAATAAAATAGATTATTGAGTATTACTCATTTGAGTAGCCACAAACATAACGCTTGAGTAAAAACATGCCTTAAATAACTTCTAGAAATGGGTCTAACTGCTCTCATTCACCTCAGACTCCTCAAGAATAAGTGAAGAATATCAATACCTGAACATTTATTTAATCTAATTTGTGAACTTTATTCATTTTTAGGTATTAAATAAATATATATTTTCATAGATAGTCCACTATTATCTTAAAATATTTGGAAACATTACAGGCTTTACACTAGTCTTAAAGATTTCCACCATTCAATAAATGTTAAATAAAGCAGCACTAAAAGTGCCTAAGTTAAAGCTATTTCACATCTTCCCACATAAAAATACTTGAATTTGTTAACATGACGGATTTGGTTAAATTTTTTAACAGTCTTGGTTTTGAAATCCTCAGAAGTTGTGATTTTAGCCACAAATATTTTTTTCCTCATAAGTTTATCCTTTTCTCCAGTGTTAGTTAAATATATTTCTTTATATAAACAAGACCGAGATACAAACATTGTTTATGAGATCAGACAATATTGAAGCCAGGATTATAAGAAAGAAAAAAAGAAGCACAAGTCTTCTGGTTATTTGAACATGCTGCTCACATCCTGAGAGGTCTCCCTTAATCCCAAATGTTATTTTGTAATCATATAATAAGTGTAATAAGCCAGTTATGGTTTTGTGATTAGAAATTAGTTTGCTAGAAAACAAGATAAATTAAACTTAAATTGATTGCTTTGGTCTTCAGTTGTAGTTTTTAGATTTAATAAATGTTTAATGGAAAAAAATGAAAGATTTTGGGTCTTATTCTTTTAGAAAATGCTTTAAAATATTGTGCTATGTGGGGATAGGACCAGTGTGTGAATAAAGTTTGATAGAAACAGAACCAAAGATGATCATCTGTTCTAAACCACATCACAAAAGGAAACCCAGAATTTGATCATGATAATACTGCTTAGGAGCACAGCCTTAGACTCTGGTTTCTGTCTAGGTTCCAGTACATACTAGTTGGGTGAATATGTCAATTTACTTTATTTCTGTAGACTTTACTTTGCTAATCTCTAAATTGGAAACAATGATAATGTCCATCTCTGATAATTGTTCTGACATTTAAATAAAATATTCCATATAAACTGTTTAAGGGCAGTGCCTGATTCCTAGTAAGAATTGTATAAATGAAAGCTACTTCTGCTATTACTATATTAGGATTAATTACATAAAGTTAATTTCTAGGTCTTAGACACTATCCTGGCACAGAGTATGAAAAAGTAGAGCCTTTGTTGACATTTTCTCTAAATTCATATTTAATTAAACAGTAATATGTTAGCTCAGTGTGTATTTATACTAGATTTTTAGAAGAATTGTTATATTTAAAATGACATGTCAACAAATTAAACAATCTAGAAATAAAATAAGTTATTGCAAACTACAAGTTTATTATAGTAACATTAAAAAAAATAAAATCTTCTCGGGGCTGGCCCAGTGGCATAGTGGTTAAGTTCGTGCACTCTGCTTTGGTGGCTTGGTGCTCACTGGTACAGATCCTGGGCATAGACCTACACACTGCTCATTAAGTCATGCTGTGGTGGCATCCCATATACAAAATAGAGGAAGATGGGGACAGATGTTAGCTTAGGGCCAATCTTCCTCATCAAAAAACAAAACAAAACAAAATCTTCTCATATTACCTTATAATCCTAGATATAATAGACTAGCAAACCAATATGTTTTTTATTGTTATAACTTACATACAAAAATTCAACCTAAATAAATGTACAGTGTGATAGATTTTTAAAAAATTGAATACAGTCCTGTAACCACCATCAAAATCGGTATACTTATAATATTTTCATCACCCTGAAAAGTTCCCTTGTCCCCTTTGGAGTTAATCCTTTTCCCTCAGCACAAGGCCCTGGCAACCAGTAATAAGAAATGCTTTTTAAAAAAATTTTATATATTGAGATAATTTTAGAAGTACACAATGTTGCAAACATAGCGCTAAGTTCTTACATACCCCTCACCCATCTTCCCCTCATGTTAACATCTTAAATAGTCATAGAATAATGATGAAAACTAGGAGATTACCCTTAGTATAGTATATTAAGTAATACAATTTATTGAAACTTCCCCAGTTTTTCTACCAGCATTCCCCCTCTCTTCCAGCATCTAATCCCCAATCCCACTTTGCGTTTACTCATATGCCTCATGCGAGACATCTTTGAGAACACATAATCATTCTGCTTCTGCTTAAACTCCCACTCGCTAATTTCAGCAGCCAGTAGATCAGTAGTTCTAGCTCATGGCAATCATTGCTGTGTGTGCTAATGGTGATTTTCTGTTTTCTTCATTCTTTCCCTCCACTCAAAGTTCCATGGAGAATAACATACATTTCAATTTCATTAGCTTTGCCAAACTAAGAAATATCTCATTTTATATACTTACATAATTTCTCATTTAACTTTATAATGTGTGCAGGTGATAAGAGTATAAAACTACAGTGAATTCAAAGGTCTAAATTCAGACTAGCTCAACCTTTTGCAAATAGGTGAGCAGAATAATCTGCCATGTTGTTGTCAATACTGTCAATCTTTCATGTTTCCAAAGGAGGTGGGGATTTATATCTTGCAAGCACTAATTTTTGCTAATCACTTATAAAAATAAAAATGCTCTCCATTCACTGAATGTATATTAAACGCCAAACATTGCACATGCCTTAAATACATATTTTTTCAATTTAACTCTCACAAGTAACAATTTATTGGTGTTACTTATTTACTTATTTATGTGTTACTTATTTATCAGTGAAAAATATAAGACTTACACATATATAAGGAGTAGAACATGGACTAAGTAACATGTCTTCCCAGAAACATTTAATGATTATAAAAATGCCTGACAGATTGCAATGGTGCAATGCAATTCTGATACTAACTGCTCGGATTTAGTGCATACTCCACAAATTAAGGACACAGTCCCCAACAGATTGTCCTCTCTTCAGGTACAAGCCACAAATTTGAGGACACCAGGCCACCCACATTTCTGACAAACCAGCTACAACTTTGGGAGTTCTCACAGCCCCTTCAGGTTCGATATTTTGCTAGAATAACTCACAGAACTCAGGAAAGTGCTATTTTCATGATTACAGTTATATTTTAAAAGACACAAATCAGAACTAGCCAAATGAAGAGACACATTGGCAAGGTCTAGGAGAGTCGGGAACTCAGAGATTCTGTGCCCTTTCCCATGAGATCAGGATGCGTCACCCTCCCAGTACATTGATGTGTTCGATAACCAAGAAGTTCACCCAAACTTCAGTGTCCAGAGCTTTTATTGGGGTTTCATTTTGTTGGTATGATTGACTGAATCATTTGCCTTGTGACTGAACTCAATATCTAGCACCCCCTTCTCCCTAGAGGAGTTTGTGTTGATATCATCTGGTTCACATCTGGTTGGTCTTTCTGTCCTTACCAGCCTCCATCCTGAGTAATCTCATTAGCATAAACTCAGATGTGGTGGAAGGGCCCACCATAAATAACAGACTCCTGTAACTCAGAAAATTCCAAAGATTTAGAGGTTATCTCTCAAGAACACAGAAAAAAGACCAGACATATTCTTTAATATACAATAAGATTAACAGAAGATAGCATCTGAGACAGAGATCTGAAAAGCATGCTTAAAAAATAACTTTGAGGGGGCCAGCCCGGTGGCACAAACGATTAAGTGTGCACACTCCACTGCAGCAGCCCTGGGTTCGCCGGTTCAGATCCCAGGCGTGCACCAATGCACTGCTTGTAGAGCCATGCTGTGGCGGCTTCCCATATAAAGTAGAGGAATATGGACACAGATGTTAGCTCAGGGCTGATGTTCCTTACAAAAATAATTAATTAATTAAAAAAAAATAACTTTGAGATGAATCACCATGGAGCTTAGGAGGCTAATGGCAAACAGATAATTTACCATTGCACATGTGGGTAGAGGGGGGAAAAGAGTAGGGGAAGCATAAAATTACAGATCGTTTTCAGAACCAGGAATTATGAACAAGACTGAACAGGTGTTCTAGAGTATAAATGCTATAATTTTCTCCTTACCTGAAAATTATGTAGACCAAAAATATAATCCAGCCTCCCAGATGACATAACAGAATTGTATCTCTAACTTACCAACACCCGGAAGTTTTGAAAAAAATTTAAGTAGTTTTGGAAAATATGAAAAAATAATGAAGTAATTCAATAAAAAAGTGAAGAAAAAGGTTATAAAGAAAAGGACTCAAACAAACAAGAAGTTGACATTGAAAGGGTATGCAGATAAAAAATAAAAAATGACTTTATTGTGATACCAGAAGGAGAAGCTTACCTTGGATATGAATATTCTACCTTTTGAAAAAGCAGCAGCCATTAATAAATATCAAAGAAAGTATTTGGTATCAGCAAATTATTCAGCTCCTAAGAAAGAAGATAAATATTATGCTGTTCAACCTATTTTCCTGTGTAATGGATGAGGAGAACAGGGAAGAGTCAGCGAACTTGAATTTAGATCAATAAAAGTAAAAATTGAAG
This sequence comes from Ceratotherium simum simum, assembly GCF_057802395.1. Lineage (NCBI taxonomy): Eukaryota > Metazoa > Chordata > Mammalia > Perissodactyla > Rhinocerotidae > Ceratotherium > Ceratotherium simum. The sequence goes on along the minus strand of NC_141901.1, from coordinate 63,436,489 downwards.
AAGAGAGAGAAAATAAATTTTTTAAAAATAAGCAGATCTTCAGGGGCCTGTGGGGCAATATTAAAATGTTTAATATCAGAATAATGGAAGGTTTTGGGGGAGAGAAAACATACTTTTCCTGCTACCCTTCTAAGTTCTTGGCTGAGACTCCCTGTAATAAAAGACAGATTAACAGGAGAAAAGCAAACAGAGGTTTAATAAAATATATACCTCCTGTATACATAGAGGAAAGCTGAGTAACTCACCAAAATGGCCCAAGCCACCACCTTAAATAACATGTCCAGCTGAAGACAAAAGATGTGCAGGGTGGGGGAAAGCCAGTTGTAAAAGGCCACCAAGAAAAGCCCAGTAAACAAGAGTAAGGTTGTTAAGGTGATTTAGGTCATTGCCATCTCCATTGATAAGAGTTTCTAGAGATTTAGAGTCATCCTTCTCTTCTTGGTATAGAGAGGAAAATATCTGTACAAATGGAGATTTTCCTTATAAATGTTAATGTCTCTTACAAAAGGATAACTTCTACTCAGTTTTCAGAGCTTTTCCTATATCTGCTGTTTCTTAAAAATATTCAGCCTAAAATAATCCTTACACCAAAGAGGTATATTTTGGGGTGGTATATTCTGCTCTCCTTCAGAACGATCCTAGGTGGTAGACAAGCACAAAAATAATGCCCATTCCTAGACCTTTCTGTTACAGGAGTGAAAGACAAACAGCTGAAGGAAGATGTGGGGAGTTATCTAAGCTATCCCATGGTATTGCTGCTTTAGCATCCATTTTGTTTGGTCAAGGGGCCTGCAGTGACCTTAACTTGACGCTAACCCATCAAGCAAGCACATACCCTAGACAGCAGCCTGCAGGCTCACAAGTAAATGTAAGTTTATGGTATGATTTACCCAACAGCCTTTGTGATCAACAGTCTCCCCTACCTCCCAATGTCTTCCTCTTTGCACCCCTTGGATAAGACCCCTATGAGACTTATCAAAAACCCCAATCCAGCCTTAGCCTGTGAATCCCAATGTACTGCACCCACAGACCTTAATAAAGGCATGTGCTCCTTCAAGGCATGCAGGATACTTCCTCCAGGATCTGTGAGTAATAAACTTCTCTATTTCAATTTCTCTTGTGGTCTGTTGTTGAACCATCTGGCACCCTGAGCGCCACTTAACAAGTGTTAATTTGACAAATTCTTAACAAAGAATTTGAAAATAAGAAAACAACCTGATCCCAGGTCCCAGAGCCCAAGCAAAGATTAGGAAGCCATAGAAGCAAAAGATGTCTACACTGGGGGAAGGGCAAGGAGTTTTCCTGCCCCCCAATATAATGCTTATCTTGTTCTGTCACAATGTTACCACCAAAAGGGGTCCTCTACTCACCACAAAAACAAGCCAACAGTCAAGAGGCACGGCGGTAGGAGAGAAAGTGTCTTTTTATTACAGCTTGCTAACAAGGAGAAAGATGGCAGACTAGTGTCCTAAAGGACCATCTTAAAACTACAAAATTTTGAAGCAGTTATATAGGGCAAACAGGCTGAAAAAGCAGGGTCTCAGAATGTGACCATCTGGTGTTGTAGTTCTTGAGACACCAGATCATCCCTTTATCTTGTCACCAGTGACGGATACCAGTGTAAGGCTCCTTACATCCCTGGGAAAACTTAAAGAACAAAGTTATTGCCTTATTGCGACAGGGCGGGTCTACGTATAAGCCAAGGCTACAAAAATAACAGAGCATGCATATTTCTAACAAGAAGTTACATACTTAACCAGGCTATGTGCAAACTAAAGCATTGCTGACACAATCTCGTGGATCAGGGTCATTTATAGTTCCAACATGGGTCCCCTCCACAAGATGTCTTCCCTTAAGCTAACCTATGCTAGCCATTGGTTATATTTATCTTAGCTATTTAGGTGGCGCTAACAACGAGATGCACACTGCTGCTATGGGAGGAGTAGAACCAAAAGGTCTCTGCCTGAAAAGGAGAGAAAAGAGGATTATACCTATGAGGCTTTAAAGTTGATATTCAGATAATACTAATTTTCATTTATTGAGAACCTTTGCAATGCCACGTACAGTATATTGAAATTTTCATGTGGATGATTTTAATTCATACAAAAACACAGGGTTAGATGTTATGCCATTTTGTAAATTGATAAGCTAAGGATCAGAAAGGATAAGTAGCTTTAAGGTGTTCCAATATTAGAAAAAGACAGTTGTAACTTGATTCTTGGTGGGTCTGGATTCAAAGCCCATGTTCTTTTGATTATTTTCTCCATGCCACCCTCCACCTCCTTTGATATAGAGTTGAAGGAGAGTTTTTCAAAAATGATGAAGAAAACTGAGTGTGTTTTTTAGCTTCTGGGAAACAGCAAATGGTGGAACCAAAAAATATAGAAACAGTATTGTAGAAGATAACCAGAGTGCTTGATATCATTCATAGTGGTAGAAAAACTCATTTTTATCAAAAGGTTAAGGACTATTGCTCAAGAATGATGGAAAAAACAGAAGGATATCAGGGGTGAAAAGTTAAAAATTGAAGTTCATTCTTCACAATCTTTATTTTCTCTATGAAATAAGTAGAGCATAGCCTAAAAATGATAGGCAGAGAATTGAATGGGAAACTGGAGAAAAGTGATGAAGTGGGTCTGTAACCAGAGGACCAGGAACAGAACTTGCCAAACCAAAATATGCCTCTTTGGCATAAGAATTATTTTAGGTTGATTATTTTTAAGAAACAGCAGACACAGAGAAAATTCTGAAAACCTAGTAGAAGTTACCCATTTGTAAGGGAAATTTACATGTGTAACAGCAATCTCTATTTGTAAGGTTACCTCCGTTTTTGTGCCAGGAAGGAAAGGATGACTAAATCTCCAGAAACTCTTATCAATAGAGAAGGCAATGACTTAAATCTACACAACTTTACCCTTGTTTAATGTGCTGACCTAACCTTAACAGAATGTTAAGACTATTTTTCAGGGGTGGCTAGCCAGCCAAGAGCACGCACAGAAGAGAAAATTTTGATCCGCCAATCAAAATTCATCCTGCCAGTACTTCCAAATACCAACCCGCCCTCCCTGATCCCTTAAACCTTACCCCATACCCTGGCTCAGGGAGACAGAGTTGAGAGCCTTCTTTCTATCTCCTTGCCAATCAATTGCATAATAAACTTTCTTCCCTCAAAGACCAGTGTACCACAGTATCAGCTTCTGTGTGCATCAGCAACTGGTCTCCTACTTGTTCATGGTTATGGGAGCAAGATTTAACCAAAAATATACAAAAGAATTGGCATTTGGCATGTGGTATTAAGAGTGAAGGGGAGCAGAATTTGCCACCCCAAATATGTCTCTTTGGCATAAGGATTATTTTAGGCTGATTTTTTTTTTCCTGAGGAAGATTTACCCTGAGCTAACATCTGTGCCAATCTTCCTCTATTTTGTATGTGGGTTGCCACCACAGCATGGCCACCAGTGAGTGGTGTAGGTCTACATCCAAGAACTGAGCCTGGGACATTGAAGCAGAGAGTGTCAAACTTAACCACTAGGCCACAGGGCTGGTCCCTGGGCTGATTATTTTTAAGAAATAACAGACATAGGAAAAGCTCTGAAAACTGAGTAGAAGTTATCCTTTTGTAGAGATGTTAACATTTATAAGGGAAATCTCCAATTGTACAGATATCTCCCACTCTGTACCTGGAAAAGAAAGATGACTCTAAATCTCTAGAAACCCTAATCAATGGAGAAGGCAGAGACTGAAATCTGCACAACAAATTTACCATGGCTTACTGTGCTTTTCCTGGTGACCTTTCATAACTGGCCTCCCCTACCCCAACATCTTCTTTTGTCTTCAGCTGGAGATGTTATTTAATGGTGACTTGGGCCATTTTGGTGAGTTACCCAATTTTCCTGGATATCTCCCATGTATACAGGAGGTATACATGTTATTAAACTTCTGTTGGTTTTTCTCCTATAAATCTATCTTCTATTACAAGGGGTCTCAGCCAAGAACCTATAAGGATAGTGGGAAATTTATTTTTTCTCCCCCATAAGAGTTATAGAGAGGCAATTCACTCACTGTGGCAGAAATGTCTAAGTCTTATTAGCAACTCACTACTGGCTTAATCCTAAAGCTTATTATTATTATGATGATGAATATTAAAATGATTTCCAATCTTCATTTCTTCAAATGCTGTCATGTGTTTCCTATGTGGTACATAAAATCTTCTTTCAAGCAATTTCCCATGACCAATTTTTGTCCATATTTTGAAAATAACTCAGCCTAAAAATATGAAAACTTTATGAAAGCATAATGTAAAATTAAAAACAAAAAATTTGAATTCTTACCACCAGAGAGATCCACTGTGAGAGATTTCTCAGCTCTTTACCATGTCAGTGAATTGTCCCGTCACATACCATTTGTACAGTCAGGAATCATTCTCTGATTCTCTCTTTCTCTTTTCCTTCTTTTGCTTCTGTCTTTTGTTTAATTTCTCTGATTTTTCTTTCTTTGGGGCTCATTCTCAGCTTCAGGTTCCATTTGTTGGCTTTTCTACCTGATGATCTGGTACCAGCTTATGGCCCCACGGCTTAGTAACCTCATGGCAAAAAGGATACTTTTTTTACGGATGCTTCAAATAAGATCTACGAATTGGATCTTATTTCATATGTAGCAGTGAATTTAAGTATCTGCTAGCAAATTAAAGTTCATATAGTTCATTCATGTAGTTCAGATGAGTTCTTCCAAATACGCTGAATAATTGCAACCTTAGAAAATATAGTAAATTATTGGTTCTCTTAATTCAGCACCCTTTTGACATCTAAGTGATTTTACATTACAAATAAAGGGTCATTTAAGCTATATTATATAAACTTGCATTGTTTATTATATTTGAATAATTCCTGAAATGGAAATTGAAAAAAAAAAATTTCAAATTCCATAGTCATTTGGAAGTGAAAAATCTTCTGAAGTAAAATTTGAAAAAAGTTAAAAACCAGCAAAAGCCTGAAAATTGTTGTTCCTCTATTTCTATTGCTCTCCTTAAAGTGAGAAATCAGATTAGGATTTGGAATCAGTTGGGAAGACTTTTAAACATTCACTTCCTTACTAACTGTTCAACATCTCCCTATCAATTTCTTGTGATCCTTCAATAAAATATATTTCTCTAGAAGAAGATATCCAGAATGCTATGAATATTTTTATGTAGGTAGGAATAGCCAATGGTTTGGCCTAATAGATAAGTGATAGGTAGAATAAAACTCAGCAGAAAAGCAGTAAAAAAGCGAAACTTCCTTCTATCTCACTATTTTGTAACTCTAAGTTTTCCCTCTGGCTTTGGCAAATGCAGTAGATTAGTCTTTTAACATTGTTCTTTCTTTTTTATTAATGTTGCTTTAGGGAGATTATTAATTTATAATAGGTAAAAAGAGAGAAAATTTCAAGACAATTTATACTCTAAAAGACACATAGACACATGGGAGAAAATACTAGGTAGAAGATAAAGTTAACAAGAACACAAATAGATGGTAAATTTATCACAGCCTATTTTCGAGGTTGTGCTGTGCAATTGTTAATGAGGTTAACTTATTGCATTTGTAGTGAATAACAATGATTTTGCTCACTTGGTCCTTCTTATCCATTCTTCTGGGATTTATGCCCTGTTTTGGAGGAGAGCTGCTTTGTCTCGCTTCTCATCCAAAGCCATATGTTCTTTATAAAAGTTGTCAATCATAGTGTCTTACTTCTCAGAACTAAAGATTGGGAAAATAAATTGATAAACATGTCAGGGGCCGGCCCCGGGGCTTAGAAGTTAAGTGCACATGCTCCGCTATTGGCAGCCCGGGTTCGGATCCCGGGTGTGCACCGATGCACCGCTTGTCTGGTCATGCTGAGGCGGCGTCCCACATACAGCAGCTAGCAGGATGTGCAACTATGACATACAACTATCTACTGGGGCTTTGGGGAGAAAAAGGGAAAAAAAACTGATAAACATGTAAGAAATTATAAAATAGTATTGAATGTATAAAACTAAAATAGTGATTATGTTCGGTTTGGGAAGTATTAGATTGGGGAGAATTAAAACTCTTGAAAACAAGAAAAAGGAAAACAGAAGAGTTTATCATCAGAAATAAATATAACGTGATTTTCATACTGTAAGCAAAGATTATAAAGACATTAATTAATGTTAGGATTTGACAGCAAAATCACTAGTCACAGAGATAGTGAAGAAAAGGAAAAGGTTAATTTCATCATTAACTTAGATGCTAAATTTCTAAATAATAATAACAATAATAAGGAAATAAAATTTAGCAACGTATAAGACATATTGCAATGTAGTTTTTCTCAAGAGCTCGAGCATGGCTTAACATTGGAAAATCTACTCATATACTTTATCACTGTAACAGACAAATCAGAAAAAAACAAATCCACGTTATATTAATAGATGCAGGAAATAGAATTGAATAAAATTCAACAATCCCTCAAAATAGAAAAAAATCACTTTTAATTAGAAAAAAAGATGAAAGCTTTCTTAATTGGGCAAAGAGTATCTACCAAAAAGACTATGAAATATTAGAACAACACATACAATGTAATGCCAAGAACAAGAAAAAGATGTCCGCTAGCACCACTTCTATTTAACATTTTAGTGGAAATTCTAGATAGTGCTTGAGAAAAGAAAAGAAATGCAATGCATAGTAAACGGAACTGAATAAAATAAACCATTGGCATCTTTTACAAAGAAAAATCCAAGGAAAACTATAGATAAATTCTGTGAAATCATCAGAAAGTTCAATAAGTTTATAGGATATGGAATCAATATGCTAAAACCGATAGCAAATTTTACAAGAGCAACCAATAAATAAACTATATAAATGAAAAGGATAGAATTTATAACGACACAAAAATTAGGAATTACGTAAGAATGAACCTAACTAAAATTAGACCTTATAGAGAAAAATATAAGAAATATTCAATGGCATAAAATAAAGATTAGATATATAAATGGGAAACTACATCATCTTCGTGGATGGGAAGACTCAGTATTATAGAAATGTTAATTATATCCATCTGATATCAAAAATCACTAAAAAGAAATAGAAATGGAGACAGTTTGACACAAGACAGATTGGTTGACAAATAGATAAAAAACATTTCCACCCATATGTGGAAAATTGTAACGAAAAGGATGGTAACAATCAGTGGGAATGGAAAAACTATACCATATAAAATGACATAAAAATAAAATATGAAGAAAAAATATATGATAATTGATTGTAAATTAATTATAATTATGATTGTAAATTGTGAAGTCACAGACCATTTGAAAATAAAAGGATCAAAAAAGTCAAGTCAAGCAAAAAACTGGTGTGAATATTTTAACATCATATAAAATGGACTTTCGAACAAGGATTATTACTAGTGGTATTGGAGGATGTTTCCAAAGCAGGCATAATGAAGAAAATAATAAAGATCAGATCAGAATGCAATAAAATTGAGAACAGAAAAGCAAAAGAGAAAATCAATGAAACATAATTCTGGATCTCAGAAATGATCAAAAAATTGATGAACGTATAACAAGACTGATAAAGAGAAAAATTTTAAAAAGACATAAATTAACACTATTAGGAACAAATGAGAAAAGATCACAACAGATCCTATAAATGTTAAATACTAAAGCTTATTTATGAAGAGGGAGGTAACCTGAATAGGTGATAATCTACTAAAGATATTGAATTCATAGTTAAAAAGTTCCCAACTAGGAAACTCCAGGAACAAATGGCATCGTTGTAAAATTCTGCCCAACATTTAAGGAAGAAATAGTACTAATCCTACAATCATTCTTTCAGAAAATATAAGTAGAAAGAATATTTCCTAACTCATTTTAAGAAGCTAACATTACCATCATACTAAAATCAGATAAAGTTATTTTAAGAAAAGAAAACTACATTTTATGTTTCTCTCAGGAATATAAATGGAAAACCAGTTAACAAAGTTGTAGCAAATTTAATTTGTTAATAAATGAAAAACATACTGTGACTGAAAGAAAAAAAAAACTTTGTTTTCCTTTACACAGCTACTACTACTCTTACCACTTCACTTCTGACAACAGATGTGTGGGTTTCTCAATACACCAAGCAATTGTCTGACTCCAACTGGGTGTCCTACAATTTAACTCAGTTCTAACTTTATCTACCTGCAGATAGCATCAGGCCTCACAGATTAAGGTCTCAGTCCCACAAGACTGCCCTCCCACTTCAGATGCCAATCACAAGTCCAAATTGTCACCTGTGCTTCTGAGCAACCTGCTACAAATTGGAGACTCCCATGTTCCCCTCCTCAGGTTTGATAATTTGCTAGAGTGGCTCACAGAACTCAGGAAAACAGTTGACTTACTAGATTACCAGTTTATTATAAAAGGATGCAACACAGGAGCAGCCAGATGAAAGAAATACATAGATCAAGGTATAGGGGAAGGAACACGGACCTTCCATGCTCTTTCCAGGCACATCAGTCTCCCAGCACCTTCGTGTGTTCACCAACCCAGAAGCACTTCAAACCTGGTAGTTTAGGGAATTTTGTGGATGCTTCATTCCATAGGCATGATTGAGTAAGTCATTGGTCATTGGAGATTAATTTAACCTCCAGCCCCTTTCCTCTCCCCAAAAGTCAGGGGATGGAGTTGAACATTCCAACCTTCTAATCCTATTATTGGCTCCCCTGGCAAATAGCTCCCATCCTGTTCTTAACTGGGGGCTTTCCAAAAATCACTTCATTAACATAAACTTAGATGTGCTTGAAAAGGGGCTTGTTATCAATAAAAAAAGACATCCATTTCCCTCTTATTTATTTATTTTTTATTGAGGTGACATTGGTTTATAACATTATACATTTCATGTGTACATCATTATATTTCAACTTCTGTATAGACTACATCATGTTAACCACCAAAAGTCTACTTTCAACATGTCACTGTACAAATGTCCCCTTTACTCCTTTCACCCTTCCCCTTCCTCTCCAATAACCACCAATCTGTTCTCTGTATATATGTGTTTGTTTGTTATTATTTTTTAATCTTCCACATGTGAATGAAATCATATGGTGTTGTCTTTCTCCATCTGACTTATTTCACTTAGAATAATACCCTCAAGGCGCATACATATTGTTGCAAATGGCAAGATTTCATCTATTTTATGGCCAAGTAGTATTCCATTGTATATATATACACATCTTCTTTAGACACGTAGGTTGTTTCCAAGTCTTGGTTATTGTAAATAATGCTGCAATGAACATAGTGGTGTATATATCTTTTCAAATTAGTGTTTTTGTGTTCTTTGGATAAATATCCAGAAGTGGAAAAGCTGGATCATATGGTAGTTCTATTTTTATTTTTTTGAGGAATCTCCATACTGTTTTCCATAGTGGCTGCACAAATTTACATTCCCACCAGCAGAGTAAGAGGGTTCCCTTTTCTCCATATCCTCTCTAACACTTGCTTTTTCTTGTCGTTTTTAATAATAGCCATTGTGACAGGCATGATGTGATGTCTCATTATGGTTTTGATTTGCATATCCCTAATAATTAGTGATGTTGAACATCTTTTCATGTGCCTGTTGGCCATCTGTATATCTTCTTTGGAAAAATGTCTATTCAAGTCTTATGCCCATTTTTTAATAGGGTTGTTTGTTTTTTGTTGTTGAGTTGTATGAGTTCTTTATATAATTTGGATATTAACTCCTTATCAGATATATGATTTGCAAATATCTTTTCCCAATCAGTAGGTTGTCTACAAATGGGACTATATCAAACTAAAAGGCTTCTGCATAGCAAAGGAAACCATCAACAAAAAGAAAAACAACCCATTTCACTTTTTTTGTTTTGGAACTATTTCAGGGAACCAGGAATTAACACTAAAGATTGTAACAAAAGATGTCCCTACAGCTCTTATCGCTTAGGAAATTGCAAGGGTTTTAGGAGCTATGTGCCAGGAACCGTGGAAGAAGATCAAAATATTTCTTATTATATCACAATGTCACAATGACCAAGTAGGGTTTATTCTAGAAATGAAAAGTTTGGTCAATGTTTGAAATGTCTGTAAATATAAGTCACTATAATAACAGGCTAAAATGAAAAAACAAAACAATATGATCATCTCTATTTATGCATAAATGTATTTGAAGAAATTCAACACCCACTCTTTGTGAAAACTCTCAGGAAATTAGGATTTGAAGAGAATATTCTCATTCTGATAGTCTGATAAAGAGTAAGTACAGAAAACCTAAAGTTTATATAGTTATCAGTAAAAATTTAATTCTTCCCCTGCAATTTTGTGAACAAGTCAATGATATCCACTTTCACTATTTCTATTCACCAATATACTAAGGACTTATTGGACTTAACCAGTACAATAAGATAAGATAAAGAAGTTAAATGCTTACATATGGAAAGGGAAGAAATAATACTCTCTTTCTTCATAAGCAGTATGATTGTCTATTTAGAAAACTCCACAGAATCTAGAAAAAAGCTGCTAGAACTAAAAAGTAGCTTAGCAAGCTTGTAGAATGAGATAAATATACAAAAAATCAATAGATTGTTGATATACTAGTAATGAAAAAGTGAAAATTGAAATGAGTACTGTGTATAACATTAACGAAAAACTTGAAATATTTAGGCAAGAAGTCTCATAAAAACGATATTTGTTTGCCAAATACTGCAAAAATTAATGACTGAAATCAAAGAAGATCTAAAAATAGAAAAATGCACTGAGTCCATATCAGAAGACTCAAAGTTGTCAAGATATCAATTCTCCCCAAATTTATCTGTATGTATATTGCAAGCTCAATCAGAATCCTAGCAGGATTTTTTTGTAGAAATTGACAAGATGATCCTGAAATTTGTATGAACAATGGGCCTAGAATAGCCAAAACAATTGTCAAGAAGAACACATTTGGAGAACTCACATCATCTGATTTCAAGGTTTAATATTATCCTCGAGTAATCAAGATAGCATGGTGGTGTTGTAAGAATAGGCATAGAGATTAATGGGACAGAATAGAGAGTCTACAATTAGACCTACAAGAATATGATTGATCGATATTTGACAAAAGTGCCAAGGAATTTCAATTTTAAAACGATTATTTTTTCAACAAATGGTTCTGGAATTGTTGGACATCTACATGTAATGATACCTAGTTGGATTTTAAATTTTTCTTCTATTTTTCATTTTAATGACAGGTAAATCATTTTATTTACAAGAAAACTTTTTTTCCCAAGTAAATGTTGTAGATAAGAATATCCTGTTTTCTGCCCAAACACCAGAGAAAGATATTGGGATCCTGTATACTTCAGTTGTTAAACATCTGGATTTTACATTGAGCCATAGTTTAGCATACATCTTGGCTCTACCACTCAATTGCTCTGTGACTTTCAGCAACCGAATTAAACCTAATCTCTGCTAAATTTGTTTATTATATGCAATTAACAAAAACTATTTGATCTGTTTGCTGCAAGGATTATATTAGCACAGTGCCTGACAGTAAATGATGATTAAACATAACTACTATTATTTTTGGTAGAATCTCCAAAACACTTTGAAATTTTGGTATTAGAAAATGATAGTTGAATCTATTTATTATTCATAGCAAGTAAAACTAGAACCTTTCAATGATCTTAATTTAATCTTTGCGCTATGAACAAAACAATTTCCTTTCCTGTTCTTTTAACTTCATAGCAATCATTTATGTTAAGTATTATTATTCTTATCTTAGAAATAATGAATCTGAGGTTCATAGAAGTTAAATTACTTACTTACAGTAAACACAATAAGAGATTGTCAACGAAAGGGATAGAATTTGGATCTATTTTTAAGCTAAGGCTATCTTTATTTTACCCCATTCTTCTTCCTTTAAATACAAAGATTAAAGTAATGCCTTTAATTTGTCATTTCATAAAATATAATGAAATAACAAATAATGGTCATCAAGGTTTTAAATTGACATTTAAGATTTTAAGTTATTACTTACCAAAGTAATTTATATTCTTATATATCAAATTTTTCTGTGAAATTTTTAATGCTACTGTGCATCTTTATTATCTTCATGTGTTCTGTAAACCAAATTTCTCCAAAAGTGAAATAGAAAGCAACATGTAACCAAATAATCACCTTTACCTGCGTAACAGCCAGATATATTTGATTGGATATCCCAAATGACATGTTTTGTGTCTGTAAGACTGTGAAAAAACTATATATTTAATCTACTCTGTGGGCATAATAACATAGCAACAGTACAGGTTTTAACAGCAAAGGAGTTTTAAGCGTATTGAAAATATTCTATGAGAGCTTCTAACATCTATGAATCTCAGGAACTTTTTAGGCTCCTTACATTCTTATCAATAAATTAATAATTATCAAAGCAGAAGCTATGATCTGAAAAACGTCACACCTAAATGATTTAGGAATCTGGCAGCAGTGTAGCAGAGCTACCATCAATTTCTTTGCCTCTGTTAATTGCTTGTTAAACTATATCAGATATTCAAGTCATTGTTAAAGAAACTTTTAGTTATAAATTTTCCTATCTGTTTTTATTACAAAGCATTGAAAAGTTGAATTCCTGTTAGAGAAATTGACTGAATTAACTTGTAGAACAGCCAACTGAAAGGATTTTATCGGAATAAAAGATGCTGGTCACATGTGGCCATCAAAAATTTGACTCCTGAAAACAAATGTCTTGATTCACTAGCATTACCAAAGAAATATAGAGATTAAAGAATCAATCCATTCAGGCAATTGACACAATTCAATTATTTTTTTCTTAAATGTTATTGAATTTTGAATGGTATTTTCTTAAAAAAATACCTGAGTCACTTCCCTGTCACATTGACAACAGACTCCTATGTACTTGAAAAAACAAACAAAAAAAAATGAAAAGTAGGGGCTGGCCCACTGATGTAATGATTAAGTTTGTGCACTCAGCTTCAGCAGCCCAGGGTTCACAGGTTTGGATCCCAGGAGTGGACTTATGCACCACTCATCAAGCCATGCTGTGGCAGCATCCCACATACAAAATAGAGGAAGATTGGCACAGATGTTAGCTCAGCGACAAACTTCCTCAAGCAAAAAGAGGAAGATTGACAACAGATGTTAGCTCAGAGCCAATCTTCCTCACCAAAAACAAAACAAAACAAAACAAAAAGCCTTTTTATCTCTAAGGATAAACAAAATGCCAAAGAAATAAAAGGTCTTTGTTTTACATCAATGCAAGTAATCTATATTATACAAATGTTAAAAATCCTTTCCTAGCAAATTTATTGTAAAACATGAGCATAAATGCAGCTGGGCTTTATTTCCTTAATTAACATAAGAAGTGCAGTAAAGATCAGTATTCACAGAGAACACCTGCTTTTTTCACTATCCACAAAAATTAGCACTTTCTGAATCATTTCTAGTTAAAGTAGTGGTATGAAACACTACAATACAAAATGTTAAAAGAAATCTTTAGAAATGCATGCCCCCATTTATTTAATGCATATCTTTTAAAATTCACTTTTCTTCCTGAGTTATAGAACATTTGTTTCTTTCTGCACAACATTTCATCATGTGGTGTTCTCATTGCACCGTTTCTACTGAATGAATATTGAATAGCAGTTGCAAAGCTATTTTGGGGGAGTTCTAGTTTTGAGCAGACAATACAATCCCTAGAAAAATGTGCTATTACAATCTTGGAATGAATTGAAATGTGAATATCTTTCACATTTTTATGTATTTAGACCATCCTTATAATGTCATGTTAATTGTGGAGAACTAAGGTGGCATGAGAAATGATTATAAAGCAAAAAAGTTAGAGGAGATGATAGAGAGTCTTTGGCATATTGAAGAGAAGTCTATTGCTTTTGGAAGAAATGTAGAAATCACTTAAAAATTCCCTGCAATAATTTTAAACTCATGCTATACTTGTATTCTACGAAGTGAATGATTTTAAATTATTATCTCCAATGCAATTTATGAAATGATGTACCAATTCAATGCCTTTGTATAAATATATGGGCAGAAATACAAGTTTACTCTCTTTTTTTGAAAAAATCTATAGGAATATTATCATATATATAAATGAAAATGTATCTTGTATATGTACTTTCATCTATGCTATCATTTATTGCTATTACTATAGGAAAATTTATGAAGTGATATGTAACCGTATGCTGTCTACTTTTTAATTGCATCTGTAAAATTGTGATTTTAGTTGCTACTTTTGCCAAATTTGGTTATCAACTTGTTGCATGAATTTGTGGAGGCTTATCTGGAAAAAAAACCAGCATGAAATAGCTAGCAATAGTAGCATGGCAGTGAGTAGCGTTTATAAAATACCTGATATGGTCAAGTTAACTAGGTAAAATAATGGAGCAAGAGTCTTATATAGACCACACACAATAATAAATGATACAAATATTAATAGTGTAACTAAAGTTCAGAGTAAGCTAAGCTAACTGTGGGTTTGCAAAATTTCAATGCATTAAACCGAAGTTCCTAGAGAGAAGTGTGATAATTCAAAAAGCTAATGATGTGCATGTGTATGGTGGGGAAAGTATTATAGACATAGGAACCTCATGAGTCCAAATGGAGAATTGGAAATCTGTGTCATTACTTAGAGGGAGAAGTAGAATCTTTTCGACTATCATAGAAAATTCATATAGAGTCAAGTTGGGGCTATTGCATGCCACTAAAATTTCATTATTTCAGTCTTTGCAGGCAAACTTGGGTTTCAATATTAGTACTAACTTGGCAGTAGAAAACACACCAGATAGAAAGTTGGAGAGCATCGATGTACAAACTAGTCCAATATTGCCAACCAAACTTTATTTTTATTCCAGAACTACTCCACTTTAATTCTTATTGACTTGTTTAATAGTTTATTGATCTGTTACTTTTCTGAATTCCCTTAATAGCGTTTCACTGATCTTATTAATTTTTTTCTATTTCATACACATCTCATTGGTGTCATAGTTCTTGATTAAAGATGGGGTGGGAGAGAAAGGTGATAGAAAATCATGCTGGAAAGAATAACATAGAGGAAGACAAAATACCTAGATTTGCATCCCAGGTTTGTCTTTTCCTATCTGTGGTGTTAGAAGATGTTTCTTCAGATATTGGGGCCTCAATTTTCTTATATGTAAAATGAATTTATGTCACTGATTTTTAGCAGTTTATCAAAAAGATCTAGATTTTTAGATATATCCTAAGACAAATCTTAGAAACTGGCGGCTGTATAAGTGGACTGTGGACTCTGTTTCCTCTATCAGATTCTAAATTGCCCCAATTTAAAGAAACAGCATTTTAATACATCAGAGACCTGCATAGGGTATAATTTCAAAAACAAGTTCTCTGAGTGGCATCAGTGAAAACGGCAGAGTAGGTAGCACCTAGGGCCCCTCTCTCTACAGAGACATTAAGAGGACAGTAAAACTATCAGAATAAACCTTGTAAGACTCTGGAAAACAGTCAAAGCAACCAAGCAAAAACTGCTCAAGCAAAAGACAACTTAAAGACAAGTGGAAAGCATTATGGCATTTTTGCTTGCCGTTGCTCCACAGGCCTCCCTGGGTTTGCGGTAGTCTTAAACACAGCAGCTTGCATTCCCAGGCTGGGAAGCCATTCCGTGTATCTGCAGGGAGCATAGCAGACCTTATTATCAAGAAATTGTGTTTGTCTGCAGCTGAATGACTCAGGAAAGACACTTGTCTTTGTTTTGCCTAACTCAGGACTCACCAAGTGTGGAAAAGTGGCAGGTATTTCTCAAAAACATTGTAAAGCAAAGAACAACTTGTAGATGCCTAAAGCAAAAGATTATGGTTCAAACAAACTGTGGAGCATGGAAGGCCTGGAAGGAAAAGCTAGGAAGAGAGTTTCTTTGGGAAATTAGGGCATTGCAAAGTACTCACATGTTCTGGGCAATGTAGAAAGTCATGTTCATGCCCAGGACATACCATATGCTCAGAAAAGACTTGAGAAGACCCTAAGCTTTCACCTCTGACTGACCTTTAGGCTCAGTGCAAGCAGGAAGTGAAGGTAAGGCAGAATTGTAAACAACCTGGCTAAGAATTAAAAGAGTAATCAATGCAGAGCAAATTTGCAAAGACTATGAGAGATGTTTTCTCTTTCTTTTTTTTCCTTTCCTTTCCTCTTTTTTGCGGGGACAGGGAGGATTCTGGTATTCAAGAAAATCTCTGTCTAGCTGAACACAAGCTAGTGAAAAGAGACTTATACACCACATATGACAAAGAATACACAATTTACAAAAGTACTTTAGAAAAGTCACTAAATGAACAAACATCTACAGACCCGTAGAAAGCAATACAAACAAACAGTAAGGAAGGAGAATAATCTTATTTCCAGAGTTACCGCATTACAATATTTGAAATTACAAGCTCTCAATGAAGAAATAAGAAGTATGCAAAGAAATAAGAAAGTATAACCCATTCACATATGAAATTAACAGAAACTATCCTTAGGAAGTATACATATGGGACTTACTAGACAAAGACTTTAAATAAACTATCTTAAATATGCTCAAAGAGCTAAAGGAAACCATAGACAAAGAGCTAAAGGAAACCAAGAGAACAATGTATGACAAATAGAGAATATCAACAGGGATATAAATTATAAAAAAGAACCAGACAGAAATACTGAATCTGAAAAGTACAATAACTTTGAAGACAGAGCAATTGTACTTACTCAGTCTGAGGAACAGAAAGAAAAAAGAATGGAGAAAAATGAGCAGAGCCTAAAAGATATGTGGGACACCGTTAAACATACTAACATACACATAATAGGAATCCTAGAGGGACAGGAGAGAGAGAAAGGGACAGAAAGAATATTTGAAAAAATAATGGTGAATAAATCCCTGGATTTGATTTAACACACACACATATACGAATCTATACATTAAGAAAGTTAAGCAAACTCCAAGAAAGTAAACTCAAAGAGATCCATACCAAGATACATTATAATCAAATTGTCAAAAATTGCAGAAAAAGATATAATCTTGAAAGCATCAAGAGAGATGCTACTTACCAGAGATACTTAATAATATTAACACCATATTTCTCATCAGAAACCATGAAGGCCAGAAGTGACCAGGATGACATTTTTAAAATGCTGAAAGGAAAAACAAAAAACAGAAAGATCTATCAACCAATAATCCTATATCTGACAAAACTATCCTTCAAAAATGAGGGATAAATTAAAACATTCCCAGACAAACAAAAGCTGAGGGAGTTTTTCACTAGTAGACCTGCCCTATAAGAAATGCTATAGAGAGTTCTTCAGGCTGAAATGAAAAGATAATAGACAGTAACTCAAAGGCATATGAATAAATAAAGAACTCTGGTAAAGGTAACAATATAGGTAAATGTAAAAGCCAGTATTATTGTATTTTTCACTTTTAACTCTTCTATTCATATTCTATATGATTTGAAAGACAAATGCATAAAACAATAATTATAAAGCTATGTTAATGGGCATACACAATGTATATTGATGTAAGTTGTGACAATAACAACATAAAGTGGGATAAGACAGAGACACATAGGAACAGAGTTTTTGTATGTTATTGAGGCTAATTTAGTATCAACTCAAGTTCAATTGTTATAAATTTAGGATATTAATTGTAATCCCCATGGTAACTACTGCAAAAATATCTTAAAAATATACACACAAGGAAAGGAGAAGGGAATCAAAATGGTACATTACACAGAATTGTAGTATAGAATATGTTCACTAAGTACTTTGAATTTTTCCAGAACTCACTAATAGAAAGATAATTTGAAATTCCCCACACATGAGGAAATTAAGCTACACATTTTTATATACCCTTAGGTCAAAGTAAAAAAAATCATAAGTCAAATTAAAAACTATTTTGAATTCAATGCTAATGGAATTCTGATACCTCAACACTTGTGAGATGCAGCTAAACCAGTGTTCAGAGGGAAATTCATATTTCTATATGCATAATATGAAAACTGATAGAAGCTTGAATAAAAATATAAAAATCTCTACCTCATCAAACTGGAAAATAAAAATAAATTAAACACAAAGTAAGTGGAAGTAAAGATATAGTAAGATAATAGAGAAATCAATGAAATAGAAGGAAAGGTACATTTGATAAAATGAATTCAACTAAAAATTGGTTATTTAAAGAAACTAATACATTTGACTTACCTCTAGAAAAACTAATCAAGAAAAATAGAAAAAAGATGTTTTATGGATATCATGAAGAAAACAATGACATTGCCACACATACTCAAGGTATTAAAATGATTAGAATTGACTATTGTGACCAATTTTTGATAATAAATCTTCATCAGGTTAGAGTAGTAATGTTTTTTTTAAAGACACAAAAAGCATTATCCACAAACTGAGCCTCACTAAAATTAAAAATTTCTGCTCATCAAAAGACAATATTAAGAGTGAAAAATGAAGCCACAGATAGTAAGATGATATAATATATCCTAGGCAGGCCAATCTAATTTTAGGAATGGGCAAAATATTTGACCCGGTATTTCACAAAAAAGAATGTCCAAAAAGCACATGAAAAAATGTTCAACATTTGCAAGCAAACTCAAACTATAATGAGATATCACAATCTCACCTCCAGAAGGGCAGTAGTTAGTGCTGGAGAGGGTAGTAACTAGAAGGAGACACAGTAAGTAAGCTAGGATGCTGGTAATAGTGGGCTTCCTCATCTGGGTTCTGATTACATGGGTGAGTTTATTTTGTGAAAATTCATTGAGCTGTATAGTTACAATCTCAGTATTTTCCTGTATTATGCTATATTTCAAAAACCTACATGAGGAAAAATAAAAAGAAAATGAAGAGTCAAATAGAAGACATTTTGATTTTATCTTCATATTTGCACCTACATATCTTTTCCAGCTTGAGTTTTCTTTTTTTTTTTTTTTTTTTGCTGAGGAAGATTAGATCTGAGCTAACATCCATGCCAGTCTTCCTGTACTTTGTATGTGAGTCACTGCCACAGCCTGGCTGATGAGTGGTGTAGGTCTGCACTTGGGATACGAACCCACGCAACAGGGCCACCAAAGCAGAACATGCCAAACTTAACCACCACACCATAGGGCTGGCCCCCAGCTTGAGTTTTTTAGGCTGTGAAATGTATCTCAACATATTTATTCCACTGGTAACAGCCTTCTTTTTCAGTGTGCTATGCAAATATTTTCTTTCTAAAACGCATTTTTTTTTGTTATTTCAAGGAATGTTGGGTTAAAGAGAGTAAGGCTGATACACAGTCTGCTTTCTTCATATAGTAGTATTACTTTTAGACCTGGAAAAAAATAAATGAACAAAATAATTGTATAATAATTATAAATAATTGTATAATATTTACTGTTTTTTATTTTTGTATAATAATGTTTTTTGCTTATCGCTATCTTTGAATAGCATAAGGCTCACGGAGATCTGAAGGTAAAATTGGTATTTAATGTTTTTATAAGTTTGGTCATTCACTTTTTTCCTGCATAATGAGAAGAAGTTATCAGATGAAATCTTGAACTTCTGGATAATTTCGTCACAGTCTCTCCAGCTTGATGAACTAACAGGTCCCTACATATATTCAAGTTTAGCCAGCAGGGTACACTGCTTACAGAAATAATAGTAATTCAACACTGTTTTTAAGAAAGAAAGTTGTATGTATTTCTAAGTATTTAATAGTATGGTAAATGACATATGCAAGTTGTTTTAAAATATTTTTTAAACATTCAAACACTAATTAGAACGTAATATTGTCAAGTGTTGGTAAAAGCAAAAATTTTCAGAGCTCACAAATGTTTCACTAATTCTATTTTCTGACACTTATTTTTACCACCTGGAGGAAACTATCTTATGGCTTAAAAAAATCCTGAGTCTTGCTCTGAAAAGTTTAGGGAAGGACAAAGTAAAAAGGGTTCTAGTGATGGTAATATTTTTTCTTATACCAAGCATAAGTCTACTATTTCTGTTCCGTCAAGAGCACTCCCTACATCCCCTCATTTTTAACACTGTGGTTTTTTATTATTACTACAGTCATGTGTCACTTAACGACGGAGATACAGTCTGAGAAATGTGTTGTTAGGCGATTTCATCATTGTGTGAACATCACAGAGTGTAATACACAAGCCTAAGTGTATAGCCTACTTCACACTTAGGCTATATAGTACCAATTTTATGAGATCACTGTCGTATATGCATTCCATCTTTGACCGAAATATCTGTTATGTGGCGCATGACTGTATTTGCTATTTTCACAAGCAGTTATATTTGCTCTATGATAAACGTTAATTGATAATTTAATAACGAGTTGGTTAATTAGTTAAATAATTATTCCACCAAGTAATTAACTATAATTTATTAGTTGATTTTGCAAATGATAGCTAATGGAAAACCTTAGATCTCTCTGGAATAAAATTACAGAATGGTTATAACTTTATAGCTATAAGTGAAGATAAACTTAAGAAAGTAATAAAGTTGGAGCTTAATTACTGTATCTTATAGAATTTCTTCAGTATTAAGTGATTCCCACCATTTTACTACAACTGGAATAAACTACAGTGCTGAGAGTGGATACAATATTTGTAGCATTGTGTGCTTCTGTGCTGCGTACCACAGTCACGGTCCCACAACGGTATTCTATCTTTAATAGAAGAAGCAATAAAAAACAGTATTCTAGAAGCTTTAGTCTACTAGGGGTCAGGTTATTTGGAGAAAAGTTGATCTTTGTCTATAGACTTGCACTAGATGTTTTTTGTTTGTTCATTTTCAGGATCCAAAATCAGTGAGAAACATTCACAAAGTAGTCATTAAGTAAGTTTGGTTGTGTCTTCAGTCTTTGAGATGTGAAATGTATAATGAAAATAAAACTTTCCTCTGTGGCCCCTATGTACCTATCCAACATCAACAACAGAGGAGAGGAGGCAAAGAGTAGAGGCATCCAATACCTATTACAAAATTCAAGAGGATATGAAAATAGAAGTAGTTAAGAAAATAAATAAATAAAGGAGGTAGACTGATAAAAGGAGTTAGAAGTGAAAAAAAGTTATAAAATCCTATACATTCATTACTGATTAGTCAAAGTTTAAATATTTAACCAACTAATATGAAAATAAAAACTTGATTTATTGCACGATTATAAATGTTTGTAATATGGCACAGCACTACTTTATGGCTTTACTTCAACAAACCATAGTAAAAATTCTATAAGCAAGATTCAGAGGCAGAAGTTATCCTCTTAGGATTTCATATTTCAAAACATTTAAGGAGACTTCTGCCTCTGACTAAGATGGAGTAACATGGACCAAATTTACTCTCCCACAAGAAAAAATTAAAAATCCACACAAAATGTAGGGAAAAAATGGTTTTCATGACAATGGACATCAAGCAGGAAAGTAACCCCTGAAAGATGGGAAACAAATGAGCCTATGACTGCCCCATCTTTCTGCCTGAAGGAGAATCCCCTGCCTCAGCTTTGTGAGGGGAATCCTACATCTGCACAATTCTTTCAACTTTGCCTTGTTCTATTGGCTAAAAGCAAGTCACAGGTCTTGCTCACACAACAAGGGAAGGGGATTACACAGGGTAGGAATCATAGATGCCATCCTAAAGTCTCTCTACCACAACTATGAACAACTTTGTGCCCATAATTCAACAACTTAAGTGAAATGGAAAAATTCCTTGAAAAGAAGATTTTCCCCAAGTGTTTAAAGCAGCTGTATTTATAATAGCCAAATACTGACAAAAGACCAAATGTCCATCGACAGGTGAATGGATAAACAAACTGGTATATCTATACAGCAGGATACTACTAAGCAATAAAAAGGAACCAACAGCCACATGCAACAACATAGATTAGTCTCAAAATAATTATACTGAGTGTAAGAAGCCTGAAGAAGGAATCAGTCAATGGCCCAAGTGGAAAAAGTAGCATAAACCTCCAAACTTGTTTCAGTGCATTTTCTTCCTCTTTGTGATCTTGGCATCTCAAGGCCTGGCTGTTCTGGTCACTCTCTACTGTCTTTAAAGAAATTTTTAAAAATTCTTAATACTTATTCAGCTTTTCTAGTTGTTATTGATGGAATGGTTGGTCTGCCATATGCTACTGTGTCATAGTCAGAAGTGGAAGATTGCCATCTCCCAAACGCAGAATTTAAAAAAGAACATAATATCAAGATTTGTAAAAAGTAATACCACCACCTCTAATTTGTATTTGAGCGAGTATTAATGAAATATTCTTTTTCCTTTGTTTTTACTAAATATATATTTTTAATTTATGAAAAATCGACAGATTTGGAGTTTCCATTTTTTGAAGCATGGGAAATAATTGTCGAATGGGTGTAACATACTGCTGCTATGATCCCTTTTGGTGTTTCCACCAAAGATTGCTTATATTATGTGTGTCTAATAGAGCCATACATGTGTAGCTTTTTAGAAAATTCTGTGTAATCAGGTCACTGTTTTAATTATCATTATTAACAATGTTTTTCTGACCTGATAGAGTTAAAATTAAGATCACATATTTGAGAGACAAATTACTTCAATCAGATCACATGATTCATATCAACAGGATCATGGCATTGGTTTAAATTGGTTAAGTTTATAAGACTAAAATAAAGGGAAAAAGATATGATAAAGCAAGAAGAGAGACAGCAGAACACAGACAAAATTGCAGAAGAAATGCTGTATATTGCAAGATAGTCATTGGCATTAAATTATTTAACATTTATTGACTTTTCCTGAAATTTGGTGCTTTGCATTCATCATATAATTTAATCTATATAACAAACCTAGATGTTAATTATTAGTAGTAAAGATTTGTAAATGAGGAAACAATCTCAGAGATCAATAAATAACACACGGCAGAGCTGATATTAAAACACAATTCTGACTCTTGGCTTCAAGGCATGTACTTTTTTCTTTTTTTTGTTTTTTAAGGTAGTAAGATGAACACTTAACAACTCCCCGCAGATGTAACCAAGAGAGTGCATGTAAATGAATCCTAGGGAGTTTGGAAATGCACCAAATCCCAACCAAGTACTGAGCTGTTGGCTCAGAAAGGTAGGGCTGCATGTGACTGCAACTGAGAAATTTCAAACACCACCCATTCATTTATTCGTTAGTATTTATTGTGTCTTGCTATGAAAGGCATATGCTCTTAAGTATTAAATTGAACAGCCCAAATTTAGGTACTCAAAGGGAGTGTTTTTCAAACTGTTAGTAAAGTCAGTAAAATTAATTTAAGGAGATGTAGGATCTTAATGATTCTTAATTCTTCTTAAAGAAAAATAATAAAATTTTATTAATATTAATGAAAGTGATAGAATAGATAAAATAGCATGGAATAAATTATATACAAACTTATTTCACCTAGTAAAGGGTATTTGTGTGTGTGTGTGTAAGCCTTTGTTTATGCATGCACATACACACTCATATGTGCTGCATCACAATGTAAAATGTATTTTTTCTTGTGTTTCTCAGTCAAG
Organism: Ceratotherium simum simum; assembly: GCF_057802395.1. Taxonomy (NCBI): domain Eukaryota; kingdom Metazoa; phylum Chordata; class Mammalia; order Perissodactyla; family Rhinocerotidae; genus Ceratotherium; species Ceratotherium simum. The sequence continues at coordinate 63,412,987 of NC_141901.1, read as the reverse complement.
AAGATTGAAAGACACCATTGCTCTAAGGAACAATGGAGAATATTCACTCAGAAGCAAGAGTCTACAAAATTTAACATTCAAGGGGCATACTGGTTAAGTTAGGTACACTCTGCTTTGGAAGCCCAGGTTTGTAGGTTTGGATCCTGGGCACAGACCTACACCACTCATCAAGCCATGCTCTGGTGGTGACCCACATATTAAGTAGAGGAAGATGGGCATGAATGCTAGCCCAGGGCCAATCTTCCTCAGCAAAAAGAGGAGGATTGGTAACAGGTGTTAGCTCAGGGCCTATCTTCCTTACCCCCCCCCCCAAAAATAAAATATAACATTCAAGTACTTTATGTTACATTGTAGAATAGACTGAAAATAAGAACCTTAGAGCATAACTAATGATCTAAAATGATGAAATTTTCCCTGCTGTAGTCTAAAAAACAAATTTAATCATATTGTTTTCAGCTACCTTAATAATCTGGCATCAAAAACAGAAATTTTAAAAAACTACTTCTTTGTTTTGCCTTTGTTTTTATAATTACTACTAATAAATATTTGTTATTTCTTATGGAAACAATCCTAATCAGCCAATCATTCCCGCTTTCGGCCTCTTTCCAAGAAGCCAAGGACAAGCTATTATAGATGGAATAGCTTAAAGCAAATTTGATTGTTATGATCTCTTTTACAAAATCCTTACTTTATTTTTTTAAGGAATCAATGAAAGAAAATTTTCCCTCTGTTCCAAAGCCCTCAATTGATATTATTTTTTCATACCCGTGATTTAGGGTTTTTGGGATTTGAGCCATTTCTGATTAAAATTCTTCTACTGATCAAGGTTGGCCTTAAAGCTTGATGCCTTGCATATTTGTTTACAAATTGGCAGCATTTCTCTAATGAGCTGTGAATCTTGGGACAATAATATATTTATTGGGACCAGTAGGAATATAGTAACATAGTCACATCATGAAAAGTATTTATTACAAGCTGTTTATGGCGCCATAAACTTTTTATTTTTTACTATTAAAGTAGGAAATAGTTGTCTGCAGCAGGACTTTGAAGTAATAGTGCTTTCATATAGGACACACTGGCTGTATTATGTATAGTATTTTATCTACATATAAAAATATTTAACATTTAAAAAAATCTGTCTTGGATCACAAACAACAGAATTCACGACATTCAAGAGAAACCTTAGTGGAATAAATTATAAAACAACATAGTCATAATACTGACTCATTAAAAGAGAGGGATGGAAGTGGAAAAGTCTGATTTATTGGTCTAAACAGAAGTTGAAGATGATAAAAGACTTAGTAAAACATTTACTAATATAGATCTCTCATCAGAATATAGAAATTAAATAGCTTGAAATTTTGGTATGTTTTTAAATAAACAATATCATATATTTATAATATTTAACATAAACTGTCAAATTAACAGTGGCTTAGAAAGTATCATCTTAAAATAGTTCTTGAACCTGGGTTCTCTCATCTTTGGTGTTATCAAATATGGTTGTGTGGACTATACATTGCACAGGGCATGTAGCTTAGGGGATGTGGGGGTGGGGTGGTAGGGGGTGGGATGAAGTCAAGCTTCCCTTTGACAAAAAAGAGTGATTTCTTTTAAATTTGCAAAACCTGTAGACTGACAGAGGCCTTGCACAACTTCTTTTTGCTAGTCTATATGCTCTTCTACCCCTAATCTTATGCAGCCTACTGCCGGATACAATAGGGTTAAGTGGAAAGACATTACTCTTACTTAGCATGACCACTTTTGCAGGAGGGCTACAGAAAAGGTCTTAGGGTAGATTTGTTATAACACAAGTCAAAAAAAGCTTGTATTTTTAAAAATTATTTATATTATCAATACATAAAATAGTTGTAAATTTAGTTTTAAGGTATATGGATTTGCTTTTAAGAAAGAATTTTATTTAAAAAAATTTTTTTAAATAGTCTTTTGTTATGTCCCAGAACATAGTAAAACCAGTTTTCTATTCCAGAAATTGTTTAAAAATTATATTTCAATTTTTATTCATTTTAACACCTCTTATCACTGTCAAAATTATATGATCAAGGTAATTATAGTCTAGATAACCACAAATAATTATAGTTGTTTCATTGGATTATAAATACTTATGAAATTTACATCTTATATCATATTCCCTCTCAAAATATAGATCTCCCTTATCTGTAGCCTGGCAAACAAAATTTAAATGCAATTAGATTCTTCTAACTTTTCCATATTAGTGAAACAACGTGATCTTCACCTATGTAGTTTATTTCCACAGGCATCTTCCCAAGTCCATTCTACTTTTACCAATCAGGCCTGCCATTCATCCCATTTTTTATTATGCCTTCCACTCCAGATAGGACATTCCATTCATCGATCCACAGAAAACTCCCTTGTTTTCTTCTCATGTGACTCTACAACCTGTAAAACCTGTAAAAACATCCTTATACTATATTGTTGGTGCAACTACAGAACGTATTGGGGAGTAAGTGTGCACTGTTGGTATACATGGCCTGTTTTGATTTGTTTGTTTATTATTGTTTCTTGGAGAGAAAAAACACAGCAGAAAAGTAGACAATACAACAAACGCTCATTTCTCTCCATCCAAAATCACAAATGCTAATTTTTTCCTTTTACACTTGTCAACCTTCAAAAACAGAAACCAGTTTAAGATTTGGGATCAAAGAATTGCAATTCGAGGAGTAGAGATTCAGGTAGAAACTCAGACAACGTCCGACTAGGGAGTAAAAGTCAGGGGCTTTTAAAGGCAAAGAAGGGAGGCTATATTACAAAGAACTTTAATTGGAGTTGGAGGCAGAAGCTAGTCTTGGCTAAACATTGATTATTGATTCTATCTTCAGAAAGTCCACAAACATTAGCCTTTGTGATCAGGATGTCTGTTCTTCTGCTAACTTCTCAAACAATTGCTTTTAAAACAATTGCCATTTTCGCCCAGTCCAAAGGTTTGGCCCAGTCCATGGGTCAAGACAGCAAGGCAGTTTCTCTGGAAAGGCAGCTCTGACTCCACTTTAAAATGGCTCAGCTAAAGTCAATTTTGACATAATTTTAGCCTAATTCTTGATTAAAAAAAAAAAAACAGAAAAAACCCAAACACAGATATATTGAATTCCATTTTAATCAGCTCTCAAAGGTAACTACCATTTTGAATTTGTTTTGTATTTTCTAGTTTTTTAACCATGTATTTCTGAAATTGGGATATGTACATATGTAATTAGAAAAGGGTATCAAACAACAACACGTGCAGTTAAAGAAATTATTGCAAAGCGAACACTGTGTAACCATCTCCCAGGTCAAAATATATAACATTGCTAGAATCTCAGAAATTGTTCCCAAATGTCCCTTACCCATAGCATCTCACTCCTGATAAAGTACCACTACTCTGGGGCATGGCCCTGTGGCCGAGTGGTTCAAGTTCCACACACCCCGCTTCAGCAGCCCAGGTTCACCGGTTCGGATCCAGGACGTGGACCTACTCCACTCACCAGCCATGCCGTGATGGTGTCCCACATGCAAAACAGAGGAAGACTGGCACAGATGTTAGCTCAGGGCTAATCTTCCTCAAGCAAAAAAAGAAGAGGATTGGCAACGGAAGTTAGCTCTGGGCAAATTTTCCTCAGCAAAAAAAAAAAAAAAAACCACTGCTCTGAACCCTGTGGTAATCAGTCTCTTGCGTTATTAAGTTTAGCCTTCACCTATGCATTACAAACACCACAGTTTAGTTTTGTCCAATTTTGAAATTTATATCAATGGAATCACACACTATATGTTTTATGCGTCTGGCTTTCACTTGACATTATATTTTTTAGATTCAAATACACAGTTTGTCCATTTTCTTGCTGTATTGTATGCCGTTTCATGAATATACAATTTAATTCTTTATTATTGGCAGAGATTTGGATTGTTTCCATTTTTTCTCAATGTGACCAACATATATAACCTAAGGTAACGGAGCATGCATTTGTCTACAGTGTATACTTGGAGTGGAATCACATTTGATAGGATATGTGGATTTCTAACTTGAATGGAAAATTCCAAACTTGTTTCCAAAGTTGATGTACTATTTTACACTCTTACCAAGAGTATATAAAAATTCCATTGCTCTACACTTCTGGAAAACATAGAATTGTTTATGATTTTAATGTATTGCCAACTTATTACAGTGAGTGTATAATGGCATCTAGTATAGTTTTATTTTGCATTTACTTGATTGTTAATGAGCTCAATTGCATTTTCATATGTTTCTCCTATAAAATTCTCTGGAACTTTTTTTACAAAGTATTTAGATTTTTATTCATTATTCTATTGGATTATTTCTCTTTTACCATTAATTTGTAGCATTTCTTTATATATTCTAGATATTAATCCTATATTTGTGTTATGTACTATAAATAACTTCTGCTACTTTGCACCTTCGTTTTTAATAATCTCTATAGTTTATTTTTTATACATTTACATACCACGGTTTTTCCATAAATGAACGATATCCCTGATTCCCAAGCTGTGTCCTGAGGCACTCCAGGACCCCACATTGAACTCACAGGGGTACTGCAGGACATTTTAGATTTTCAAGGGAAATTCAGTAATACTGAACATCTGTAGAACAATGTGTAAAATGTTTTCTTGAGGAAGTTTACAGTTTTCACATTAGATTGTGTTACATTCTTTTAAATGATAACATATGTTTGTGAAGATAGGTTTCTGATCTTTTCTGTGATCAAAAGGAATTATCAGTCTAGACACAGACCTTAGATCCTTTGCAAAATTAACTCAAAATCAATCACAGGTATAAATGTAAAACTCAAAACAATAAAATTCCTACAAGATAAGATAAGAGAAAACCCAGATGACCTTGGGAATGGTGATTCCATTGGGACCTTGGGAATGGCTTTTTAAATACACCAAAGGTATGATCCATGAAAGAAAGAACTGATAAACTGGACTTCATTAAAATTAAAAACTTCTGCTCTGTGAAAGACAATGTCAAGAGAATTAGAAGACAAGCCACATACTGGGAGAAAATATTTGCAAAAGACACATCTCATAAAAGACTGCTATTCAAAATACATAAAGAATCTTTAAAACTCAGCAAGAAGAAAACAATCTGATTAAAAAATGGTTCAAAGACCTTAACATACATCTCATCAAAGAATATATACAGATGGCAAATAAGCATGTGAAAAGGTGTTCCACATCATATGTCATCAGGGAAATGCAAATTAAAACAATGAAATATCATTACACACCTATTAGAATGGCCAAAATCCAGAACCCAGCAATACCAAATGCTGATGAGGATGCAGAGCAACAGGAACTCTCACTCATTGTTGGAGGGAATGCCAAATACCACTGTTACTTGGAAGACAATTTGGTGGTTTCTCACCAAACTAAATTTACTCTTACCATATGATCCAGCAGTCATGCTCCTTGGTATTTACCCAAAGGAGTTAAAAACTTCTGTCTATATAAAAACCTGCACATGGATGTTTATAGCAGTTTTACTCATAATTGCCAAAACTTGGAAAAAACCTTTAAATGTCCTTTAGTAGATGAATAAACTGTGGTACCTCCAGACAATGGAATATTATTCAGCACTAAAAAGAAATGAACTATCAAGTCCTAAAAAGACATAGAAGGAACATAAATATATATTATTAAGTGAAAGAAGGCAATTTGAAAAGGCTATATACTGCGTGATTTCAACTATATGAAATTCTGGAATAAGCAAAATTATGGAGACAATAAAAAGATTAGCGGTTGCCAAGTGTTGGGGCAGGGGAGAAGGATGAATGGATGGAACACAAAGATTTTTTAGGGCAGTAAAAATACTTTGTATGATACTATAATGATGAATGTATGTCATTATACATTTGTCCAAACCCATAGAATGTACAATACCAAGAGTGAACCTTAATGTAAATATGGACTTTGGGTGATTATGATGTGTCAACATAGGTTCATCAACGGTAGCAAATGTACCACTCTGGTGGGGAATGTTGATAACAGAGGAGGCTATGGATGTGTCCGGGCAGAGGTATATAGGAAATCTCTGTATCTTCCCCTCAAATTTGCTGTGAATCTAAAACTGCTCAAAAAAATAAAATCTTAATAATAAAAAAATCTTTTAAAAAGAAATTACCACTCAAAAAAAAATTTTGGGAAAGGAAATGAGGGTGGCAACATCCAGTCTAATTCCAAGGTTGAAAAGTAGTGCAGTAACAGATACACACATCCCATTAATAAGTAAGTGAGATTATTTAAGAATGAAATAATATTTTTCAATTTATGCACATTTATTTTTCAAATAGCCACCACATTTTTAGGATATAAGCACTTATTTTTTTGAATCTAACTATTAAATACAGAATGGTTGAGCATTTCTTTTGGCCTATGGCTGTCATGAAAAAACTTGAGACCCTCAGGGCATCATGAACAGAGAAATTTTAAGAACGTCAAGAATAATAGTGTTGCAGTAAAAAGAGGTTGTAATTGGTTGGTTTGGGGAAATGTACAATTTCTGTAATTAAACATGTAACTAATAAGCCTGGGAAACTAAGTTTGGAACCTGAATGCCTCCTTTTCATATTGTGTTTGGATAAGCCTTGGTCTCATTACCTGAACAGAGGTTTCAATATGGCTATTTCTCCGCTCAAGTTGACTCAAATTCGTGACCCTAAAATTTTATTCCTCTTAATTAAATAATTTTTAATAGATCATTTAAAGAGTATCTTTAAATAAAATAATGATAAACGCAGTTTACCTGTTTCCTCTCAATTTCCTGCTTTAATTATTGTAATTAGTAGCTCTTTCTTCTTAATGCCACACAGATGTAACAAGTAACCTTTAGCCATTTTGATTATCTCTATAAAATTTTAATGATTAAAACTTGTTTTGATAGTTTATCAAATCTCTGAGCATTCTGATTTTACAGAATAATAATTCCACTTTTTCTTAACCTATATGGAGTTATAGTTACTGAAATCAGAACGGTGGAAAATTAAGAAAATGTTATGTGTACCACTGCACTTCTTTTCTCTGATATTTCAAATTTTTTCTCTTCTTTACCTAGGAAAGGAATGAGCAGAAGTTCTATCCGGGACAAAAAATACCAATGGTTTCATTAGGTGAAGCTATTTTTCCTTTCATTTTTATACAAGATGCACAGAAATATTCTCAGACCCAATCATACTCGTTTTGAACTTTATATATTATACCTTTATGCTTTAGGTCAATTTTTTTTTTTTTTTTTTTTACAAATTGTCTATTAACTTGCAGTTGACATTATTGTGTCCAAAATAAGCAAACTAAATAGAATACTAAAAATGTCTTTGGAACAACTTTATGAATGTAATTTCTTTCACACAAAATGTTATACTATACAAAATATATTTACACTATTGTCTCATTTGAAGCTCACAACTATTCTTTATTTATCAAGACAAAAGAAAAAAACAAACTCAAATAGATAAGGTGATTTTCCAATATTCACCTTGACATTAGGGGACAGAAATCATATTTTAAACTAGGTATTTTAACTCAACATTAAATGTCCATTCCAACGTACTATGTCACATCACTTTTTTATAGAAATTAAAAAGAAAAAAAAGGAGCTGGCCCAGTGGTGTAGTGGTTAAGTTTGTGTGCTCCACTTCAGCGGCCCAGGGTTCATGGATTCAGATGCCAGGCATGGACCTACACATTGCCATCAAGCCATGCTGTGGCGGCATCCCACACACAAAATAGAGGATGTTTGGCACAGATGTTAGCTCAGGGCCAATCTTCCTCACCAAAAAAAAAAAAAAAGGAAAAAAAACGTTCACAGGTTCTGTTGTGTTTTGTTGTGTTTTTCTCAGGGAAAAAAAAGACTTTAAAAGAAAATCCTAAGCTCCCTAAATAATATTATTTGCTTCTCCTTTCCATTGTAATTGTGATTTTTTCCACCTTTTGTCCTTTAATCTACTTTAGCTGATTGGAAGGTCTTTTCAATACATATGTGGAGTTATTCTATAGCAGTGGGATCTTCCAGCCATGATCTGTGGGCCTCACCTGGCTTACAATCTGTTTTTGCAACCAAACTTTTATTTGAACACAGCTCTACCCATTCATTTACATAATGGCTGCTTTAATGCTACAAGGGCAGAAGTGAATGATGCGACAGGGACTGTATGGCTTGTCGTACAGAAAACAATATCTGGTCCTTTAATAAAGAGTTTCTTACCTCCTGTTCCTTAGTAATTAATGTGATCAAGCAAAGTCTACTACACTTCTCATTATTAAACCCAGGTTGAATAAACAAGTGAGAAGAAAGCATTTAAGTTGGAGCCATGGCTTGCAGAGGCCAGAGTATATTTTGTATGTTAAAAAGAGTGAATATTGACTCATAAGTTTAACATTAGACTCTAACATTTTTACTTCTTTTATTTTCTTGTTTGCTTTCTCATAAACTTTATGACTTCATTAATAGATAAAATAGTATTTACCATTAAACCCAGGTCTTTAGGAAATAAATTAGGTTAAAAAGGAGGGAGAAAGAGTAAAGTATTCCAGGCAGAGGGAACAGCCTATGCAAACTCATGTGGAGACGAGAGAATATACAGTTGATATTGCTGAAGCAAAGGGTGTGTAGGGAAATACTTAAGGTCATAGCATAGAGATTATGTGTAACCTCTCTGTATATTGTGGGCTGAAGACAACAATAATTTTTCAGCAATTCTCTGCATGAGTGTGAGCTTTACCTTTCCCATTATAGAATGGGCAGGGTATTGACTGCTTGTGAATGATAGAATATAGGAGAAATGACACTTTAAATTTCTGGACCTATCTATAAGAGACTGTCAGTTTCCACACCCTGTCTCCTGGAATCCTCCCTCTTAGGATCGGCTGCCATGCTGAGGAGCCCAAGCCACAAGGAAAGACACAGGGGGTTGCTCCAGTCAACAGCCCCAGCTGAGCTCCTGGCCATAGCCCCAATAATGACTTCTAGCCGCGTGAGTGAGTCATCTAAGACATGCAGCTCAGTTGAGTCTAGTCTTTCAATGACTTCAACCTAAGCTGTACTTGACTGCAGTCACAAGGTCTCTTGAGAGACTCTGAGCAAGAACTATCCCATTGAACCCAGCCAACCCGTAGAACTGTAAACAACAATAAGAAATTGTTATTTTAAGCTTCTAAGATTTGATGTGATGTGCTGTGCAGCAACAGATCATCAGATCATTGAATGTCAAAATATATTCATAAGCAGCTGATTCATGGGTCTAAATATTTTAGGTTATTGAAGAGATCACCAAAAGAGACACTGATAAATTTGGCATAACGAGTATTACTTAAGCTGTGGTGATTCACAAGCTCCAGAAGCTTGTAATGGGAGGAAGAAATAACACTTACTTGATTTTCGTCTCTGATCTTCTTTGTGATGACTACTCAGTTCTACATGATTTCAAAACACCCACGTTATAAATTAAATTATACTTTTCTTCCCTACAATGAGACTCAGTTTAACAAATGTAAAGAAGAAAACTGAAAAATGAATAAGACACAGTGGATTGTGAATTCCTATTTATATTTTACCCAAATTCTTCAAGGCTTTAAATAAATATGCTCAGTTGACCGACATTTACATGAACAAAACCCTTAGTAGATCTTGATATTTAGACAATGATGTTGAGAAACAGTCTTATACCCTAAACTAAAATCTGAAATCAAATTACTGAAGTATAGAAATCGTTAACATATTTTATTAAAATTGAGTGCTTATTAACAGTTTATCTGAGAAAAAACAATAAACTGATTTGATGCTGAAATATCTCTATGTAAATTTATCTGTAAATGGTGGTTTTCTACAAATGGCTTTGTAGAATTTAAAAAAATATTTCTGGTAATTTCTTTATTGATCATTTTATTTAGTTTAAGATTATATCACTGTGAGTCAGGTACTTTTGTTCTCTTCAGTATTTTGATCAGAAATATAGGTAGCATCCTATGACACTTTTCATTTCCTATGTGTGTATTCTCTGAATAATTTGACTGAATTTGTGATAGAATAATCATCACTTGGCTGTACTTCTTTGGAGCTGAAGATGAGTGATACAAAAGGACAAACATTATAGCTCTAAGATAGTTTTATTGCTAGATGGTCAGGTTGCCACTAACTATAAAACTTTGTAGCTATTTAATACATGTTTAATGAAGTTTATGGAATTTATGTGACATTTGAGCTATATATTTTGGTATGATTGGATCCCAATTAAAAATGATTTCCTGACTTAAAATTGTGAATGAAGTTAATTTTCCCTAATGACCCCAAATATAAAGAAACCAGTGAACTTTGCTGGTGTCCCTGTTCATTACTGAACTGTCGGTATCTACAACATGATTTTGTAAAACATGAAGGTACAGCTATGAGCTTGTGATGTATTTTATATATCAAGTGAGAATATTAATGTAAATGATCTATTTATCAAATATTCTAAATCCTTAATACTTTGAGGAGAGTTTTTGGGGGATTTTCTGCCAGAAATGATAGAACTCTACCCCGAATATTTAGAATTTAAAAAACCCAGATCATCAAAGAGCATTCTCTAATACAGAACAAATGAGAACTAGAATCAACTAAGCAAAAGTAAAATATAAAAATATTAAATATGAATCTGCTATCAGATTATATTAGTAAGTTATTGTTTATTTTCTTAGGTTTTATAATGGCATTATGGTTATGTAGAAAAATTCTTATTTTGAGGAGATTCATGCTGAGATTTTTAGGGTAAAGTATCTTGTCTGTAACTTACTTTTAGATGACTCAGCAAAAAATATATATATGAGTGACTATATATGTATATACTACAAAGGTTAACATATTTTCAATCTAGGTAGTAGGTAATATTTGTGTTCATTGTATCCTTCTTTCAACTTTTTTATGATTAGTATTGTTATGAATAAAAAATTGAGAGAAAAATCTTTTTGACAAGACCCAAACAGAAGTCTTTTTCTCATTTTGGTGAAAATTAATTGCTTTATTTTTTCAAGTGAACTATTTTTTAAAATTCTTCACTAGAAGTACTGTTTTTCTCCTTCAAGCAAATGACATTTAAAGAAGCCGTAGTGAGGGAAGGCTGCTGGGCATTTGCATTCCTGATATCGCAGGTGGAGCAGCTAGATGTAAAACGATCAGATTACATCAGAAACTCCTCATCAGACTATAAATTTCAAGTTGGCAAGAAAAACACTATTTTCGTTCACCACGATATATGTGCTAAATCTCCAACACTTAGTAGGTCCTCAGTAAATATTTGTTGAGTGGATGAAAGAAAAAGCAATTCTTTCCCTAGTTAACCTCCCTGATGCTTCTTTCAGACTCTGCTTTAAGCCTATTCTGCTTGAAATACAGAATTTTGTTCATGGAAGTTCTCACAGTTCCAGATCCCACCTAAAGTGACAGCCCCTTGCAATTCATTTGAGTTCTGTGATAAATTTTATCCAAGAGAGCAATAAGGCTTGGGCCAAAGATAGCTGAAAAGAAGAATGCCATTCTCTATGATGGCATCGTTGTCTGAATTATAGGCTATTTGTTCTGTTAATTCCAAGTCAATACTCTTTGTATTATGTGAAGTGAGCTAAACTGGGTAGTCAATTAATATAAGATTTCCTCTACTGAATCAGAGGGCATGGAGTTTTTGGCAAGTCTCTTCACTTCCCTAAGCCTCATTTACATTGTCAGTGATATGGGATCCTATTCTGCAAGAGTGTTATGAGGATCACTGTCTGTAGCGTCCACTGTGTTAAAATATATTAAATTACAATGTTTTAGATAAACGTATGTTATTCTTAACTTTTCTGCTAAAATCAGTGGGGCCTTTCCTATATTATTTTATCCATATGACAAAATTATTCTTCTAAATGTTGGTACAGCTTTCTAAAATTATGCCCAAAATATAGGTTAGCCATAATACTATACATATTAAATCTTTAGGTGTCTTTAATCCAATGGACAGTTTTCTGAATTTAATAATATCTAAACATACTTATTATATATACCAGATATTTCAGGTAGCAAAATTCTGAAATTGGCATTTCATCTATAAGATATGTTGATTAAGAAGATTTATTTCATGTGATCCATTTCCCTAAAGATATCTTCCTGAATCAAATAGTATAACTCCTTTCAATCTCATTTATCATTACATTCTTATTATGTTACATATCATCCCATTGGGTAGGCGGAAGACACATTTCGTCTACCATCTCTAACAGCACTACTAACTTTTAATAAACAGTTACTCTTTGAGTGGCTATACTAAACAATATTGAAAATGATGATAGTTTTTGTCCTTAGTAAAATTTTTATCATTCAAATAACTGTCCTTCCATCTGGTTATAAAATTATACTAGCTAAATAACTATCCCACATCTAACAGTAACTATATGCTGGATCCTGTTCTGAGTCCTTCAAATTACTATGTCATTTATTTCTCACAACATATAAGGTAGGTGCCATCATTGTTCCCACTTTCTGGAGAAAAAACTTAGGTAAAAGGTATCTAGTAACCTGCTTAAAGTCACACAGCTAGGAAGCGGGAGAGCTGAAATTTTAACTCAGGCAGTCTGTCTCTCAAGTTTGTGGTTATATCAGTGCATTATACTGCCTTTTGAGATCTCAGATATCTGAAATGCAAAACCAATGAGAATGAATAGATTAGAGATGGGAGTAGATTTTGCTGGAATGTCTACAGGAGTAGAGAATTCATGGCCTACTAATCACATTTCATCTGGAAGAGGGTTCCACTCAAAGCACAGGTATTAGTTTCCCAAGGCTGCTGTAATGAATCACCACAAACTTGGTAGCTTAAAACAACAGAAATTGATTAGCTTATAATTCTGTGGACCAGACATCCAGAATACTCTAGGAGAGACTCCTTCCTCACCTCCTACAGCTTCTGGTGTTTCCAGGCAGTCCTTGACTTATGGCAGCGTAACTCCAATCTCTGCCATCATCTTCACACGGCCTTCTTCCCTGTCTCCTCTGTGTCGGTGTCATCTTCCCTTTGCTTCTCTTCTAAGGACACAGATGATCTCACCTTGAGATCTTCAGCTTAATTACAACCACAGAGTCCCTTTTTCCTAATGAGGTCACCTTCGGAGGTTCCAGGGACTAGGACTTAGACCCCTCCTTTTGAGGCCGCTATTCAACCCATTACAGTACACAGCTCTAGATCATAGACGAATGCCTTGCTCTTGACCAATCTCTGGGCAACTGGAGGACTGCAGTTACCTGATATAAAACAAAAATAAATCTTGGTAAACCACTTAAAATAATTTTTCAAAGAAAATTCAGCTGAACCCAAAAGCTATTTAAGTCTAAATATTTCTACAAAATAGTGAAAGTCACATGTTGAGATATTAAACTAATCTTGTATTAAGGTTTAAACAAGTATAGGCTTAACAGGAAGCCTCCTGGAAATGAAATAATCCTGAGAGTTGTTTCAAGGAAAACACGCAAGAGGAGTGGGGAGATGTTGCGTTTTAGTAACCATTTTTAATTTAAAAATTATAAGTCCTTCCTTCCCAGAAATTGCATGTGAGAAAGAAGGTAGGCTGACAAAATCCAGAAATGTTTTCCTAATACTCATGGAAGAGTCCTTGAAAAATCTCTTTGAGTTGATACCAAATTATCTCAACAGATGCAGAAGAAATCACAGCTGCTCACAATTTTCTCTCTCCAGTCTGGGAGAAGGGCAGAGAGAGAAAATGCAGTTATCATACGCACAGAGAGCTAATTCTTCCCACAATAAGTAATGGCTCAAAAGTACTGTGGACAAGAGAAAACAAGTATCCTAGGATCCCCGGAGAGACTAGGAGTGTGAAACACAGAGACATATTGAGAGCCCCAGGTGAGATTCTCTGCTCCTATAATGTACCGGTAAAAACTGTGTCCAAACCAATAGGTGCCCTCAGCTTTTCACTTTTTGAGCTTGTAATGATGGGTGAGGGAAATGATGTGGTACTGAATAATGGTGACAAACTCTCTCTAAGGTAAGCACTGGCTACAAATCTTCATGCCCCATTAGGAAATTATCTCAGGTTTAGGAGTATCCATCCATTGTGATAGAATATCTCAATATAAATGAAATGACACTTAGTATATAACACAGAAAAAAACATCTCAAAACAGAGATCAAAGTCAGGTCCTCAAGAAGCAGCTTATGCCCCTGGATTCCAAAAAGCAGATTTAACACAATTTCCAGCATTCTCACTGTATTCAGAATGTGGGAATAAAAGAATCCATATTTGTTTTGCAGAGGTTTACCTAGGAAGCTTAGATAGAACGTGACACTTTAAACAAGAGCAAAATTAAGAATAACATGACAATTATGCAAATATACAAAAATAATAAAATGACCAACAATAATATGGTTTGCAAAGATAGATGAAAACTTCAGGCTACAGGAAAATGTAATCCGAAGAATAAGAAGCAAAAATAATAAAAACACTAGTTTTTATAACAAGTTTTATATGCTATAAAAATAAATTCCTAACATCATGAAATCAATAAAATAAAGATGTAATATTTAAGCAAAGTATATGTAATATTTAAGCAAAGTAGAATGAGAATTGAAAAGAGAAATTGAGGAGCTAAGGAAAAAATTTGAGGATTACAAACTAACATCATTACAGAATTATGTACTTTTAAGTATGATAAATAAGACTGAAAACAGAATTCAATTAAAATGCTAATAATGAATGTGAAAAAAGGGAAAAGGTAAAGAGGTTAGGGGAAGATAAAATGGAGGACAAAGGAAATGCAACTTAAAAGTGATTATTATCAAAATGGAAAACAAAAAATGCAACAAAATTTTCTTCCTTCCAGTTTCTGCCTGGTTTGGTTCAGGCTAAGGGGCTGAGTCATCTCATGATCCCTGATATTGACTTTGCTATGTTCTTGGACCAAGAGAACCAATTGGGAGCAAAGAGGACTCAGTAGATGCTAGAGACATCATCGAAGTAGAATCCTCATTCCCTCCCACACCACTTGGTGCAGAAGGTCCACCACACCTGCTCCTTCTTTTATACTTACATCCTAGTTAATGAGTATAGCACCCACTAGTCCAAGCCAAAAACCTCAGACTAAATGTCAGTGCTTTTGTCTTTGTTTTTTCCCCCAACTTTATTGAGAGACAATTGACATATAATACTGTGTAAGTTTAAGGTGTACGATGTGTTGATTGATACACACACATAATGATTGTGAAATGATTACCACAATCGGGTTAGTTAGCACTTCCATCACCTCACATAATTACCTTTTGTGTGAGCGTGTGTGGTGAGAACATTTAAGATTTACTCTCTTAGCAACTTTCAAGTATATGAGACAGTGTAGACACCATGCTGGATATTAGATCCCCAGAACTTATTCATGTTATAACTGGAAGTTTGTACACTTTGCCCAACATCTCCCCATTTCCCCCACCCCCTAGTCCCTGGTAACCACCATTTTATTCTCTATTTCAATGAGTTTGGCTTTTAAATTTTTTTTTTATTCCACGTGTAAGTCAGATCATACAGTGTTTTTCTTTCTCTATTTGACTTATTTCACTTGGCATAATGCCTTCATGTTGTCTCAAATGGCAGGATTTCCTTCTTTTTTATAGCTGAATATTTCATTGTATATATAAAATGTAGCATATATGTGCCACATTTTCATTATCCATTCACCTGTTGATGGACACTTAGAATGTTTCCAGGTCTTATGAATAATGCTGCAATGAACATGAGGGTGCAGATATCTCTTTGAGATAGTGACTTCATTCTCTTCAGATATATACCAAGAAATGGGTTGCTGTATAAAATGTTACCTCTACTTTTAATCTTTTGAGGAATCTCCATACTCCAGTTTTCCATAGTGGCTGTACCAATTTACATTCCCACCAACAGGGCACAAGTGTTCCCTTTTCCCTACATCCTCGCCAACATGTGTTATTTCTTGTCTTTTTGGTAATAGCCATTCCAACAGGTGTGAGGTGATATCTGATTGTGGTTTTGACTTGCATTTCCCTGATGATTAATCATGTTGAGTATCTTTTCCTGTACCTGTTGGCTATTTGTATGTCTTCTTTGGAAAACTGTCTATTCAGGTCTTTTGCCCATTTTTAAGTTGGATTATTCCATTTTTCGTTATTCAGTTGTGTCAGTTCCTTCTATATTTTGCATTTTAACCCCTTATTTGATATATGGTTTGCAAATACTTTCTCCCACTCCACAGGTTGCCTCTTCATACTGTGGATTGTTTCTTTTGTTGTGCAGAAGCTTTTCAAGATTTCCTAAGGCACAGACGTGAGTGTCTCCCACTGGTCCCTGTGCCAGCAGGCCTGCTTGTGACCTGAGGCTGGGGAGGAGCTGTGCATATTACAGAGCCCTTTCAGGATCTCTGGGGGCTCAGATGGGAGTATCTCCTGCTGGGTCCCTGTGCCAGCAGGCCTCCTCATGGACTGTGGCTGAGAGGGGCCTGGAGTTGAGTATAGGGTCCTTTCAGAATCTCTAGAGCTGCAGACAGAAGTGTCTCCCACTGGAACCCTGAACCCTCAAGACTGCTGGCAGACTGGCAGACCGTGGCTGTGAGAAAGACGGAGCCCCATATAGGGCCCTTTCAGGATCTCTGGGGTTGCTGATGATACTGTCTCCTGCAGCGTCCCTGTATCAGCAAGACTATTTATGGGCTGTAGCTGAGACGGGAGCCCAGTTACAGGGCCCTTTCAGAATCTAGAGTCTCACCAAGTTTGGTGAGCTACCTCCAGGGGCTCCTGGACCCTGGACGATAGGGGCTGGAGCCAGTTCGTGAGCCACTTCAGAGTTCACAGCCAGGACTGAGTTCTGTATGCCTATCATCTAACACACAGGTGAGCATGACTGCTCCCAGGTCCCTTGGCATATGGTGCTGCTAACAGGACCAAGCCAAATGGGCCTGAAATGGAGGCGTTGGAGGTATCAGCTATTTCCGAGTCTGTAGCTGCTGCCTGGGGGTGAGCCTGCATTCTCAAAATGGCTTTCGGTCTTGGACTGCACTGGGGTTTCACAATCTCCTGCCTGGATTCCAAAGCTCCCACAAAGGTACTTTTGCCCTTGGATAGATGCCAAATTGTTGTCGTTTGGGGGAGTACAAGCAAGGGAGGTCTCATTCAGTCATGTTCCGAGGTCACTGCTCCATCAGTGCTTTCTTTATCCCATCCTGTTGGTCATATATCTTGTTGATTCTAAACAGAAAACAATCTTATACCAGTTAACATCTCTATCATTACTTCCTTGTCCCAGACTTATTTGGCTATTTTTTAGGAAGTAAGTCATTCACCAACATCTCCAATGAGCGACATATACATGGTCCATAAAAGACTGTGGAATAGATTATTTAAGGCCTGTCAATATCCTAGCCCTGGAAAAATTAGGCATACCATTGTGTCCACACCAAGATTATTTGAAGGATCTTGAAAGTTAATTGTTAAGATTTTTTTCTAGCGAAGAAAAAATTCCATTTAGTAAGACACTAAATTCTGGCATTTCAGCTAAATGTGTACAGGTATGTGAGAAAAATCAGATCTGTTTGTCTGAGGGGCAGGAAGGTGTTTTGGATGACCATTGTTTTTAAGTGAGAGTATCCTTGTGTGAATCTGTGTCACACAGATCTTTTTATTACAATATAACCTCCACATTGCCGATACGTTGTTTTTTATAAAAATCGAACTTAATACTATTCTCCTGCTTAGAAAACATAAATGATTACTCTTTGCATAAAAGAGCATTTCCCCAACATATTTTCCAGAATATATCAAACACTTAAACAATCTTAATAAAATGAAAACTTCTCTCTCTCGATCTGGGGCATAAAACATATAAAACCCTTGCCAATCAAAAACACAGACCTTTAGCATTTCAAATGTTTTTCAAGGAACTCAACCATTAATTTAATCAACCTACCATTTACCAAATTCTTATATGAGTTAATTAGATTATTTTGAGAGATTATGATAGACATGTGTCTTTGTGGTTTGGGCTACTATAACAAAATACCACAGACTGAGTAGCTTATAAACCACAGAAATTTTTTTCTTACAGTTCTGGAGTCTGGGAAGTCTGAGATCAAGGTGCCAGCATGGTCGCATTCTGGTGAGGGCCCTCTTCCTGATTCATAGCTAGTGCCTTCTTGCTACAGCCTCACATGGTAGAGGGGGCTCTGTGGGGTCTCTTTTATAAAAGCACTAATCCCATTCATGAGGGCTCTGCCCTCAGGACCTAAGCACCTCCCTAAGGCCCCATGTCCTAATACCATCACCTTGGGCTTCAAGATTTCAATATACTAATTTTAGGGGGGACAAATTACGTTCAGACTATCTCAACATGTTAACTAGTTATTACCCTAGATTATCCAGAATCTCTTTACTAAGGTAAAGTACTTAGAATATAGTGTACTTACTTCTCATCAGAAACGCTATTAAAATTAGAATGAATATTGCCTTCAACTTTTACAGTATCAATAAAAGAAATGTCGCTTGGGGCTGGCCTGGTGGGGTAGCCGTTAAGTGCGCGCGCTCCACTGAGGCGGCCGGGGGTTCTCAGGTTCGGATCCCAGGCGCACACCGATGTACCACTTGTCAAGCCATGCTGTGGTGGTGTCTCATATAAAATAGAGGAAGATGGGCACAGGTATTAGCCCAGGGCCAATCTTCCTCAGAAAAAAAAGGAGGGTTGGCATCGGATGTTAGCTCAGGGCTAATCTTCCTCACAGAAAAATAAAAAGAAGAAATGTCACTTGAAGAATGTTACAATGTGACGATGTTGAATTTTACCCAAGCCCTGTGATCCTAGGAAATGGCAAAGGTTGAGAAACTCCCTACTCTTTGTGTTCCAGAAAATAAATGGCTTACTGCCAAGACCTACCCTTCCTCACATGCTTTAGATAAGAATCTCAGATGGCCCTTGTTGTTTACTAATGACAGGTCAAAGACTCTTCAAATTCCCAATCTTTACCTCAAAAATGATTAGCTGAATTGCTTGTCCCTACTGATCAATGGGGACAAAATGCTTGTTAATCCAATTTTGTTTATGCTTTTCTCCCTTCTGAAAATTCCCAGATTTAAGCCAGCATATAGCCCCTCTTGAGTATACGTTGGCCTCTGGGTAGAACATTCTCTGATCTACCATCCAGTCACGCTGCTTTCCTTCTTCCCCATATCCATTTCTTTCTAGCTTTGTTTAGTCCTCTCTATGAAAGAATGATCTTTTGTCTAACTGTTCAGAGACTTGCAGCTCTTAAGGTCACAGGGTCCTCCTATCTTAAGAGTTCCTCTTCCGCCATGTAATAATCTTTTTGAATAAAGTCTCTGCTTACCGAGCCTAGATTTGTTTTTTACTTGACAAATGTTTCTGGATAAACATTACTTATAAAAATCCTTGGTCACCAAAGTTCCATTATTAAAATACTTAAAGTTACCTTAAATTTAGTGACATGAAAAATGTCTATACTAATGAATTTCTGTGTTTTTATATTTATCAGGCAACACAATACAAACTAGATAAAGCTATGAGTTTCCATGATCTATTAGGAAATCACAGCAAAGTTTAGTCCACAATTTTACCAATTAATGTTTTTCAAGCACACGTAGCTCTGCTTCTTTTAATTTCTTCTATATTTTATTTGTCTTTTTTGTTTCCTTTCATAAAAAATAAAATTTTAAGTAGTAAAATTTTGTAGACTGTGGAGATCTACAAACTGCAAGAAAAAATCTGTAACATTAAGAATTTTATAGTAAAATTAATTTATTTGTATAACTATGTGTGTATTATGATATGTATATCACCAAATTATGGAGAATAATTGTAGATCTACTTAATCATGGTTAAACACTCTATGAATGAATAGTAGTTGATTTAATCATTTCAGTGGCAACTTTGCATAGTAGTAATTGTAATATGAAGTGTTGCTCTGTTAAAATGACTGGAAGAAGTGCATTGATTGGTAAAGCAGTTGACACTGTTGCTTCTCCTAAAACCAGACTCATTTTTTTTAACATTTTAAAGAAAAATATAACTGTTTGGAACTATTAAGAATGGAAATTGTATTTCAGTATGCTCTCAACTCTAGGTAACTTCAAGCACTTTTATGTAAACGTTATATCATTTTGGGAATTCACTTTTCATGTGGCTGATAAAATATCATATGGTTTGCCAATGCCATTCTTTCATGAATAATTATTCAATCAGTGAGGATGCTTCTGATGGACTGAGAGATCTGGGGAGGGAGAGAGGAACATATGACTAGCCAATGCTTATTATGACCAAACATATTACCTGTGCAATAACTCTCCCGATAGAGCACACTAAAGAGCTATCCTTTGTTCTGAACTCTACAATCCAACCATTCCAATGTCCAAGACGTGTTCCAAAAGTACCAGCTCAGAAATTGAGGATTACTGATTATTTGGAGGCATTACTGAAACACAAAGCTAGTGATTCTTTTAACTCAAGTTACAAGAAACCAAAAAAAAAAAATCGGTTACATACTCTAGGACATTGTCTCTAATTTTTGTCAATTGGGACATTGATCCCAATGATTTTTGTTCACAGTAAATGTTCATTTTTTCTAACAAATAAGAGCCTTTGTTAACACTAGCATCTATCATTTTTAGAAAGTTATAGCTCTGTTCTATGTTGTGGTATGTCCAAATATTATGCTCAATACTATGCTACCACTTTTCTAAGCCGCATATTAAGTACACTAAGTTGAGATTTTGGGAATGTCAGTACTACTCCTGCATTATGTAGTATTGATAGTCTTTGACACAGTTCGTGTTATCTCAAAATTTACATGTAAACAGAAGGATTCACTTTTATTTTCTTTTAAAAAAATAGCTATAAAATGTTTTCCATGCATGCCTGTGTAGTGTAAGTCCTGACAGTTGTTTTCCTACTTTTTTGTAATGCAAGTGCCTGACTTAAGCTTTGATTGCCAAGGCATCCATATCAAAGATGGCATCCATCTCAAATATGACGATCTGCAATGAACACATTGCCAGCCACAGGACTAGATAAAGAGCCAAGCTGCCTCTCTCATCCCCCCCACCACCCAAAGTAATTTCTAGGTCTTGTAAGTAATAAACTTTTATTTTTTCAAAGTTTCCTGATGGTTATGGCTGAAGGGCATCTTGCAATCATACTAAGAACCACAAGGGCTGGTCCAACCACATTAGCTACTGATAAGCTGAGACCAGTACAAAACAACCTGAAATGGATATATAATTTTCCATTTTTTTAACCCAGGTATATAGCAAGAACATTTTGAAAATTTAGGGCCCCAGTAAATTAAATGGCTTATTATTATTCATCTAAATGAACAATCTAAATTAAGTGACTATACTGAAACATTTCTGACAAGGACCAACGCTATCTCTTAATCATAGAGTTTCTCTCTGCTATGATGCACTTATCCTACATCTTCTCTCACTTCTCAAAAAGTTCTGTTTTAGTATTAGTAGTGAGTTGTTTTTCTCCTCTATGTAATGATGTAAAAATCAGGATGTGCCATTGTCTTGTCAATCTATACATCTGCATATTAAGCAAAAGTAAGTTGGCCCCTAAATGTTTTTCTCTAGCTATGGCCTCTCTGTTAATTTTCAGGCTCATATACCAAATGTCTTTCCCCAAAATTGATTCTATATGCCAAAATAAGCCAAAATTGAACTTAGATTCACAGCTTTCAGATCTGTTCATTCTTCTATATTTTCTGTTAGTTAATCTAAAACATCCACACATATACTTAAACAACAAATACTATCAACACTATTCTCAGAATATGGCCTGATCCTAATTGATTCTGACTTCATCTTTCCCCATCTAGTCCAAACTTCTGTGATCTCTCACATGAATACTGTATACTCGCTGACCTCTGGGTTTTCACTTTGATAACCTGCAGCCTATTCTCTACACAGCAGCCCAAGTGATCCTGTTAAAGCGAAAACAATCTATGCCACTTCTCAGCCAAGAATCTTCTCAATGTGTTTTCTCATCACACTTAGAACATAATGTTCTACATGGCCTGCCGTTGTTTTCCCCTGGGTATCTCTCTGATCTCATTTTCTATAGCTCTTTCTGTCACTTACTCTTCTCCAACATGCGAGATGTTCTCCAGGCTTAGAGCCTAAGTCTGTTGTTCATTTTTATATTGAGTTGCACGTCTTATTTGTGGATATGTAGAAGTTTTTATATACTCTGGATTCAGGACCTTTGACATTTTTGTATTTTAAATATCTTCCTCAACTCTGAGTCTAGCATTATCTCACTCTAGAGCAATCGTGTAACAGCATTTTTTGCAGAGATATAAACGCTTTCTACATTGTTCTATATAGCAGCCATTAGCTACCTGTGGCCATTGAGCGTTTGAAATACGGCTAATGCAACTGAGAAACTTAATTTTTATTAATTTTATTTAAAATTTAACTAATTCAAAATTTAAAAGCCATATGTGGCTATTGGTTATCATATTGGACAGCACAGCAGGGCATCTTTTGATTACCAAAAGCTCTTAATTTTAATATAGTTTAATTTATTAAGCTTTATCTTCATATCTCGTGCTTTCATGTCTTTTTTAAGAAATCTTTCCCAATCCAAGGTAGTGTTGTTATTTTCTGGTGTCATCTCCCAAAAGAGATATTGTTTTGCCTTTCACACTTGAAGATCCGATCAAACTGGAATTGATTTGGCCAATATTGGAAGATCAGAGCTAGGTTTCATTTTTTTCACTCAAAAGGATGTCAAGGTAGCCAGCACAGTTTATTGAAATAACAATTATTCTCTCACTACTCTTTTGTACAATGTTACATTTACCATAAATCAAGAATCCACTTGTGCATAAATCTATTTTTAGATACTTAATTCTTTTCCTTTGGTCTATTTGTTTATTCTTGTCTATACTTAATCTATATTAATATCACATGACTTAATTAGTGGTTTTATGATTATTGAAATCCAGTAGAGAAATTGTTCTTACTTTGTTCTATTTTTTTCAAGAGTGTCTTAGCTATTCTGGATCATTTGCATTTTCGTGCAAGCTTTGTGAAGAGCCCATCAAGTTCAACAAAAATATCTATTGAGATTTTGCTTGGTAATATATTTAATGGGAAGATGAATTTGAGGGGAATTGATGTCTTTATAATAGTTAGACTTCCAGTCCATTTTTCACTACATGTTCCTCCATTTACTTAATTTTTAATTTTAATCTTAAATTTAGCTCTATAGCTTTCTGTGTAGAGCTGGGTATTCAGTTTTCAATTTCAACTATAACTTTTGGTAGGTGTATTAATTTCCCAGGATGCCATGCCAAATTACCACAAACTGGGTTACTTTAAAAAAGAGCAATTTATTCTCTCAGAATTCTGGAAACCAGAAGCACAAAATCAAGGTGTTGGCGAGGCTATGGGGAAGCTCAGGAGACAATCCCGTCCTTGCCTCTTGTGGTATCTGGTGGCTCTTGGCATTCTTCAGCTGTGGAAGCATAACTACAATCTCTGCTTCTGTCTTCACATGGCCTTCTTCCCTGTGTCTCTCTGTGTCCTTTTCTCTTAGAAAGACACCAGTCTTTGGACTTAGGGCTCACCACAAATGTAGTATATTGTCTCAAGGTCCCTAACTAATTACATCTGCGAAGTTCTTTCCAGATAAGGTGACACTCTGAGGTTCTAGGTAGACATGAATTTTGGAGGACATTATATAACCCATCACAGTGGGCTAGAAATATAAATAATTTTTCATATTGACGTTTTACAGAAAAATGGAAGTGGTTTGTTGTTGTTGTTGTTGTTGGATGTTCTCCAATAAATCCTGCCCTTCCAGCCCTAACTTACATCCCAAACTGCTTGTTCTTTGCTTCTAGAGTCTGAGATTTATAGATTGCATCAACTGCTTTCCTAACTCTCTTGCTTTTTTGGGGACTCACTGATGGGAGGCATTGTGAGGAGAGGAGAGCAGGAGGAGACACAGATATGGCAATTTATCTTTCGGGCTCTCCCTTCTGTCAGGCAATGGTTTGAGAGTAGCTGTGTTCCTTTACTTAAGGAAACAGGTCATGTGTAGTCACCCTACCCTACAGCGCAGTTCTCAGATACTGGTAACATCCCCATTCTTTGCCCACTTCAGGACAGGCCTCCTACTCTTGCCCCTTGCTGCAAGCTTCGCCATATCTTGTTAGTTTCTCTTAAAATTGCTTGCAGCCCTTAAGATAGTTTCTTCATTAAACTTTTGTTACCACTTCTGAGTCTGCCAACTCTTTCCTGCCAGGATCCTTACCAATACTCTTGCTGTACTCACATATTTATCCTTATAATTTGTCTTTTGGATACTTTTAGATTTTCAACACATACGATAGTGGCATCTGCAAATAATGACAGTTTTGTTTATTTTTCTCCAGTTCATATGACTTTTATTTTGTGTGTGTGTGTCCTATTACTTTGGCTAAACCTTCTATCTAAATGTGGTAGAACTGATGAAGAGAAGTCATCCTTGTCTTATACCCAAGCTCAAAAGTCAAGCTTTAAAAATTAGTGATAAAGGGGCCAGCCCGGTGATGTAGCAGTTAAGTGCAGCACTGAAGCTCTGCTTCGGCAGCCCGCGGTTTGCAGGTTCGGATCCCGGGTGCAGACCTATGCACCGCTTACCAAAGCCGTGCTGTGGCGACATCCCATGTAAAGTGTAGGAAGATGGGCACAGATGTTAGCCCAGGGCTGATCTTCCTCACCAAAAAGGAGGAGGATTGGCAACGGATGTTAGCTCAGGGCTAATCTTCCTCACACACACACACACACAAAAATTAATGTTAAAGTATGTTGTTCATTTTTGGTTTTGTGTGTTTATTTTTTATAGGTACACTTTCTAAGATTAAAAAAATTCTCTTTTGATAGACCTGCTTGAAGGTTTTATCAAGAAGATTTTTGCCTCTGAGGTGATCATACGATTTTCTTCCCTAATGTTGATAATATAGTAAAATACTTTGGATTATTAACTCTATATTTTCTACTCTCTTTAGGTTGATTTAGGATGACCTCAGCTTGGACAATTGGGTTTGCCTCCATCTGCTCTCTCATCCCCCAGCCTGCTAGTACAGGCTTGCTGTTTGCTGGTGGCAAAGTTCTGAAAAAGAGCAGAAACATGCAAGTACTCCTGAGCCCTTGTCTATTGCATTGTCACTTCTTTCACAGCCAACCACAGATAAGAGCATATAGATAGAGAAGAAAAGAGGGCCCATATATCTTTCTTTAATTTGAAGTACTGTATTAAGAGCCTATAGGCACAATGAATTCTAAGGAGGGTCTGAAATTAATCAAATCACCATTAACCTAATATTTGTGTTTCTATTTCAAGAACAATATTCCATTTATATTATGCTGGCCAAAGTCAATCACCTGGATCTCAGAGTTTCAAGGGGAAGGGTAAATAGACCCACCTCTTGATGTGAGGAGCTAAGCTACAAAATCACATTTCAAAAGACATGGATATAGGTAGAAAATTGGGGCCAGATTTTTAACCAATTCACCCCAAATCCTAGTGTCTCCAGGAAATTTACTGCTAGGCTTCTGGAAGGATAAGCCCAATATATGTACTAAGCAAACATGATGACTTTTAAAGTAGAATAAGGTAGTGAGCTCTGGTGTCAAACTGCATGGATTCTAGTCCTGGTTCTACCACTGACTAGCTAAACATATTTGAGAGAGTTCTTTATCCTCTCTAACCCGGGTTGCTCCATCCTTCAAATGGGGCTAATTTTAGAACATACCACAGAACTTTGCTTAGTTCAAACAGAAAAAACACTTAGAACAGTGCTGGGCACATAATAACCATTCAGTATATTTTAGCAATTATTATTGTTCAAGAAACAGGGTCATAAATATTAGGTCAATGGCAATTTGATTAATTTCAGATAATAATTTCAGAATTCATTGTGGCTATACAGCTCTTAATATAACATCTCAAATTAAAGAATGATATCTAGATTCTTTTGTTTTCTCTATTTATATACTACTCTATTTATACACTTGAGAATCTCAGCCAGCCCTGTGGCTTTACACCGATTTATGCCAGTGACTTCAGTCTTGTGAGCCAGTCGCCCCTTGACAACTGCAGTGTATGTCTAGCAATTGTATTAAATTGCTTATCATGGCCTAAAAACATATGCATCTCCTGCCCAGCTCTCCACCCTTACCTCTTGTCTCCCTCCTCTTGCACACCATGCTTCACGGTGTCCTCCTCTCTGAACCCCAAATCTGCTGAGCTACTCCTACTTAAGAGTGTTTTTAAATATTCTTCCTTTTGTCTGGAATGCTTTTTGCTTAGATTCTTTAATGAATAGTTTCTTTCTATTATTCTGTTCTCTGCTTAATGTTATCTTTTCAGAAAGAACTTTCTTGACTGCCCACCTAAGGTAACCTCACCCTATCCCACGTTACTTTCTACCATTTTATCTGTGGCTTTTATATCCATCTGAATTTACTTCCTGTATTTACTTGCTTATTATCTACTTCTAATATTTTGGAGACACTTTGATTTCACAACTGTACTCCCAGAACGTTGACGGTGCCTGGAACATAGGAGCTTTACAAATGATCCTTGAGCTGAGTCTATTAAAAAGCAATGTCAGGGGTCAACTGGGTGGCGCAGTGGTTAAGTTTGCGCACTCCGCTTCCTCAGCCTGGGGTTCACAGGTTCAGATGCTGCGCGGACCTATGCACTGCTCATCACACCATGCTGAGGTGGCTTCCCACATAAAGCAACTAGAAGGATGTACACCTATGATGTACAACTATCTACCAGGGCTTTGGGGAGAAAAGGAAAAAAGAAAGAAGATTGGCAACAGATGTTAGCTGAGGTCCAATCTCCCGCAAAAAATAAGAAAGAAGCATGAAGTGAAAAAAAAAAGCAATGTCGAATCACTTGGACATTGAATCCAAAATGTCTCCAAAGTGTAGGACTTATCATTCAAAGGAATATCTATAATATATATTTGGAAAATAAATATTCCAATACATTGATCTATATACATATTTTATTAGGGAGTTATTTAAGCATGTCATTATAACGTAATACAAAATCATGTTTGAGGTCTAATTACCATAACACTACCAAAATGGATATTGTGTTGCCAGTGTGAAAGAAATATAAAATGCTTAAGTATGATATATTTGTATATGTATTTGATATTTTACTTTTTAAAATATCAAATCTTTATGGGGCCGGCCCAGTGGCGCAAGCGATTGGGTGTGCTCGCTCCGCTTTGGCGACCTGGGGTTCACCGGTTAGGATCCCGGCGTGCACCAACGCACTGCTTGGCAAGCCATGCTGTGGCGGCGTCCCATATAAAGTGGAGGAGGATGGGCATGGATGTTAGCCCAGGGCCAGACTTCCTCAGCAAAAAAAGAGGAGGATTGGCAGATGTTAGCACAGGGCTGATCTCCTCACAAACTCACACAAAATATATATATAAAATATAAAATCTTTAAAGGCCATAGAGAAATGACAAAAAAAAATACCCAAATACCCAATCGATTTTAAGTGGTTTCAGTAGATGTGCTTACAGCTATGATGAAGCATCACAGAAGACATGTTTTATTTACACCATTTCTTCAGATAAATTAGTGGTAGTCTGCATGAAAATGAGCATATTTCTTTCAAAATTATCTGATAAACATTTTCTTCAAGTGTTTCAACAAACTATGACAAAATTAATCTTTTCTAACTAATTAATATTCAGGGGAATGCAAAAATATTGACTAGAAGAAAATGAAAATTTAATATTCGAAAATGAGTATGTTGTTTCTTCTCCATAATAAATTTATGTTTTTAAAAGAAAATGTTACTAAAGCCTTCCAACTTTCATTCTTTTAAATTATATTTAAACTTGGTTATTAAGTGTAGAATGCAAAAGCGTGTATTCAAATATTTCAATTAGAATATATGATAAAAATTTATATTTTCAATTTATGTCAATCAAAATCAATATTGTTCAATTAAAGTTTCTTGGCATTCTTGTTTAGATCTCATTTTCAGTTAATGAAAATGATGGGCTAGTTTAGCATACAGAAATAGTGTATGTAATGTATACAAAAATATTTAATAGCCATAATTGACTGGAAAAATTGTATTTTACAAGCTTCAAGATGAGAAGAAATGGGTTTCTTTTTGAAATGTGTCTGTCATCCTCTTCCTTTTCTACTCATTAGCATAGTGGTTTTGGTGCAGTTGGCTCGAATCACAAATCCTGTCTTGGGCAACCATCTATAGAAGTGTTTATTCATATCTTTTGAGTAAATGGGTAATGAAGTGAATGGACACTTAAAAACATTGGTGAGTCATTGACAAAAGCGATTATGAGGTGTAACAAATAATATTTCCTTTTCAAAAGTATTTTGCTTTAATAGAGCTTATAATCTTTAATCAAATCATAAGTGGGTTTTTTTAATGGATAAAGATATTGATATCCAGAAAACTAAAGTTATAAAGAAAGTAGAATTTTTAGTTAGCAATGGGTATATAGTGTTCTGAATAAACTAAAAAAAATTAACAAACACTTCTGAAGACTAATTATGAGAAAAGAGAAACATATTGACAATATCAGGTTTAGAAAGTGGTGTAATACTACAAATTACATAAAAAAAATTGTGGGGATATTATGAATAACTCATGTAAACATATATGAGCCTTTAAATTAAATATGCAAATTCTTAGTTAAATGCAGTTTATCAAAATTGACATTAGAAAATAAAAATTTTCCTATGTATATTAAAGAAATTGAATCTGAAATTAAAATCTTCTCCTCAAAAAAATCCCTTGATCCAGATAGCTTCACTGAATGTTTCTAAATATTTAAGGAAAAATGTACAAAAAAGTACACAAACTCTTCCAGATAATAAAAGAGAACTGAACATGTTCCAACCTGTTTTATGAGGTGTGTAAAACCAAGGTCACATAGGAAAATGAAATTACAGATCAAACCCACTCATAAGCATAAGTAAAATCATTTAAAAATATTAGCCAACAATAATTTGTAAAATATGATGCATCATAATCACAGAATGTTAGGGACTCAAATTTGGCTGTGTTCAAAAATCAATTAATATAATTCACCATATGAATAGAAAATGAATAATTATCATTTAATCATCTCAATGAATTCAGAATAAGAACAATTCTATATAGAATAAATCAACACTGTTGAAAATAATCTTGTAATAAATTTGAAATGGAAGATATTTTCTGAATTTCATGTGGAGTATCTTAAAAACAGAACAAAAAAATAAAGCAATAACAACAACAAAAAATTTACCAAAGAGCCTGCCAAAGAGATTCATGCTATCCTGTCTTTTATTCCACATTGTGTGGGTGAATCTGGCTGGTGCAATTAATAAGAAAAGTAAATTAAGAAAACAAATTTTAGGAAAATGTAAAAATTACAGATGTATGATTTCATATATAGAAATATATCTATAGTTAAATTATTAGAACTCATAAGTGAAAATAGCAAGCTGGCTGGTTAGAAGGTCAGTTAAAATCAATTGTATTTGTTTATATCGATTTATATCAGTTTATGTTTATATCAAAAATATTTAGAATATGTCTTTCATGTAAAGATACAAGTACAATAGGTCAAACTATATCAAATACTAAGAAGTAAATCTAAGAAAAATGAACAACAAAAAATATAAACATATCTGAACATGAGAGTATAGCACATACTTACATACATAAAAAACATACATCCTTTATACCTCTTCAAAGTCACCTGCTCACCTCACCTCCTTGCTTACCACAGAACCCCGCAAAACATCCCCTACTTATACCAAATACAAATCCTCCAATCCTACCTAACCCAAATATAAACCAGTACACTTTCCAAACACTTATATGGCAAGTTTATTCTAAAATTTATATAGAAATGCAAAAATCCTAAAGTAAGCAACCAATAAGGAAAAGCAATAAAGAAAAAATTACAGGATCCAACTACCTGATTTTTAAGAAATACTACATAGCTTCAGTACTCACGATATTGCAGCATTGCCATAGAGTAGATAAATGGTTCAATGGAACGGTATAGAGAGTCCATAAATGAGTGAACATATAGATGGCCAATTGTTTCTTAACAAAGTACCAAAATAAAAAGTAGATTTCCAACAAATGGAGCTAAAACAGCTGGATATAGTCATGGAAAAAAATAAATTTGAAACTTGCCTCACATCACACATACACACACACAATACACACAAACACCTTGAAAGGTGATATAGACTTAAAAGTAAGCTAGAACTACAAAAGTTATAGAAAAATATCATAGGATAAATAAATATTCACCATTTTAGCATAGGCAAAGCTTTCTTAGTGCAAAAAAGCACTAATTATAAAAGTAAAAGTGAAATGAAAAGTTGTCAGAAATTCTTGGCAACTTGTACAAAATATCAAAGATTTATTTATAGGTGGCTTGATTTCTCAAGTTTTTTCTTTTGTATTTAAAAACGTCTACAATTTGTGGTTTTTCTGACATTCTATTTAACTTTTGCTCTGCAGCATTAAAATAATCTGATTAAGGTATTTTTGTAGAATACATTTTTTAAACTTTTTCTTTTGTGCTGCATAGAAATTCTATAATACTGTTGGTCATCCAACTTAGATATGTAAATTCTAGAAACTGTGGATGGGTTATATAAATTTGAGATACATAATTGGCATCAGGAATTTGGGAGCTCCCATGCGCATCTGGAAATTTAACAGCATAAATGGATGGTTTCCTAAACCCAAAGTAAAAAGAACCCTCAACAGGAAGAGTATTGAATACATGTCAGACCAGGTCACTCCTTGCTCAAAACCTACTAATGGCTTTCTCTTTTGCTCAGAGTAGAAGCCAAAGTCCTTACGATGATCTCTAAGTCTCCTGTGATCGCTCGTCTTGCACTCCCTTATTTCTCTCATCTCACTTCCTCTGCTCTCTCTCACCATCTACAGCTAGGCTGTCATTCTCGAGTTCACTGAATATGCTGGGCTTGTGAGAGGCAGCTTATATTCAGGTTTACGTTCCAATAGCACTTTTTAAAGAAACTTTTCTTGCCCAGTCTAACCTTTCAACCTCATACATACTTTTTCCCTGATTTATTTCTTTTCTTCTCACAACTTATCAGTATTTAACATAATACATATATTACTTGTTTTCCTGTTTACCTTCTGTCTCCTCCACCATAATGTAAATTTCACGAGGACAGTGATTTTTGTCTTTTTTTTATTCCTGAATTACCAGTACTAATAATAAAGCCTGTAATGGGGTGTAAATTCCGTAAATTTACGGAGAAAAAGGAGAAAACTTTGAGATAACTTTCTTCTGTTTATAAAAATTTTGTCCATTAAAGATTTGTGGTCATTTTGGTGATTAAATAGAGAAGGTACTATCTGTAACATAGAGTAATCTAGAAGTCTTGGGCAAAAGCTTAATCTTGTGGTTTATTCTTGGCTCATCATGTTGCAGCTCCCATAACATTATTAGACACCATAAACTCCAACATTGCTATGAGGGGAG
This sequence comes from Ceratotherium simum simum, assembly GCF_057802395.1. Classification (NCBI taxonomy): domain Eukaryota; kingdom Metazoa; phylum Chordata; class Mammalia; order Perissodactyla; family Rhinocerotidae; genus Ceratotherium; species Ceratotherium simum. The sequence continues at coordinate 63,381,393 of NC_141901.1, read as the reverse complement.
GCATTGTAGTGGTTATTCTAATATGAAATTGCTATGTATCTCATAGCCTTTTGAAAGGATTGAAAGAAGTATTTTTGAGAAGGGCTGTTGGTTGCACTTGCTAGAATATCTTATTTAGCAATTTTTAGTAGGGTAGGAAACGGTTAGAGATTCCTACTGGTCTTCTCGAATGAAGGGTTTGTTGATCCATTTGTCATTGATTTTTTGGCAGTTGGCTTAAAATGCTCTCTGTTGTCATGGAAGTTAAAATGGAAGTAAATATAATAAAATATTTCAGTATCTACATTGTGATTCTTCACTGATACAAATATGGGAATGCCTTTCAAGTTAACTTTCATAAATCTGCAATTTTTTCAAAATTATTTGCCAGACATTAGGAATGTATTCAGTTTTATTTTAAAGTCCCAACAATTTTTAATGTTCCAGTTGGTTTGCCATAAAAATGCCATTTAATTCAAATTTCATCACCATAAATCACATTCCATATAATGTTTTATCAATGTAGCGTTCTAGCTAAAATTTATTTACTTGTGACATTAATTGCTTTCATTAAACATTTATTCATATGCCCATTACGCTGCAAAACGGTGAATGAAATGTAGAGTTGTTCTGGTGTAATCAATCACATCTCCTTCTTTTGGATGGCACTGTGTAAAATTCCACATTAATCAGATATTCATTACATTAAAGCATCGTATTACTCTGATTCTGCAGGTGAACGTCTCAATCTTCTTTCTTAATTCCATGTGCTGTAGTTGGCAAATTTTTCTTCCTGAGTATCTCTCAGGAGCTGATAAGCATTGAAGGCATTTTATATATATTTATTTATATATTTGCTCTAATTATTTGACACCTCTGGAATTCCAATAAAGACAAATTTTCTTGAAAAAAATCATCTTCTTCCACTCGGAAATGAAAAGGTAAAATATTGATTTCATCTGAAAATGTTTCATTGCACATAGTGAAGCAAGTCACTAACATTCAGAGTAAAAGTCACACAGAATGCCACTGGAGTGTTAATTGGTTAGTATTAAAAATAAATCACCTTATTCTTGAAAGAAATAAAGCTGTTAAAATAATAAAGAATATTAAGCAAAATATTCTTAGTATAATTATAATTTTAGGATGGCAAAATCTTAAAGTCAAAATACATGAAAGAATCAGTTAAATGACAATGAAGAATATTATACATGTTGAATGTCAGTGCCAAAGTCAGTCATATATTATCTCTGCATTTTCAGCACTTTATACTGTGTTCCATACATAGTTTATACAATAAATGTTAGTGGAATTAACTAACCAATTAAGCTTCTATGTTGCGTAATCCTTATAGCAATAGTTCTTGTCAGAAAAACCACTATTCCTTTTCTTTACTCCTTTGAAAACCATACATTTACTTTCTGACTTTTCACAAATGTAAATGAAAAGGACATGGCCATTCTTCTTTGTATTAGAATGAGATGCTGGTATGTATTTCAGTATCACATACAAGCAAAAAACTCAAGCAACCAAAACAAAATAAAAACACATTTATATAGGAAGGTTTACTAATATCTATTTTCAAGGAATAAGATTAGATTTTAAGATTTCTATTTGAGTCTACATATTTAACTCCAGTCTCTTAAGGCTGCATCTAGAGTGGAAAACTGAAAGATAGATAACAAAATATGCCAGAAACTTAGAGACATTCGTGCATAGTTCAAATGGAACTTGGTGGGAAGTACTAGCCAATTACTAGCTGAAGGAAAACTTGCCTGGGAAGTGAGAAGATGAGATATCTCCCAAAGAGAACCCACCCGTCCACCACTGCTACTCCTAAATCCATAGGCTCTGAGAAATAGTGGATGAGGCCAATGGTGAAATGAGAACATTCGATGGGAGGTAAAACACGTGTCATCAGTACCTGCACTATGGCTTGCACACTCCGCAGCCACCTGCTGACACCATCCCGTTCTCACTATACTTTACTTACTTACTAGCATGAAGGAGTAGCCAGAATGTATCACTAAACCGTCCAAACTTGGGTAATGGCTCTTTTTAAAGAAAGATGGCATAGTCTTTAAGAGATCTATTCTGATGAGTAATATTAAGCAAATCAAGTAGATACCATACAGAAGAAAGCAGTTTTTTATAAACTGCATTCAATAGAGGTTTAGTGACAAGCATAGAGAAATTAAAAAGATATGCAAAAAGTTAAAATAAATGGAGAGCCAGGAAAACTCAGCTATTTATAAAAATAAATGGTAAGAAAATGTAAAACCATAAAATAAGCAATTATTTAAAAATCTATAGAAGAAAATTTCCCTAATCTGAAAAAAGTCCAAAAAGTACCACAAATTACAACCAACATATATAAAGTCCAGATATACTATAGTTAATTTTTTTCAGAGTGAAAGAGAAACTCCTATAAGGATCCAAAAAGAAAATAATATTTTCTACACACAAAATATAACATGTATCCCCTTTTCCCCTACACATCCAAAAATTCTCCTTTGTAAACAAAAATACCAGAATAAATAATCCATAACTATTACTTGTCCCTTCTCCACACACCAAAGAGGGGACATAGGTGAAATTCCTGGGAAATTATACTGATCTCAACTCTCCCATGACATCTAATGAATTCCTCTTTATGTAGACATTTAGCATTAGAAAACCTTTGTTATTTTGTACCACTGCTATTAGTGCAGGGTAAATAATGTATCCTTCAAGCGTGCAGGAAGTTGGGATGGTGAGTGGTGGTGAAGGACCACTTCAGAACCATGTATCTACAGCACTTCCTCCCTGCAAAAAAAGTATTGTGAAAAAAATTATTTATCCAGCCAGCCTAATACACATTTGTGAAAGAAATCGATACAAGGGGCTAGAAAATATTAAATTTCTGATCAATAAATATATCAAATAAGTATTCTAGCATTTTGAGAAATAAATCACACAAAGAACTCGGGAGTAAGGAATGTGAAGTCTAAAAGAAATGGTGGTGAACATTAAAACTGGTAAAACTTAAAGTTAACGTTTACATTATTCTCTGTAGTGTGATAACAATGCATATGGTTGATACATAATTTATTAAAAATAAGGTACATAATTTTTAAACACAAATTAGTTATGATAGGCTGCATCTAAAGTCACAGGATTTTCCAAGAAAATGTGTGGAGTTAAAAACAAAAAAGTAAAAAAAGCTATTTTATGTTACTATTTTATTCTAGAGACTGGAAGAAACATTTGCTTTCAAATATATAATTACTAGTGGAAAAAAAAAAGTATATGAAATGTCCACATCGCAGGAAAAAAAAAACAAGAAGAAAAATGAAAACAAACAATATTGCAAAATATATCTTAAGGAATCTAGTAAGAAAGTATCAAACATCTATATGATAAAGTGCTGTGCAATTGTTTTTTAGGACTATAAATAGAACTAAAAGAGGTTGAAAATATACTTAAGTGTTTTCAAAAGTGATTTATAAGCATGTCATAAATTTGTTGCCAAATTTGCAAATAAAAATCATTTTAAATACCAGTGCAAAAACATTAAAGAAAATAATCTCATTATTTCATGTTTACAAGAAAAAATCTCTCTCTCTCTCCTCCCTTCCTCTCTCTCTGTCTCTCTCTTTCTCTCTCATGTATATATGTTAGGAAATGAAAATAAATGTGGGAGGGATTTTGCTTCTAGGCAGGTTGGAGTAGCTTGCGGCAGACCACAGCATCCACTCAGAATAACTGAAAAAAGATGGGAAAATACTATTTATCTGTTTAAAGGCATCAGAGAGATTGTGAAACACAAAGAAGAGATGGGTCTAGATTCTGGAGAGGAAAGAACACGAAGAGGTGAAGTGCCATTGTGTAGCCAAATTTCTCTAGGAAAATTGTCCTTTTCTGGGAACATGACAGAACCCTGAGAACCCAGGATTCTCAAATCCAGAATTTATCCAAACATAGGTCATTCCTAGAATGAGAAAGAAACCAGCAGAGCTTTTAATATTCCCTAGGAGGAGCTGGACATCCAAAGTTGGAAACTTGAGTGGCCTCAACTCGATGCCTGCTTTTTCCATCAGTATGTTTCCTAATTTTGAAGCTAAGTGGAGCAGGTGCCTAAAACACAGCAGAAAGCATTTCAAAGCAGAATAGAATTCTCAGAAGGCTAAGAAGACAATAACTGATGTTAAAGTCCTCACAGAGGAAGGATTCCTGGTGACCACTGAGACCATGGTTCTTTCTAAAGCCGTGGAGGGCCACAGCCTTGGAGCAGAATCTAACAAAAGGTAGAATGAATTTACTAATATTCTAACTGAGGCTTGACTTGTTCAGACAATGTTTGGATTACAGTAATCAGGTCCCCATCTCTCTCAGCCTATTAAAAAAAATACTGAACTCTCTCTGGGAGAGGACAACATCATCTGGATCCTCTACAATATATTATTTGTTTTACAAACAATGTTTTAAGTTTTAAAAATGGTTAGTTCACATTCCAAGATACAGGGTCTTATGACATAAAACCCAAGAAAACAGTCAATACGAAAAGACTATAAGCAATTCAGATATGAGATTTATCCTATAATAAGTTTTAAATAATTGTAATTAACATTCAAGAAATAGAGAGACAGATAAAATAAGCACATGATGGAGAACTGTAGCATTCCAGTTGTCATCTGGGGCTGCAGTGTCATCAGAGGCTCGACTGAGGAAAGATATGTTTCCAAGCACCCTCATTGTTGATAGAATTCATTTCCTTATGGTTGCAGGAGTGAGGAATTCAGTTTTGTTCCAGAGGTCACCCTCAGGGCCTGGAGACTGCTTGCAGTTTCTTGCCACATAGGCATCTGAGTATGGTAGCTACTTACTTCATGACATCTTGCTTTTTTAAAGCCGACAGAAGAAAAAAAGGAGAGAATGTGAGTTGGCTGGGAAGATGGATTGTGTATATAGTAACATAATCATAGGGGTGACATTCCATGATCTTTGCCGTATTCTACGGTTGGGAGCAAATCAAAGGTCTAGCCCATACACGAAGGGAGGTGATTATACAAAATCAGGAGGTGTGGAAATCATTGTGGATCACCTTAGAGTCTATCTTCCACACATGTGAAAATGTAATTATACATTATTTTTTTTTTGCTGAGGAAGATTCACCCTGAGCTAACATCTGTTGCCAATCTTCCTCTTTTTGCTGAGGACGATTTACCCTGAGCTAACATTTGTTGCCAGTTTTCCTCCTTTTTTTTTTTTTGTATGTGAGCCACCGCCACAATATGGCCACTGACAAGTGGTGTAGGTCAGCGCCCAGGAAACAAACCTGGGCTGCCTAAGCGGAGTACACTGATGTTAACCAATAGGCCACTGGGGCTGGCCCCATAATATATTTTTAATTATATCTATTTTTAAAATAACACTATGGTACATACACACACACAGCTTCTGGATGACCTAACTTTTTATTTTCCTTTTTTCCAGTGTGAAACAGTGGCTTACATGAACTGAACAGGGCATCGCATGATAGAGATAGACTTGATGAGCTACTAAAAGTCAATGAATGCAGAACTGCATTAACTATTCCAGCAAAACTCTTGAGATTTTACACTACTCAAATGAGCTTTTCAGCATATTTCTATTTAATAACAACAGCCACTTACACTGATGCCTCACTCATTGTTCCATGTGAACTGTTGTGACTCGACATAAAAGAAAAACTTCACAACTTAAAACTACCATGTAGGTACTCTTCAACTGCCATTCTTTAAGAGATCTGCTTTTGTGGTCTGCTTAACCTGGACTCACTTTAAAAGTTGCTTCTGAATTCCAGTAGAAAAGATGGCATAGATCTGTTTCTCCCTAATCTTCCCCACCTGTTACAGGTATCAATTTGGGAAATAACTCAAGAGACAACTAACTCAAGAGACAATTAATAAAGAATTAATGAAGTGCTATAAGAAGAGAGAAATTGGTAGAGATGGATCTGGAAGACTGGGGAAGACATATGGCTAGATAAAACTGAAAGAAGAAAGATATAAATTGACAATTATAGTTGAAGACGTCAACAACCTCTGTCAGTAATTGATAAGACAAGTAGACAGAAAATCTGCAAGTGTATGGAATTCTTTTTAACTCTGCCAACCAGTTTGACCTAATTCACATGTATAAAACACTACAACCAATACCACCAGAATATACATTCTCATCAAATGTACATGAATTATTTACCAAAGGAGATCATATTATGGGCTGTAAAACAAGGCTCAATATATTTAAAATAATTCAAATCATATAAGTATGTTCTCTGATTACAATATAATTATACTGCTCTAGATAAAAAGAGAAGACACGAATCATTAATATCAGAAATTAGAGAGAAGATATCACTAGAGATTCTACAGTATTAAAAGAATAATAAGGTAAGGGGCCAGCCTGGTGGCATAGTAGTTAAGTTCGCATGCTCTGCTTTGGTGGCCTGGAGTTCACAGGTTTAGATCCTGGGCAGGAATCTACACGCCGCTCATCAAGCCATACTGTGGTGGCATCCCACATACAAAATAAAGGAAGATTGGCACAGATGTTAGCTCAGGGACAATCTTCCTCAAGCAAAAAGAGGAAGATTGGCAATGGATGTTAGCTCAGGGCCAATCTTCCTCACCAAATAAAAACAAAAAAAGAATCATATGGTAGAACTGTTAAAACTTTTATGTCAATAAATTTGAAATTTTAGAGTTAATGGATACATTCTATAAAAGGTACAAACTGCCCAAGCTCACTCAAGAAATAACAGATAGTACTAATAAATTATGGATACATTGTCATAAATATGAATAAATAAATATTACAATAAAATTTAGTGGAAAATCCTTCCACAAAGAAAACTTCATGAAGGTGTTTTGCCTTGTGAATTCTAGCAAATTTTCACAGAAAAATTATGCTAATCCTATACAAAATCTTTCAGGAAATTAAAGAGAAGGGGATATTTTCCAATTAATTATATGAAGTCTGTGTTACTCTAGTACTCAAATCAGAAACAGTCCTTAAAAGAAAATTAGACAACAATATCCCTAATAAATACTGACGCCAATCTTATTTTTAAAATTTAGCAAATTGGATCCAATATATATATAAAAGGATCATTAATCATGACCACATTGAGTTTATGCTTGGAATACAAGATTGCTTTAATATTTAAAAATCAAACAATGTAATTTGCCATATATAGAAAAAAGAAAAACATATAACAACGTCAATAAATGTAGTAAAGGAATTTGACACACCCAAAAATTATCCATGATAAAAGCTTTTGACAAAGTAGAAATAAAAGGAAGCTTTCTCAACCAAATAAAAGGCATTTATGGAGAACTACATTAATGTAAAATTAAATATTGAATAATTTCCCCCTAATATCAATAAAAAGGCAAGGAAATTGACTCTTACCACTTCAATTTCCCACTTTACTGGAGGTTTGATGGGATGTAATTAGGAAGAAAAACAAATAAAAGGTATCCAGTTTGGAAATAAAGAATGAAAACTGTTGTTATTTCCAGATGATACCATGACATATAAAAAATAATATCTGATCTACAAAAATCTACTGAAGCTCATCAGTGAGTTTAGCAAGTTTTCATGAGACAAAAACTCAATTTTATTTCTATATCTATCAAGGCACAATCAGAAATTGACATTTTTAAAAAACATATTAAATAAAATAGTGCCAACATATGAAATAGGAGTAAATCTGATAAGTGATTTGCAAGACTTACACATTGAAAATGGCAAAACATTGTTGAGAGAAATTAAAGAATTCCTAAGTAAATAGAGAAGTACAACATGTGCATGGATCGAAGTATTAATATTGTTGAGATTTTAGTTCTCCACAGACTGATCTATAATTGCAATCAAAATCACAGCAGGCATTTTTTTTTGGTAGAAACTGCCAAGATGATATTAAGTTTTATATGAAAATGCAAAGTACAGAATAGGAAAAACAACTTTGAAATAGAAAAACAAAGTTGGAGGATTTATATTATCTGTCTTCTATCTTAAAAATACAGTAATCAGAAGAATGCATTATTGGCATCAAGATATACAAATATACCAACAAAACGGAATAGTAAATCCAGAAACACACACACACACACACACGCGCACACACATAGTTGATCTTCAACAATGTTACAAAGACAATTCAATGAATAAAGGATAGCTTTTTCAATAAAAGATACTGGATCAATCAGATATTATAAGCAAAATGGAACTTCAATCCATATATTGCATCATATACCAAAATTGACTCAAAATGAATTATAGGCTTAAATGTAAAAATCTAAAATTATAAAACTTTTAGAGAAAACCTAAGAAAAAATCTTTTTGACCTTGTGTTAGGCCAAGATTTCTTATATAAAACACCAAAACCAGGATTTATATAAGGAAAAGATGATAAATTGAGCTTCAACAAAATTAAGAACCTCTGCTCTTTGAAAGACATGGTTATGAAAATAAAAAGACAAACCACAGGTTGAAAGAAAATATTTGTAAATAGCATATATGTTAAAGGACTTGTATCCAGAATATGTAAAGAACTCTCACACCTAATAACAATAAAAAAAAGTCCATGTCAATAAAAAATTGACAAATATTTGAACAGAAAATTTACTAGAAATGATATAGTGTTGGCAAATAAACACATGGAAAAAAGATGGATATCATTAGATGTTTGGGGAATGCAAATAACGCCACATTGTGATACTTCTACACAACCATTAGACAGTCTATAAATCAGAAGATCGACTATACCAAGTTCTGGCCAAGATGTTGGGCAACTAGAACTCTCATTCTCAGCCAGTGGAAGTGTAAAATGTTCTAAGCACTTTGAAAAACAGTTTGGCAGTTTCTTAAATACATACTTACCATTTTACCACTTATGCCACAACAAGGTATTTACTCAAGAGAAATGAAAGTTTTTTTCCATAAATGAATATTCATTAAAGCTTTACTTGTACTAGCCAAAAAATAGAGAACAACCCAAACGGCTATCAAAAGAGAATTACTCCTCTTTTTATAAACAAATTATTGTATATCTATGCAATGAAATGCCACTCATAAATAAAAATGAATGAACCACTGAAACTTGCAACATCTTGAATGAATCTTAAAATAATTATGCTAGGCAAGAGAAATCAAACAAACAAAAGAGTACATACCATATGATTCCACTTAGATAAAATATTAGAAAATTAAGCTATTCTAAAGTGATAGGGAACAGGTCAGTATATTCCTGGGGTGAGGAGACTCAGGGAGGTGTCTGAGGGAAGGATTATCAAGTGGGGTAAGAAACATTTGGGATGGTGTATATGTTCATTATCTTGACAGTTTCACAAATGTATACATATGTCAGAGCTTGTCAAATTGTACAATTTAATCATGTGCTGTTTATTGTATGTCATTTGCCGATAAATTTGTTAAAAATGAAAAAACTATAAAAATGAAAAAAATTTTATTTTAGGCAAATGAAGGGAGAGACTATCTCTTAGTGCCATTGAATTTTAAAAGATTATGTATAGCATCACCTAGATGAATCACCTGTATGTGTATGGCTTTAATTATTGTTATGGCAAAAATCTGTGCACTGCCATTCCTAAACTTGTCCTATTTGTCTAGAAGCAGAATATATTATAAAAATGTATTTAATTTATTTGTCAAAAGCAATTTTCAATGAAAAATACTACCATCAAAACACTGGAGCAGGGCCGGCTCCGTGGCTTAGCGGTTAAGTGAGCGCGCTCTGATGCTGGCGGCCCGGGTTCGGATCCCGGGAGCGCCCCGAGGCACCACTTCTCCGTGCAACGCGAGGCCGAGTCCCACGTACAGCAACTAGAAGGATGTGAACCTATGACATACAACTATCTACTAGGGCTTTGGGGGGAAAAAACTGAATAAATAAAATCTTTAAAAAAAAAAAAAAAAAAACACTGGAGCAGAGACGAGTACTATTACATTCTTTGGGACTAATATAAAACAAACAAATATGACTTCTATCCACAAATGCCATCTCATCTAAAGTCTTATGACTAGATTTTTTTTTTAATCAAATCAAGTCATTTTCTCTTTAGTTCTGAATCTAAGTTTTTCCACAATTTTGAATGAGAAGTCAACGCATTTCTAAATTAGGACTCTCTATAAAATTAAATTCTGTAAACTAATAATGTTTGAAAATTTATATTCATTATAATTTCTTAAAAGCTTTACCATAAATGAATCAAACTATCAAAAATACTGAAGGGAAATCCTCCATTTTTGAAATATTACTGGGATTATTATTAGATGGATATCAAATATCAATGACAATAAAATATGAAAAATATTTAGGAAATGCCCATAAAGTCTACATTTATACATGCATGCAAATTAATTCCTAAAGAAAACATTTCATAAAAATTCCAAATTCTAGAGCAAAGTAGACTTGTAAATATTTAACTCAAGTCTATTATGCTACACTAAGTAACGATATTTTGATTTAAAATCTTATTTTATTACAAGTAAATTCTACCTCAATAAAAAGAAATGTCCGAAAAAATTTAGAAACAAAGTGCTATGTAAAACTATACCTAAGGCTTTTGAGAAGTTCAATAAAATAGCCTAATATAAGAAATACTATGAATATATGTACCACAACTGACTGTACACTGGTTAATGATTAATGATGATAAATTTTATATTATGTGTATTTAACTACAATTAAATAGAAAAACTTTTAAAGGAAAAAAAAGAAATACTATTACAAAAAAGAGATTAAAAATAAAACAAAATATGAAATGATATATCATATGAATGAAAAAGACCACAACCTTTATATAAATTAAAAGTGACCCATATCTAAAAATCTATAAAATACTATGCTAATACATTTTAACATCTCTATTAATTGTATGATATCCTGGGGAAAAAATATAACATGTTTCAGGAAAATGTGGAAAACTTAGACTAGTGAAATACTAGCAAGTTGACTCCATCATCCTGTTAAAAGACAGTACTCTAGTACTGAGATATAATTAAGTGCTGGTGTGAGGACCACATTGCTATAAGATGACTTAAACAACTTTAAGCCCCTAGAAAATAGATGGTGACCCTTTCATATCAGTTTCCTAGGACTGCCATGACAAAGTACTACAAACTAGATGGTTTATCACAACCGAATTTATTGTCTCATGGTTCTGGAGGCTAGAAGTCCAGAGACTAGCTCCCTCTGAAGCCTCTAGGGGAGAATCCTTGCCTCTTTCAGCTTCCGATAGCCCCAGGCATTCTTTGACCTGTAACAATGTATGTCCAGTCTCTGCCTCCATCTTCACATGGCCCCCTTCCCTCTGTGTCTCTTCTCTCCTTATAAGGACACCAGTCATATCGAACTAAGGTCCACCCTACTCCAGTACGACGTCATCTTAATCAGTTAGACTTGAAAAAGTCCTATTTCCAAATAAGATCATATTGTGAAGTACTTGGGTTAGGACTTCAACGTATTCTTTTGGGGGTCAAAAGTCAACCCAAAACACCTCCCCATAGCCAAAATGCATTCTTCCAGTGGCCAGAAAAGTATTACATAAAATAACCTACTCAAGTTGTTTTTGCTTCCCATCTGGTGATCTTGAACTTGGTGTATTGTGTGCCTTATGTCCAAGAAAGTAAACTATGTAACCCCCTCGATAGCTCCATGAGGTAGGCTCTGATATTATCCCCAATTTAAAGAGAGGGAAATAGAGGCACAGAGAATTTAAGTGACCTGTCCAAGCCACACAGTTAGAAGGTGGTAGGGCCAGGATTCTAACCAAAACAGTTGCATCGTGGATCAACTCCAAGGCCAAGAGTAAAAGTTCTCAAAACTCTTTATTAAAAATTGTGCTATTTAATAAGTACATCAAAATTGTATATACCATTTTTCAGTTCACTACATTCTGATTGTTATAGAACAAAAGTGCCCTATGACCTGGGCTGACATAACAATAGATATTGTTATTGCATGTCCCAGGGATGGTTTTCTGCATTGCATGCATACGTTAGGCTGCCTTTGTCTGTCAAACTATTATTACTAGTCTGTGACACCCTTTTCCTTGTCTGCATGCGAACTATAGAAATTAGCCCAGGGCTCCCACGTACAAAGAAATGTGCTAAGTAAGAGAGGAATAGAATATGGAATAAGGAATGAGCTTTGTCAGTAAAACTTTGAGTTACTTGAACACTCATCTCTGCTCCAAGCTGTTTTTCAGATAGTCTGAGATTTTTTCGTCACTGTGAATTTGAAGGCCCTGTTCAGCTCATATTTGTATATATACATACGCATATCCCACACACTTTATAGCTCTGATCTGGTAACCAAGCTGAAGTTCCTTTGAAAACCACATTCCTTCCTGAATCACACTGTGACAGGTTAATGCCTCTGTTCCACTACTGTTGCTCTGCCAGAATGATGGATGCTATAACGTGCAGGCATCCAACTGAAAAAAGCCACTGAGCCTTGGTGTGAATTTAGGTGTTGATGAAAGATGAGCTCTTGTTTAAAAGAACATATGTTGTGCGTGAAACCTCTGGAGAAACTATTAAAAATGCACTATTCATTTTTAAGAGAGGTTTAATTACTGGTTAGACAGCATAAAGCAGTATTCCCGTAATCTTCTCTTTACAGTCATTGGCGTGAATGATGAGACTGTGAAATATTCTGTATGCGATTTCAGAAAACTGGAAGTTAGTGGGGATAACAGCCTCATTAATATGTCATCAGAAAAACTCTATTGGGCAGTCTGGCATAGTGCGAAGGCTACTTTGTTTCACATCGCTTTTAAGACAGTCACAAATATCATTTTGGGCACCTAACATTAATTTTTGGATTAAAAGACAATGTAAACATATAGTAAATAAGAGCAATGGAACATTTTAACTTCTTATTGCTACCTTCAAATAAAGTGTCATGTGAGCCGTATAGATAAGAATTTGCTGGTCGAAACTATAGGATTAGCTACTTTCGTCAATAGAATGTCAGTCAGCTAGAACAAAATGTAGCCAATCTGGACAAGATAAAACTGACCAAGAAATAATATTTCTTTGGAGCTGCTCCTTACAGCACTGGACTCCACTGAAATATAGTAAGAGTCCTTCTAGTCCAATTAGTGGAAATTTTGCTGGAGGAATTATTTAACTTTAGGGAAACGATATGAGAATTGATTGAGAATTGCTAAAAAAAAAGATAAGTCCCATATTTCTTTGCCACGAAACAATCATCAGTTTTAAGACATACTATTCATTTAATCATTAATTGCAAGGAAAATTAATTCAACATATTTATATATACTATTTTTGTAATTAATAATAATATACATTTATGCTTACAATATCATGTCTCTATCTCTTTAGTGTCATATTAAATGTTTGAATCTAATCATTCTTTCAATTCAGATATTAAAGATTCTTTTGTATGACCAACGGCCCCTTGAACTTGTACGCAGTATATACTGGCATGTTATTTTATATCATCCATGCTTGTAATCTTGACCTCTAACATCTTTAGGATTGACAGAATAATTTAGAGGATATTGAACACTATTAAAGTTTTGTTTGCATTTCATATTTGAAACTATCTACTTGACTCACATGATTTTTTTCTCTTATGCTCCATTATGTAAATCTGGCAAGGTTATATTATACTTTTAATGGAAAGGCTATTCTCTATTCCAGAGAGATACAGATGCTAAAATTGGATTCTTTAATGGACATAAATGGGAAGAAAAGCTATTAATATATTCCTACGATACTCAGTTATTATTTTGTGGTGTTACTTCACATCAATTTTTGAATCAGCTACATATTTTGAATTTGAAATACTTTTGGACTGGCTTTCATCAGAATGTTGAAGTACCGGAAAGGTTAACCCAGTTTTAATTGTTTGTTTCAATTTAGACAAAAAGTTGACTGCTATATTGGATTGTGTCAGTTCTGATCTCTCTGAGGGGACTGCTATTACCCATCCTTTTGGATAGAAAAGATATTCCTATCCAAAGCTTACGGAGTGGTTCCACTACAATTTCCTTGTTTGTCTTGTGGTTTTAAAGCTTTTAAATGTAAATATTTCTTGCAAAGTTAAGACTGTAAGCTTACATCAGTCATTTGTATTGTCTGATGTTGATTTTTAGTTCTCGAATTGAGAATACGGTCAGAAGCAGGTGGCAAGGCAAGGCATAGATTCTTTACCCCAGCTTTGAGGTTTGATATACTAGGATGAAGTGCAGCTCAGAGGAACAGCTGAGTGAATGTACATTTTCTGTCGTACATGTATACAGCAGAGTCCTGTATGGGTCACTAGTTTGATGGAATAGACTCCTGTGCCAAATACTTGTTCTAGAATAAGATTCCTGCCCCTTCTCCTCACTTTATTCTCAGATGTGGACTTTTGGAGACATATCTAGACTTTCTTTTATAGGAACAATTTAACTTTTTCTATATAACAATTTCTTTGTCGTATTTGTCTTTTTAGAAATATTTATAACTCCAAGAACTTTGCTGTCCAGAATAGCAATTAATGTATCATGGTATTTCCTATAGACAATAAAAAACAAGCTTAAAAACATTATGCAAAATTCAATTCATATCATTTTCAAAATCTAAGTTGGTTCTATTTTCAACTTTTTATTTAAGACTTATATAGATATAAATACTACATATTTAAAGTTTTAACCTAAAAATTATACACTGTAATGATTGTTAAAGTATGATTCTGGGCCTCAATTTACAAAATAACTTTTAGTCTTATGAAATTGACACTATTTTCCATCTTTTTTCCTGTTAACTCACAAAATTGGTTGTGGCTCCTGTTTTATTCTACCACTAATCTCTATTAGGATAATATTTAAGTCCTCTGTTCATTATTTTTTAATTCCAAGTATAATTTCTTTTAAAATATTATTGTCCAATGCAATATCTGGTACAGTATGCATACACACATGTTGAGAGTTTAGCTGAAGTACTCCATAATATTGCTGCCTCAGCATCCAATCTGTGTGGCCAAGTGGCCTGCAGTGGCCTTGAACTGAGACTAGCTTGTCCTGCAAACGCATGCGCTACATAACAGCCACAGAGTCACAAGTAAACGTGAGTTCCTGATATGACTCCCCAACAATGCCCTTGCGATAACCATTCTCCCCTGCCTCTCACGGCCTTCCTCTGAGGGCCTCTTAGATAAGACCGCTAGGTGTTTACCAAAACCACTCTTTCTGTTTGAATTGACCAATTTGGCCTTAGCCTGGGAACACCAAAGCACTCCACCTAAGAGCCTTAATAAAGGCATGTACCCAGCTCCTGCTCTGCTCTCTCTGTCTGCACCTTGCCTTGATCTCCCTTGTTCTTCGATGCCTGCAATGGGGAACTCTTCCAGGACCTCTGAGTAATAAAAATCTCTATTTCAATTCCCTTGTGGTCTTTTGCTGACCCATAGCTCACCATCTGACACCCCGGGCTCTACTTAACAAACATTAACTTAAAACTCACAACAAAACAAAATTACTAAATAATAAAAAAAATTGTTAGTTGTAACCCAAGGATATGCTACCAAAATTATTAAGTGAACAGATTTAAATAAGGTTTAAATTTATTTTTTAAATTGATAATACCCACATTTTCTCTTTCCTGATATTTTTTTATTTTTATTTTTAAATATGCTGCCCAAACCAAAAACCAGAAAGCATGGCCTCAGCTCCCATGGTTCTGGAGCAGTGAGGTAACCTACACCCCTGGCTCTAAATTCCCCTGATTCATGACCATTGCTAAACTACCAATGAACCTGAAAATCCAGTTTTAAACATATGGGAATGAATTAGTATCTTGCTCTTACTGAGAGCCAATTTTATTCAAAACTTGCCCTCCACAAACCTGCCACTACTGCCAATTCTTTTTGCTTTAGGAAATCTCCAGAGTTTATCTTCCTGGTGGGACAAGAAGGTAAAGTCCACATCATTATACAAGTAAGTTTGTATTTATGGGAGCTCAGTTTCCTCCTATGTAAAATGTGAACTGGACGATTTCTCAAGGTTATTGTAAAACAGTTATAAAAAAGGATTTATGAAGAAGAATATTGTAAACAGTTGTCCTAGTCTGCTGGAGCTGCCATAACAAAATGGCACAGAGTGCATGGCTTAAACAATAAAAATTTATTTTCTCACACTCAGTTCATAACATTCATTCCATAACAACATACAGTCCATAACAGGAGTTTACAAACGTCAGTTAATAATAGTAGCCATGATATTTAGAATGTACTTTTCCATCAATAATTTAGTTGTCAGGTAGGGAGCTTTTTTGTAGAAATTGATTTATTGGCAAACTGAGAATTAATTTTAAATAAATAGAAGTTTGCATGACATTTTTGTAAAATATGGATAGATAGAGTCCAGGGTTTCCTGAAGTTCACTCATTTCAAAACCACCTTTATGAATTTGTCACATTTACATACTTTTTCTATCATTATATGCTTAATATTTTCTTTATATCAACTTTTATGGAAGTAAGTTTGACTCAGATTAATCCCAAACAATAATGTCAATGATATCAAGACTTTGTTTTGATGTATTTATATTTTGTATTTTATAGTTAAACTTTACAAGTACTACAAAAAAACAAAAATGGCTCTCTATGTGTGTATCAATCAGGGTCCAGTCAGGAAAGAAAAATCACACCAGTACAGTCGTGCACCACATAACGATGTTTTGGTTAACAACGGACTGCACATATGATGGTGGTCCCATAAGATTAGTACAATAAAGCTTAGATGTATAGTAGGCTATACCATGTAGGTTCATGACAGTACCCTCTATGATATTCGCACAACAATGAAATCTCCTAACGACATATATCTCAGAACATATCCCTGTCGTTAAGCGATGCATGACTGTAATTTAAACTGAAAAAATTTAGTATGAAGAATTATAAACCAGTATATGTGGTTAACTACTAAAAGGGATAAAAGAGAACTCTAAAGTATAGAAATAGCAAATGCAGAAATCAGGCCAAGGAGAAGTGAATAAAGACAGAAGTAAGAACTTAGAAGAGGAATTTTCCACTAAGGCTGAGATTCAGACTTCACTGAAGAGAGTATGGCTGCACAGAAACAGGCAGCGTGCTATTAACAAAAAAACTTGACCGAGGCCTGGGCCATAATTAGGAGGCAGGAACATCCCACTGGGTAACTGAAAAACTCACAGGAGGTTGCAAGCAGGTTGATCCACTGGCAGCTGTGCCAAAGAAATAAAAGCACGAAAGCACACTGAAACCAGGAAGTTAAGTCCCTCTTTCTTGGTGTGGCTTTAGTGTCCCTCTTGCAGCCTTTCTTGACAAAGGCTAAATTGGACCAACCAGCAGAGGAGAAATACAAATATAATATAAACGTAAATATAAATAAATGCTAGGTTTGTGCTCATTAGCACAGCTGTTTAATATAGCTCTTACATACAGCTCTGGGTTACCACAAGCTGACTTTTATTATCCTTTTTTCTCCTGTTTCAACTCTGGATTCCTATAGTGAGGTTTGTTACTGATATCAGTAGATGCCAAGAACCCCTGTAAAGTTGCTTTATTGTTGCTACAGATAAAGAATAGGCTCTGGGACTAGATCTTCTGCATTTATGTCAATGTTTCACTGAGCTGAGGTACCAACATTGGTAGTACCAACAATGAGTTGTTATACGTTCTTCTCTGGTCAAGTGGGGACAATTCATGTACTCCATCCTTGTCTTATATCCTAGTGTGTGTATCGCATACAGACTATTTAATATGTACTGCTAGTTCATTTTCTTTGCCATCATGCAAGAGCCTGGGGCCTGGCCATCAACTGAATTGTTCAGTGCAAATTCAACACAAACTCTAGTGACTGGAGCATAGTTTTTAGATAAATTTCATTTTTTTCCACTCTTTCATGCCTCACAATAAATACTAAGCCAAGAATCATTTTCTTCTACATTAGAACAGACACCTGGATGGCCTGCCCCAATCAGTTCTTGAGAAATGCCTAGAAATATCTTAACCCTATAGAGAACATAGCATTGGCTCAAGCTGGAAACACAGTTATATTAATAACAGTGCACACCTACTATACGCAAGCATCAAAGCTGCAAAGATGCATCAGAAAATGCCTCCTTTCTAAGGTCTTACGGTCCAATAATGAAGAAGTCATATACATAAATACATACAATAAAATAGTGTGTGATTTGATTGAGGTACTATAGAGTATCGCAAAAACACAAAGGAATCATTGCCTTCATTCTAAAATAATCCTTATATCAAAGTGGCGTATTTTAGGGTAGTATACCTTCACATGTCTAGTTCTTGACACTGGGTGCTGCCACTAGTACTAGTACCCTTATCAAAACCATATGCAGCAGCATAGCCGCTTATGCCCTAGGAGGTAGACCTCCTTCCTGCCAGAGCCTGTTGCATTTCCTTGGTTCATTGCAACAAAAATTTCTGATTCCAAGTCTGAGCTAGATGGATCCTAGGTTATGTACATTTGTCCTGTTGCAAACAAGAGAGGAAAAGTGAGTATCTGGGGATCTCAGCTTCTATAGTGGCTTTATCTTCCACTAAAATTCATAAAGCGGATAATTCCTCAAACGCAGTACAAGAATTCAGATACTAGGTAGCCAAAAAAAGGGCCAATTACCTTCCCAATGGCTGACATACACATCCATAAAATATTCAAATGTCATTTGAAAAATAGTGTTTTAGAGAATTGTTTTACAAAAATTTTCAAGGGAAGTATTTTGGATGCAGACTTTATTTGAATACAACCAAAACCTTTAACATTCAGTTCAAGAAATTGACGTAATTACTAGAATGCCTAGTCTTAATATTTAGACACTTGCAGGTACTTGATTACATTTGGACAAAAATCTGAATAACTGACACAAATGTTAGTGCTTAATTATAAGTTTTCTTAAATTTATCCTATGTGATATAACTTTCTCATATACAAATTTTCATTTTCCATTTTTCCTATACTATAAGAATGACGTTGTTAAATTGTTAATGGGTCATATGGTATAAAATGGCTATGAACTTGGAAACCATGAGTGTAAAATTTTGAATAACTTTTATGTCAATCCTGGAAAATAATGCATTAAGATGATTTTTTTATTGTCAGATAAGCAACAGGATTTAATGTATAGTTTCTTTCTAGAATAACTGCATTTCTGTACATTGAAGATTTGATTGTATTACAAACAGTACATTGATTTATCTTTCTATACCACCAAGCTTCTGAAGAATATATTATTTCAATTTTTTAAAGTAATCATATAATTTTAGTAATTATAATTTAAAATAAATTATGAATAAAGATTTATTTCGAAGAGTATACTTCAATGTTTTTAGAAATACATGTATAATGTACAAGTTAGTTTTATTTCAAACTTTTTTTTTTTTTGGTGAGGAAGATCAGCCCTGAGCTAGCATCCATTACCAGTCCTCCTCTTTTTGCTGAGGAAGATTGTGGCCCTGGGCTAACATCCATGCCCATCTTCCTCTACTTTTATATGGGTCACCACCACAGCATGGCTTCACAAGCAGTGCGTCTGTGTGCACCCGGGATCCCAACCTGCAAACCCCGGGCTGCCGAACTGGAGCACGTGCACTTCACTACGCCACTGGGCTGGTCCCCAAATATTTATACAACTAAAAATTAAAGGTTTTGAAACTGGAAAATCAGTAGTCTCTATATTGCTAAATATTTGGTGAGCCATATAATTTATGTTTTTTCAAAAATTTGATGGTACTTTTTTTACTCTAATATAAATTAATAAATCAATATTATACAAACAAAATATTTATGCTTTGTTTATGCTATACTGTTTCATAGTGTTCAATTTATCTAATTGATGGGCTTATTGTCTAGAACAGAGCATTTTGATGTTAGTCAATCTGCAAATGTTCATTTAGTCTGATGTTTTCAATGTAGTCTTAGGCTTCATAAACGACCACAAGAGCAGCGGAATGTACGATTCTTACACTTATGGTTGGAGTGAGGAGGCTTGCTTTTTCTCTTTTCTCACACTGGCTTTTTGGTCAATAGTTCCTTAAATAAATGTGATGTTTTATTTTAGACACTATGAGAAAGTTTTTCTTTCAATTTTTCTCTTCATAAGTATGAGAAAGACCGAGAAATGACATTGTCTTCCATACGAAAGACAATGTGATTTTTTATTTATATAAAGGGTATAGATTATGTCTATTTATGGTGTTCGTGTCAGGGCATATCTGGAAAACCAATAGGATGGATCACACAGAAACCTATTTCTGTTTATAGGAAAAGGGCAGGGGAGAGTAGTGTAAAGTTCCTTCTATACAATAACATTAAGATAACAAGTAAGCTATACTGAGTTTAAAACACATAAAAATCATCAAAAGGTAGGAATAATTCTGAGTAAAACATAAGACCAATCCCCTTGACTAATGTTTTTATCTGGCTTTAATTTCAGAGTTCAATTGAGAGTTATATGATTAAAATTTAAAGGACAAAAATTTAAGGAGCTAGCTTGGTGGAGAAATCTGCAAGAATTTAAGGCAAATTACCTCTGTTTGGGAATAGCATTTTTTATGACATATGATGGATGCAAAGGAAGTGATTCTCCTTGGACCTTTTGTTTCCACTGTTTGGTTGTTCTCAAAGCACAGTGACAAAGTTACTCTGGGGCTCAATCACCTTGAAGGGTCTTTACTGTGTTTTTATCAGCCAAAGTTCTTGTTCCTTCCCGATTCATCTCCCCTGAGTTTACCATATCATAAACGTGTGATTGTGTATTGCTGCGTGTGCACATAGAGGTGCTTATTTTTTAATTTTTCTTTATTTCTTATAATATGAATATAACATCCCAGGAGATCACACAAAATACTTGATGAGCACTGAAAAGCGGTTGATTCTTGGGTCAATAGGTGAGGGGTGCAGCTAGTGAAGATTTTACATTATTATAATTATGTTATTTTATCTGTACTTGCATCGGTTGAGATCCTAGGACACTGAAATTACATCTACGCATGTTCTTTCTCTCACTGCCACGAGCTCATGTATCACCTTGGTGCAAATGAGAAAAGGATGCTCTTCCTCAAGAAAGAATTTTCAAGATGAAAATTTCTTTATTTCTCTATAATAATAATTAAAATAAACATAAGGTTGTTATCTATTCATTGTAAAATCTATTAAACATAAAATAATAGAACATTTGAATTTTAATGAGGATCTTTAAGACCATTTTTAATAATAATTTTTTATAAAATAGTTTTACATCTTGCTTGCTTTTATAAAATGGAATTTATGGCTGTTTCATTGTTATTTGAGCAAATATCTCATTTCTATAGGAATAATTGCTGTATTTGAGTATTTCATATCACTGTCTCACCAAAAATTAGAATCATGAATATTGTACATTCAAGATTAGTATCATAATTTTCCTCAATTTCATAGGGACTGTTCTGCAGCATCATTAGTCATACATACTTTAAATTTATATTTCAATTTTAGATTAAAATATTACTGTTCATATGCTAAGTATTTACTCTCCTTTATGAATATTTTCCTATGGAAGTATTCTATTATTATAATTATAAAATGATTATAATAATTCTACAATAGAATTCTAGTATTCTAATTATGGATATAGTCTTCATTTACATTTTCCACCCCAAATAAATTTATGATAAAGAAAAAAATACCAAATTACTAAAGTTACAATAATTAATTAGCATCCACTTTTTTTCACCATTTCAAAAGATCACTGCATAGATAAATTTTAGACAACTTCTTACTTGTACTGTTCTTTGGGAAGTTAAAATGTCTAAATGGATGAAAAATTTTCAACAAGAATGCATAGTGTTCAAATTATAAGGCAAAGTATCCAAATTGTTATAAAATTCGTTTCGTTACACTAACTCTTACAATTTTTTCTCCTGTGTGCGTTTTTTAAAGAAATTCATCTGTCGTGGCTGACCTGAAGGTAGAAGTTAAATTCACATCCTGCTCCACAAGTGCTCCATTCTGCTGAAACCAATAGAACCGAAGCATTTTTCTTTATTTATGTTTTTTCTGGCGTTTCTTTCATTTTCTAAAAAATACATGGAGCAAGTGAATATTTTTCTCTGTTTTCTCATTTTCTGTTATCTGATATTGATAACGTTTTTTAAACAAAGTTTTTCTAACAACAGGGAGAAATATATAAAACAGTATATTATACTAGAATTTGTAGTATTTTAACCTCATATATAATAAGCCTTTAAATTGTAAAAAATGAATGCATTCAATTACAAAATCCATCAAAACTTAAACAATTGATGAAGTATGATTACCAGATAATAACATGGAAATCTCAATTTCTATTTCTTAAAATTATTTATGGTAAATGTCTATTAGCTACTGCATTTTGTTTTGTGTCATAATGAAAGTTCTGGTACATCAAAATAGAAAGTGAACCATATTATTTTGGTAAACTAATATCAAAACAGGATAAACTGTAAATGTATAACAAAACAATTCAGTACACTAATACACTTAATGATCTAAACATTTAGAAAAGTAACTCCTTGTTTATTTTGTTTTAGATTTTGCTTAATCAATATAGGAATTTTGATTATTAAACTCATTCTTTCAATGACCCTAAACTAACAATAACACTTTACCTTTTCAGAATATTATTTCAATACATTTATTTTATTAACACAAGACAGTTTATTCCCCATCTGTTGAAAAATTCTTGTTATAAATTTACAAATTACTCATATCTTGGCATAATTTTACATTAAGTTATAAGAGCATTTAAACAATACAAATCTGTACCATGAGAATTGTGCCCGCTTAGGGGCAGCACTCTTTGCAGTACACAGTCTGAACAGTTATTTGCAGTACCTTTCAGTATATTACTTAATCACCACAAAAATCCAGTTAAATAATTATAAAATGGAGGCACCAAGAGGGTAGATATTTCTGCAAACTTAACAGAATTATTAAAGAATAGATTTAAAGGACTTTTAATCCAAAGAAAAATTAGAACTTTAGCTATTAAACTAAGACAGAAAAAAACAATAATATAATTTTTAGTGAATGTGAGTTTCAGAAAAATTAATTAGATGATAAGTACATATATTTTATCTAATCAATTATTGGGAATGTTTTTAACACACCCATATGTACACATACATATATACACAGTGTAGACTTACATTTGGGTCCGCAAAGAACAACACTTCCTGGCATTCCCTCCTTTGTGTGGTCCCCTACCACTCTGATCCTGGGCTTGGCCAAGAGACTTGTTTGGCTAAGGGGACACTAGCAAGTGTGGTGAAAGAGACATTTGATATAAACATTTATGCATTGAGGCTCACCCTCTTGGAAAGCTGTCTCTGGAAACCAGGTGCCATGCCATAAAGAAGTTCAGATTCAATTACTAAATGTGAGAGACTATGTGGAAAGAGATTCCAGAGGAAAAGAAGTCACCTTGGATGTTCCAGCCCTCACTGAGCTCTCACCTGAATGCAGCTGCATAAGTGACCTCAGTGAGGACATGTGGAGTAGAACTGCCTTACTGAGCCTGGTCAACCACAGCACTGTGAGAAATAATAAATCATCCCTGTTTTAAGCCACTAAGTTTTTGAGTGCTTTGTTACCCAGCCGTAGATAACTGAAATACACATACGAAAAAAGTTTTTCCTAGTGAAATTTTGCATTTGCTTATTTTAGGGCATTGTCTTGCTTGAACTTGTTCAGTGGAAGATGTAGAAATGTGTTCCTCTACAGGATTCATTTAGTATGCCTAGTAATGGATTTTGTATCTAATACATAATGTTTTATTGCTCGTTGGAGATTTGTTTAGAAATGAGAAGACCTACAGAGGATCCACAGTTAATTTTTTTAAAGCATGTGGCTATAAATAGCAGGGAAGAGTAAACCACCAGTGTGATGAGACTCTTAAGGCAATTTCAAACAATTCCTAAGTAATTTCCCACAGAGATGCCACTGAAACCCAGGTTTTCAGAGATAAACTGATTAAAGCTCCATCAAATTCTTAAAGGAATAAACAGACTATAGATCTAAAGAAACTGAGAGTTAATGCAAGGATTAAATGTACTTATTGACTTAAGTGGGTTGAAAAGTATGTTCTATTTCAGAAAGAAAACCAATTTTTTGGACTTTGAAGATACAGACATGTTTTGTGAAATCCAAGACAAATAAGAGAGTTTAATATACATTTTATATATATTTTTAAAAGCCTTAGAAATCTGCTTTGATTCACATATCTTTGAATGAAATATAGAAAATGAATGAATGTGGACTGAGCATACAGAAAATGCCATAGCTTGTTTCTAGGAACATTGAATATGACCCCCTAATATCATTTGCAGGCCACATGCCACAATGTAATGTTTTCATCTCACAAGGTAAAATCCACTTGCAACCAATTCCTAAAGCTTGCTATTACTTTCCATTTGTGAAGGGAGAAAATCTTTTTCTCAATTTTGAAACATTTTATTTTACAATCAATGAAATTTAGGTAAAGCTACAGAGGCCAGAATTTGCTCTACGATTAAAAAATCATTTAAAATGTCTTTGGCCTTCCTCTGAAGGATCTGACCTCCTTCCTCCAAAGAATTTCTCTGCCAATCTGAGGAATCCTGAAACAAATCCACCCTAATGCAAGACCTACTATTCCAATCTGTGATGTTATTATGATTTAGCCATGGTATGTATTGACTGGATTGTATGAGAACATAATTTAGAGAAATGATAAATGGCTAAAATCTAATAGAAATAGGAGAGTACAATTAGTAAATTTAGGAGAAACTCTGAACGATTAAGATAAAAGTCCTTTGGATGGAAAAAAACAAAACAACAAAAGTAAGCATAACTGTGGGTTTGTTTGAACTATATAAACCTCAAGAGTGACGTCAGTCAAGAGGACAGAATGTCAAAATCCATGCTAAATATTCCCCTCCTATTGACTTAGCCATAATACTTCCTTATGGAGATAATGATATTATAATGAAAAATTCTGCAGGTTAATAAAACATAGCAATTATATAGTTTAATTAGGTCTACCTGTGGAAGTTTCTACAGCAGTATTTAAGACAGGTTTAGGCTACAGACAAAGAATGACGTTACAAAGAGAAATACGTATAAAAGAATTAACCTGAGGTTTTGGGTACTTCTCATATGTGTATTCACATACACATTTGGTTAAATTCAGTAATAAATGCTAAAGTAGGTATTAGCGTAGCTACACTAAATTGCCTGGTCTTACCTATCATTGATGTTTGGAAGGAAACACTATATACTCGGATATCCGATTTGGGAGGGGAAAAAAGTTCATTCTCCAAATGTCCTGTGTAAGAATGTAGGTTTCATAGTAATCTAAGCACCCTGCTCTAAATATTACCTCTATAATTGGGATTTTCCAGAGACAATCTGGAGAAATAGAAGAGGAAGTCAATATTATGTTTTAAAGAGCAATAATTTTATAATGATACGACTTAATAGTTATATGATATGGACTCATGAAGTTTTCCATTTCAAAGAAGGAATATAAGAGTACCTGTATTATATAAATTTTAAAAAATAAATGAAAGGATTCTGGAAAGATAGCTGTGGGGACAGTATTGTTTACCAGTCTCTCCAAATCTCCACATAAAAATGGACAGAACAACTAAAAAGCAAAACCAAAAACCCACGGAACACATATACAACAAAACTAAGTAACAAGATGTCTCCTAAAACCCCCAAATATAGGCAGGTAGGGACAGACTTTCAACAGCCACAAAACCACATGATTTCCTTGTCTTTATGGGAGGATGAAAGAAGCAATATGGTAGCTTGTTTGGGACCTGAGAACAGGAAACTTCAAAATAGACAACAGGTGCTCAGTGAGAATAGAAACCAAAACCAGGAGTTTTCCCTCTCTAATATGGAAAAGGCAAGAGGACTATCATAAGGAAGAATGAGCAGTCTAGCCCCTATGTGCTCACAGACCTGACCCATCAGAGTTCCTTCTAAGATAGAGACTGACACAGAAAACAACCTTTCGCAACAAGAAGAATCTGCTGAGAGTGGAATTAAAATTAACTGACAGGCACCACAGAGGCAAGGAAAGAGAAAATCTAGGCCAAAGTGGTGGAGGTGAATAGAACCAGAAAATCTCAAGCAGTTATAATTTTGAACACCAAAACACAGAAGAAGGAGTTTTGTGAAGTTAAAAAAGCTATCCTAAAAAGTCAGTGAAACCAACTTCACATAATAAATAAGCAAAAAAATGTCAAGGTCAAATCCCATATGAAGTTATTATTAGAACAAAAAACAATGAAATATCGGGATAACATCCATTCAGACAATGAAATTTTGCCATAAACCGTACCCACGAAAATGTCCCACAAAAAAAACAAAAATGTAAGATCAAAATTGTGATTTACTTTTTCAAAACAAACTAAAAGACATTAAGAAAATGCCATAAAACATGGAAATACAACATCATTCAGAATCAGATAAACTGAAATATCAGAAATAAGATGATAGAATTGAAGAAAGAATTAGAAATAGAAGAAAAAAATATTTCAGAAATAAAGACTAAAGCGGAAGAAATACTAGAGCAAATAAATACAACACATAGTGCAATAAAAGAAACAGAAAGTAAATACAAGGAAAATTTTAAAAAGCAAAAAGAAACAAGAGGTAAATGGATTAGAGAGAAAGTGGCATGTATTGAAGATAGGCAGAGAAGACCCACAGGTAACAAGAGTCACTGAAGAAGAAAATCAAAGCAAGATAATAAAATAAATATTAAGAATTACAATTCAAAGAAACTTTCCTAAGAACAAAAACCAAAAAACTTTACATTGAAAGAGCACACTGAAGTTTTGATAATATTGACCTCAACCAACCAATATCAGGAGATATTCTAACAAAATTCCTAGAGCTCAAAGGAAAAAAATCTTTAGGGCACTTAGAAATAAAAAATCACAAAATTTATAAGGGAAATAAAATTAGATTATTGACAGAATTTTTGACAGCAAGGCTCATGACAGAAAAAACATGGAATAATATGTTTAAGATACCAAAGGAAAGAAAGGGTCATGCAAGTATTTTTATCCAGAAAAAACTAACTTTTAACAAATAGCCATTAAGAAGAAAAAACTCAGGAAATATTGTTCTAATAAGTATTTCTTGAAGAATCTACTAGAGTACAAGGTTAAGATTCCTACTGGACCAAAATGGGACACACTGAACTATATTATAATAATAATAATTGCAATAGATTGAAGCTTATTAAATATGTATATATCTATGAGTTCATGATGATATTAACATAAGGATTAATAATCTTCAGAGAATTATATGAAAATAATTTATTATTTTTAAGCTACTAAATAAAAGGAAAGAATCAGGTGTCCATTCCACTTTCCCTATATGAACTGTAGCACTGAATAACCAAGTATGAAGTAAGGGAAGTGTCTTTTATAAATTACCATAACTAAAAATTGAATAAAAAGTAATAGAATTAGAATATTAACATCTTTCAACCATCAACAAATTTAATAAAGACATGAAAGATCAATGACTTCTAATATCACAAAAATAGAGGCATCTAACCACCAACTATAGTCTTGCAAATGAGATTGAACCTTAAGTCTTATATGTTCTTTGAATCCAGCTGCCCATTCGCAGGGAACACAAAGGATGTTTGAACATGTTTAACTGCACCATGAGTACGCAATCAGCAAAACTCAGACCAGCTTCTTCACTGATAAAGTGTAAGGAAAAGAAAGGAAGGAGGAATAAACTAGATTACAAAGGACTTGAAAAAGACCCATCATTTTTTCAATGGCCAAGAATAGACTGTGGTGTCTGAGGATGCACATTGGGATAATAAAACCATAAAAATTGCAATTAAATTCATATTTGAAAAGACAAGATAATTATTTATAGGAGAGGAAAGGGATTTTGATTGTGGAGACTTAAAAAAGAAAACTAAACAAAACAACATGAGAGAAGTTCATGATAAATAGTAGGAATATGGTAAATATTCATTTTTTAATGCCTGTATAGGCAAGGAAAATTAGCTAGGAGAAAGATATATATGAGGCAAAACATAATGAATGAGGAGAAAAATTTTGTGAAACGTTTTTTTCAATTTTGTATCATTATTTATAAACTTGAGCCAATAAATGAATATGAAGAAAAAATTGGGACAATTCAAATAAACTAGTTTTTGAACAATTCAAATAAACTAGCATTGTCCTAATCGCATTTACAATAGGTGCTAGATATTATTGAAGACATAAAATACTTTGAGGTTATCATAATGTTATTTCAGTAGATTTCTAGATAAGCCACCATGAAGAAATATTTCAGACATCATCACAAAGCTAGAAAACACAATATTGATAGATATTTAATGATTGGGGGCATTGAGAAAGCCAATTTAAAAAATTTCCTTCTCAAGCACCTATTTTTTATAATTAGGTACTTTTACATATGTCAGTGTGTAAACCTGAAATTACGTAAAAAGAGTATTTATGTTTGAAAGTTTAGTTGACGTAGTAAACATTAATGATCAACATGAAATGGTTTTGTTGTGGTTTTTGAATTGATTTTGATAAGGGAGCACTCTGAGATTGGGAAACACCCAGAAAAGACCTTCCTGGGTAAAAAATTAAAATGAAATATCCATGGAACTAGCTACTATAGATTATATACTTTATTTAGCATGCTATATTAAGTCACACAACTCAGATATTTCTAAGACTCCTGCAGCTGGTGATTTTGTCGTATTTAATAATGGCTCCAATAATTATAATTCTCAGTGAAGGTGTAGGTAGTTCCTCCTCTTGGATCTTCTGGGGTTTTTAGAAAGGTCATATATGTCTTCCATTTTACTAGACTACAGCTGGGGGCAAGTCCACACAACACAAAAAAATGACTATGAAAATTAGACAATAAAAATTCTAAAATGTATTTATTACCTATCAGTTACGAAACTACTGATTCCATACAGAGCTTTCTGGGCATAAAACAATCATGAGGCTATTTTGAAATAAATATATATATATTTTTCACTTTATGCCTACAATTTTCAATAGCAGTTCCCAAAGGTCAAAGTCTTCAGAGAGAAGAGTCTGTAATGATCAATGATATTATCATTAAATAATAAATGACCAAAAGTAGTGGACAGTACAAATTGCACAAGCATTGGCTTCCTTTTTTGTGGCTGAGGAGTTTATGTTCTTAAAGGAATTGCTTGATTGTCAGTCAAATACAAAATACAGAGGAATCAGTAGTCCCTACTATTAATTTAGTTAACTCGTCACGAGAATAGACCAAACTATGTCTATTATTCTATTTGGGTTGACTAAGTTATATGGCTAGAGTATAGAAAAAGACTTGTAGAAGACAATGACTTGAAGTAGCTTACAAAGATGAAAACACATAAGGAAATCATTAAATGGTGTCTTCAAACTAACAGATACAAAATAGTGCCAAATAAGACACCAAAAACATCTACCTGCATAAACCATGCTATACTAAATCAGAAGATAATTTAAGTGTGTACCAAGACAATTAAGAAACTCCCACTCTGTAACCTCCCAAGATAGAGCAACAATTCAATGACCAATATGACATTTTACTGTGTATATTTGACCCAACTTGTTCAGCCAAGATAACCAGAATATAGTAACCAGCGTGCTAAAGAGAACCTGGCTCACTCCTCTGAGCCACTCAGTTAGAAATCACAGAACTGAATATCTTCTCATTTTTTTGATAATTCTTCTGATGGAAGATTTATAACAAACACAGTTTAAAAAGGTCATGCTATCACATAATGTGCTCCCATTTCTTATTTCTTCTCCCCTGTTAACTCACACACGGTTTGGATTGGTGCCAGTGCTGGAGAAGGCATGATCTGGAGATAACGGAAAATTTGTTATATCTTCCACATTTTTTAAAAAATATACGATTTTGGCCAAGAGTATCCCTTATGATATTGCCACCTGGAATGCCCTCTCGCAAGTCAGATATATTAAAGAATTTATAAAAGGTAATGAGTTTTGATGAATAAACAAAAATACGAGGTAGATTTTATTACTGATAAGAAACTGGAATATATTTGACAATGGAAGTGGCATAAACAATGGTAAATCAGAAATATACACTAAATGTAAGCCAGATACAGAAGAAAGGCAAATGAAATTTGATGTTAAAATATGAACATACAAAGCAAATGCATACAAAGTAGAAAAACAAAGGTAATGAAGTGGCTTAGGAAGCATTAACTTAATATTTATTTATGTCAAACACTATTCTAAACACTCAAGATATAGCAGTAAACAAAAAAACCCCGCCCTTTTAGAGCTTCCATTCAATTGGAAGAGACAGACGATATAAAAATATATAGGTAGGCCAGGAAAAATTTCTCTAAAAGCTGACATTTGACCAGAACCTTCAGTAAAATAAAGGGGTAAGTCTCACAAATACCTGAAAAAAGAGCATTTTAGGCAGAGGAAACATAAGAGGAAATTATCTGAGTCAGGTTATGACTGACATTTTCCAGTATTTGGAAGGAAGCCACTGTGGCTGGAGCATGGCAAGCACAGGAAAACTGAATGGTAGCAGAAGTCAAATCGCATACGACCTGGTAAACTTTGGTTAAAAATTTTGGATTATACTCTTAAAAGCAATTTAAGCAGGGAACATTTAACATTTAATTACAGAGTAATACAACCTGGTTTATATTTTTTAAATGTTTCTTTTCATTGTGAAAAATTGATGTTTGGAGGAGGGGCAAGTTTGAAAACAAAAGAGCCAATTAGTAGACTGCCTCAATGGTCTAGATAAGAGAAGATGTTGACTTAAACCGGGCTGATATAATGGAGGTAGTAGTGAAAAGTGGTCAGATTCTGGGTTTATTTTGAAAGCAAAACCTACAGCATTTGCTGTTGAATTGACTGTGCAATATGAGAGAAAGAAGAACCAAGGATAATTCTGAAGACTTTTACCTTGAGTAATTCTGTAAATGGCTGTATAATTTACTGAGTTGAAAAACACTAGAGTAAGAGCACAGTTTAGAGGAGGAATTAAAAATTCAGTTTAGGGTAGATGTTATTTGAGGTGCTTATTTGACATTCAAGTAGAATATGTGAAGAACATATTTTGATCTTTAAGACTGAAGTCTAGATATAAATGATTATTGTGGAAATACTTTGAGGAATCATCAGTATATACTGACATTCAGTCACAAGACAAGACCATACTATCCAAGTTTTTAGAAAAGTGAAGAGATTGGGGAGTGAATTGGTGCATGTGGACATGTAGATGTCCAGAAGAAGAGGAGTCAGCAAAAGAGACAGAAAATTTAGGAACTTAGAACACCAGGAATGTGTGCTGTCCCGCAAGCGACGTGAAGAAAGTGTTTCAAAAAAGGAATACCCCATTGTTTCAAATGCAGTTGAGAAACCAGCAAGATAAAGATTGAGAAATGATCGTTGGATTTTGAAGCCTGGAGGTTTCCAGTGACCCTCACAAGAACTCTTGGTGTAGTGACGGGAACAAAAGCCTAATTGGCACATGTCTGAAAGACAATGGGAGATGAGGAAACAGAGCAGTATAAAAATTCTCTTTCAGAAGGTAACTGCAAGGTGTATGTCATAACAAAGAACACTTTTTTGAAGAAGTACTATATGACATATTTTATGCTGATGTGCATGATTTAACAGGAAAGAGAAAAATTATGCAGCAAGGGCACAGACAATTGCAAAATCAAAGCGCTTCACTAGATAATAGTGGGTGGCCTGTTATAACTGTTTTTTTACATCTTCTGAACAGTGATTTATCTGACCCAAAATACTATCATTTTTCTCATTTTCCTTTACATCATTTAAGTTCCTTTATTACTTCTTTCTCATTTCCCTGACTTCTAAATATTAGGGGGCTTCAGGATTGTGTCCCTGGACTTCTTTAACTCACATCCTTGGTTAATTTATGTAATCTCATGATTTACATATCACCCCTAATATGAACTCTAGATTTATCTAAGTGTCTATGCAACATCTACAATTGGATATTTAATATGATTTTTAATGTAAATGTCTCAATTCTAACTTATGATCTCCACATAAGCCTGCTTCTTCCCCAGACTGTCTCACCTCAATGAAAGGCAATTCCATCCTTCCAGTCTCAGAACAGATGCAGAATCTGACTACTTACCACCGATTGCACTACAGTTGATTCCCATTATTTGCAGGAGTTATGTTCTATAAAGTCATGGTGAACACTGGATTAGAGAATACTGAACCTTTGCTTTTAGGTGAAATACAGGGATAGGTCCCTTAGAACGTCTTAGAACAACATAGTCCTCAACTGACCAATACATAACTGTTTGATGTGCGTTTCTGTTTCGACACCTCATTTAAGATATATTATTGATTCATTAACACTGAAATCACAGTCAATAGCACTATAACTCATGCCTGAATGAGGTTTACCTAACAGATATTTTCTCCATCAGGTACATTACAGCTTTCTTGTATTTAGCAACACTAGACTGCACTTCAATGTTAGACTTCCGGACCATTTTAAACAGTGAAATATCAAGCAACACAAAAATGTGAAAAATATGGCACTAAATAAACTGTGAAAGGACACTTAGCTTACAATACGAAAGCTGAAACAAGAAGGTGAAGCACTGCCTCATTCGACTTGAGCTGGAAATGGGTGTGTCGGTGACCAAGTTTTTTGCCGCTCAGGACACGCCTGTGCAAGACCGCGAAAACATTGTGCGTATTCATTTTGTTACAAATAGTAGGCGAACTTGCGAATACGCAATCCGCAAATAACGAGGATCTATTTACTTTCATTTTCTACCTCTTCCTCTACTTTAGTTTTCTTCATAGCGATCACCACCACCAGGCATGCTATATATTTTCTTTATTTTTTTTTGTTTATCGTTTATCTCACCAAGAGGACATAAGAGTTTTTAAAATTTTGTTCACGCTGAATTTGGATCTTGGCACATAGTAGGAATTTAATAAATATTTTTCAAATAAAAAGAATGAGAGAGTTATAAACAGACAGATGGCTATAAAAACGAGACAGTGATACACATTCATGAAAATTTTATTTTTCGTTAGTTATTATACGCATATGGTTTAAAACTCAAAAAGTACACGGAAGTATGCCATGAAATGTCTCCCTGTACTATGAATAAAATGTCAAATTTACCACATTTTATATTTCCACATAAAATTGAATCTACAAAAAGCAGATGAAGAACATATGCCAGAAAAGGAATTAATCTGAGGAAACCATAAGAATTTGAGAATCATAACGTGCCTTGTGAAAAATGACCCCAACAAAAAATGAGAAGTGTCAAAGAGATTAGAAGCAAGAATGTCTTTGCAGTACTCAGGAAAGATGTGGAAGAGAAAAATAAAATAATTACAAAAACTAAAAGCAATGCTGTTCTGGAGGTGGCTAGTGAGAGCTGATGTTTAGATTTTGAGGAATTATGTGAATCAGTTTTTCAACACAGACATTATTAAAAATTAAACTATGTATTTACAATTAGATGAATTCTGTTAAAATTATATATAAATAGATAAACACCTAAAATTCATCACTTCCTAATTATTCTACTACACTTTGCTATTTCTGTGATTGTGAGGTTATTTATATCTATTGTATTTGCGTGGAAATACCATACAATAATGTGATACCACTTGTCGCTCCCAAGCTCCACGATCAATGACATCTGGTCAATGACTTGAAACAGGCTATGGTGCAAGTACTTACATCACAAAATTGATAAATGCAATAAATCAGAGCTTAATTTATTATTTTGTTTATTGTCTTGTCTAAACTTAAGAAAGTGATAGAGAAAATATTAATAATGAAATTGAACTTAAAAAGTGTGTCATGTCTGTACCCATTATATTGTGAATAGCACAAAAAGAATTCTCCCAGTATTTGAAAACTGTTATCTGATTCAGCGGAGAACTACTTATGTCATTGACAAACAAGTGAAGTTCTGAAATACATTTTTGTTGTTTCCTTTTGTCTTTCTTATTAACAAAACTAAAATATCATCCAACTTTCATGTCAGGACTACACTTAGAGAGGCAGTTGTTAAACTATTACCAGCCTGCCACTAAATAAAACCCACATTATTTAAAATACAAGTTGAATAAGCATGTCTGAAAACAGCAAGGGATATAATCTTGAGATTGAGAAAAATCGGACTAAATTAAATGAAATAATTCAACAATATAAAAATGATTAGAAGGAAATGATATTTATGGAAGGCAGAAAATGAAGACCCAGTAGATGAGGAACATTAACATTGTTCCTCAAGAAGAAAACAAACAAACAAAAAGTAAAAATATTATGTTTGCCCAGGAATGATATTTGAGGTATCTGATGTCCTGTAAGCCAGTGGCAATAGCTCCCTCTGCTAACAATAGCTCTCAAGATCCCCCACGAGACCAGGTGTTAACCATAGGAGTTCCAGGATCTGATGGCTGGAGCACAGGGAGGCAGGAGGGCACTCAGAGGCTGCAGTTCAGATAATGCTGTTCAAGCATCACAGGGGGTGTGACACTAGCTTTGTCTGTCTAGCACATCTTACGAAGTCTCCGATCTTAGCCTCTCTGTCATTTCCTAGACCACCACAAGTTCAAATTCTCTTATCGTACTTCTATGTATCTTATTTAGGCCATTATCTCAGACCTAATTTTACATTTATTTGCATGATTAGGAAATGAGTTTTGTCTCTTGCTGAGGGAGAGTGAAGGGAAGTGAAATGAGATCTTCGGAGGTCTCGTTTGTGGTCTTTGCATCAAATCACAATTGTTGTCCCAAATACCATTTTGTATTTTCTAACTTGGGGCAACTTTTATCTCAGGTTTTACTGTTCCTTTCCAGAGAGATGATCAATGTACTGTAGAATGAAACCCATTATGGCAAAAGTACTCAATCTGATAATCTGATAATTGCTTCTTTTTCCTCCTTCCTTCATCTGCCTTACTTCAGAATTTCCTACTAGGGAAAAACTGGCCATAAAAAATACAAAAATGAGACCATTTTGTATTATTTATTAAGATCCTGGGCAGGAAAGGGTTAAATATTGGTTGTGTTTTTCTGGAGAACCCTAATACAGAGGGATTAAGGGAGGATACTGGCGCGACTATACAATTCTTCCCCACATCACCTCAATTTTTTTCTTGTTCAATTTGATGCAGTGGTCCTGGGACCAGGGCTACAACCGTGGTGCCAGAAGCAGGGGTGATCCCTAAGCAAGTAACTGAGTATTCCTTTAGTCCTTTATACCAGGATTACTAATGACCTGATGGAACAGATTGTGTCTTCACCCATCTGCAAAATTGAGGTTGACGGTGAATAGTGAATGCAGCTGTATTGCCTTGTGGTTAAGATAGCCCACTAGTTCCGTACCTACATAACTCTCCTCTGAATGAATGGGAATGGACTGAGGGCGAAGCACTTGCTAGACTGGTAGTGCTGCCAGCAATCTGGGCCAGCACAGTGGCTGAACCTAATACCCCTTCCAAACATGGAAAATTGGGGGTTAAAATCAATGAAAAATGGTAAGAAGGATAAATAATAGCTAAGGGTAAAGGAATGAATAAGTGGATTATGGAACAAGGGAAATCCATTATTACATTAATATCTTAAGAGAGGCTCAGAGAAAGAGAATGACGTTGTCTCTTAGCAAAATTATACCATATGCTCAAAAGGGTGAAGCCATGTCTGCGCCAAAGCAACCCTTCTTTTAGAACCCGACAGGGTCAAATGGAAGGTTGAAAATCTGAGTGTCCTTTAGCTGGGAGACATTTTTGTCATACAGCGTGATGGCGAACTGGACCAATTAATAATAACTGAGTGAAACTCTAGTAATGTGCTAGTATGTTTTGTCTCTTATTTTTCAGGTTATATTTACTACACAGGATACCATTTGGGAAGGAGTTTCTGGGAACTACCCTATCCTGGTCTGTTTGACCATGCAGTGTATGGCTCCCAGCAGACTGTAAACCTTGATGACCAAGTGCTTAGAAAGGTCCTGGTTATAATGGGCAAAGTATAGTAGTGGCATTCCCTACATGCCACAACATGCTGTGTACAAATACATACCTGCTTTTGTGGACAAAAATCTCTTAAACAGAATAGAAAAACAAAAAAAAGACAATGAGTTTCTCATGGAAATAAAGTAATAGGCATCACATAGTGGATGCGAATTCCCCTGGGGAACATCCCTACCCTGAGATAAGGTAAACTGTGGGAGGTCTTATGGCGTACTCAGACTTGATTACATTTAGATGTGACTGCCACTCATTTAACTGTAGTATGGGGCATCCAACATTTTTGGGTACAAATCATGTATTTTAACAGCACTCAGGCCACTTAGTTAACATGTGTAGTGGATTAAAGGTTATCCTGCAAGACAGAAAATAGCTTAGGGGAGATAGGTGCTGGTCTAGGCATTGTAGGACATGCTGAATTTGCTTTTAACATGGAACATTCCAAGGAAAAAGATTTTTTAACTAGAATTAGCATATTAGAGTGAATTCTCTTCTAGGAGGAAGGTAAAAGATGGGACTTGTCCTGGAAAGATGATGGGACTTTAGTTAAGTGAGTCAGGCAGACTCAATAAATACTGTTGGATAATGCCAGGATACAGCTTTGGGAAAGGGCTCATGCCCTGATCCAATAGATCACTTGACTGTTTTAATTTAAGAAGCCGTGGGGCAATGGCTCTCCATCCTAGCTGCTGAGGAGCAAGAGGCACACTTATGGGAATCTTATGGACTTTCAAACTTATAGAAGTTCTCTAGGGACACTTGTAGTTTATATTGATGCACTACGACTGTCATTGCCTGGAGGATAGATGAGAATAAGACATATTCTATAGTACAGTTAGCAGGGATAGGAATTATTTTGAACAACACCCATGTGCTCCCGAAGGAGGGTGGGGGGCCCTGCTATATAGCAGCACACAGTGAAAACCAGTCTCAATACAAGCCTGTGAACTAAGACAGGGTGAATGGCTTTGTCTTCAATTTACTTGATATCCAGAAATAACCAAATCGTGATTAGTTGTAATGACTCCCATCTATAAAATTATATGGTATATGGGCAAGGGCCAATTCTGTGGGAAAGCAGAGCAAATATCTCTATGATTCTTACTGATTTGTTCTGTGTTGAAACTGAATTGTGCCGTGACCGCTTCGCAATATGGTATAACATTGGCACTGTTAGTAAGATTCACTACCTTATGTTAATAGGTTATATGATAATACTGATACTCTGATCAAATGTATTGAGAGATCAAGTTAAAGCCTCCTCGGGATATATTACCAATGGAAAATGACTGGCCTGACGAAGAACTGGATTTAACTAGCAATCTGCCAAATTCTGTGCTAAATAGTTCTGCCAAATTTATCAGAAGGTAAAAATAACACTAGATCAAGTGAGGAAATGAGTAATCAAATTAGTACAAAAATAAGAAAATATATATAATGACATTTAAGGATGCATTAGTTGTTTCTTTAAATCTATCTGTACCCTACACTGGCTCCTCCAAATTTGAGGCATGTTTTTGCAGATACTATTGCTTTATCTATTATATAAATGCTAAGTTAAAAGTACATGCTCAGAAAAATATGATCATTATTCTATAAGAGCCTAAGCCAAGGGTCAGGGGGGTGGACTGGGCAGGAAAGGGTTAACTCAGCAGGTCAGGGTTGCTCAAATCCTACACATTCCAAAGAAATGTTTGCCTTAAGGACTGACTCTGGCTGACTCCTGGGAGATAGCCTCTGAACCCTTGGAATAGTCTGTCCTATAGACTGTTTTCGTATGCCTGAGATCTTGGACCATGCCCAAGTTTAACCAGTTTGACCAGATAAATTTATCCTAACAATATAATTTATGGTGAATGCCTGTTTTTGCTCTGGGAGTAGGGGGATAGGTGGGCTGGAGTCTGAGGAGTCGTGCAGGCACTGTATGCCTGTGTAACTGACCCCTGGGCACCAAAATTTGGGTGAGCACCCGTGGTTGGTAGCATTTTGCAAGTGTTGCCACACATCATTGCTAGGAGAATTGTGCATGTTCCCACGTAACTCCCCTGGAAGGGGACACCTAGAAGCTTGGTGTCCTCATTTGCTCTTTTCCTTTGCTAATTTTGATCTGTATCCATCTGCTTTAATAAACTGTAACTGTGAGTATGACAGCTTTTTTAAGTCCTGTAAATCCTAGCAAATCATCGAGCCTCAGGGTGATCTTGGGGGCCTGTGAGAAAATAGGAAATATATATATTGGTTTCCACCCCAGGTTCCTGACACAGAACTCCTAAAACCCTTGTAATTTCCTAAGTGATAAGAGCATCTCTTGTTCTAGTATTTGTCTTTGAGCCCATCCTTAACACAGGGTTCCTAAAACTCTTGTAATTTCCTAAGTGATAAGAGCACTAGGAACATCTTTTGTTCTAATATTCGGTCTTTGACTCTGGTTCCTGACACAGGGTCCTTGAAACCCTTGTAATTTCTTGGGTGACAGGAGTGTCTTTTGTTCTAATGAGGTTACTCTGGGAGGGCTCCTGGATGGCTCCTGGATGATGGCTGGTCACTGGAAAGGCCAAGCCATGATTAGAAGCTTGGAATTTTCAGCCTTGCTCCCAATTCTCTTGAGAAGGGAGAACAGCTGAAAAGGGAGTTAACAATCAATCGTGCCTGTGTGATGAAGCCTCTTAAATCCCAAAAGTACTGGGTTCAGAGAACTTCCAGGTGGGTGAACACATCCACACCAGGAAGGTGACACATCTCAACTCCACGGGGAGAGAAGCTCCTGTGTTTGGGACCCTCCCAGACCTCACTCTATGTACCTCTTCATCTAGACGTTCATCTGAATTCTTTATAATATGCTTTAATAAACTGGTAAATGTAAGTGTTTCCCTGAGTTCTTGAGCCCCTCTAGCAAGTTAATCAAACCTCAGGAGGGGGTCATGGGAACCTTCGATTTGTAGTCAAGTGGGACAGAAGTTGTGGGTAACCTGGGGCTTGTGAATGGCAACTGCAGTAGGGTGGGGGCAGTCTTGTGGGATTGAGCCCTTAACCTGTGGGATCTGACACTATCTCTAGGTAGACAGAATTGAGTTAAATTATAGAACATCTAACTGGTGTCGTGCAGAATTTCTTGGTTTGGAGAAAAACCTCCACACATTTGGTCACCAGAAGTGTCAGAAGTGATGTGTTCTGTGTGAATAGAAAAGAAACACTCAGTAGGGAAGAACTGGATTTTTCTTTACACAGGAGGAAAACTGTAGCTGTTTTCTAACATTCGGGGACCCCAGACACACCTCTGCAAGTGGATCTTTGAAATGATGTTTTAACATCTTTTCAGACCTGGTGCCACTTCCTAGACATCTCTAATTAAAAGGTAGTTCCGTATGATATCCTTCATTAAGTAGTAGATAATAACAACAATAAACAAACACATAGAGACAGAGATTGGATTGGTGGTTACCAGAGGAGAAGGGGGGAGGGAGGAGGGTGAAAGGGATAATTTGGTACATGTGTGTGGTGATGGGTTGTAATTAGTATTTTGGTGGTGAACATGATGTAATCTATGCAGAAATAGAAGTATAATGATGTACACCTGAAATTTTTACAATGTTATAAACCAATGTTACTGCAATAAACAAAAAATTAAAAAAAAAAAAAGGTAGTTCCTTTAGGTCTACTAAAACTACTTGTATAGAAGTCTGTATCCTCTGAGATGATATCTATATCTACATCTTCATCTACATCTACATCTGTATCTATATCTATATCTATGTTTCTGACATATAGATATAAATCCATTCAGTTTTCTCCCTTATTGGCCCAGATTTTGCTTTATTTTTTAGATTGTATTGATTAATTTCTGTTTTTGGCTTTTAGTCATTTTCCTGTTTCATTGAAGACTAAATTTTTGTGTATTCCCATTTCTATTTCATTTCATCTCTGCTTTTCATTCTTTTTGTTGTTTTCAGTTGATTTCAAAGAAGAAACACAAAAATACCTTTATTCTTGGATTTTTAACTAGATACGCTTGATTCCTTTGTAATATAGAAGAGTGTAAAACGCTTTGGACTGAAACATTTTCAAAGAACAGTACCAGACATCAATCAGGTACTAACAAAATTGCAGCTATTCTACGATTTCCATTTATTTTATTCAGCTATACATATTCTTATATGAAAGAAGTCTGAGTTCCTTCAAGAAGATATTGAATAATTCAGATAAAAAATGACGTGTGAATCATTATGTGCCTGATTTGGTAGAAGACCTCTCGGAGCTATTACTAAAAGCACATCATGAGAGAATGTTCTATAAGTTATTAAATTAATCTGATTACTGAACAATAGTAATCATATATTTTTACAGTATTATAAGCTTCAAAATACTTTTATCATATGCTATCTTGTTTTAGGATGAAGGGAGATTAGAGACACTATCAGTCATGTACTGCTTGTTCAAAAAGTGCTATTGAATTAACAGACATTGTTTTGAATGATACCCAGAGAACTCTTAGAGAACTGCTGAAGGGACTGAATTATTAGGTTTACTGTCAACTTGAAACAAATTAATTCTATTTTAAGAAGAAGTAATATAGCTTAAATAAAAAATTAAAAATGTATAGATTATCTTAAACATGTTGTGGAAATCAGAAGTATTAACTGTATGTTCCTTTGGAGACCTTATTGTAACTGAAAACTTATTTTCTCTATATTTAAAATGAGAATTCTAATACCTAATTCTCAGATGTGTTGTTGAAAATTTATTTGATGCAAGTCCAATGTTTAAAAAATGATAATTATCTTTCTAGAAATTTTGTTTTAAATTAGAGCAAGTTTGAATCAATAGGACAACTGGTAACTTATGACCTCCTGCTCTGAATTGCTAATGTTCTATTATAATTCTCTGCAAATTATGGATAAGAAAACACATAAAATAAGCATAACTCATATTCCTAGAGATTTAAATTTAGCAAGTAAATCTGTTTATTAAAATATATGCAAATATATTATAAAGCATAAATTTTTAAATGGTTTGAAAAAAATTGTTATACATGATTACTTGACTTGAGGAGAACAGCATGCCCTCCTACTGCCCTAAGTTGGATTCCCCAGCAAGCAGACTCTGAGACAGAGATTGGTATGGGAAATTTATTAGAGAATGCTCAGTGGATCAGCAAAAAATGGGAAAGGAAGGGAGGGATCAATATCTGTGTTACTGGAAGGGAAGAAAACAGGATAGGACACAGGGTAAAGTAGAACTGTGATGCAGCTTCAATGGTGGCCTCAGCCAACCCTACAGGAGTTCTGAAGTTAGGATGACTCATCAGAGTTGCCCCAAATTGGGATGAGGATCCCAGGCCTTTACGTCCCCATGTCATTTAGTCTTTGGATTTGGGCTGTGCCAAGCCCTGTAGGGGCCTGGCTGCTGAGTGATTCCCATGACAATGTTGAACTTGACCTGAGCCCAGTGCTCCTGTAAAACAGCTACAGGTAAGAAATCTCCCCACTCTTTGTGTTCCTGGAAGTGACTTATTGCAAAGAGCCAGTTTTCCACATGTGGCTTAGATAAGAATTGTAGATGATACCCTTGTTTACCTATGACAAGACTAGACGCAGTCCCCCTAAATTTCTATCTTTTGTCTCATGAGTAGTTAGCTGAACTGTTTATCTCCACTGACCAATCTGAACAAAATATCTGCCAACTTGACTCGTCTAAACTTTAGTCGGGCTTTTCTCCTTTCCCCAGACCCCTGAAATTTTAACCACTTGAGCTTAAGCATTGGAATACAGAACAACTCTTCCTTAATGGATCTTTCCCGAGAATTAGCTGATCTCAGAGAAAAACATTCTCTGATCTACTGTCCAATCACACCACCTGCACATACCACTCCCCACACTCAGTTCCTTCTAGATTTGCTTACTCCCCCTACACAAAAAAAGTCATTTCAACCTGACCTTTGAAATCATTATAGATCTTGTGGTTGGCCATCTCTCTATTGTAATAGACCCTGTCTCCCTGTTCCAATAGTCCCCCTCCCATTACGATAGTCTTTTTGGATAAAGTCTATCCTTACCTAAGTCTGTGTTTATTTATTATTTGAGACTTATTAGCAGCACCTTGTACTCATAGCAGCTGGGGAAATCTTTTTCTGAAAAGCGTCAGGATACCACATGCACTCTATATTATTTTCAAAGAAAATAAAATTGTTTTTTAAAGCAGGTATTTTGAAAGGTCAAATGAAGTTTTGGGTTGATCAAATACATTATAAGTCTACTTTAAAAATAGCAGAAAAGGTACATTTTTAAAAGAGTAAAACAAAAAGAACAATAGAACATGAGAAAAGTAGCCAACAATGGACAAGAAAATTTGAGAAAATTTTGAATGATAGAAAAAATGGGGATTTCCAGTTAGCCATCAGAGATTGACCACAGATGTTCATCTCCACTCTTTAATGAAACATTATTAAAAATTTTAATAAAGGAATAAAAAAGATATACCTACCTTCAAAGGCAAGGAAAATGAGACAGGAGGCAATAGCAGATAAGAGATGTCAACAACTTTTTCAAAGATGGAAAATGGACAAGAGAAGAGTATCAGAATTAGCAGAGACGAGGAAGCTGAAATTTAAATGTTTTCAGAGGTAGATAATGAGAAGAAGTAGTAATTTTCCTCACAAAGCCTCATAAAATCTTGACTTCCAGGAGTAGAGAAACATCTTCAGAGTTGAGAATTGAAAGGGGGAAGTATTTTTAACTCACAAGTTTCTTATTTTCAGTCTGAGGAATGGGAGATGTTTTAACATTACCCAAGTCAGAATTTGATTAAAATAGTTAGCCATACTGATGCAAGACTGTATTTGCAAATTCAAGTGAGCACTCAAAAGTGGATTGAAAAGTCATTTTCTTAGTAGGATGAATCCAAGGATGGGGGGAGTTTACCCTTACTGAATAAAGTTTAAAGTAATAGTGGGAGAAGAACATAGAATTACGCTTCGAGGATGAATTTTGATG
The DNA here is from genome assembly GCF_057802395.1 of Ceratotherium simum simum. NCBI lineage: Eukaryota > Metazoa > Chordata > Mammalia > Perissodactyla > Rhinocerotidae > Ceratotherium > Ceratotherium simum. Next base: position 63,338,284 of record NC_141901.1, on the reverse strand, counting down.
CTTTTCACATTTTGGATTTATTTGTTATTACAAGAGAGCAAAAATTGCTAACAACCCAAAAGAATAATGAATAAATAAATTATAGCATATTTATACAATTATAATATTCTACAACAATGAAAATGACTGAACTATAAATACAGATATAAAGATAATTATCATTGAGGAGCAAAAGCTAATAGCATAAGAATATATTCATATGTTACAGTTTATAAATGATTCTAGACTGTGGAAAATTAAACAACATATTGTTTAGGAGTGCATAATACATATGAGGTAAACCTATAAAGAAAATAAGTGAAATTTCAGGAAAGTGGTTGCATAAGGTTGGAATAAAGAGTGTACAAAGAAGAAAAACAGGATTTTCAAGAGTGTTGGTAACATTCAAACTCTTAAAATGAATGGTGTGTAATGCATTATTTTATTAGCTTTTAACATAATATAAATGATACATATTTTATAAAATATAAATATTCCATAAAATAAGAAAATAGCAGGAAATAGAATGGAGACTTTGGCTATGCAATTAATGTTATGTTTTGGGTCAAGTAAAACAAATTTGTTTATAAAAGTAAAACAGGTAAAGAAGAATCCCATTAGTTCTTGACTGTAGCTTGATTCATGTGATGCAATTCTATACTTATTACTTAATTGGACGTTTAATGCTTTTTAAAATTGAGACTGCATGTACTTTACAAAGGAAAAGACTACTTATATTTATTTGGATAACTGGTTGTATTAAAGAGACTCTCATTTTTGAAAAGATAACATTTCACAATTGAGAAATATATGTTACAAAAGCCTTCAGTTAATCAGGTTGTAGATTACTTAGTCATTTTGCCTCTCATTATTTCCTACAGTGTTGCTATTTTCCTATTTCATTGCTCTTTATAACTATTCCCAGGAGGATATGGAAAAGAAGGCAAGGAAGTTAAAACCTAGAATTCATCAGATTTAAAAATTAGTAATGAATCTATCATTAGTGCCTAATTCACACAAGAAAATGATCTGGACCCCTTTCTTATCTGCAAAGAAAAAAAAAAAGAAAATTTTATTTCTGGACTACTGCCAGGCTTCTATTTGTAACTATATAATCCCTTGCAATGATTTCTATGCCACTGCAGTTTTGAGACTCATTCCCACAGATGTTGATTCCTGCTTTTATAGACATTTAAACCAAACTATGTCTTTCTAATTTGCACATGCTGTCAACAAGCTGTGCTTCGGCGTAATCCCTGCCAGAGCTTTCCCTCCAATAAACGGAAGAGTCAAGATGGGGTTTCATTTCAAGTGACTGTGTAACTCAAGAGCTTAACTAATTACACTATGATTTAAAATAAATCTTTGATGCACCAGCTTAAAGAATTAATACAGTATGAAGGAAAATCACTTTGGGGAAGATGGCTTCATTTCATTCTGCAAGGCTCTGAAATCTGATATGCAATAAGCTGGCCGACAAACCATTAGAGAGCAAAGCAGGAAGGACATTCAAAGCAAGCACTTCCACAGCCTCATCAAAAAATGTGCTGAAATGACAACAGTGAATGTGTATTAGAAGTTTAATTTCGTCTCCTAAGTGACCTTGATCATTTGATTAGGCCATATCTAAGATAGTGTTTTCAAGTCTGTTTATGAATACCTAAAGCAGGAGATGGAACAGAAAATATCCTTCAAACAGCTACCCTGAAGATTTCTTGGATTAGGAAAGAAAATGAAAAAGACTTCTTTGGCTCATTAATAATTCAACATCTTTCTGATTTTAAAATCACCTCCAGTCAAAATATTGACTTTCTTTTTTTCAGAAAATTCTTATTAATGCGAGCTCTAAGGCATTAGTGAAATGTTTATAAAGACCGTTTCTTTTATTTGTGTTACAGTTGTGCCCTTCCATTATACCCCTTCTAATTTGTCTGAAAAATCCAGACTGCCTGGCACCTGCATATAGTAGTTTCCTCTGTTATTGGTTTTTCTCTCACTTGCTGTCACATTGCTGGTTTTCAGATACACATTAAGTGGCTCAGATAAAAACCACATGTACATAACCTATAAAGAAATCGTGTAATTTCAAAATAAATTTTTTCTGTTAATAAAACCTTTACCTAAAATATTTTAAATAAATTTTTAGTTTCTGAAACTTGTAAGAAGAATAAATCTCAATATTAACACCATCTCACAATACCACATATTTTATTATATTGGAAATCATGAGTACATCTCTTTCATTTACACTCTGAGTCTCTGAACATGGAGATTAACCTTATTTTAATATACATATATTATAGTGTGTGCAAATATTTGAATAGTCAGATGTTTGTGTGCATTGCACACGTGTCCTTATAAACAATTGGAAAAAGTCTTTTCATTCAAGTATTTACTGAGCACTTACTATATACCAGGAACTGTGCTATGCACTAAAGATTCTTCAATGAACAGAAAACAGTCTCTGCCTAGAAGGAGCTTATTACCTAGTCATATTTCATAGACCAATAAATAAACAACTGTGTTAGAAATTGTGTGTTATATGGACAAATATAGGGTGTGATGTGAGCAAAGTGGGAATTTAACTCCAGTCTTGAAAAGTAAGCACAGACCTCCCAGAAGATGCAATGTTTACACTGAGTTCTGCAAAATAATTAGAGTTAGATCCAGAGGTATTATGTGGGTTTAGGCTTGGGAGCAGCGAGAGTTTAGCATGGGAACAGACTTCTGAAAAGAAAGAATATGTATGTTTAAGAATGCTGAAGTTATAAGAGATCATTTTGGATGTGAGGGCCTTCCTAGCATAATAATACGCAATTATATTTATGTGTAAATATACAGGCCTAAAAAGATATATAGTGCATTACCAAACTTCAGTAATTAAACAAGGATGTAGTTCAGTGTATAGTAGGGGAGGAAAGGATAAAGAGGTGGCTTTTCAACTGAAGCTCACACAGCAGCCAGGAAAAACTTTACATCTCGCTCAAGGAAATTCATTGAAAACTTGCTAGTGGTTCTCCTCGCCTTCATCTTTTGCTATAATACTTTGCGTGATTATATCCCTCCCAGATTGTAAGCCCTCCGAGGATACAATCTGTATCTACTTTTTTATCTGCCTGCCCGGACCAGAATATTTACGCAGCATAGGGATAAATTAGAATAAAATGCAGCAGGTGATTGCATATGGGCAAGTATTTTTGACTTGTATATAAATTAGATATTTCATATTTTTAAAGAAACAAAAGCTTATTAAGAAACCCTTTTTCAGATTAAACTTCCATTTTTGCTTTAATTTCCAAAATTTTCAATAATAGATATTTGAAAGCTACTCTAATAATTTATTTTTTTTCACTTTTCTATCACTTAATATCAATTTCTACCTAATTCCAAAGGAGGAAGGATACATCAATAGCACGTCAGCGATAACCATTTCTAATTCACAGTTTCCCTCCACATTGGATGTTATAATCTCTTTATGGATGCTCAGTTCAGTGCAATCCTCAGACAAGTCCAGGCTTACAACAATGGCAGATTCTGATTTGTTTCCCTGAGCCAACCGGACCTCTATCTGTGTTTATTTTAGGGCATAGAGCTCATATCTGAGAGGAAGTAATCTAAATCTTTTGAAATGCTCTCTTTATCTGTCAGCACTCAGGTATACACACAAATGAAAAACCACAAATAATCACATATATCACAAAGTAATACACGAACTGACAGTTCTGTAAAAATTGGTATTTAAATAACCTTCAAATGGGTATCTTGATGATTCCATAACATTTCTAGATAGGTATATGCTGTTGAACTACCTGAAGAAGTGATAGGTTTTCTTCTTGTCAATACTTGGTTATGCAAAATAAAAGCCACAATTCCTTTAAATGTAAGGTATATGGCCCTTTTAAAAAAATTTAATATGTTTTGAAATATTTTAATACATAATTGAGATTTTCAAACCTAAAACCTTTTGAAAAAAATCTTAAAGCTTGTAATAACAAAAACAAGATATATTACAGAGGTAGGTGTTTTTAAAGTTAGGATATTTTTAAGTGCTTTTGTTTCATATTACTTGATACACAATTAACTACAATTTTAAGTTGCCTGGAGTTGTCTACATTTCACTTAGATTTCAAAATCTCAAATAAAAGATAGAAAGCTGATGGTAGAATTTTACAGGAAACACACTTTCAGGAAATTCTCAAGGGATGATAAAGAGTCAGCCTATTTTCTCACACCTACATCTACAACCTAGTGTAATAAGGTTGTTATCGATGATAACATGAAATTACCAAAACTCAGTCAACAAACACTTATTGTTCTTGAGTGCACTCTACATACTAAGGAGAACATTTCAGGTCCCGTAGGAAGTGACTCCTGAACCTAACTGGCTTAGGGACCTCTTCTATGAACTTACATAACAGTAACTTGCAAACCTGTCTATTGTAGTGCCTACTACACTGCGTCCAATTATGTGTTTGTTACTCCTGCCTGAAAGATCCTTGAAGCAGAGACAGTATTTTATTAAGGTTTTTTTATCTACAGGGCCTAGCATAGTGCTAGAAAATAAGAGCTCAGGCAATGTTTGCTGTATGTATACGTGAATAAATGCAAAAATAAAAATGTTTAGATTTAAACTAAGAAAATTCAGTTGACTAGAATATTCTCATCTTCCAAAGAAAGAAGTATATTATTAAATCTCATTACCTGGGAATATGATGTCATCATTTTATTCCCGTCTTATTATTGAACCTTTTTTTTTTTATCACAAAACCCTTACTATAGGATATGGTGCAACACAAAAAAATGAACCGCAGTGTTTTTAAAAATTTATTTTAATGTATTGCCCCTCTAAGTCATGTTATCGTAAGTTTTAATGCTGGATTAATGCTTTTCATTATTTTAGGCACTTCAACATCGCATTGATGATATTTATATTTACTAGTTTTCTAAATCTAAAGTATATTCTAATACTTGCCCTCTGGATAGTTAAAAATATAACACAGAAAGAATGAAGAACTAAGAGTGATAATAATAATTGTTTTTTATGCATTATTATTTTATGCAAACCATTTGATATTTATAGGTACTTATACATTGCTCAGTAAGTAAAGAAATAAAATATAATTCATTTATCATTTTTACCATTACAAAGGTAATACACATTTGTTATGGCAAATGCTGAGAGATAAAAAAGAAAGACGAAAAAAGTACATTTACAGTCTCATGGAAAAAAGGTACTCACTGGCCAACATGGTAATTTTAGGTTTTTTCTGTGCATGTGTCCTGTTCTGTGTGTGTGTGTGGCTCTCTACATTCCTCAATGTACAATATTCATGGGTACTTCGAAATGCCCTAATTTCCCAAAGAAACTCTCTCCCCAGCCTTTCCTTCCAGTCTTTCAGTTCTCTGTTGTGTGTGGTTGAGACACCTCAACCACAATCCTTTGTCCCTTGTTACTGGGTGTTTTTTGTTGACCTTTTCTAACATTTTTGAGGACTATCCTTTGCTTTTCTGCCACGAGTGAGTTCCGACTTAGGTAAAACAAAGACGAGCACCTGTGGCAGTACTTCAGGTAGCCCACAGACAGCATAGAACAAACACGCACACACATTTGCAAATTAGTTCTGCTCTTCTCCCTCCAGAACAGGGACCAGGATCCCACACTGGGAACACAGGCTGCCCTCTTCAGGACCACCACTTAACTTGGGGGGTAGGGAAGTGGGGAAAAGGCATGTAAAAATGCCACGAAGTTTTTCTACCATTTTTAAGTTGTCTTTTTCTTGATTCGGCATATGCTTGATTTTTCACTATTTCTGTAGAGGGATGTGCCCAGAGAGCTGCCAGCTCTGCCATTTTCCCAGACATTCATCTGCCTCTATTGTTTTGGTTAGACAAGAGTGATGTCACCATCTGAAAAAAAAAAAAACACAACAACATGTGAGATTAATTTTTGGAGGTTTGGAGCCAGGGTATAAAGTGTGAACTGGAATCTGAAAGACTGAGAGAATCAATATAATGGAGAGCAGTATGATTGTCTGAAGCCGTTAGGATCCTATTAAGTTCATTGTCACAAGTTTAGAGTGAAACCAGTTAGTATAATAGTATATTGTTCTTCCGTCACAGATATCACGCACGGTATAGACAGAGAGAGAGATTTGAATCAGGATTGGGTTTTTGATAAAAAGAGTATGATGAAGCAAGTGAGAGAAAAGGAATTTGATGTTCCGTCCAAGGAGGTAACTATAATGAATGATTAACCGAAAAGTTGAAGTTGGGTAAGGAAGAAAGTGAGTAAATGAGAGATCAGAGAGAGAATAAAAACGTTGAGGATGAATGAATTTTATATTCCAGTGGGGTCATAAGATTCAGGCTTCAAGATTAGATTCAGGCTTCAAGACAGAGGAACCTGGGAAGATTGGAGGGTAGTTGGAAAGCATGATATTTTGGAGATTATAAAGGGGGTACAGTTATTAGGAACCTCATCTCTTATTATTTGAAATATTGGCCATAGCTTCCAAATTGCCTATACACACTATTTCAACTTCATCAGTTATCACCCTTCCTCCCACCTGTTTACTATGCTTCAGCCATTCTGGCCATTTTTTATTTCCTTGAATATTCCACCTTCTTTTCTCTCATAGGCCCTTGACCTCACTTTCTCTTCAACATTGAGTACCTTGTGTCCAAACGTTTAAATGAACAGCTCAAAAAAACATCACAGACATGTTTTATTTGATCATCCAACTTAAAGTTGACTCCACTCAATTCCTCTTCTTACACACACATAGGCACACGCATAGACACACACACACACTTTGTTTTTTTTTCCATGTCCCTCCGTCTTACTTTCTTTGAGTAACTTATAATGACCAAAATTTAAGTGGGATATTTATTTAGTTATAATTTTCTGTCTTTCTTTCTACATACTTCTGTCAACAGAATGTTAGCCCTTGATTAGCAAAAGTCCTGTCCATTTCAGTTGTCTACACATGGCAAATAAAGCAGTAAGAATGAATAAAGAAATGAAAGAATGTAAAAGTTTGAAAAAATTTACACTCCTGCCATAGTGAATGAGTATGCTTATTTCATCACATCCTTGACATAATTTTCCATTTTCATTTAAAAAATTGTGAGTAATTTAGTAAGTGATAAATGCTATCATGTTTCTACATTTAATATTTTTTTATATTTGCAGAAATGTGAACTACCACCAAAAATCCAGTTGTAATCTGAATTACCTGGAATATTCTTCTATATTTATGTACATATTTATTGTATTTCATACAGTCAGTGAGAACTTAAGCTTACTGCATGATTCAAATATTTTCCATTATCTGTAGAAATGCTGTTTTTCAAATGGGCTATAGATTTGTAGTTTATTTTTTTCTTAAAGTGGAAATATATAATATGAGTCTAGTAGAATTCATAGACTTCCTTCTCTCCTAAGAAGAAAACATTTGTTATTTTTGAATATCACCTTGCTTCTTGCCTTTTGATGCATTTGTTTTAGCAAAAAAAGACAGAGTCTTTTATAGTATTATTCACAGGGATAGATGAATTTGAAAGTAGGTTTTTATTGCCCACTTGAACTTAATGGATTCTAGCACATAGAATGAAATAGAGTTTACCCTGTGTCATTTACATTGGCATTAAATTGGTAAGACTCACAGGACTCTCATCTGATGGCTTTGCTTGCAATATAAAATATGATCTTTGAATTATGTCTAGCCCCTTACTGATCATGCCTAGGTGAAAATTCAGCTTTTCAAACTAATAAAATCTCATAATCTGGACATTAATGTCTCAAGTCAAACAGATAATGAGGACTATGAAGTGCCTTCTGGAAAACCCTTAGTTTTCATTCAGACCTGGTAAATGTTGGGTCAGATTGCCTACTACTCAAAATTATTTCAGTCATTTTCTGATGCAGACTCTTATTTTATTATAATTTCAGTCAAACGACTACATGATCATCAACTATATTTATATGATGAACCTCAAATTAAAATGTCTCTATTTTATCAATACAGAAACCATTTTACAATATTACCATAATTATCAATACCAATCTGTAAGCTCAGTCCATAATTTCAAATTAAGCATGTAAAAAAAGTTTATGTAATAAAAATTGCAGAATCATAAAATCTTAGAAGTGGAAGAATATTTGGGAGAAGATCTCTAAAATAACATCAAGTGCATGAAGTAATAGATCATTGTAAAGCAATTCAATTTATCAACATAAACTTATTTCACAAATTTGTTGAACATATTTGAAAAGTGATCCTAACATTGTTGTTTTTATGGTAGACTCATTTTATGTTTTTTTGTTAAATATTGACTATTATAGAAATAGATTATTTCAAGAGGAAATTCTATATGTAGCTCACAAGACTTTTTTTAAAAAAATTGTTCATGAGGTTATGTGAAGAAAGATAGTGATAGGTTTTTAATGAATCAGAGATAAGAGACTACACAAGATATGAAACCAAGTTGAAGAAACCATGTTTCAAATGAATAGATTGAAAAAGGGGTTAATACACAGCACATTAAATAAAATAATAAAAATTCAATAAAGCCATAGGCATTGAGCAGTCACTGCCAATATGAAGATCAGTTAGATTTGCTTTCTTTCAGAATTCAGTTTAGTAGGAGAAAAGGGAACATAGATAGATAATTAAAATGCAATGCTAGACTACTGGTACAAGATGGCAGACTGGCCAAGTCAAAGTATTTGCTCTATCGCCTGAGTCCACATTCAAATGATAGCAAAAGTATAGTTTTAAAGAATAAACTCTATTCTGAGGACAAAGGGGAAGCACCATGGGATAAAATATATCTACACAATTCGGGGAGAGAAAAAGAAAAGCAATGTAGTTCTATAACAATTTAACAGATAGAATTCACAAGTTACTATTCTGGAACTATTACCCATCTGATTTATGTACCTTTATATATTCATTACCAATATTTTAATTGCCCCAATAAATCTGTCAATGAATAACAATTATTGTTCCAAATATCCAAACCTAATTTAGCAATTCTGCTTTGAGTTTTCCTGGAGATCTCCTTCCTATTGCCTTTCTCTCCTTCCAATTTGGGATGGCAGTTCTCTAGGTCTGGTCCAAACACAAAAACAGTATAAACATAAATCTGAAAAAGGAAATCAATGTGGGGAACTAAGGTAAATGTATAAATACTGTAATTAATATACTGGAGAAACAAAACTATATTGCATCTATGAAATAAGAATGAGATACTTTTGGGGAATAATAACATATGATAAAGAGGTCTCAAAAATAATATATATATTATTGACGAAGTAGGGGGAAAATCAATAAACAGTTGAGAAGAGAAAGTTAAAGACATCTTTCAGAAAGTTGAACAAAACACAAAGATATGAAAATGTAATAAAAAAAATGACAGAACATCAATCCCCAGAGTAAAATACCAAATAGAATTCAGCAATATAGATAAGAGAGGAAATAGAGAGGGAAAATTAGCAGAGATTTATTAGAAGAAAAATTTCTGGAAATGAAGTTTCATCAAATGTTTGCTTGGTGAAAAAGAACACATATTTAGATGCGTTATGGAAAACTTTCAAAACATGTAAGGTAAGATGAAACCCTCTAGAGGACACAAGAAACAGATCAGTTACAAACAAGAATCAGATGACCATCAGACTCTTTAACAGTAATAACTGATAGTGGGAAACAGGGAAGAAGCGCCATCAAAGGACAGAGCCAAGCTGGAAATTAAATCAATCAGCTATGAGAACCAACAGATGTATTTCAGATAATCTAAACTGTAAAATTTTAGTTCTTTTATATTCTTTTTTAAGAAGTCACTTGAGGGGCTGGCCGGGTGTTGCAAGTGGTTAAGTGCGCGCGCTCTGCTGGGGCGGCCCGGGGATCGCAGGTTCGGATCCCAGTCGCGCACCAATGCACTGCTTGTTGAGCCATGCTGTGGCCGCGTCCCGTATAAAGTAGAGGAAGATGGGCATGGATGTTAGCCCAAGGCCAGTCTTCCTCAGCAAAAAAAGAGGAGGATTGGCAGATGTTAGCTCAGGGCCGATCTTCCTCACCAAAAAAAAAAAAAAAAAAAAGTCATTTGAGTGTATACACCAGCCAAAAGAAAAAGGGAGGAAAATAACCGGGAAAGATAGAGACATGACATCCAGAAAATATCCAGATTCATACATGAGTAATCTGCCTAGTTGAGGAGTAACATCTTATTCCAGGATAGCATTTTTGTAGAGATTTAAAATGCAATCAGTCCAGATTGTAAAATGGAAACAAAGGACATCCACAAATGAAATCCTATGTAAGTATCAAACATAAATGAGATGATTAATTACTTTGAAAAATAAATAGGATAACTAATTTCTTTGAAAAACATAAAAAGATGGTAAAGAGAAGTGGTGGAATGAATAACAGAAAATTCATTCCGCTATGACTATGATAACATTCTATTTGAGTTATACAAAGTTCTGATATTTTCTCTATAGTAAAGGAAATGTAAAAACAGTATACTACTTCATTGTTCATTGGAAAAATGCATAGATTGGATCGGTTTATATATGAGTTATAAGGTCTTAACAATGATTAAATAATGGAATGTGAATTTGGTCCACATTGACAAAATACAAGTTGCAGGTATAAAGTATAGAGGTTGAGAGATAAAATTGATTAAGGAAGATGGAGAGGACATGAGGGAGCTCTAGGGTCCTCATCTCACAAAATTAGAAAATAAAAGATATGGTCTACGGTTGATGGAATAAAAAATAATTCTAGCACATAATTTTAAGTTGCTGGGAAAACCAGCGTAGTTGCCAAGAGTAGTGTGATAAATAGGTTGTCCAAAACAGTACAATTCAGTTAGTATTCTCTTTCATTCTCAAAAATGTACAAATTTAAACAATACACAGGATAACACTCTACTTAAATAAACTGAGATAAATAGGGGAATATATGGAAAAGTTTAATATAAATATTATTAGCCAAAGCAGAAATTTAAGTAGCCACCAGAAAACTGACAATTTAAAAAGAATGGAAAGCATAAACAGTGTGAGTAATTGCCAGATTGTGATGCTTTTTATTTCATTATAAACCTCTTTTGCTATTTCACTTTTATCTGGTGTAGTTTTTACTTTGACAAAAAATTAAAATGTATTATGGTAATTGTAAGGATATGGAGCAAATGGCATTCTCAGACACTGTTGGTAGAAGTGTAAAATGGTACAACCAGTTTGGAAGATGCTTGATTAGTTTCTACTAAAGCAGAGTATAAATACATCTTATTTCCAGAAATAGCACTCCTAGGTATAGAACACAGCAGAAATACTTATAAGACATGGAAAAGAATATTTATAGGAGAATTTTTGTAATAGCCCAAAACATGGAACAATCAAAAGTCTATTGACTTCTCAATAGACATAAATTTGGATTTGTTCATTTCATCAAATTTCATCGAGCAAGTGACAACCAAGCAAGAACTACAGTTAACAGTATGGATGAATATCAGAAACAATGTTGAGTGAAAGAAGTTAGACACAAAAGACTATATAATTTATGATTTCATTTCATAGTTCAAACAGGCAAGGCTAAAATATAGTGTTAGACATCAGGATATGGTTATTTTCAGGGAGAAAGTAATAATGACTGAAAAGAGACACAAAAGGTGCTTGTGCAGTGATGATAACATTTTCTTTCTGTATTTGGATAGTATTTACATAGATATTTTCATGATGTGATAACCATACACTGATGATTTGTGTACTTTTCTATATATGTGTTAAACTTCAATAGAATATTTATATAAAATAGAATATAGTAATTTATACATAGAGGGATGAACAAAGTTTTGAGACAGAATAATAAATAATTGGCTAGAAGAATGCTTGAGTGAATGACAACTAGAAGTGTTCCAGGACCAGAGAGGAAGAGAAGAGAAACTAAACAGAGGAATCATGTTCAAAGTGAGATTGTTGAGAAGAAATTACTAAGTTCATCAGGGCATCAGTAGCTAAATTCTGTTCATAAAACAGATAGCCTGCAAAAAACCTAAAAACATCTTAACTGGGAATTTTTCCAGAAAATATTTGACTCAATAATTTTTGGTTTGCTTTTTAGTTTTTTATTTTTATCTTTTTTGCATATAGAGAAAACGCAGAAACTTGGGCCTTCAAACTCTTCCGCAGTTCATCCTACCTAGCCTGAAATGGTATTACTGTCAAATCAGAGTTAGTGTTCCTCACTATTAGCCCCTCAATGGGTCAGAAGTCTGTGGAGAATGACGTTGAGAGAGTGTTGGCTCCATTTTTCACTAGCCTAATGAGGTGAGTGATAGACTCTAAAGAGACCAGTCGACTGATTTCTTGGCAAATGGCCATTATGAACTCCTCATTAACGTGTCTCACTCAATCTTTCCTAAAGTGAGGTGATCCGAATTTTCAATCCGATCACTTATAAGTAATCTAGTTATGGGTTGCTCCATTGCCTCTCTTCCAGGTGGATTATTAGAATTATGAGGTGCATATTTTGTATTTCCTAAAAAGGACAGCTTTCTCCCAGCTGATTTTAATGTGCAATATTTGTATCAGCAAAATAATCACTTAAGAGCATTCTCTTCATAGATCATTTCTGAGTTTTGGGATGTTAGAAAAGAAATCCTGTGAAGAGGCATGTAAACCAAGAAATTGGAAAGATGTAATGCTTATCTCCTCTTAATCAATTAGTAGTGTTTTGCTTACTTATCCCCTACACGGTCCTGCAGTCCTATTCAGTCTGACAAGTGAGATTTAAAGAAACCTAAAGGATTACTTTAGTGAACATTTCTTATGGGGCTGATGTGGTACCTCAAGACTTTTATCGTTTAAAGCCTTCTGGCCAATGCCTTCTTACTTGTGGTTGAATCTGGTGAACATTTCGATTTCATTTTCAAACAATAGCAAAATTATTATTTATGTGATTTCTTATTTTTCTGATAGGATAGTCCCTTTTACCAACTCTCCCCCAACTCCAAATAGCTAACACTTGCATTAGGAAGAGAGAGGTTGAGAGGTATTTACATAAGGTATGGATGTTTGCATTTTACCGACCTGGTTCCTCTGTATCTACTTCCTTGTTACTGAGAGAGTGGATGACTTTTTTTTTCAATACCGTCTCCTGTCTCAAATAATGCAGTTTCACTTTGGTTGGAACCAAGTCTTCCCCAAGATTCACTAGCCCTGTGGTAACTTCTCTTAGAGGTTTTAATGAAGTTTGACCTTCTCTTTTATTTTCTGTACTAAACCATTTTGTAGTGCTGCCAGAGGCAGTTTAATAACAGGTGAGTTTCATCCCTAGGCTGATTGTATTTCAGCAGAGGTTGAAGTGATCTCTGTATGTCAGGTTGTTAAATCTGTAAAAAGCTATGTGGTCTTTCAAAGTGAAAGTCAATACATCAAGGCAATACAGTTCTTCTCCTTTTTATGGACTTTTTAATATCTTTGTTCTGGACAGCTCTGAAATACCAAAAGTGACTGCTTTTTTTCTGCTCACTCATGTATGGCCATCAAATATGCAAATACAAAAATTGTCAAAATAAAATATTCTTGTCTTAAGCTTTGCAACCTTTCCAAGGAACTTCGTAATGTAGTGCTTCCATATGAACCTATGGGGGATAATTAAACTGTGATTTCAATGCTATAAAATATATTCACAGTTAGCTATGTTCTTGAGGTCTCATTCTAATTTGTTTCTTCAACATCCACCACAATTCATGGTACTTTTATTAAATGTTAACAGATATATATATTTTATCCAAACTTTTCGCCTGAATCTGAATCACTTTAGACTTCCTACCTCCCTCAGAAACCTAGTTAACTTAATACAACTCAGCACATAAAGAAAGTTTGTACTTATTTGGTTACATTTTATATTTAAATGCATAATATCATTTTGCTCACTTATTTGATATTTATTAGATACAAACTGTGTGCCTACTATGTAATCAATTAAAGAATTGAAACAAATGAACTATAAAATTACCTTGGAAAGATAACACTTTCTATTTTGTTGAATTGTTTTTCTATTTTCTAATTGCACCATTCCTGGAATGTATGAGATCAATACACCATTATATTATATATTTGATAAGGACTCTAATCCCTAAAGCCAATTCTACGAATATCAATTGATTGTCTGACTTTCTAAATTATGATTCTCTACTTCAGAATAGCTTAAAAACCTTCCATATTATTAAAAGTTATATTTGGTTTCCAGACTGTATAGGTCTTTGCCATATCACAGGTTAGTTCTTTATCATTTTATAAGTGAATTATTACAGCAGTGCCCTAAAATGTCCTCCTAATTCCATTCTTCAAACCCTGGTGCAATGGACATTAGGGTTGGTTGACCAGATGTTTTATTCTGACAACTACCTCCCTTACACACAGGGCTGGACTCTAGGGATCCATGCTTCTGCTTAATGACCCTGCTCGTGATTGGTCCAGCAGTGGGCACATGACACAAGATTGGCCTATCAGATTCTCTTTCCCCAACATTTGAATGTTGAATGTAGATATTTGGTACCTAAATCAGTTTAATGACAGGCTGATTGTATTTCAGCAGAGGTTATATCCATTAACTCGCACAGTTGAGTTCTTCACAGATATCTTAATTTCTATAGTTCCCACAGCTTAGTTTTTCAGATTATCCTTGGATTGCATAAAATACTCTAATACTTGGACAGTATGTCATTTTGCTTGATCTAAGAGGAGTTGATTTCTGTTAGATAAAAATAAATAAATAAAAATAAAACCCCTTGACTCAAATGTATTCTCCTAATACTGCCATCAGAGTGATCTATTGAAGATAATATTTCTCAACCAAGACTGCACTTGAGATGTTTCAACAACTTTTTTCAAAATACATATTCCTTGTTTCTATATCTACGAATTTTGATTTAGGGTGAGGAGTAAGACACCATTATTCTAATATGCACCTGAGGCTGGCAACCATAGCCTAAAATATAATTATGATCATGTCATTTATTGCTTGTGGCTGACTTCAGTAATGGCCGCAAATCTTTTCAGCCTCTCCCTTCAAGAGGTGGATTCACCTGTCCCACTCCCTGAAACATATCTTGTCTGTCTTGTTTTGGCCAATAAATGACAATGTGCCACTATATATATACCTCATATTCAGTGATAACAATCTAAGTTCTTTAACATGAAATGAAGACTACTCATTATTTGCCTTCTGATTTTTTTTTTAAGTCCATTGATGGCTATTGCTTGATGCTTGCTTTGTTTCTTAGTAATATCAGATGGTTTGTAACATAGCATGATATTTGTACCTTATACTATTTCCTTTAAGCTAACTTTCCTTCCAACGTTATTTAAGAAGCTGAATGTTACATATTGTTTAGACTCCTTGTTATTTCATCCAAAATGCCTTCCTTGAAACATGACGTTAGATTACATGCCCGTTATCCTTTCTCACATACCACATTGGTGTATTTCCATGTTAACACTTAATGAATTATATTATAATTTCCTGGGGGGTGGGATTGGAATCTCCAATTAGATTGTAGCTCCTTAAGGACAGGAGCTATGTTTATTCATCTTTGAGCTTGGCACAAAGTGAGTTATGATAAGTGTTTGTTAAATGAAACTATTATGAAATTTGGTAATCTGTAATTTAAAGTGTAAAGACAGGGAAAATGAAGGAATGCATTTACATTTATTGAGCCACTGCTGCAATCAAGGAAGTATCCTGGGAGTTTTGCATGATATCACATGTAGAATGAATATTCAGGCCATTCTCTACATGCTATGTGGCAGGACTGCTTAGCTTCTATTTTCCCTACATGTTTCACATGCATGGGCACTATTGTTTCCCACAACTCTACTGACTGGTGGCCTAGCAGTTCAGTGCATCTCATGGATCAAGGCATGTTAAGGTATAATCGGTTCATATATCAAGAAGCTGGCAGGAGCAGCAACACTGAATACTTCCCTATCACAGTAGAGTCTTGGAGGAGTTAGTTCACCCTAACTACTTGAGTTTCAGGAAACTTCAGTGAGGGTCTATATGCTACCCTCGAAAAGGTAGTGTAAGTTACCTTGAATCTGATAAGGATGGAGAAAAGATCATCATATATTGATGGTAGTTGTTCAACCACATGTTAAAGTGAGAATTTTATTTCTTGCACATTGTTACACCCACTGATAGATGAGACCATGACACCCACTGATAGATGAGACCATGGCAAAACTAAAAGCACCAATTAGAAGTCTACTAAACCCTTTTTGGCTTTTTTTACTACTGCTGCTATTACTACTGCTACTATTACTACTACTAATAATAAACGATCAAGATGGAATAAAAGCTAAACTGGAAGACATGCTGGGAAAAAGCTCTATGCTAAGGCTATTTCAAGCATATTTTTATGTGTGGTCCTGGTGCATGTAAGTTAAAACATTTTTAATAATCAATTTTTAACAATAATATTGGTAAAATAGAGGAAATGGTTTAAAGTGTGAAATTCATTGATTTATTCTTCAAAATCTAGGTCTAGTATACCTTGTCATAAACTCTGAAAGTATAAAATTTTTTAGAAAGATAATTCAAATAAACATATTGGCATCAATTACTTTGGTAATAAATATTCATTCACTCTCTAGGGCTGAGATATGGACAAGAGATTAGATTGGTTGAAGGGCAATTTTAATACTAACATCATAAATAAAGAGCATTATAAATTGAAATCCTGTAAATATTTAATAAAAGTTCACCATTAAAATATTATTTTATCTGTAATTCACATATTATTTTTTACTCAGGTGCTAGAGTAAGTTACAAAATCTTACATTCTCTGAAGGATGAAAACTTGAGAATATTTTCCTAAGAAATTGAATGTTAATTTGCCATTTAAACTATATATATTTCCTCAGTGGTTATTTTGTTTATAATCCTTGAAGATGTTACAATCTCTTCTCTTGAATTAAATGCCATTTTGAATGTTTTGAGTCTGAGCGCTCATGTTTGCTTTAGCTTGTATAAGCACGTTGTCTCTGCAAGCAGTGTCTCCACATGGGCATCAGCGTCTCGTTCTTGGCCAGTCGATGAGTATTTAATAATGCGTAACACACTGAATCTTGTTTTCTCCATCTCTGAAATTAAAACAAAAATGAATGGAAGTACTTTTTAATCCTACTTTTATGAAGATTAGGTAAATTATCCCTGTAATTCAATATCTGAATTGCACATTTAATGACAATGTAAGTGTTTGTATTTGCCAAATTATAACTGAGAATATGAACTCTGTTTATACACATCAATTAATATTTAAATTGATGTATGTATAATTTTTGGTCTTTTGAAATGAAATATCACTAATTCTAACAATGATTTAAAGTAAGTTTAAATTTGTTCTTTCAAGAGTAATCTTTTAGTTTTTATGGAAGAGTTTCAAGTATGTGAAGGGCACAGTATGATACAGTAGGACCATTAGTGTATTAATCTGTACATATAGAGATGATGTGTTTTGAAAAATACATCTTTTCAATGTTTTTATAACTCATAAAAGCCTAACTAAAAAGCAACCATCCTTTGGAAAGTCTAATTGAGAATTCATGAACAATCGTTGTCAGCCAAAGTCCATATATCTCTTCCCTCTCTTCTTGCAGATGAAAAGTCATGGGTTGTATTTTTCAAACTGAAAAGTAATAATGATAAAAATAACTGTCTAATAACCAGCAAGGTTGGAAATATGTAGCTATTTCTTTTTGAAAGGAAATATTTGCAACTTGCCTACAAATATTACTACTCCCTAAATTGCTTTTAAAGTCTGGATGTGTGACTTCAGTCATCAGGCTTCATATTCTAGGGCATAAACTTACTTATAAATTTATTTATGAGGCACTAGAGGAGGATCCTACCAAAGTTTAACTGACTGTCAAGAAGCTTGGAAGGGAAGCTTGTTGGTCAAGGAACTAAATCCTAGGCAGATCTTCAGGAGAAGAGAGGAAGTGGCTCGGGGAAAATATTTTGCGAAAGGATAAGGAAGCATGATGTCAGTCACTTATCTATGAAAATAGACCAATGTGGGAAAATGAAAGTAAATAATAAATGGGATCTAGATTCAAGTACTGGCTGCATGACTAATTGGCTGTGTGACTTGAAGTGTGTATTTCATGGTTCCAGAACTCGGTTTCCTAATATCTTCTGTGTAAAATGAAGAAGCAGCAGTGGATTATATCTAGACTCCCTTCTAGCAATAATATGGTCAGATCTGTGAAATAAACATCAGTTCTTATGACATCATCTTTGAAATTTTCTACATTTTAAGTTTAGATTTATTGACTGTCCTTTTGTTAACTTATCTGAACAAATTCATAATGATAGTAAATATCGAAGAGTGAGATTTGATACATATTTCAACCAAACACTATGAGAACATTTTAACTCTCTCCTTCTAGTTTTGTAAAAGAGAAAGATACCATCAAATCTTCATACCATGAAGTCTTCTGTTAAATAAAGAAATTTGGGATATTTCTGCAAAAAACCTTGTTATATTTCATGTTCTCCAGTATGGTTATCTCTCTTTAGCTTCCAGACCCAGGACAGCTTGTCTCAGGAGTAGCAAAGAGAAGCCTAGTGGGAGAGCCATATTATCATTCATCCAAATTCATGGTCTCCCTTCCATGCTCCACTTTCATTTCCTCCCTCCCAGCCTTCTTCTCTCAATCTCCCTGCAACCCTCCCAGGATCTGTGCTATTTCTATTCCTTGACTAGACTGAGAGGAAAAACAAATTACAGACAATATAGCTTAAACAACTTAACTACTTAGATAAGAAGAAAATGCTAATTCTTGAAATAAATGAGCTGGGATATATTTAAAAATACAATAAAAGATTCAACTCCTTAAAATTTTCATTCTTGATTAAGATAGTTTTCAAACTAGCCCATATGAAGCCTACCCTTTTTTCCAAAACATATCTGTAACTGGATGGATAGCTACTATTCTTTTTTTATTCTGTGATGATTCCATTCCCACTGTAAGAATTCAGTGCTTATTGAGGCTGGATCCTATTTTAATTGGTTATTTAGTTAATGAGCTATTTATTAATGATAAATAACACAAGTTCCAACAAAGTACACTGCTATCATATTCCTTCTGGGACCACAGTATTTTATTTTATTTTATTATTTTATTTTATTTTATTTTATGTATTTATTTATTTTTTGTGAGGAAGACCAGCCCTGAGCTAACATCCATGCCAACCCTCCTCTTTTTGCTGAGGAAGACTGGCCCTGAGCTAACATCCGTGCCCATTCTTCCTCCACTTTATGTGGGACGCCGCCACAGCGTGGCCTGACAAGCGGTGCCTCCGTGCACTCCCGGGATCCGAACCCCGGGCAGCCAGCAGTGGAGCGTGCGCACTTAACCACTATGCCAACTAAAACCACTGGCCAACTAAAAAGTGGTGACAATAACCCCAGGTGAGAAATGATGATAGTCTCAGGGGCTGATGATGAGAAGAAGAACTAGGGAGGCATTTTACAAACTGGAATTTAGGAGCTAATTCAATTCAGTGCTGAGAAGTTGGGAGATTCCATAATTTAATATCACCTAAAATTTTGAGCTTTGCTATGACAGATGGATGCTATTGCCTAGGATCAAAAAAAGAAGGAAGAGAAAGTCAGAACTCTACTTAAGGTTTTCATACACTGATATACATAATAAAGATTAAAATGTGTTGTTTAAGCTAGCAAATAATTTTATTTTTGTAAGTGAAGTTAGCTGTAGCTTTAACTCACTAATGTATAACGATTTCTCTCTGTTTTCCAATACAACCTGTCACTATAGGCGTGCATGTGCTAAACAGGACTAGCAAGTCAAGTGGTAGGGAGGCAGTAGGTATGTTTCCATGTTTTAGTATGGTAGGTCTAGATAAGTTAAGACTTGTATTTTTTATTCTTAAGGACTGAGTATCAGAGTTACATAAGGAGCATTTGTCAAGTCCAATTAGGCATCATTGGAGGGTAAAGAATAGCATTCATGTCTTTAAAAAAAGAGCGTTTTCTTTGATTTTTAAGGACAGCTGAATGTTCTTCAAGTGTCACGGTGCATTAACAGAAGCTCTAAATCTCTGGGATGGGAGAAACTTTCTTTACATTTTCCAGCTAAGTGTCCTGCTGGGCACCCAGATTCTATAATGTTCCCAAAAGAAAAGAATAGGGGAGAAAGGGGGAAACTTAGAAAGGAAAAGAGTGGGGGGGGGAGCAGGAGAAAGAAAAGAAGGAACTGATTGGAAGACAGGAGGTAGATGGAGGTTGCAATTGGGACATGTTTGCCACTTGTAATGAAGAATAATTGTTAAACAGGATATTTTTTATCTACTTGATTTTCTCATACATCAATACAACTGTAGTTTTGTATCTGGCTCCATTTGAGCATCTATTTTAACTAAGTAATTTTTGAAGAGTAAACTTAATAGATTTTGAAAGCATTCACTTGTTAATGTCTGCAAATCTTATTAAAGAGTTTTACTATACTACAGCATTTCAAATTTAAATCGTTTTATAGAAATAAATGCAAAAAGTAATAATCTATCTCAATTATTTCCTTAGGATATATTTGTTAAATAGTAAAATATGGCAAATTTTCTCACAGGAGTTGGTTAAGCGGAATTGAAACAAAGCTAAATAGATAGCGTCATTATGATCTTTCCATTCTGCCTACTTCTCACTGCTAAGAAAAGCATAGCCTTCATTGACATCAGGCTGAAAATTCCTCCTAATTTTCTCTATAGAAAACTGAAAGCCCAGGAAAAGCAAAGGGGCAGAGTGAGTTGGGATATCTACATTCAACATCAAGTGACCTCCAGAATAGCCTCAGTGAGGTTATCCTAGTCATCGACATCACTCTATTGACAAGACTCCCTTAGATCTGTCTTAAGAAAAGCGTTCAAATAGAATAGCAGTTTATGATTGAGGAGTTTTGAGGGAAAAGGTGTGAGGTTTGTTCTGCGTCACTTTAGAAGTCTGAAAATGGATTTATGTGGATGGTTGAGAAAAAAGAAGTCAGCGTTAATTTGCTGTGAGAAACCAACACACCTCTATTTTGAGTATATATCAAACACTGAGAGACTAAAATTCTTGCTTCACTGCTTCATCTAATGGACTATAGGTCACAAAGCTCTGCTTTTTTGCCACTGCTTTTCAAGTTTTCTAAGATGATAGCTTTAACAAAAGGTATCTATTAAGGGTGCAATGTAGGTGCTTTGCCTCACATGGACAGTCTTGTTTGGAATCAATTTCCTTTGATATAATTCCAAATGAAGATTTATCTTTAATGGGAATGCTACATCTATTTTTGGATGCAGAACTTTTTTTTTCTTATAAGGATAGCAATAATCTGTAGTGTAAAGAAATGAAATTTGAAGCTTACTACTTTGTTGAAAGAAGGAGACTTTGATTTATAGCTAAGAAATTTTAGAAAATTTTTGAAACTAATTTCATGAATTATTTTAGGCAACTAAAATGGTGGATGTTCATCATGGTGGATGTTCATCATGGTGAGATAGTTTATATGTGCCTTGCCTATTCTTATGTAAATATTAGAAGTGTTTTCAATAAAGAAAATTAATTATTATATATCTCAAATATTTATACACATATATAGCATTATATAATACATTAGTGCACATATATTGCATCATATATGTTATATTAACATATACATAAAATGTAGTATAGGTATGTATGTGTGTATAGTACAGTATACCGTATTTAGCTAAGGCCATATTTCTCTAATATATCCCTAATATTCTTTTTCTAAGCTAAGGATGTGTTTTGAGAGGTTCAGTGGATTCAATCAGAGACGTAAAAGAAACTGTCCAACCCAGACGAATGGACTGAATGTATACTTTATTATATAGGGAAGGGTAAAGGCAAAGGCAGCAAACAGATCTGAAGAGCTCAAATATCAAGAGAGAAAAACATCAGGTCGATCAAAAAGGGAAACATCAGATTGACCAAGATAGAAGCAGATCCGAATAGGTCAAATAACAACAGGGAAAAACAGGTCGATCAAAAAGAGAAATGTCAGACCGACTGAAGGGAAATAACATCAGATCAATCGAAAAGAGAAACATCAGATTGACCGAAAAGAGAAACATCAAATCAGGTACTCACCACGCCCTTACACCAGGGAGAGTCCCTTCAACTGACACGGCTAGGTGGGAGTTCTCATCGACAGTGGTCCTGGGCAAGGCATCCCCCCACAGGCGAGACTCTCACTAGGCCTCAGTTTCCAGCAGCTTATATAGCATGGGCAAGTTTCAGAGCAAGCTTTTGCAGAGTAAGCATTTGGTGTTCTCGTGTACAAATCGTTATCAGTGGTGTACATGCATTGAGCCCCTTGGCTATCGTCCCAGCCCGGCACAGATGGCCAGTCTGTCCCGGGCTATGACACCCAAAGAGTCTTGTGATCTTACAAATTGCAACTGTCTTTGTGGGAGAAGGGCCATTCCCTGGGAGAAGGGCCGGTTCCCACCACACAGAAAGCCACTTTATATTTCTTTGTGTGCAGGTGGCTGTAGGTCCATGGAACAGCCAAACATGGCTGTACCCATGTCAAGACAGGATGTCTCCTATACACTCTCCCTGTGTTTCTTAATCATAGCTCCTATGATCTGGTAGGGTCTTTACCTATTTTTACACAGAATGGCTTTAAGAGCCAAAGCCTGGTCTTCTTTACCTTTGTAGCTCCAGAACCCCTCACAATGCTTTATCATTTACTAGGTTCTCAATAATAGCTATGTGAATAAATGAATACATCAAGAATGAATGAATGGATAAATATATGGAGTTTGAATTGTTTCACATATTTTGTGTCTGTGTGTCTAGTGAAATAGATTCTTGTACCATCTATGCTCAAATATATAGAAATATGTGAAAATGAAGAGCAATGAACTTATTACGTATAAAAATACTTTACACTGGCTTATAAAATGGCTGTAAGCAGAGACTAAAATCTATCATTTAGTTATATTTTTAGTTATCAATGTTTCTACATCGATATAGCGTCTTGCCAAGTTTTAAAAAATTCATTAAGGGTTATCAGGAAATAAAATCTCTTTATATTAAAAGCTGACCCATTTACAAATCATCTTATTCTACAACTAAATTTAAGCTATTTAAAGAGGCTATGGTATAGTCAAGTGATTTTCAACAAGTGTGCCGAAACCATTCAATGGGGAAAGCACAGTTGTTTCAACAAATGATGCTGGGAAAATTGGATATCTACATTAAAAAGAATAAATTTTGACCCTTATCTAATACCACATATAAAAAGTAACTCAAAATAAACCAAAGACCTAAACATAAGAGCTAAAAACTACAAAACTCTTAGAAGAAAACATAAGGCAAAAGCTTCACAACATTGGAATGGGCAATGATTTATTGAATGTGAGGCCAAAGGCACAGACAACAAAAGAAAACAAACAAATTGGGCTTCATGAAAATTAAAAACTTTTGTGCATCAAAGGAAACTATCAACAGAATAAATTACAACCACAGAATGGGGGAAATATTTGCAAATTATATATCTGATAAGTGATTAATATCCAGAATACACAGAGAATTCCTAAAACTCAACAACAAAAAAGTAAACAGCCCTATTCAAAAATGGGCCTCAGACTTGAATAAACACTTCTCCAAAGAAAATATACAAATGGCCAATGAGCACGTGAAAACATGTTAAATATGACTAATGATTAGGGAAATGCAAATCAAAATCACAATGAAATATCACCTTACATCCATTAGGATGGCTACTCTTAAAAATAAAACAGAAAATAACAAGTGCTGGTGAGGATGTGGAGAAAATTGAAACCCTTGTGCATGGGTGGTGGCAATGTGAAATTAAGCAGCCACTGTGGAAAGTAGTACGGCAGTTCCTCAAAAAATTAAAAATAGAATTACCTTATGATCCAGCAGAACCACTTCTATGTACATACCCAAAGGAATTGAAAGCAGAGTCTTGAAGAGATATTTGTAAACCAATGTTGATATCGGCATTATTCATAATAGCTAGAAGGTGGAAGGAACCCAAGTGTCCACCGACAGATGCATAGATAACGAGAATATGGTATATACATACAATAGAATATTATTATTCAGACAAAAATAAAGGAGATTCTAATGCTTGCTACAGTATGGATGAAACTTTAAGACATTATGCTAAGTCAAATAAGCCAGTCACAAAGAGACAAATACTCTATGATTCTACTTATATGAGAAATCTAGAATAGTCAAAAACATAGACAGATAATATCACTATGTAAACATATAAATCACTATAAAACAGTGATTGCCAGGGGCATGGGAAGGGCAGAATGAGGAGTTATTGTTTAATGGGTATAGAGTTTCAGTTCTGCAAGATAGAAAGATTTCTGGATATGGAGGATGGTGAAGCTTGCAAAGCAATATGAATGTACTTAATACCATTGAACAGTCCACTTAAAAATGGTTAAGAGGGTAAATTCTATGTTATGTGAATTTTACCATAGTAAAAAAAATTAGGAAGAAAGGCTATACTATGGCTTTGTAAAATATTGTTATAGTTTGAGAGCTGGTTTTCATTTTTAGAATAAATTTGTTTATTAATCATACTTAAGCATGTTTCTGTCCAGTCATTTCCTTCACTGATATGAAGAATATAGTGTCTTGCCAAGAATAGCTGGTTGTGATGGAAAAAGTACTGGATTAGAAATCAGAAAATGTGTATGTACTCTCTGAATGACTCTAACTGGTCGTTTAGTACCTCTGACTCCGCTGGTTGAATAACGATGAGTTTAGACTTGAATTAATTTTAGTACTCTCTTTCAGATCTATGTTACTAGGTCATATCTAAATTTTTTGGTTAAACTGGGTTAAATATGAGTTAGTGAAGAGACTTATTCAGAAGAGAATAAATCGTAGCAACACAAATAGGAAGCAATGTGCCAAAGGATCACCTCATGCACATTTCCCACTCAATCCATTTGCAATTTACGTGGAAACAAATATACAAGAGGTATTCTGGCGCAAGCAAGTCTAGATGTAATAAAAGAAAAGGGGAGACATGAATTCCCTCTGCACTTTCTAGCCCTGTCCTTCCCACCCTTAACTGTAATGTCTGCCTGTCATAAATGTTATTCTGCCCCAGGGCTTATACCAGTGAGTTGAAATCAACTAGACAGAAAAAGAGAATTTTATCTTTAGATCTAACTCGAACAGACTTTACTTGGCAGGTTTAACCACCCTTTGCTTGACTTAAATTTTTTTTAAAAAAAGCTCCTTAGGTTAACAGTATAATATGTTCATCTGTGATTCAATGTACACCCACTCATTGTGCACTTTCTTTCATTTGTTTAACCATTACATTATCTTTTCAGTAAATTAGCCTTTACATTCTCAAATTCACACGTGAATACACTTTAAAGAAGGTTTATTAAGTTGGCTCATTGTCTCTGTGATTCTGATAATCACTGCAAATTAAGGCTTTGCAACATCTCTCTCTGACATTACCGTTCTCTCAGAAGCTAAAGAAAGGAGCAGCCATAGCACAATCCACATGCAACTGTTGTGCCTTTACAAAATGTTTTTTCTGGAATAATAACCATTTTCCCAATTCTTCTCTAGCTTAAGGTTTTGTTTGAAAACTGGGCATTTATCTAGAAGTTGCATATATATAATTTGTATATATACACATGTAACTATATTGTACTTGTACATGTAGACGTATTTTACATACATACATATGGTAAATGATGTTGGCTTGTGATTAGATTGTGAGAGATAACATTTTTATTTCATTTTTATAGTATTTTTATCTACCATCTTATCACACAAGGCATTCCCCAGAGCTCTTGCCTCCATCACTTCTGCCCCATCCTAGTTTACCATTTTTCCAAGTACATCTATTTGATCATATCTGGAACACTGTTCTATGTGTATTTTATAAATATTCAGTAGAAGTTAGTCAAAACATGGCACACTATCATATGCATTTGTATTTATTTTATTAAAATCCATTCTTTCTTTTCTCTTCGAACAAGTCTTTAATTCAATAAGGTCTTACCATATAGTAACCATGCACAGAGCTAAGAACTGAGACAATTACATTGAAAAGGGTAGTCAACGATGTAAATACCTATTTTCAGAATGTGATAAGTGCTATAAAAATTATTATATAAGATATTCAAAGAAAAGATAAACTCTCCTTGGGCAAATACAAAAAACAAACAAAAGAAGTCCATCAAAAAATGTAGGTTTTACTGTGAAAATTTTTTGAAAATGTAACACATTAAATTGACTCCTAAAACAAAACAAGGAATTCCTTAAGGTACTTCTCATGAAAGTACTGAAAAAGAGAGCTAGAGAGAGAGACAGAAAAAGAATGACAGAGAAAAGGAGAAAGAGAGAGAGGAGAAGCTGCAATAGTTTCTAATATACCAATGATGTACACGATGTTTTATACAAAGTTAATAAGGATTATAAAATTAAAATTTGCATTTATACAGTCTCTGCTATTATCTACAGGTGAAATTAAGGAAAATAATAATCATACATTATGCCTACTGTGATGCTATCAAATATAAATTTCTTTATCTCTAAAATATTTAATAAGGAGTAATAAAATATTTCAATTAAAATAGTTTATTAAAATTTCCAGCAATTTACACTGAATTTTTCTTAATTAATAACACATGAAATGTATTATTAGATTCTAGTGCTAAATTCTTCATGCAAGGTGATCATTTTAATTGCTGTTTTCAAACTCAATATTTAAGATTAAAGCAAATAGTTTAAAATCTGTTGTATATTATATTCTGTCAGGGGGAATGCTCTTGGATAGCCTTTTTGTACTTCTGAAATACAGTAATAACTTATCCTAATAATAATAACTTTAGATTTTTCATTGTCTAAAACGTCTTCTAAATCATCACAAATTGAATTATGTTTGGTATAGTTTAGTGTTAAGCACATTTTATTATTTTGTAATTCTTGAGAACTTGTGATTACATATATGGAAAATCTTTATTAGTTTGCTAGGGCTGCCGTAATAAAATACCAGACTGGGTAGTTTAAAAAACAGAAATTTATTTCTCACAGTTCTGGTAGCTAAATGTCCAAGATTTCATTATGAGGCCTCTCTCCTTTGCTTGCAGATGGCCACCTTCTCTCTGTGTCTTCACTTCATCTTTCCTTTGTGCATGCATGCACCTCATGTCTTTTCATGTGTCCTAATCTCCTCTTGGTCAGCTCTGGTCTTGTGCTTAAGATTCAGTACTCTCACCACCACAACCCAGTTGTTTTCTGGTCAAGGAACCATAATATCCATCTGTCGGTTGTCATGCTGTGGCAGCTGTGTGTTGCTGTGATGCTGAAAGCTATGCTACTGGTATTTCAAATACCAGCAGGGTCACCCATGATAGACAGGTTTCAGTGGAGCTTTCAGACTAAGACAGACTAGGAAGAAGGACCTGGCCACCCACTTCCAAAAACTTGGCCATGAAAACCCTGTGAATAGCAGGGAGAATTGTCTGATACAGCACTGGAAGACGAGAGGATGGTGCAAAAAGACCAGGAAGGGTTCTGCTCTGCTCTATACAGGGTCGCTAGGAGTTGAAATCAACTCAATGGCACTAACAACAACAATCTCCTCTTATTATTAGGACACCAGTCAGATTGGATTAGGTTCTACCCCAAAGGCTTCATTTTTAACTTGATCACCTCTTTAAAGGCCCTATCTTCATATACAGACACATTCTGATGTACTGGGGGTTAGGGATTCAACAAATGAATTTCAGGGCAATGCAATTTAGCTCATAACAATTGGGCAGAATATTTTATTTACTAGATCATTCCATTCCATTATTAAGATAGATAAAACCATTTTTCTTATTGTGCTATAGCCATAATTTGATGCATTTAAGGAATGTTTCTATCACTAAATGCTAAGCCTATAGTTTTTGATTCAAACGGTAGAACTATTTGATTTTTACTACGCATGCTTAACTCTAAATTTGGGTCTACAATTTATGTGGACCCAATATAAAATATAAACAAAAAAAGTCTGATTATATCATACCACTGCTTTTTCTAGTGTGAATATTTATGTACCATTTCAGAAGCTTAAGCTGTGGTAGCATTTTCAAGCCAAATAAATTATATTTTTATTGACTAAATTGGAATATTACTATATATAAAATTTAGTCATAAATATATAAAATTACTATATATAAGATTGCTATATTACTATACATGGGGTCCACACAATGTTCACTATAAACATGTTGTCTTCAGGTCTCGCTGATAACTTCAAATCATGTACTACCTTGGATCAATTCCAAATGAGATATTTGATATAATGAACTTCATACTTTAGCAAGTCTTTTTATAATGATGTATCACCGTATACTTGAAAGTTCTAGAATATCTTTCCATAGACTTTTAGACAAGATTAAATATAAGTCATCAGTATTTTAGGACCCATTTTTAAAAGACTATAACTAAGAATAAGAGATTTAGCCACCTGATCTCTATTGTCTATCAAAGTAATATTTTGAATAGAAAAATTTATTTTAAAAGAAGTATTTCGTTTTCAATTTTTGTTCAGTCTTTTCTGTTTATTGAGTGCTAGTGAATAAAGTGGATATTTATAGTACTTAACAATATAAAGATTGTTACTTTTATATTTTTATCACAAAATGATTCTGATCCCATAGCCACTACATGCGAGATATTGCTCCATATTTGTTTTGTTATGGTAAAGAAAATAGCTAAAGTCCCTGACTTCCTGGATCAGGCAATATAACAGTGTCGGTAGACATAAAACCTACAAACAGAAGAATGCAACAATATTCTGAGCATTATATAAATTGATATTTGTAGTTTGAGATAAATTTTTGAGTAATAACATCATAAATAGACAAAAACTTCTATAACTGAATCAACTTGAGAAGAACTGAAGATGATGGATCTTCTCTTGGTTTTTCATAATGTCTTCAACCGGGCATTAGAGTATTTCAGGGTTTGGTCTTTATCCCTCCAGTCTTTCCTGTCTACACCCACCTGTTTGATGATCTCTCCCAGCCTCATAAAAAGATAAACTTGCCGGCCGGCCCCGTGGCTTAGCGGTTAAGTGTGCGCGCTCCACTACTGGCGGCCCGGGTTTGGATCCCGGGTGCGCACCAACGCGCCGCTTCTCCGGCCATGCTGAGGCCATGTCCCACATACAGCAACTAGAAGGATGTGCAATTACGACATACAACTACCTACTGGGGCTTTGGGGAAAAAAAATAAAAGGAGGAGGATTGGCAATAGATGTTATCTCAGAGCCGGTCTTCCTCAGCAAAAAGAGGAGGATTAGCATGGATATTAGCTCAGGGCTGATCTTCCTCACAAAAAACAAAAAAGATAAACTTGCCGCTCTACTCACACAACACTTCTGCCATCAAATGTGTGGGTTTTTCACACCAAGTAATTCTCCAATTCTCTGTGGATACTAATTTGTTGTTAATTCATTCTGACACTAACTACTCAGAGTTAGTGCAGATTGCACAGGTTACAGGCTCAGTCCCACCAGATTGCACCCATTTCAGACATCAATTGCAAGTCTGGTCCTCCCATATTTTGAACAACAGTCTATAAATAGAGGGTTCCCATGACCCTTTCCTCAGATTTGATAATTTTCTAGAACAACTCATAGAACTCAGGGTAACATTAACTTACATTTATTGGTTTGTTATACAGTATATAATAAAGGATATAGATAAACAACCAGATGAAGAGATACATAGGGGAAGTAATGGGGAAGTGGTGTACAGCGTCCATGCTCTCTCTGGGTGTGTCACTCTCCTAGCACCTCCATGTGTTCACCAACACAGAAGCTCTCCAAAACTCATTGTTTAGGGCTTTTATGGAGGCCTCACTGTGTAAACTCGATTGATTAAATCATTAGGGTGGTGATTAAGTCAATACCCAGGCCCTCTCACCTTTCCAGAGGTCACTGGGTGTGGATGAAATTTCTAACCCTGAAATTTCTAACCCTGTAGTCCAACCCTCTAGATTGATTGTTCCTCTGGCAACCAGCCCCCATTCTCTAATAGTCACCTCATCAACATAAACTCAATGATGGTTAAAAGAGACTTATTTTGAATGAAAAAAGACTCTCCTTTCATCCCTATCACTCAGGAAATTCCAAGGGTTTTAGGAGGTCTGTGCCAGGAACTAGGGATAAAGACCAAATATGTATTTCTTATTATATCATAAAATCACACTCATGTTTATAAATATTAGCTATGTGTTGATGACTCCATGTTTATATCTCCAGCCTGGGTCTTCACTCTGAACTCAATTCTCTTGTATACAGCTATCCACTCAATATTAATGCCCAATAGGTATCTCAAATTTAACTTGCCCAACCTGTCTCCTGATGTTTTGGCCCAAACTTTCTTCTCTCTTGCTCTTCCTCATTCAGAAAATGGCCCTGCTATTCACCCAATGGTTCATATCCAAACTCTCACCTCATCTTCCCAAAAGATCATTCTATAAAGCCAGATAGTAAACAGTGTTTTAAACAATGTTACCATAGACTGGCTTTATTAAATAATCTTTCTGGAAGAAAGAAAAAACTTATTTTGCATTCAGGCATATATAATATACTCTAAATAGTTTGTTTATTTTGTGTCTATAAACTCTCTTATACTGTCAGTTGCAGGAAATCAGAGACTTAACTGTTGTGCTTACTACAGCATTACAAACATATGATACAAATAAAACTGATACATATGGTATCATATGGTTTTAGGTTCAGTTGTGTCCCCCCTAAAAGATATGTTGAAGTCCTAACCAGTGGGACCTGTGAATGTGACATTATTTGGAAATATAGTTTTTGCAGATGTCCTCAAGCTAAGATGAGGTCATACTGGATTAAGATGGTTCTTGTTCCAATGACTGATGTCCTTATAAGAAGAGGGGAATTCTTATTTAGAGAATTCTGATACAGAAAGGAGAATGACCTATGAAGACACAGAGATTGGAATGATGCATCTACAATGCCAAGTATCGCCAGCAGACACCAGAAACTAGGAGAGAAGCATGGGAAAGATTCTCCTTCAGAATATCCAAAAGGAATTGACACTTCTGACACCTTAATTTTGGACTTCTAGCCTCCTGAACTGCAAGACAATAAATTTCCATTGTTTAAAGCCACCCATTCTGTGGTACTTTGTCACAGCAGCCCTTGGAAATGTTGGTTCACAAACTGGCCCCTGTAAACAGAGGACAAGGAGAGACCAAAGAAAGAGGCATCCTGGTCCAGATTGGTAGGTGGCAGGTTTAATAAGCAAGAGAACTTATGTACAAGGCTTGTCTTTGGTGGCTACAAGACAAGTAGATCTCCGCACCACCAGCCAGAATCTTAAAAATTTATGTAGAGGCCTTAACGGGGCTCAGTCACATATACCATCCAGATGATCTCAGCAATACCTTACTCTCTCAAGGCTATGTCCTTGGAAATGACTCCAGCTGTGGGAACAGTGGGCAGAATGTACATTCCAAGGACAGCGGAGAGGGTGAGGAGCCTCTGATTCCCTGAGTCCAGCTCGTAGGTCAACCAGCCGTCATGTCCTCTTCCAACAGGAAGCTAATACAGTTATTGGTACCTGGAAGTGAAGTATGGCTGTAACAAATACTTAAAAATGTGGAAGTGGCTTTGGAATTGGATACTAAGCAGAAGCTGGAGAAGTTTTGAGGCAACTGATAGAAAAACTCTTCCTACCTTAAAGATACTATTGGTAGAAAAATAGGCATTAAGGGTATTCTGGTGATGAAAAGAGGAACATTATTGGGTTCTGGAGGAAAAATGATCCTTGTTATAAAGTCATAGACAACTTGGCTGAATTGTGTTCTACCATCGCGTGGAAAGTAGAACTTGTAAACAATGAACTTGGATATTTAGCTAAGGAGATTTTCAAGCAAAATGTGGAAGGTGCAATCTGGTTTCTCCTTGCTACTTGTAGTAAAATGTGAGAGAAAAGAGATAAATTGGGGAAAGAACTGCCAAGCAAAAATAAACCAGCAGTTGATGATTTGGAAAATTCTCAGTTTATCCGGATGGCATGCTCAATCAACCATCTCAGTAGAAGTAAGGAAGAGAGATGGGATTTTCCAAGAGGCTCTGTTGAGAATCCTCATGTCTAATAGTGTGTGTCCCCTTGATACTCATGGAAGACCAATAAGGTTTTCTAAAAATCTTATACCTGCAGAAATACTGACATCATGGGCTGAAAGGGACAGAGAGGGGAAGAAATGAAGGAAGAATGATTCTAAGAGCAGAGCTACAAAGTTAGAGGTCAGAGAGGATGGGGACCTTGCCCTGGAGGGTAGAAAGGGTAGATCAGTGAGCTACAGAGGATTACTCTCAGTCCCTGAAACTTCATGGATTTGCTTTTCTCAATTGCAAACGGGCTTTAGACTAATAACCCTTCATTCCTTCCATTTTCTTCCTTTCAGAATGGGAATATTTATCCTAGGTTTGCCCTACCACTATAGTTTTGGAAGGAGATATGTGTTTATTGATTTCACAAGTCAGTGGATGGAGAAGAATTTTGCCTCAGGATGGACCATACCCAGAATCTCACTCATACTAGATTAAGATGACTAGATTTGATTTTTTTTGAGTTGACATTTAGATTTGGGACTTATGGCTGATGCTGAAATGGGCTAAGAGTTTTAGAAGTCTTGGGATAGGGTGAATGCATTTTTCACACATAATAGATGTGAATTACTGGAGGTCAGACAGTGGACCGTTGTGGGTTGAATATTGCCTTCCTAAAATTCATTCCCGCCTAGAACCTTGGAACGTGACAGTTATGGAATGAATTTTTTCCCCCCTAAAATATATGTTCAAGTTACTGCTGGTACCTGTGAATGTGACCTTATTTGGAGATAGGGTCTTTGCAGATATAGACATTCGAGACAAGAAAAGTTCCAGGGGAGGATCAGAGAGTGCATGTCCCTGATAATACCTTGATTTCAGATTTCTAGCTTTCAGAACTGTGAGACAATAATTTTTTGTGGTTTAGCCGCTAAGTTTGTGGTACTTTTTACAGCAGCCCTAGGAAACTAAGGTGCCATATTATATTTCTAACTTTATCTCATACTAGCCTCTACCTCATTCACTTTGTTACAACTGCATTGGCCTTCTTGCTGCTCCAAGAACACATAAAGCATGTTCCTGCCTTAAAGTATTTGCATTTGCTATGCCTCTGTCCGCACCATTCTCTCCACAGATCTATAAATGGCTCACTCCCTCACTATTCCAGGTCTTTACTAAATATCCCATTGTCACTGAGGCCTTTCCTGACAAGCTAAACACAGCCTCCATCTCTAATATTCTAATCTCCCTTCTAACCTTTTCTGAAGCATTTACAACTATCCAACGTACTATATATTTCATATGTTTATCTTATAATTTATCAGTTTCCATATCTAGAGGGTAACTTGCTTGAAGACAAGGGATATTTTTTTTTCTTTTTGTCCAGATGTTTGCCACATAATATCTTCTCAATACATATTTATTTAATAAGTGAATTATTTGTAAAACTGTATTAGACTACTTAAAACATGGCTTTGCTGGTATAAAGTTATTGATGTTGAAGATGCATGTGATAAGATTTAACTATCTCATTGGGTCAATGAATGGGTTAAATGACAGAGTATGTGTAAGGTCTATAATAATCACTCAAAATATTGTGGCTATTTTCACTAGAATGTAAGCTTGAACATAGTAGCAATTTTTTTTTAATGTTTGATTCACTCAGCAATGCTTAGAATTTGACCTGCTTCATAGTAGATTCTCCATAAATATTTGTTGAATTAATATTGGCTATGAAATAAAAGAAAACAAACCTTAACATATCAAAGTGAACATTTTTTTTGCAGTACTTCAAAGTCATTGAAAACCTTTAAGATGATAAGTGATAAAATAAACTTTAAGTTTTGGAAATAAGTTTTTAAGGCTATTGTGTAACCATGGATTGCAGGAGGTCATGAATGAAACAGGAAGATAAGTTTGGAAATTGTTAGAGGAGCACAAATGAAAATTATGGGTTTCAATTGAGTAAGTAATAATAGAGAGAAATAGAAAAAGAATTAATACTCTAGAGGTATAACTTAAAATGATTATATATGAAGTAAAGGAGATGGAGATTCCTCCTCAAGAAGGTATCCCATTTTTCTGGCTTGAGAAACCAGATTGATGGTGGTATGATTCACTGATCTGTGGAAGATTGAGATCTGGATAAATTTGATGTGAAAAATTGATTTTAATTTTGGGCATTTAAATTTGAGATGGCTGTGAGGCATCTAAGTGAAGATATGAAGAAAGCAGTTGGGTAGTCAGGTCTAGAGCTCAGAAGTAAGTTTCATACTGGAGATAAAAATTTGTGAGTCTGTGATATAGATAATTCCTAAAGCCAAGACAATGAAGAAAGAGAGATGAAATGAAAGCTTAGGAACTCAAGAAGTCAGAAAGATATGGACTTGCTAGCAGAAGTAATGGAGAAGAGACAGCTGCTGGAGATGTAGGAAGAAAACCAGAGAATATACGGTTATGGAAGTCAAGAGTCTTAAAAGAATAGCATCAAGAGTCAACTAACTTTTCCACATCTTCTTTATCCATTCGTCCCTTGATGGGCACTTAGGTTGCTTCCAAGTCTTGGCTATTGTGAATAACGCTGCAATGAACACAGGGGTGCATGTACCTTTACAAATTGGTGTTTTCAAGTTCTTTGGATAAATACCCAACAGTGGAATAGCTGGATCATATGGTAGTTCTATCCTTGATTGTACACCTGAAATTTTTACAATGTTATAAACCAATGTTACTGCAATAAACAAAAAATTAAAAAAATAAATAAATAAATAAATTAAATAAATAAAAAATAAATAAAAATGGAAAAAAATAAAAGAGTCAACTAACTTTTCAACTCCCTTTTTATTCTTAGGCTCAGAGATGACATCACCATAGGGCCCTACTGAATTGTTTATGATTTATTCCTTATTTGTTTGTCACTCTTTGCCCAGAAATACTGTCTTTCCTTGGCCTAATAGCTCTAGTCTAAATTCTCAATCTGTCACAGGCACAGGTCAGATGGGTGCAGTGGGGTCCCCGGTTCTTTGTCCACAGACACACAAGAGTTTGAGAGCGGACACACAGCGGAAGTTTTAACAGAGGAAGATTTATTAGCAAAGTGAAAGTACACCCCCTAGGGGAGGGGCGGGCAGGCTCGAGGGAGCAACTGCGCCAAAGTTGTGGTGGTCAGTGATTTGGGAATGTCAGTCTGGGGAGCGGGCGAGGGTCTTGGAACGTGTGCCGGTCGGGGCGTTGTCTCCACCCCCACATCAGGAGAGGGAGATTTTTCCCTTACATAGGCATCTCCCAAACTGTCATGGCGGTGATGCCCCGCAAGGGGGGTCAAAACCCCAATGCAAATGAGGGTATAATGAGGCTTGGGGCTACTCTTGGTCAGGGTAGAGGGAGTGCTGCATGTCCGAAGAGCCACTGTGCAGTAATGAGGACACTGCACCTGGTGGAGTGACCTTGCTCCCACCTCATATCTAGCTTCCTGCCTATCTCAAATCCAGCCAGGATGATAATTCAAGGGCCCTGCCTGGTTTTACTAAAGCACTAATTTTCATTTAATTTTCTGTCTCTTATATCCATCCATTCAAAGCCTTCTATATATTCTAAATATTGTCCTATTATTGTTCTATTATTTGTCCTATTATTCCTTTGTGCTGCAGGCATTTAACATAAATAAAAAAATAAGAGGCAGTGAGTACAAAGAACACAGGAGAGAGATTCAAATTACAAAATAAGGCAATTTTAATCACTTGTGATGATTTTTATTGTGTTCTTGGTTATACATGACAACTCACATCCTAGTTAATACAGCCTATAACTAATGTATTAGACTTGTTGTTTTACGATATTTTACAGAAAGCAAAGAATAGCATGATTCAAATGAAAAGTTGGGCATATAAATGCCTTGCAATTGTTAATATGTAGACCACTGATTTTGTGCAAGGACTCCAAAAATATTAGTAAATATATTTTGGAAAATTTTCACAGAACACAATGGTTTTTACTCATGGGACTCTGACTGCTTTAATTGATTGAAACTCTGGAGAGTAACTCTGTCTGCCTTAGAGATAGCCCTAGAGATTCTTTGTAATACATTTCAGAGAAACATTGTGTTTGAACTAGTGTTGAACTCTGCTTTTTCTCATGTAAACAAAGAATGTCCTGAAAGGTGAATTTCCTCAGAGGTTATTACTTGCAATGAAAGATTTTGTGACTCCTGGGAAGGCCCAATTCTAACAAGCATTTTAGCTCCTCTGACAGTTTCTCAAAATTCTTCAAGTGCCTGAGGGCGGAGAAGTGAGAGTTCATATGTCTGGAGATTCTGGGAAAATAGCCGATCACAAAAATCCTTTGAAGGTTTTGTGTTGTATTAGAAAACATAAGTAAATTTTAAATTTTATTATATATAGATGACCTGGACAGTTGTGAGGACTATTATGTAGAATATATCCTAATTGAGATTTGTCTCATGTTTTTCTCCTGATTATAGCAGATACATGGGAAAGAAAACCACAGAGGTAAAATATCATTATCACCACAGCATATCAAGGCTATATGTTATTAATATTGCTTATTACTGTTGGTATTAACCTTGATTACCTGGCTGAGGTAGTGTTTTACAGATTTCCCTAGTGTAAAGTTGTTCTTTTTTATCCCCCTCTTCATATCGTACTCTTTGGAAGGAAGTTACTAGGCACGCCTCACACTTAAGGAAAAGAGTTATGCTCCATTTCCTTTAGGGCAAAGTAGCTAGAGATTATTTGGAAATCTTCTGCACAGGAAATTTATTTATTCTCTCCCATTTATTCACTCAATCATTTATATTATTATGGATTCATGGATATTTATTTTATATTTTGACTAAGATCCAATATTACTTTATTTTGTTGCTCAAATTGTTCCAGCTTGGACCATTGTGAGCTCTTTCAGTTGGCTCCTGTGTCCCTTTGACATACCGCTATCCGTATGTTTAGTTTTGTGTTTTTTAGCAGTTTCTTGCCTTCTGGCACTACAAGATGCTCCAAGTTCATCTCGAATATTTCCTGCTTCTGTCCTAAAATCAAACATTTCTTCAAGGAGCCCTGGAGAATGGTACCAGGGACCCAGACAGGACTCTAGGCGCAAGTTTGTCTCTTAGTACTACTTCCCAATCAAATGGAAATAGGGAGAAACAATGTTAGCAAAAATAAGTTGAGAAAAAAAATGTCGGTAAAAATAAGACACTATAGTAACCATACATTCATTGTATATGACTTTTTGAAATTTTGAAGATAGGAATATTTATTTCAACTGTTAAACTTATTAATTCATGGAAGGTTAAGTTCTGCCCGTAACAGCAGTTCTCCATTATCTTGCATGATTTTTGATCTAAAAACAATGGTTTTAATATTGCTGATTTGAAAAGATATGTAACTAATCAATGGAATACATTTGCTAGTTTTTCTCCTTTATAGCTTTACATATGTATCATCAAATTCTATACTTTATTAATACTTTCCTCTATATGCCTTTCCAGAAATATTATGAGGTAAGACGTTGGTGACAGAACCTGCCTGGAAATTTGTCTTTGCTGCTGTAACTGACTGTCCACCATAGAAGCTCTAAGGAGGTTATTTCCTCCTTTCTTATCTATCAGTCTTTCTAGAAATCTATTTGGTACTCAGAGTAAGAAAGTCTTATTCATAGTGGCTATTTTGGAAACTCTCTTGCTTTAAGTGATCAAAATCATTTTTCATTGAACACAAAGCCATGTGATAAATAACTATAAAAATGATCAGGAAATAATCTTGCTTTTAGTTGAGCATTACGATTTTTTACCTTTTTCCTAAACATTTACATTATTTAGCTTCAAATGTACCCTCAATTTTATTCCACGTTTCTTTTAAATATCCTTTAGCCTCTCCATTTCTCAAGTAATGAGTCTGTAACACTTCACAACTTTTATCAACCTAACCACCTCATCCTTAATTTGTTCTTGCCTCCTTCTTGGAAAAGTCAGACACTAAATAGGGCATGAAATCCTTAAATGTACTTTTTCCCTTCCAAATTTAGCAAAATTCAAGTCCATTCTCACTCTTTCCATCTTATAATGCATGTTATAAACCAAGTACTATGCCCAGCCCTTGGGATATAAGTGAGACAACCCCTGCCTTCAAGGAGATCGCATCTAGGATGTTCATGAAACTAAACTCGCTAGCATATTTTTAATGCCAAAGTCTCCTGTCTCCTCTAGGATTATTCCCCATTTACAGTTCTTCTCTCTGTTACGTATTCAATATACCCTCTCTACTGGATTCTTCCCCTTTCCGTGTAACCATACTTAGGTCCATTTAAGGATTTTAGGGATTAATTAAGTGCCTACTAAAAGAACACAGTAACTTAAGAGAATGTTAAATAGTTTAAAAGAGTGGAAACTAATGTGCTTGTAGGAGGATATTAGAAGAAAATTTTGAAAATATAAGTGGGATGAGAACACACAGTCATCTATGCATTGTAAGGTACCCAGGAATGGACAGGAAGAAGAAATTGGGCCATATGACTTGCTAAACATTTTCTAGTGATGAAGTATGGAGTTTTCCTACTTGCCATTTTTGTCTTGAAGCTCTTCCAGGTACAACTAAGACTAGATTTTTACCCTGTGTTTATGCCTGAAACAATGTTCATTGATTCTGGGTAAGTCTGCAGAATAGCAAAATTCTTTGAGTAGGAAATCTTATGGGTTATGTTTGCCCCTGATATCCTTAAACAATTCTTGAAATCTGATGATTATGGCTAAAGAGAAGATAGTTTTAATGTGGAGCCTGAGGCAACAGGAAAGAAGCTTCAGGTGTTAGTTTCAATTCAGAAGGTTTGTCCTGTTCCAGTGCCATTTGCTCTAACTGTGTGCTTTTTGCTTTTCTCCACAAATTGGAGTAATACTCTTAGTTTTAGTTGCTATTATCAGATAGGCCTTTCTACACTTTCCAATGAGTTCCTGTTGGGAATTTAGAGGTTTCTCTCATTCTTAAAATTATCAGAAGCCCTGTGGTCTTTCCTATACACAGGTTTGATTCTTCATGATCTGGTAGAGGAGGGTCGTTTTGTCCACTTGCTCATGTTTTGAAGTTCATTAAATTGCTTCTCATTTACTTTGTTTGTGTTGTCAATGGATTTTTAATTTTCTATTATAGTTATTCTGTTTGTTTCTGTGCATAAATTTGGGATATCATGAAACCTATCCACTGCTACTGTCATTTTCTTAAAATGTTTATCTTTTTCTCTTTAAATAAATATCTTTATAATACCAGCTCATTTTAACTTGTGGTCACAAAATATAAAATATTTTCATTTTATATTCTAGACAATGGATTTTTTCGTGTGTTTGAATAATTGGAATGACATGCATTTGTTATTGGGCTAAAGAGATAGGTAAGCAGATAATAATATCCCAAAATTGCATTAAAATTTTCAAAATAGCATTAAAAAAATTACTACCAATCTAGTATGAAGAAGAATGAATTCTTCTCTCTCTGAATAGTCTAATTATACAAGACTTAATCTTGACTCTATCATCAATATTTCTGAAATGAACTGTAGTGGGTTAAAAGGTGGCCCCCCTGGAAGTTATGTTCACTGTCAACCTGTTCATGTGAAATTATTTGTAAAAGAGGTCATCACAGATGTAATTAAGTTAATAATCTCAAAATGAGATCATCCTGGATCAGGTTGAACCCTAAATCCAATGACGAGTGTCCTCATAAGAGAAGAAAAAGGGAGATTACACAGAGGAGAAGGCAACAAAATGAAGACAGAAGCAGAGATTGGAGTGACAAATCTATAAACTACGAGAGAGGAATGAAATGGATTCTCCTTCAGAGGCCCTAGAAGGAACCAACCCTGTCTACACTTGATTTTGTACTTCTGGCCTATAGAAGTGTGAGATAATAAATTTCTACTGTTTTAAGCCACTTAGTTTGTAGTAATTTACTATGGAAGCCCTAGAAAACTAATACATGTATCATCAAACATCAGATTTTTGTTTGTTTCTAAAGACCCTTTACAATTTGTTAAAATGTAAATTTAGGAAGTCAATTGAGAAAGAATAGTCTTTTCATAAATAGTACTGGATCATTGGACATCCACATGTTGGAAAAAAACAAACCTAGAAACATATTTCACATCTTGGACAAAACTAATTCAAAATGAATCATAGATGTAAATGTAAAAACATAAAACCACAAAATTTTCAGAAGAAAATAGAGGAGAACATATGCATGACACTGGATTTGGTGATGAGTTTTTGGATGCAAACCAAAAGCTCAATCTATGAAAACACAAATTAATCAAATTAATAAATTGGACTTTATCAAAATTAGAGCATTTTGTTCTTTGAAAAGAAAAGCCATACACTGGGAGAAAATATTTGCTAATCACATATCAGATAAAAGACTTGTATACAAAGTATATAATTATCTTATAACACTCAGCAGTAAGAAAGGAGACAAAAATTTAAAAATGAACTAAATATCTGAATGGACACTTCACCAGAGGAGATATATGGATGGCAAATAAACTCATGAAATGATCCTTAACATTATTTGTCATAAGGAAAAAGCAAGTTAAAACTGCAATGAGATTCCACTATACAACTATTAAAATGTCAAAACTTCAAAAAACTGACAATAGCAAGTGCTAACAATGACAAGGAACAACAGCAGCTGTCTTTCATTACAGGTGGGAATTCCAATGGTGCAGCCATCTTGAAAGACAGTTTGGCAGTTTGTTACAGATTAAACAGAGACTTAACATGTGGCCCAGCAATAGCATTCCTAGGAATTTATTCAGATGAATTTAACACTATGTTCACACAAAAACCTGTACAAGAATGTTTATAGCAATATCATAATTGCTGAAACTTGGATGCAACCAAAATATTCTTCAGCTGGGTAATAGATAAACAAGCTGAGATCCATCCATACAGTGGAATGCTATTTGGTGACGTAAAGCGGCAAGGCACTGATTCCTGAAACAACATGTATGAATCATGAATGGATTTTGCTAAGTGAAAGAGCCAGACTCCAAAGGCTATATATTGTATGATTCCATTCATGTGGCATTCTGGAAAAGG
The DNA here is from genome assembly GCF_057802395.1 of Ceratotherium simum simum. Lineage (NCBI taxonomy): Eukaryota > Metazoa > Chordata > Mammalia > Perissodactyla > Rhinocerotidae > Ceratotherium > Ceratotherium simum. The sequence continues at coordinate 63,297,011 of NC_141901.1, read as the reverse complement.
CAAAACTGCAGAGGTAGAAAATAGATCAGAGTTTGCAAGAAGTTGGTAGAGGCAGAGTAGTTGACTAAAATGGGGATGTACCAAGGAAATTTTAAGGTGCTAGATTTGTTCTGTGTGATACTGGGGTGGTCAAAACCCACAGAACAGTACATCACACAAAGTGAACTTAAATGTATGCAAAATTAAAAAAGAATACAGCCAGGATTTGGGGGAAAGTGAAGATGCAATGCAAACTGTGTAATGCAACAGCATTACACACGAATTATATAATTGCATTGAGAGCAGTAGATTGACCTAATAACTTTGGAACTGAATTAGCGTCAGACATCATTATGAACTCATCTTTAGCTTAATATGTATATATATGGATGATAGATGCAGAAACAATTATAGGTATATGCATACATTAGTTAGCATGCGTAAGTATATTCTAGCTCCGTCTGCTTAGCAGATTTAGAAACAATGACACCTAAGTAGCAACTATAAGGTCATGAGAAATCTTGAGCCAGAATTACCTAGCCAAACTTCTCTCGAATTTCTGACCCAGAGAAATAGTGCAATAAGTGTTTGCTCTGTTGACCTGTTAAGTTTGGGGGTTATTTATTACGTATCAGTGAATAACTAATACACATTCCAATAATGGCTTTTATAGCTATTTCTTCCCATTCCAGGATATAATCTAAGTTTATGCATTGAAATTATTCATCACATCTCTTTAGTTTTCTAAAAGATGGAATGGTTCCTGAACCTGTCTTTACCTTTGCATATATTGACATTTTTGAAGACTACCAGTCTGTTATTTTATAGAATGTTCTTTTAGGTTGCTTTTGTCTGATATTGCCCCATGATTAGATTTAGATTATGGATTTGAAGCTGGAATATCTAATTCATGTGTATTGCAGGATTTTTTTATATCAGCAAATAATTTTAAATAATCTAAATGAGTGAAAGTAAGAACTGGTTAAACAAATGATAGTCCCTTCTGATCAATAGAATATAGTAATAACATTAAAAATTATGATGCAGGGGCCAAGCTGGTGGGGTAGTGGTTAAGTTCACGTGCTCTGCTTCGGCGGCCCCGGGTTTGCAGGTTCAGATCCCAGCCACAGACCTATACACCACTTATTAAGCCATGCTCTGGCAGGCGTCCCACATATAAAGTAGAGGAAGATGAGCACGGATGTTAGCCCAGGGCCAATCATCCTCAGCAAAAACAGGAGGATTGGCAACAGATGTTAGCTCAGGGCTAATATTCCTCACCAAAATATATATATATATATATATATATATATATATATATATATATATATATATGATGCAGATGCATTTTTAACACACTTAGGTTAAACTATCACCTGGGAAAAGGAAAAACAAGTTCCAAAGTTGAAGACATGATTTAATCTCATTGATTAGATTCCAGTTTATAATTATTGGTTTTCTTTGTGTTAAAACAAAAATGATTTTTATCAATTAATGTATGTGTTCTGTCACAATGATATATATTATTGATTGGGCAATAAAAATAAACTAATAAGTAATTTTTTGAAACCTAAATGAATTTCTAGTCTGTAATCTGAGTCCAAAACATATGATCTGAGATCAAAAGCTTATTTTATAACTCCATCACAGGATCAAGTTATACAATAAAAGTTTATTACACATTTTTCTCCAAGTAATGTTATGTATAAATTTTCTCATATATATTAATAGAAAAATAATATCAATGAAGGAGAAATGCCAATGGCATCATTCAATAAAACAATTCGTGGCTGTGTATCAATGTTCTACTCTATCCCAAACACTCCCCACATACCAAATAGAAAGAATACTAAGCCAACACAGAATATTCGGGAAAAGATAATCATAGATTTTTTTCTTACATTGAAATCCTGGCTGAAACATTTAGGTAAAGCATTTAAACTCTCCTTAGATTAAAGTATTCATCTTTAAAATCAGAATAAAAATTTCTATCCAAAATTCCTGAAATTAGTTATTCATGTAAAAGTGTTTGGTGGCTTTTATCTGGGTTTATTAAGTTTCAGAGAATTTGCTTAAAATTGAATGTTTGAAAGAACAGAAATTTGTTCTTATTAATTTTTTTTTTTTTGTCATTTGTCTAGTAAAATAGAAAATATGTGACAATACTTTACTGGAATATTACCTGTAAGTTATTTCTGATTAACTGTATACATCTACAAGTGTAGTACTGGGAGGATATAAAATGTGCAAGCATACACGTTAATGGTTTGGAGTGTTTGGAGTTGTTACATGGAAAAGTTACCTGAAACTTATATATCAGGGCAAAGAATGTAGCCCCTGAAAGGCATAGATACTTGTAACTCGGAGAACTCTTTCAAAGAGGGCATGAGATAATGTATATGAAGGTTCAAGAATTATACCTGATCCGCGACAAAGTGTCAGGGAGATTGGTTTTCTACTTTCCAGCTAAAAAAGCAATTAACTACAACTAGCTCAGAATCATCTTGCTCCTTCTACCTAGATAGGTCATTAGAAGCTTGACAGACCTTCATGAGAGAAAAAAAGTGAAATCTCAAAAGAAATTGCTAAGAAAGCCTATTGTATAGCAAAAACCAAAACTTGGAACTTCTGATTTAGATTCTCATTGTTGAATGATACAGAGCTTTGGAGCAATGTTCTCAGCACATCCATTTGTGGCCGAATGGCATTTACCTCTTTTATTCTCCCTCTTTTAGTTTCTTTTAATTTTTTTTTCTTTCTTTATTCTCAAAATTCTTTGTTCACTAACTTTTTTTTGTTGAGTATTGTGTTTTCCAAGTAGATATATAACACAATACCATTTATTTCTTTTAAATTTAAATCTGATACTTGCTTTACCATGATCCATTTCTTTCAGTCTCTCCTTGAAAACGTCCACTTATAGCATTCCATACTTTTCTATTTGACAGTATCTGTTCATCTTTGCTTGTAAATGCTCAGGTCTTCGTTTCTTCGACACATAAGTTAAATCAAATTTTCTTGAGTCATAGATGCAGCTTACATCTGGCTGAATAGTCCATCACAATATAATTATTCCCTTAGCATTATATTCCTTTTTTCACTATTTTCTTTGAAATGTCTGTCTCTTTCATCTCTTTGTTCTTGATTTATTAATCATGAGATGAGGCTCCGCTCTTCTTTGAATTAATTTCATAATCAGTTCAATTAAACCAGTTCCATTGAAATGGTGTGTGTATATATATATATATATATATAGAGAGAGAGAGAGAGAGAGAGAGAGAGATTGAACACAAGCCAAGCAAAATGTCATTTTTATTTCACTCACTGTAAAGATTAGCCATTCTTTACCTAGGCACTGTGGGAGATCAAGATTTGGCCACCCTGAAATATATCTCTTTACCTTGATTGTTTTCTCTGAGGGACATTTGACCTCCCCCACTAACTGCCTAAAGAATTTGACATGGTGGCTCCTTCCTGGAACAGATCTTCTATCATGATGGCTATAAAGATAATGTAGGATAGAGGTTACAATAGCAAAGGCACCAAGCCTCTTTTATCAAAAAACTCTGTCTCTCCCTGACCACATTATCTATAGATGACCCTGAAAAGAATTGTCCTCCTGCCTTCTGAAGTCCCAGGCCACTACCCACCCCCAACACGCTCCTCGACTTTAGCTGCAATACTTAAGCAAGCAGCTTAGACAGAGGGACGAGTTGCTCATTTCTGAGTTTCTCCCATGTATACATGTTATTAAACTTGGTATTATTTTCTCCTGCTAACTTGTCTTGTTAATTACTTGGCCAGCCATAAGAACCTTAAGGAAAAGGGCAGAGGGAGATTCTTCCTCTTCCCCCGACAGCACACACAACATTTGAGTTTCAGAAGGATACATACTCTTTCTGAGCAAAAAATACACATAATGATTTCAGACACCAAGTCTTGCATAAAATTGTAGGAGACACACATCCCTTTGAAGCATATCCCTGACTCTTGCCCTCATGTTGATAAAATCATGACTTAAGGACCCAAAAAAATGAGCAACAATGTCCTGTCACTTAGAAGGTAATAAGTAACACAATTTTGTTGTTGTTGAGAAAAAGACATGATCATAACATGGAATGTTGCAACATAATTCAAACTGAAGAGACAGTGGGAGGAGGAAAAATGTCTGAATAAGCAATACTGTAAAAGTACAAAAGAGAATATAATAGCTACTTTAAATGGACCTGCAAATAAACTCTTCAAGACACCCAAAGAATAGACGTTTGATTGTGACTGTGTGATCTGGCAAGTTAGCATTGAAGATGGGTCTTAGAAAATGGGCAAGGCTCTGCAGAGTAGAAAAATTATTCCTGATAGTTTCAACAAGAAAGACAGAAAATTGCAGACATGCTGTATGAATAGTAATAACAGCAAACAGTTACGTAGCACTTGCTGTGTTCTAAGTGCTTTATACATATTGACTGATTTAGTCCTTATAACAACCCTTTCCAATTGATAGGAGTACTATTGTCATTTTTCTGATGAGGAACATGAGGCAGAGAGATTGAGTAATTGATCTGAAGCTAACAAAACTAATATATTCTAGAGCCAGATTTTTGACTCAGGAAGACAGATTTCAAATTTGTATTCTTAACCATTATGCTATTCTACTGCCATAAGGCAGAAGGTCCTTGGCTAAGAATGGAAAGCATGTAGTTTGAATGCTGTCACTCTGCACAAGGATACTATTGACAGGCTTCGGCAATCAGTATTAGCATAGTTTCCCACTCTGCCTCAGATTGCTTAAGTCAGCACACTACAAACCATTCCCAATAAATCAGAATTGGCTTGGAAGTTGAAAACTATGTGATTTTGTTACCGAACCAAGTGGGTTCGCCTCCTGGTAAGTTAAATAAGACTCTACACCAGTGGAAGTTGTCTCACAAAGTAAAGTGTATTTGCAGCAAATAAGAGGCCGTGAAGAATCATTTCCAAAGTCACGGTGTCCCCGAACAAAGGGAAGCAGGAACTTTTATTTCGGTTCAGGAATGCATATTCAAAAAAGAGAGGCGAGGGCCGGCCCCATGGCTTAGCGGTTAAGTGCGCGCACTCCGCTACTGGCGGCCCGGGTTCGGATCCCGGGCGTGCACAAACGCACCGCTTCTCTGACCATGCTGAGGCCGCATCCCACATACAGCAACTAGAAGGATGTGCAACTATGACATACAGCTATCTACAGGGGCTTTGGGGAAGAAAAAAAAGGAGGAGGATTGGAAATAGATGTTAGCTCAGAGCTGGTCTTCCTCAGCAAAAAGAGGAGGATTAGTATGGATGTTAGCTCAGGGCTGATCTTCCTCACAAAAAAAAAAAAAAGAGAGGCGAATATTCACTTGCACAGCCACAGTTGGAGAACATGCATCCACATAATGAGGCCTAAGCTCTTCCTGGAGAGATCTTTGCATTAAAAATAAGGGAAAGGTCATGGGCACAGCTCTGGAGGTGAGGCTTGGTCAGTTTCAGGATGGCTGGTGGTTACATCTCATTAACATATGAAAAGAAAAGAAACAACTTGAAAAAACAGTTAATTGCTTCCAAATCCTCCTTTGAGTTTCTCGAGGCACCTAGTCAGTGACAGTATGCATGCTAGTGTGGTAAATTCTCTCTCAGTATGAGAATGAAATAGAAGTATTAAGAGCGGCAGTTTGGGAGAACAACAATATATTTTTGTAATAGTTTAGGCTAAACAAACAAGACAAAACAAATTGAGGTTGAAATAAGAGAATTTCAGTAAAACAGAAAAACATATGACAGAGAATTTTTGCAACTAAATTAGAACCTCTTAGAAGACAGGGCCTGACCTTGCACCTATATCATATCTCTTTCTCACAGATAAATCTTAGTACTCTTATTGAGAAGTAAATGTTCCACGAAGACTAATTTGGTCTGAGCTTAATAGTGTACCATAATAAAAAAGGACCTTATTATTTTGCGCAGCTGGAGAACATGATAATATCAAATGTATTAGGGAGGGTCAGAATTGATGGACAGAAAATGACTCTGTTGTAAATATTAGTAGTTTTTGAATGGCTTGCACTACACATAAGCTCCTCATGGGATTTTTTTTTTTAATTTTTATGTATTTATTTTATCCCCCAAAGCCCCAGTAGATAGTTGTATGTCATAGTTACACAACCTTCTAGTTGCTGTATGTGGGACGCGGCCTCAGCATGGCCGGAGAAGCGGTGAGTCGGTGCGTGCGCACTTAACCGCCAAGCCACAGGGCCAGCCCGGTGGCGCAAGCTGTTAAGTGCACGCGCTTCGCTGCGGTGGCCTGTGGTTTGCTGGTTGGGACCCGGGCATGCACCAACGCACCACTTGGCAAGCCATGCTGTGGCACGGTACCATATAAAGTGGAGGAAGATGGGCACGGGTGTTAGCCCAGGGCCAGTCTTCCTCAGCAAAAAAAGAGGAGGATTGGCAGATGTTAGCACAGGGCCGATCTTCCTCACAAAAAAAAAAAAAAAGTAAAATATCCTCATGAGATTTTGACAAAAGAACAGGAAGAAGGAAACCCAAACTTAGCATGTAATTAGGACAGCACTTTCTATAGCTACACCATCTATTCTATTTCATTCCTTCACAAATGGCTGTGACTGGAGATGGAGCAGGACGGTGTGGGGTGGAAACTTTGGCTCAGCAGAGATATCATTTCTACCATGTCCTTTCCGGACCTTCACGTTTTGCAGAGTCCCTACACAGAATTTAAATTTGTACAACCTGTCAATGCTGTAATTTCAGGTCTTCTAATTGGTGCACATAATGTGTTTTTTATCTGTTTAGGTAAATTTTGTAGCTGTTTTGTATATTTCTAGTTGCTTCTTTGATATAATTTTACCATTTGAGCCTTGAATGTTAATGAAGATATGTTCTACATTTTTTTGACTGAATGTGATATAATTTTCTGTACCCGAAACATATCTTCAATTCCTTCACAGTCTTTAATGAACTCTGTGTGCCTATAATGCAGGGTATCAGCCATATAGTTCAGTGTATAAGTACTTGGGTTCTGGAGTAAGAAAAAATATAGCATGTATCAAACTCTACCTCTTTGAAAGTTCAACTTCAATCAGAAACAAAATTCAACTTAGATGTTTCAAATAAAGGGAAGTTAAGGAAGAGATTACTTGCAGAGTATGCGCAATAAGGAGAACAGCAAGGGATGCTGAAGCATCCTACACTAGCGTTGGCAGTAAGCCATTAATTTCCTTGGGAGCTGGAACAGAGGAGGAAGAGGAGGAAGAGGAGAAGGAGTTGGAGGAGGGACCAACTGGGAGCAACTGTAGTTATGGAGAGATGCAGCTCCTTCCAAAATCTCAAGTAGAAAGGAGAAGGACAAAACACCTAAAACATTCTTTCTTCTTGCACTCTAATCTACCATTGGCATCCACTGATTAAACCCAACCAGGGGAACTGGTAACGGAGATGCATTCCATAAGGCTCAACTTCTTGAGGCACAGACCAGAGTAAAAAAGGTAGAAAACAGGTGTGGGTGGGAAAAGACAAACTGATAATAATCAGTTTACAATCTTTTACTCCCTACCAAGTCTCAGTGAACTTCAGTCACCACATCTGTAAAATAGGTACGATATAGTACCTATATATCAGACTTGTAACGATTACATACAACTAAAGTATGGGGCACAGAGACTATCCATGTTAGGTGTTCAAAAAAGGAGAGCAGAAACTTCTAGCTGAAGATGGCGGCTTGACTTTTATGTTTATTTCTTCTCATATTCAGGTTCCAACTAAAATTATTGTAAGAAATAAAACCAATAAAATTGTGAGCATAAAGAGAAAGCGTTAAGTTTCATTACTTGATGACAGATTTCAACAAATTTTTTGCAAAATAAGGTGACAAGTGGTAACTGATTTGCTTGAGAAAAGTATTTAATGAGTTGATAAATGCATATGTCAAGTATAAGGCTCAAAATAGGGGAGTCAATTGAAGAATTGTAAGCATCAAACCAGAATATCTCTGCTCTCAAAAATGACATCAGACACATGTATGCCTCTGAGACAGGGAACAAGTTTATTATCAGGAGAATTGAACAGGATACACTTAATACTGAAGAAATAGATATGATGATTTGGGAGGTTGGAAAAAGGAGATATAAAAAATGTTTTTAACTTGCCAACAGATCACCAAATCTTCTTCTCTCCTTCAGATGCTGAACCCCAGGAGCTAAGCTGGAGAATAGAGTGTTCATCTCTCAAGAAAATGGACGCACCACAGAGGAGAACTCTACAAACCGCTATTTGGAGGTCCTTTAAATTAATGGCTTGCTCCTGCACCTAAACTTTAATGAAACAATTTTCTCCCAATCATCCTAAAATGCAGTCTATAAACCAACAAGGATAGTATAAGTACTTTCCAGTTAGTTTTCTTTTTTTAAGTACTGCTCTCTTAAATATGAATGGACAAGCAAAGATTCCCAGACATATGGGAAAATCCTCCAACATAATGGGAGGAAAGGGGAGAGAGGAGAAAAGAGAGGAGAAAAAAGAGAAAGAGACACCAGAATAAAAATTGGAAAAAATATATAGTTTCAGAGGAAATAGAGATCCTAGAGGCAGCAGAGAAAAAAGTTTGCACACCCAGAGATGTAAGAAGGTATAACAATCATATAACAAGAGCAGGGTGCTATTAAAAAATAAAAAGAAAATCAGAAAATAACAAAAAACTTTTAGAGAAATATACACATATATATAATTATATATACATACATATATATTTGATTATTTGCAATATATATGATTATCTGAAATATCTGTATATTTTTCAAATACTCAAGCTCAAGTTCACTAATAAGATAAGCTGACATCTTGTGCTTCTTGTTGTGATGCGTTGAGAAATTTGATATCACCTGCCAAAACTGTTTAATCTCAATTTAATAATGGGAAAATAGTCACATAAACAAATTGAGAGACAGTCTGTAAAACAACTGGCATTTAGCCTTCAAAAACTATCTTACAAGGAAAAGAACCTAAAAAATGTTCTAGATTAAAAGAAACTAAAGAACCTTGGATCTCTCCAAAAGAAAAGAAAGAAAGAAAGAAAAAAATCTCACATTGAAGGATATTAGAAGAAATTTGAATATAGACCGTATATTGAGAAATAGTATTATATTAATGCTCTAGAAAGTACTAAAATCAAATTTGCTATGCCTCCAAGGGAAAATATTTTCAACCCAGAATGCTATAACCAGCCAAATTATTAATAAAATAGGAAATAAGGATAAACATTTTTAAACACATGTTTTAGACATGGAAGGACTCAAGAATTTCTCTTCCCATGTAATCTTTCTTAGGAATCACTGGAGGCCATGCTTCCAAAAGCATGAGGTGTGGGAGGGAGCATCCCAGAAATAGAGAGAGGCCAAGAGGAGCCTTGACAACACACACATCCATCCAGATGGCAGCAGGAGCCCAGAGAATCCTGTGATGATCTTCAGAAAAAAAGTGACACATTAGAAAAGATACTATGAAGTTATAGAACATGTAGAAGGAATTATGGATAGGTATGTACAAAATTATGCAAGTGAAAAAAGAGGTAAGTTAGTTCAGGGATGCAAAACAGCCTTTTCAAAAAAAGAAGTATAAATATAGCTTTGGAGTGAACAGTATTTACATCATCATAAAGCTGAAAAACGAAAAAAAAAGCCAACCCTGGTGGTCTAGTGGTTAATATTTGGTGTGCTTACCACTGAGGCCCAGGTTCGTTTCCCAGTCAGGGAACCACGCCACCCGTCAGTCAGTTGTCATACTGTGGCAGCTGCGTGTTGCTGTGATGCTGAAAGGTATGCCACTGGTATTTCAAATACCAGCAGGGTCATCCATGGTGGACAGGTTTCAGTGAAGCTTCCAAACTAAGACAGACTATGAAGAAGGACCTGGCCACTCACTTCTGAAAAAATTGGCCATGAAAACGCTGTGCATAGCAGTGGAGCCCTGTCTGATATAGCGCCAGAAGGTGAAAGATGGTGCAAAAAGACCAGGCGGGGGGGGTTCCACTCAGCTGTATACAGGGTCACTAGGAGTTGGAATTGACTCCACAGCACTAACAACAACAAAGACAACAAAGAACAACAACAACAACAAAGAAAGTGGTGATTTCTGATTTAACTAAAAATAGTGAAGTTGATATTTTAAGAAGATGAGGAAGAGGACTTTGGGTTGATTATGCAAGTAAGCTAAATTTTCATTGCTGTTAAATGGACCAATCAAAGAAAAAAATAATAAGAATATCATTAGAAATATAGAGATAATCATCACAAAAGAAGGTAAAAAAGTTCAAACTTTTGCAACTGAGTAGCAGGACTGAAAATTGTGCATTTTAAAAATATGTATTATTTTGATGTTTGCCTTAGCTTGCTTCCCCTAATAGCAGAGCCTAAGACAAAGGCTTATGTGTGAGTAATTTATTTCTGAATGTGATCCTAGGGACAAGATGAAGTTAGTGAAATAAAGCAGGAATAGAATAACAACCAACACAAGAACATATCATTGTTGGTATCTGTGACTGGTGATTAGGTGCTCAATATATAACCAAGATTGAAAAATTTATACAAAGATACAGAACAGTCAGTACTTCAGTCAGAACTGAAATGAGAATCCAATGTTTAGGACTAATTCTGCTTGTTCAAATCAGAAAAGCCCTTTACTTAAACAAACAAAGGGGGCTCAGAGGTACTTGAGTCTGGACCATAAATCTCCCTGAGTATCCAATGTCCTGGGCCATCTTCCAGAGTCAACCTCTCTCTCTACCTTAAACTGCATATTGTGTATGTGTTTTGCCCACTCCTCTGCGTTTCCATGGGAGAAAAAAAAAAGTGTAGAGTGGAGTTGAGACACTGGGTTTCTCACTCCATATCTATTAGACAATTTATGTGATTTTTACAAGTAGCCAGGTCTTTCAGAGCTTCAATTTTTTCATCTGTAAAATAAGGAGATTAGATCACTTCTAATCTCCCACACAGTATAATTCTATCAACTAAGCAAAGAGATGTGCAAAATGCCTTCATAAAGGGTTCACAGCTGTTAAGTCACCTGAGCTTCATGCAAAATTGCTCATTTGAGGAATATCATACGGACAAGTTTTGGCAACAGCTGAAGACATCCTTTCTGAAAGCTGTGTTGAAAGCAATGCCAAATATCACTTACATCAGTTGTTCACTTTCCCATTTATTTTCTTTCCAAATAATGCCAAAACTGACCACCATGGTTTACATTATTTTTCTCCCCACTGGACGTTGCATCAGCAACATAAACTAACTAAAAGGAACACAAAGTGGCATCAGAAATTCTGACAATTCAAGATTTGGAAGACATGCCATCAGTACTAGACAACCTTAGTAGGACACTTAGCATAATAATACCTCATAGTTTTGTTTTTCTTTTCATTTTTAATAAATCTGTAATGTGCACTGTTCTTGCTGCAGCTGCTTCCTTTGCATGTATAATTTATTTCAATATACTTAAATGTTGCTGATGTGGCTTATATGTACAACTGTGTTTTAACCATTAACAACGGGTAAAAAATTTTCTCTTTTTAAGAAGTAAAGTTTAACAATGATTAAACTGGCTAGAGTGAGGAAAAGTAATAAAATATTAAATAAAATCCTGGCTGACAAAAAAGGGGACTGTGAATAGGCTTAATAAAATGTTCTATATAAATTAAAACAACAGTGAGACACCACTATGCACCTATCAGAATGGTTAAAATAATTTTTTTTAAAAAAATTGACAATACCATTGTTGGTGAAGAGGGGGAGCAACAGGAACTCTCATTCACTGCTGGTGGGAATGCAAATTCACAAGCACTTTGGAACACAGTTTGATAGTTTCTTACAAAGATAAGCATCCAAAAATCATGCTTCTAGGTATTTACTCAATTTATTTGAAAAGTTATGTCTACTCAAAAACCTTAATATTTATAGCTGCCAACTGGAAGCAGACAAGATGTCCTTCAAGAGCTGAATGGGTAAACAAATTATAGTATACCCATAGAATGGAATATTATTCAATAATAAAAAGAAAATAGGAGGACCGGCCTGGCGGTGTAGTGGTTAAGTTCATGTGTTCCACTTCAGCGGCCCAGGGTTCAGCAGTTCAGATACTGGGGCAGACCTACTCACTGCTCATCAAGCCATGCTTAGGCAGAGTCCCATACAGAAGAGCCACAATTCCACATCTAGGATGCTACAACTATGTACTGGGGCTTTGGAGAGAAAAAAGAAAAAGAGGAAGATTGGCAACAGATGTTAGTGCAAGGCCAATCTTCCTCAAAAGAAAAAAAAGAAGAAAGAAAGAAAATAGCTATCAAGCCATGAAAAGACATGGATGAATCTTAAATGTACATTGCTAAGTGAAAGAAGCCAGTCTGAAGGAGCTACATAATATATTATTCCAATCATATGACATTCTGGAAAAAGAAAATCTATAACGATGGTGAAAAGACCAGTAGTTGCCAAGAATTCAGCGACGGGACAGAGAGTTGATTGGGTGGAGCACAGAGGATTTTTTTAGGTTGCTGAAGCTTTTCTGCCTTATACTGTAATTGTTGATACATGACATTAAGCATTTGCCAAAACTCACAAAACTGTACAGCCCTAAGAGAGAACCTTAACACACAAATTTCAACAATATCATTTAGAAGATCAATAGATCCCAGAATTGAGTGTAGAACATGACAAAACAGTCTAACTTTATTACAAATGTTATGAAATAACTTCACTGAAGAAGGTGGGAGGAAATGGTGCTGACCTAATTAACTTTGGGAATCACTAAGATCTGTAAGACTAAAGGCAAAAGGAAGCGTACATAAGCACTAGTTGATAAAGTTATTTTCTATCAGTGGCTCAGGGTTAACAATTCTGAGATCACTATATTTGTATACCAGAAATTGACCAGTTAAATAAAGGGATGGCAGACAATGGGAGCCAGGTTTCTCACAATGGGCATACAAGTTTACAGATAAGCAAGGGGAGAAGTCTACAATGATCTTTGTAGTGACTAATTAAAGTTGGAGACATTAGTATGAACTTATGTTTTTCTTAGTATAGATACATATGTTTGCATATAGAAATATTTATAGAAATGTATCTATACATGGGTTAGTATATATACATATATTTGCTAATTCTGTCATCTGAGATGGCCTATAAGCATGACACCCTAGTAGCAACAAGCACACTTGGGCCCAGATCTTGATTTCTGATACCATTCTCCAAAAAAAGAAACCAGGGTTCCTTAGAGAAATGGATGATTCTAGAACTAAGTCAGTAAATATACAAGATGAACCTAGAGCTTCTTTTAGTAACAGAAAGTAAGAAGGTGCTCAAAAACAAAGCAAACAAAGAAAAAACACAACACATTGATTGGGGTATGTCAGTGGGACACAGGAGCCAATGCAAAGACCTCCCAATGGCTAAAACTGCAACAATTTGAGCAATAAAACAAATAAAGTGATATTAGATCATATAACTCAAAATAGAAAATAAATACCAATGACTCCATACTAATATAAATAAAATATTGAATAAACAAATCAATGGGGAAGAATAGACAAATATTCTGTGAAGAATTCCAAATAATTTAGGTAGATATTCTCTTCTCCAAGAGGTGGAGTGTAACTCTCCACTCCTTAAGTGGGGGCTGCACATAGTGACTTCCTTCCAATGAGTAGAGTATGGAAAGTGGGAAAAGACTAACTTTACAGTGGATAAACCTGAGAGACACTATCGCAGCCAGATGATCAAAACCAAAATCAATAGTGCTAAGTCATGTTGACAGTCTGTATCTTTGGTATGATGTGCTGAAATGGCACTTCAGCTCTGGGGTCTCCCAGCCAAAAACGCATAACTCCAGTCCAGGAACAACACCAGACAAATCTCAATTGAAGGGCATTCCAAAAATTAGAGGATCAGTCTTTAAAACTGTCAAGGTTATCAAAAACAAGGAAAGTCTGAGAAACTGTCTCAGCCAAGTGGAGGCTGAGGGGCCATTACAACTAAAATTGATGTGGTATTTTGAATGAGATCCTGGAATAGAAAAAGGACAGTTGGAGAAAAATAAGGAAATTTGAATGAAGTATGGACTTGAATAATAATATATCAATCTCGGTCGTTAATTGTGACAAATGTACCATCCTAATGGAAGATGCTAATAACAGATGAAACTGAGTTCCAAGTATATGGGCATCTCTGTACTATTTGCAATTTTCCTATAATTCTAAAACTACTCTAAAAGTTTATTTAAAAAATTTAATGCTCTGTATGCAAATTATCAATCAATCAAAATACTGATCTTTATTAAATCACTTTGCTTATAGAAGTACATAGCCCTCATGTTGTAGGGAAATTTAGAGTCACTGAAGCCAGTCAGGAAGAAAAGAAGCATAGTGCCTGTGCAAAGAGCTAGATAGAAATAAGCACGTTTAAAATCTGCAGCTACCAGAAATATCACTGAAAATTTTTAAATAAAGGAAAAGGAAGTAGTAACAGGTTAAAATCAGTACTTAATTGAAGGCTGTGTTGTAGGCAATCATCCACATCCCTGTAACATTGGATTTGGAAGCAGGAAGGAATGTTTATGTTTAAATAGACAGAAAATTCTTAAGAACTCATGATTTCAAATATCTAAGAACCAAACCATCCCAAAACCTCATCCTGAAAAAACTTCTAGCATTTACAAGGCTTTCATTCCCAAAGCTCTGTGACAAACTCTAGAAATTTTTTAGAGTGTATTTGCAAACCTAAAGATACTAGAATACCACAGATAGGGAATGTTCAACTTAACAGAGATGACTTCATTCATTATTCATTCTTTTAAATCTTGACCTTAACCATGTCTCTGGCCTATCTGGCTTAATTCTACCATAAATAATGGTGACCTATTTAAGGTGTACCTTAGTGATTTTTCCCCCTTTTATTTCATATCACTATTCATACATTTTTTAAAATAATTGGCTCTTTAGAGAAAGTTAATAATTAACCAAGCAATGTCTTTTAATGAAAGTGGTATATAGATTTTCTCTTTGAAAAGTACATCTGTTTTTATTAACCTCTTATATTATCCAGGTGACAGCTTGGGTCACAAGGTCTTTAAAGCTTTGAGGTAAGTTTGCTTTGAATCTCCATGCCATATTCGTGGTTAGGCTAATGGTTTTCCCTTTGTTTATGAAATTCCTGTGATGCTGCTGTTATCGACATGATTACATCTGGCACCAGTCCTCTCCCACTGAATTCTTACCCTCTGCTCTACACCCTGTTTCTCCTCTTTGCAACTTTTTCTATGTCCAGAAATTGGTATAAATTTGCAACTCAGCTCCATTCCTTCAATTCAAATAAAGACAAAATACTCACACAAGCTCTCCATAGATGTAGTAGATTTTACAGAAAGTTTGGTATGGTAAAGGGGTTTATAAGTTACAAATATAAAATTGAATATTAAGTATCTTTGGTATAAAAGAATTTACTCAGTCTTTCTGCAGCTTCCTTTTGTCATCCTCTATGTCTCCATAGCCTTCCACTCCCCCTCTCTTCTGTGTCACATTTCTCTCTCTCTGTGTAGATTAAATACAAAAGGCAAAGCCAGAAATAAAATATTTTTTAAAGCAAATTCTTCCTATTTTCTTATATAGAACAATGCATTTCTTTCCAGTTTCCTCCCCAAATTCAGCTTTGGCACAACATTTGTATAATCCATTATTTGTTGGGTTATATTGCTACTTATGAGCAAGACATAGAAATATTTACATTTACTTCAGGATTTAATTACTTAAAATTTGCCCATGAGCTGCTGCTCCAGATATTACAGTGGATTTGTACCAAAGCCACCAAAGCTACTACAAAATATGCAAATAACTTCATATGTACACACGTGGAAGAATGCCTCTTTCAATGTCCTACACATTGTTAAAACTTATGATCAAATGTCATCTTTTTCTTACTTGGCTTTTCAGAAGCATTTGACAGAGATAACGCCTCCCTCTTGAAGGTTATTCTTTATTTGAACTCTGCAACACTATTCTTTCTTGGTTCTCCTCCTCTGTCACTAGATACTCCTTCTCAATCTTTGCTGGTTAATTATCAGCTTTCTTGTCTCTAAGTATAGGAGAGATCCAGGGCTCTGTCTTGAAGTCCTCTTCTCTTTTACTTCAATCTTTACTCCCCAGATCTCACTTTAACTCATGAGACTTACATATTGTCTATAAATTTCTTTTTTTTTTTAAATTTTTTGTTTATTGCAGTAACATTGGTTTATAACATTGTAAAAATTTCAGGTGTACATCATTGTACTTCTATTTCTGCATAGATTACATCATGTTCACCACCAAAATACTAATTACAACCCATCACCACACACATGTACCCAATTATCCCTTTCACCCTCCTCCCTCCCCCCTTCCCCTCTGGTAACCACCAATCGAATCTCTGTCCCTATGTGTTTGTTTATTGTTGTTATTATCTACTACTTAATGAAGGAAATCATACGGTATTTGACCTTCTCCCTCTGACCTATTTCACTTTGCATCATGCCCTCAATGTCCATCCATGTTGTCACAAATGGCTGGATTTCATCGTTTCTTATGGCTGAGTAGTATTCCATTGTGTATATATACCACAGCTTTTTTATCCATTCGTCCCTTGATGGGCACTTAGGTTGCTTCCAAGTCTTGGCTATCGTGAATAAGGCTGCAATGAACACAGGGGTGCATGTACCTTTGCAAATTGGTGTTTTCAAGTTCTTTGGATATATACCCAACAGTGGAATAGCTGGATCATATGGTAGTTCTATCGTTGATTTTTTGAGGAATCTCCATACTGTTTTCCATAGTGGCTGCACCAGTTTGCACTCCCACCAGCAGTGTATGAGAGTTCCCTTCTCTCCACAACATCTCCAACACATGTTGTTTCCTGTCTTGTTAATTATAGCCATTCTGACGGGCGTGAGGTGATATCTCATTGTAGTTTTGATTTGCATTTCCCTGATAGTTAGTGATTTTGAACATCTTTTCATGTGTCTGTTGGCCATCTGTATATCTTCTTTGGAGAAATGTCTGTTCAGGTCTTTTGCCCATTTTTTAATTGAGTTGGTAGTTTTTTTGTTGTTGAGATGCATGAGTTCTTTATATATTTTGGAGATTAAGCCCATATCAGATGTATGGTTTGCAAATATCTTCTCCCAATTGTTAGGTTGTCTTTTCGTTTTGTTGATGGTTTCCTTTGCTGTGCAGAAGCTTTTTAGTTTGATGTAGTCCCATTTGTTTATTCTTTCTATTGTTTCTCTTGCCCGGTCAGATGTGGTGTTTGAAAAGATGTTGCTAAGACTGATGTCGAAGAGCGTACTGCCTATGTTTTCTTCTAGAACTTTCACAGTTTCAGGTCTTACATTCAAGTCTTTAATCCATTTGGAGTTAATTTTTGTGTATGGTGTAAGGTAAGAGTCTACTTTCATTTTTTGCATATGGCTATCCAGTTTTCCCAACACCATTTGTTGAAGAGACTTTCTTTTCCCCATTGTATGTTCTTGGCTCCTTTGTCAAAGATTAGCTGTCCATAGATGTGTGGGTTTATTTCTGGGCTTTCGATTCTATTCCATTGATCTGTGTGTCTGTTTTTGTGCCAGTACCATGCTGTTTTGGTTACTATAGCTTTGTAGTATATTTTGAAATCAGGGAGTGTGATACCTCCAGCTTTGTTCTTTTTCTCAGGATTCCTTTAGCTATTCGGGGTCTTTTGTTGTTCCATATAAATTTTAGGATTCTTTGTTCTATTTCTGTGAAAAATGTTGTTGGAACTTTGATAGGGATTGCATTGAATCTATAGATGGCTTTAGGAAGTATGGACATCTTAACTATGTTAATTCTTCCAATCCAAGAGCACGGAATATCTTTCCATTTCTTTGTGTCTTCTTCAATTTCTTTCAGAAATGTTTTATAGTTTTCGTGTACAGATCTTTCACCTCTTTGGTTAAGTTTATTCCTAGGTATTTTATTCTTTTTGTTGCAATTGTAAATGGGATGGTATTCTTAATTTCTCTTTCTGCTACTTCGTTGTTAGTGTACAGAAATGCAACTGATTTTTGTATGTTGATTTTGTATCCTGCAACTTTACCATATTCGTTTATTACTTCTAAAAGTTTTCTGGTGGATTCTTTAGGGTTTTCTATATATAAAATCATGTCATCTGCAAATAGTGACAGTTTCACTTCTTCCTTTCCAATTTGGATCCCTTTTATTTCTTTCTCTTGCCTGATTGCTCTGGCTAGGACTTCCAATACTATGTTAAATAGGAGTGGTGACAGTGGGCATCCTTGTCTGGTTCCTGTTCTTAGAGGGATAGCTTTCAGTTTTTCACCATTGAGGATGATATTAGCTGTGGGTTTCTCATATATGGTCTTTATTATGTTGAGGTACTTTCCTTCTATACCCATTTTATTCAGAGTTTTTATCATAAATGGATGCTGGATCTTGTCAAATGCTTTCTCTGCATCTATTGAGATGATCATGTGATTTTTGTTCTTCATTTTATTAATGTGGTGTATTACGTTGATTGATTTGCGAATGTTAAACCATCCCTGCATACCTGGAATAAATCCCACTTGATCATGGTGTATAATCTTTTAACGTATTGTTGTATGCGATTTGCTAGTATTTTGTTGAGGATTTTCGCATCGATGTTCATCAGTGATATTGGCCTGTAATTTTCTTTTTGTGTTGTCCTTGTCTGGTTTTGGTATCAGGGTAATGTCAGCTTCGTAGAATGAGTTAGGAGCTTCCCCCTCCTCAATTTTTTGGAAGAGTTTGAGAAGGATAGGTATTAAGACTTCTTTGAATGTTTGGTAGAATTCACCAGGGAAGCCGTCTGGTCCTGGACTTTTATTTTTGGGGAGGTTTGTGATTACTGTTTCGATCTCCTTACTGGTGATTGGTCTATTCAAATTCTCTACTTCTTCTTGATCCAGTTTTGGAAGGTTGTATGATTCTAAGAATTTATCCATTTCTTCCAGATTGTCGAATTGGTTGGCATATAGTTTTTCATAGTATTCTCTTATAATCTTTTGTATTTCTGAGGTGTCTGTTGTAACCTCTCCTCTTTCATTTCTGATTTTACTTATTTGTGCCTTCTCTCTTTTCTTCTTGGTGAGTCTAGCTAAAGGTTTGTCTATTTTGTTGATCTTTTCAAAGAACCAGCTCTTGGTTTTATTAATTTTTTCTATTGTTTTTTTGGTCTCTATTTCATTTATTTCTGCTCTGATTTTTATTATTTCCCTTCTTCTACTGATTTTGGGCTTTGTTTGTTCTTCTTTTTCCAGTTCCTTTAGGTGCATTGTTAGATTGTTTATTTGAGATTTTTCTTGTTTGTTGAGATAGGCCTGTATTGCTATAAACTTCCCTCTTAGAACCGCTTTTGCTGTATCCCATAAATTCTGGCATGTCGTATTTTCATTTTCATTTGTCTCCAGGTATTTTTTGATTTCTTCTTTGATTTCTTCATTAACCCAGTCGTTGTTCAGTAGCATTTTGTTTAATCTCCACGTATTTGTGGCTTTTCTGATTTTCTTCCTATAGTTGATTTCTAGTTTCATACCTTTGTGGTCAGAAAAGATGCTTGGTATTATTTCAATCTTCTTAAATTGATGGAGACTTGTTTTGTGGCCTAATATGTGATCAATCCTGGAGAACGTTCCATGTGCATTTGAAAAGAACGTGTATTCTTTGGTTTTTGGATGGAATGCTCTGTATATATCTACTAGGTCCTCTGTTGTAGTGTGTCGTTTAAGGCCAATGTTTCCTTATTGATCTTCTGTTTGGATGATCTATCCGTTGGTGTAAGTGGAGTGTTAAAGTCCCCTACTATTATTGTGTTACTGTCTATTTCTGTTTTTATGTCTGTTAATAATTGCTTTATATATTTAGGTGCACCTACATTGGGTGCGTAGATATTTACAAGTGTTATA
The DNA here is from genome assembly GCF_057802395.1 of Ceratotherium simum simum. NCBI lineage: Eukaryota > Metazoa > Chordata > Mammalia > Perissodactyla > Rhinocerotidae > Ceratotherium > Ceratotherium simum. The sequence goes on along the minus strand of NC_141901.1, from coordinate 63,277,028 downwards.
TCCTCTTGTTGGATTGTTCCCTTGATCATTATGTAATGCCCTTCTTTGTCTCGTTTTACAGTTTTTGTTTTAAAGTCTATTTTGTCTGATATGAGTACTGCTACCCCAGCTTTCTTTTCATTGCCATTTGCGTGGAGTATCTTTTTCCATCCCTTCACTTTCAGTTTGTGAGTGTCTTTAGGTCTGAAGTGTGTCTCTTGTATGCAGCATATATATGGGTCTTGTTTTTTTATCCAGTCAGCCACCCTATGCCTTTTAATTGGAGCATTTAGTCCATTGACATTTAAAGTAGCTATTGATAAGTATGTACTTACTGCCATTTTCTAACTTTTTTTTTTTCTCAGTGTTTTAGTAGTCCTTCTCTGTTCCTTACTTCTTCTATACAGAATTGATGGTCACTTTAGTTTGACCTCTGTCTGAAAGCTGTACTCTTTAACTACCCTCCTCCCTCCTTTTATGTTTTTGATATCATATCCAACCTCTTTTTGTGCATTTGTATCCATTACGTTCTAATCGTGGAAATAGATAATTTTTCCTGTTTGTGGTCTTCTTTTCCCCTTAAATCAGTCCCTTTAACATTTCTTGTAACACTGGTTTCTTGGTGACAAACTCCTTTAATTTTTGCTTATCTGGGAAAATTTTGATCTCTCCTTCCATTTTGAACGATAACCTTGCTGGGTAGAGTATTCTTGGCTGTAAGTTTTTCCTTTTAGCACTTTAAATATATCATGCCATTCTCTTCTAGCCTGTAAGGTTTCTGCTGAGAAGTCAGCTGATAGCCTTATGGGGTTTCCTTTGTATGTAACTTGACATTCTCTTGCGGCTTTTAGGATTCTCTCTTTATCTTTAATTCTGGACATTTTGATTATGATGTGTCTTGGTGTGGGCCTCTTTGGGTTTATCTTGTTTGGGGCTCTCTGTGCCTCCTGTACCTGGATATCTGTTTCCTTCCTTAGGTTAGGAAGTTTTCATCTATTATTTCTTGAAATAGATTCTCTGCCCCCTTGTCTCGCTCTTCTCCTTCCGGGACACCTATAACACAGATGTTAGTGCGCTTGATGTTGTCCCAGAGGTCCCTTAGACTGTCCTCACTCTTTTTAATTCTTTTCTCTTTTACCTGTTCACCTTGGGTAATTTCTTCTAGTCTTTCTTCCAGCTCACAGATCCGTTCTTCTGTATCCTCTACTCTGCTTTTGAGTCCCTCTAATGAGTTTTTCATTTCCAGTATTGTATTCTTCATTTCTGATTGGTTCTTTTTTATATCTTCCATTTCTTTGTTGACATTCTCACTGAGTCCATCTATTCTTCTCCCCAGATCAGTGAGCATCCTTAACACTCTTAGTTTGAACTCTCTGTCGGGTAGGTTGCTCATTTCTGTTTCACTAAGTTCCTTTTCTGGGGTTTTGTCCTGTTCCCTTACTTGGAATGTATTCTTTTGCCTCTTCATTTTGCCTCTTTTCCTGTGCTTGTGTCTACGTATTAGGTAGGTCAGCTACGTCTCCTGCTCTTGGATAGGTGACCTTATGTAAGTGATGCCTTAGGAGGCCTGCAGTGTGCTTCCCTCAGTTCTCAATGTTCCAGGGGTGACCCCTATGTGGGCTATGTGTATCCTTCTGCTGTGGCCTGTTTGCTCTCCCTGTAGGCGCCCTGGGAGGCTGAGTTATGCTCCTGGCCAGCTATTGTAATGCTCAGCTGCTTGTAGTTGTTGTGGGCCCTTCAGTCTCTTTATCAGCTGTGGGGAGCCCCAGCACAGTTGGCTGCAAGTTCTAATACCACATTTGTGTTGCAGTATTTCTTTTAAGTGAGTAGGCCCCCACCGTGGCAGGTTGTTAGGCTCAGGGCCTTACAATTGCTGTAAGCCTCTAGCCTATTAGGTCTCTTGTCAGCTCTCTGAGGATTGCAGCTGGGTGGGGCTGGCCTCAGGCACAGGAGCACCCAATTGTTTCAGGTTTTGGAAGGTGGAGCAAACCTCCTATGTGGGTCTATGAGAAGTACAAGTCTTCTGTGGCTGAGAAGCCCTGCCGCCCACAGGTCCACACACACAGTCAACACAGTCCTGCCCCGTGTGAGCGCCCCGACCTCCCCAAGTGGACCCAGTCTCTCCACGGCGGGAGCCCCACACACTCTGCCACTGCCCCACACTCTCCACCCGCTCCTTGTGCACACCCTGCCCCGCTCAAGTCAGCTCAGTTGCCAGGCTGCAGAGAATCCAGTCACCAATCTATGCAGGCCCACACGTTGCCTGAGGGCTTGTTGTTGGGTGGGGCTAGTCTCTAGGGTGGGCTGCCTGCCCTGGCTGAGCTGGATTAAATCGGTGCTCTAGCGGGTGGAGCAGACCCTGGGCTAGCAGGTCTCAGGGAGAACTCCAATGGCGTCTGTGTCAGCACGCTCCCACCAGGCCACAACAATGGCCGCCACCAATGTCCCAGTCCCTGGAGAGGTCTCACCCCTCACCGAGATGCACTCAGGGCCTATTAGGTGAGTCTCTTGTCACCGAAGCACTGTGCACCTTTCTTTCTGGTGATTTTAGGATGCTTTCTGAAACGGGTGAGTTTGTGCGCGGGCCCTTTAAGAGCCAGTTTTAGTTTCTTTGTGAACCGGGTTTTCTGGGGGTGCTACCCAATGCTTTAGTAGCCGGCAAAGTCAGATATTATGCTGCTGGTCTCAATTGTGCTGGGTCCACAAAATGCCCACAGCGGGGGCGCTCCCCGGCTCAGGGCCCCGCGCCTCCAGGGAGGCTGCGTACCTGTGAGCTGCTCCCGGCGGCCGTGAAGCTGGCGGCTTGTGAAGGTGGCGTTTTTCCTCTCCAGAAGGGAGTCTCTGCCTCTTCTACCCCAGTTAGGATTGTCCGTTGTTGCAGGAGTTCCTCTTATCCAGTTTTCAGTTCTGTCTCAGGGGTAATTTTTCCACGAGTAGTTGTAAATTGGCTGTGTCCACGGGAGGAGGTGAGTTCAGAGTCTGCCTACGCCGCCATCTTGACTCCGCCCCCCTGTCTATAAATTTCTGACCACCAAATTGTCTCTCTTTCTCTGATCTCTCACCTGAAGTCTATACTTTTCTATCCAACTGCTTAAATTAAATCTCCTTTGGGGAGTTAAACTACCTCAAATTTAACATGTCTCCAAAATGATTTCTTTTCCCCAAATCTTGACCTCCTATATTTTTTTCTACCTGTGTAATTTAAAGCATCGTTCTTCCTTTCAGACCCCACATCTAACCTGTCAGTGGTGTAACTGTCTTCATTTAAAATAAAACCCAAGTCTCACTGCCTCACTGCCACCATATTGTCCAAGCCACTATCACATCTTCCATGGAGAAGTCCTTCTTCCGTACTTGTTCCTTTACAGTTTGTTCTCCATGAAGCAGACTAATGTTTTTAAAATGTGATAAAATATTCTCCCTCAGCTCAAACCCCTCCAATGGACCCCGGTCTCACACAGGGTAAAACCTAAATGCTTGACATGATCAAAAAATGTTCGGTGAAAGTAGGCACTTGGCTATATTGCTGACCTGATCTCTTGTCTCTCTTCTGTTCCATGGCAGCCACACTGACTCCCATGCTATTTTTTGAGGAAAACAATCACATTCAATCCTCAGGGCTTTTTAAATTCCTCTTCCTCCAATTTTTCTATTCCCGTAGTCCAATTAAGTTGTTTCTAAAAGGAACCTTGTCAATGAAGCCTTTCCTGTCCACATTATCTAAGATGACATAACCTCCCACAAGCAACCTATCCCCTATCCTTCTTTGCTTTATTTTTCTCCATAACATTTATTAACCCTGTCATATTATACATTCCTTTGTCTGTTGTTTTTTTCTTCTCATTAAAAGGTAAGCCCAATGTCTGGCGTATAGAAGATGTTGATATTTATTTAACTTATAAATCATTTCTCTCCAATATTTAAAAATTTTTTGAGAGATTTTACAGCATATTTTACCATTCAGCAAAAATACATATACTCATAAACTGTTCTATAGATAGAGAACCTATGCAGAAAGAGCATGGATAGATATTTTATGTCTATTTACTCTTTTCTAAAGGGACGTTGAAATCCTGAGATTGAGTCAAAGTTTGAACGATTTTTCTCAGTGTGTAAATAATTAATATTAGCAGTGAAGGTATACTTACTTTGGCTTGGGAAATATATGTTATCAATAACCTGAGTTCCAAGTTAGGCCTAGAAGAAACTGGGGAATTATCCTCTCTTCCAATCGTAGAAGGAAGGAGGTAAGCTTTCTAAAATACTTTCAAAGTTAAAAACGAATCATAGAGCAAGAATTCACTGACGCTTATCGCTCTTCTTGGTATTTATATTAGGGCCATTAACTCACTCCTTTTTTTACAGCCCCTGCCATTTAACCATAGGCTTAAGAAAGCTTAGATGTTCTCTCATTGATATTACTTTCATTTAACCACATAATACTTGAGATACAATCCCAGCAAATTTTAGACACACTCAGTAACAAGATTTCCTTGATGGTACCACCAGAATTCAATGGGGCAGCCAATATCTAGATGCAATTTTATATAGATAGAATTGCTCTGGGGAAAATTATCAGTGAGAAAATGCCACCTGAAGAAATTATACACCAAAAGAAACAACTTCTTACAATGAATACACCTACATCTCTTCAACTAAAGTGTTATGGAAAGCATAAAAATAAGATTCTCAGAAGGAAAGAAATAAAAAAATCTATGAATATTCTTTCCTCTTCTATTCTATAGAAAACTGTTTCTTTGTAAGACCAAATTACTTATCTTTTGGGAAAGACACAATAAAACCACTTCTCAGAAGTCTTAAATATTCATGGAATAATAAGTATGACTAATGTAATAATTTAGAGTCTTTTTTCCTTGTCCAAATCATAAATTTATTCAACAAATCCAAGCCTTATTCATCTATACGTGAAGTAGAATTGTCTGCTAAATATTCCCAAAGGAATAGTTTGAGTAGATTCATGTAAATAATATAGAGGTATGGTCATGTAAATAATATAGAGGTATGGGAGACTTGGGTGGGGGAGAGTGAGATGAGGCTTTCGTCACTAACTTCAGGACTATGTGTATAGGTTTTAAAATCACATGTAAACTAGCCAATTCAATTTAGATTATACAAACATTCATTGTGGTAAAATAATACACAAGTAAATGTAAAAATAAGTATGATATAACACTTGTCTTTAATTCACTTATGATTTTAATTGGGACTACTATGAATACACAAATGAGACTAATGTTAGGGAAAATAAGTTAAGCACCATTAAATATGAGGGATGTATCATGGTGGTTCAAAGTAGTGTAAGATTATATAGATAGAAAGTTTTAAAGTTTTTTACATCTTTCTAAAGATAATTCCATCTCTACTTAATTCCAACCAGAACATCTACTTATATTGAAGAATTGCCCAAAGAGCAACATGTGTTAGCAAAATAGCTGTTTTAATGTACCAGTTCATATTTTCCTAAAAGTAAACATGAGATTTCCTGATCAAGGACAATTATTATTTCCTGCAGCAATAATTTCATTGGTTCCCTTTGCCCTAATCTTCCCTTCCTCTGGGTCTATTCAATGCAAGTCAGATGGACAACTCTATGCATTCAAAAGGGTCTGCAGCTTAGGAGAGGAACCTAAAATATGAATACGGCAGCTTATATATGTTGCACCTTTCCCCTCATGAGAGAGGGAGATATCTCCTATTACTAAAAATTCTCCTTGGGAAGAGAAGGGAAAGACTCCTGGGTTCTTACTCAATGAAATGTAAATAAATGTCTACAAGGGGAAGATAAGACAAATGTCTCTGAGTTTACACACCTTGTAATATTTCCGTGATTTCTGATTTTATCCCCCTTTGAATTGCAAACACACACATCAATGTAAATAAATCTCTCCAGACTTCTCAAAACGTATTGAGTCATCTTTTAATTTCCAAGGCTTGTCTACTAGCCTAAGTTCCAATAAAATTTACTGATAAAGCTCTAACCATGCAGAAACATAGAATTATATTCTCTGTAGAACCACCAATATCTGAAATGAAAAGGAATAGCATTTTTTCTTAGGGATGACTGGGGTTTATCAAAATTCTTCAGGCCGTTCATTTTATAAACAAATTTGAGTCACAAAGAGAGAAAAATAATGACATGATATTCTCCAAGTCTTCATCATGGAATTATTCATTTTTCTGTACTCACCGTTAAAAGTCGGAGCTTCTTAAAGTGCATTTTATCTTCCTTTCTTTTTTCATTCCAAATTATTTCTCTAGGCTGTCTCATGCACACTCACGCCTCATATAATTCATAAAATTGTATTCATAAAATTAGATCTCTAACCCAGAGTTCTCTTCTGACTCCAGATTAATGAATACAACTGCTTACCTGATAACCTTACTTGGATATCTCCAAGATACCTGAAACTCAAAAAGCCCATTATTGAAATCATGATCCACACCCAAAAGGTAGTATTTACTATGCTCCTACTTTTGGTGAATGACATCACTGTGAATCCAACTATGTAAGCCAGAAACCAGCAAGTCATCCTGATTCTCCCTCTTCTTCATTCTCCTATCTAAGCCATCATCAAATCCTCTAGAATTTTGTCTCATAATTTCTCTCAAATCCTTCTGTTTCTTTCCATCCCCTGCTATCGTCTCTTGCTTGAATTACTGCAACAGCTTTGCTGCACTCTCCAATATGGTAGCCACTAGCCACGCATGGCTATTTATACTAACTAAATTAAATTTACTAAATTTATTATTAATATTTAAATTAACTAAAATTAAAAATTGAGAACCTCAGTCATACTAGCCACATTTCAAGTGAACAGCATGAATATAGAACATTTACATCATTGAAGAAATTGCTGTTGGATTTCACTATATCTAAAATATTCTACCTGAATCTGTTTTACTCTCCATCCAATTAATTATTGACACTGGACACAAAGTTATGTTTTTTAAAATACAATTTTAAATAAACACTAAGCCACATACATACACAATTTAAAACATGTCATTGGCTTTTCTTCTGCTTTTAGATTAGACTCTAAGCTACTATTAAATGACAGTGATTACTTTGGCCAAAAAATCCTGCACCAAAACCAATGGCTCCTGATTATTCTGCACCCTTATTTCTCCAGACTCCCTCTATAATTCACTATAATCTAACAATATTGACCTTCTTTTTTCTTTTTTAAGTTCTTAAAGGACCCCCCATCCTTCTTCCCACTTTAGGACATTTGTGTAAGTGGTGCCCTAATCATGAAATACTATTGTCTTCCTTTTTTGGGTAACCATTCAACCATTAAATTTGAAATCAGTTGTCAAAACTTCAAGAAAGCCCACTCTGACATCCTTGATCAGGTCAAATCCTCCAGCTTTAAGTAATCATGTATAACGCACCTCTCCTTCAAATGATTTATTATAGCTGCAATTTTACATTTATATGGATGATATTTGATTAAAGAGGGCAGAGATGATATCTGTTTTTGTTCAATTATGGTGATTAGCTCAGAGAAGCTGCTTGTATATTTTGGTTGAATGAATTAAAGTCTCCTTTAACATCACCCCTGTAGCTGTGTTATGACAGTGATTTGACTATCATTAGAGAAATGCAAGTTAATGCTTGGTTGGAAACAATGAAACTGACTCTGACTGGAGCAAAGATCATATGGAAGAATATTCAGGAAGTCTGAAGACCAGGAAAGGGAGGCACAACCAGCAAACAAAACAGCCAGTGGTCGTATCCTTGTCATTCACAGAATGCTGCCACTGCCCTGCCAGCAGTGAACTCCCACTATGCTAGCGCCACTGGACCCTTAACTCCACTGCACGCCGAGTAAATAATCCTCAGCTGTTACTGCTTTGTTAGTCTCTGTTGAGAGCATCTGACTGGGTGAACCTCAGTCACGGTCCAGTGCTTCAACTGCCAGATGGCAGAAAGAAGAAATTACAGACACTTCAAATTTCCTAGTGTGAGGTGGGGCCTTGCCTCCTACTGAGACTCACACACTACTGTGCACTCCTCTCAAAGAGGAAAGAGGTCTAGATGTCGAACAGCTCAATAGATCAGCAAAAGACTATAATAAGAATTCAACTATTCTGTTCCAATACATGAGGACAATTAGATTTATTTATTTTGTTACCATACATGAGGACAGTTTTTTTGCTTCATCAGTTTATTCACTGCCGTATTGCTTGAAATTAAAACAGTATGTGGAATATAAGCACTCAATAAATATTTGTTGAATGGATGTTACTTAACAAATATTTTAAAAATGACAACCTTTATATCAGTATTTACTATGTGTAGATACTGTTGTAAATACTTTAAATACATTAACTCAATTAATTCCCACCACAGTTCTATGAGGTGGGTCTGATAACCAACCCCATCTTCAAGATTATAAAACCTGAATGCAGGGAGATAATTTTCTTAAGGTCACGCAATAGTGATTAGCAGAGCCAGAATTTTGATTCTTGCAAATGATCGACATGTCTATATAACTACTATACCAAATGACCTAAAACAGTGACTCTAAAACTTGATGTTTGACTATTTTTAAAAAATCTAATTTAAAATGATTGATTGATTAGAAAGTCTATGATAGTATTACAACACAACCAGATTAATGTTTCTAAAACTCAGGTCTGCTCAGAAAATTTCAATAGTTCAATATTTCCTAGTAATATCTTAAACCCTAAGTCTAGTCTTGAAGAACCGCTGATGATTTTATACTAGTTTTCTGGGGCCTGGCACTTTTCATCATTAATAGTAATTTCTACTCGGTCACTCTCATTATTCTTCTTATTATTACCCTATTGCCCATTCTACTTTCATATGCACTCCTATGTTCCAGTCGTCTTTTGCATATATGTTTTTCTGGAAAATCTCAGGAATTTTGTACACCATGTGTTGTGTTTGGCATCAGAGGCATAGGCAGCAGCAGCAAAGACGTTTTGTAGAGTCCTGTGAGCCATCTGCTTTTAGGAGGGTGGCTCTCACATCACATGGTAGCTACTCTTCCTCTACGTGAGTGACCACCTGAGGAGACCATATATTGCATAATGTCTCATTCTTTTTCCTGAGTGCTCTACTGAATGGGGCCCAAGGCCTGGATGAGACATACAACCAATGGTCACAGGGTAAGAGTCATTCCCCTAAGCCTAGTGTCAGTCGCACCTTATGCTGGAATTGAGACACACAGTTCAATCTGAGACACACAGATAAGCACAGGTAAAGACAAGCGACCCAGGGCCAATTTAAGAAGGACCCCAAGCACATATTTCTGTCCCTAACTGCCAATTATCGAAGTTTCTGGCTTTGGTCAGTTAAATCTGTAACAGAGGTTTGGTAGGTTCCGCAGAGGCAGCACAAAGCAGCACAACGGAGCACAGGGCAAAGAGCAAGCTCGCCAGCGGGCAGCAACACGGCTCGATGAGCACTCCAGCCAACAGGCAGCAGTTCAAAGTGCATGTTCTCTAGGAGGCAGCAGAGCCGGTTAACAGGCCAAAGCTGGACAAGAAAGACCTCCAGTAATAGCTCATCACCTAGACCTCCTGCTCCCCGCACAAACTGTTCGAGTTCAGCCCATTTCTGTGGGGTGACCACACAATGTGCTTTTTCTCTTGTCCCTACTGTCCCTTATATCTGCCTATCAAAATTCCAGTTTCAGTTGGCATTTCATGAAACCTTTGCTAAATCCAATGGATGAATGATTTTCACTCTGTGGAAATAGCACAATACTTTGTATGTAATATTAATATGGAGTTGATAATGTGCTGTATGGATGTAGTTATTGTCCTGACTGTGCTAGAAGTTCCTTTAAGTAGAGCAAGAAGAAAAATCTTTTATAAATATTATTATCATTCTTGATACATATTCACTCCCACTAAGTAGGTCTCAATAACATTTGTTAAACCAATGGTCTCTTTACAGACTGGATTAGCAGTTTTTTTTATTACTGATGTCCAGCGTAATGCCATGTATACTCTATAGAAAATATTGACATCGATATATCAGCGTTAAAAAGAAGAATTAAGTCCAATGGTTCCCCAAAACTTTATTATAGTTTCTAGATTCCTTCATAAAAAAGAAAAAAAGCCTACTTTGTGAACCATGAGAAAGCTAACCTTTCTAAAGGTGGTAAGATTTTGACACAGGCAATTTTTTATTTTTACCTTTCTGCCTCTGGTAATGACAAAAAGCATACTCTTCTTGCAGTGAAGCATGGCCTTAAAACTAGCTCCTTGGAAGAAATCAGTAGGCTCAGTGCTATTCTCAACTCTGTTAAGAAGTTAACTGACCTAGGGCAATGCGGCTGATCTGACTGTGCCTTACTTTTAGTCCCTGGGAGAAAAGAGAGTGGTAGCAGTCTCTTAAATTTTCCTTAAAGTTGTATGGATTAAAGAAAAAGATTTATGAAGGGTTTTGAGTTGCTTAGAGAATGATAATTTATAAATATATGTTACTCTTATGTTTGAGTCAGATTTCAAACCGGTAATGATCCGCTTTTTCAGAACTACATCCCATGATGACAGTGAATCATGATGGCACCCTTGAGAGGAAGACATAAGCTACATATAAATATTTAAGTTCTTACTCTAATTTAATAACAAAAGAAAAGGTTTTGATATATACTCATCACATATAGTTAACATTATTTTATTATACAGTTTTGCATTTCTATGAAAAATGATTAAATACGCTAAATTTCAATCCTGGAGCTTCACACAGTCACTTCTCTATAAAAACCATGGTGCTTTAGATACAAATAGCTTTGTCATATCTTTCTAAAACAAGGTAAGTGGATACTCAGGAGTCCTGAGTATTTTCCCACTTGAACTTGGGCATCAGACTGGAATTGAGGAGAACCTTAAAATCATCAAAGCTCTGATTATAATAAAATGGCCTCCACTAAACCTATGTTATAGCAGACAGCACTGCTCAACAACAAAGATATAAACTAGCTTCTGAAATGAGCAGACTGCATTTCATCTCACCACCTTCAGATTTCTGCTCAAATTCACCATTACAGAGAAACTGCCCTTAACCATCCTATTAAATATAGCAGTAACTCAGTCTTCTCCATCTCTCTCAGTCTTGCCTCACTCCATTTTTGTTTCATAGCCCTAACTACACTTGACATTATGTGTGTGTTTTGTATTTGTTTTCCCCAACAAAGTGCAAGATACTAGAGAGCAGAGACCCTGCGAGTTTTGTTCTTCTTACCATTTTATCCCCAGAGCCTATAGAGCACATAGACAGTGCGTAATAAACATTTGCTGAATGGATGCTATGCTATTTCTGATCCCCAAAACACATCATTGAACATAGTTGAAACACAAGGCTTATATAAGTGGAAAATTATTATAAATACTAATGATAGGAAAATATTTTAATCTTTTTGACATTTTATATTTTGAAATATTTGATCAGTCAATACAAGAATTTAACAAGACTAAATATTATAGAAAAGACATTTTAAAATTCACATACGTCAGAGACCTTCTGATTGGAAGCAAGGGAAATTTGTGTGGCTCTGCTACACCCAACCCATTTCACCTATAGCAGTTATGCTTATATTTTTCTTGTTTAAAGGTAAGTTTCATTCTATCAAAGGGTTTTGTGGCTTTAGAAAGTTTGAAACCACTCATACGAAGCTGGTATAAGATAAGATATCACTTTCAAATGACTGTAGTTGAATTTACATATAAAAATAGTTATTTATTCAGAAGGTATTATATATTCAATATTGTTCTAGGATTTAAAAATAGAGTACTGATTAAATAATGAAAGCTATTATCTTTGGTTTTAAGGAGTTTACAGTGTGGTTGTATGTCGGAGAGTCAAAATTAATATGCATAAAATGCTATAAGCAATACAAACTATCATTGAGGTAAATTCAAAATTTAATGTGCTCCATAGGCTATACAACCTTGAGGATGGGGAATATTAAGGGAAGTGGACACAGAAAATGAACAAGGAAAATTATACAAGATGTTGCAGTTAGTTATTAAGGTCTGAATTAAATAATAGCAATGAGAATGGAGGTGATTAAAAAAACAGACATTTCAAAAGAAAAAAATGGAAGAGCTCAAACTATGTTTAGTATACTTTCTTTAATAAGTATTGAAATATATGAGAAAATTTTTTAAATAATACTTAAATGGCTATATTATTTTACACTTAAAACGAATAAATTACATTATCTGGAAAAATTATGTAAAATTTATAATTCTACCATGATACTGAATAAATGAGATTCCTTTTCATTTTCTCATGTATTAGACTGTCAAATTGGACGTTACAAAGTTATGTATTAGAAGCATGTCTATTTTTCTTGTGCAAATTATGAATAAAAATTTGTATTTACATTTACTTATCATTTCAGAATGAATATGTAACTATTACACTATGAAGGATATTTTGACGACATTATTCAGTTTGATTGTTGAACTGAGATGTTAAAGAATTGAAGTTTAAGATTTATTATTCTGTAAAACTATGTCTCTGTTGCAATAGGATGGAGTCCTCAGAGAGGACTGAGGTTTAGATAATCATTTGTCTTTCATTACATTACTGCAGAACTATTGATAGCCATATACTTACTATTTTGCATGCTTTTTAGTCCTTTGATAAATATTTTTTTTGGGGGGTGGGGAAGAGTGACCCTGAGCTAACACCTGTTGCCAATCTTCCTCTTTTTGCTTGAGGAAGAGTGGCCCTGAGCTAACATCGGTGCCCATCTTCATCTATTTTGTATGTGGGACGCTGCCACAGCATGTCTTGATGAGTGGCGTATGTCCGTGCCCAGGATCCAAACTTCCAAAACCTGTGCCGCCAAAGTGGAGTGTGCGAATTCAACCACTATGCCACTGGGCCACCCCAGTCCCTTGATCTTTTTGCTGTCTGCCATCTCTTCTTTCTTGCCAATGTGCTTGCTTCTAGCCAGGTGCTTGCTATCTTGCCAATGGGCCTCCTTCAACCTGTTTTTAATTTACTTCTGAATTTCTGGGTAAGAAAGCTAGAACATATACAAACTCATTAGATTTGTGACATATGACTAACTCTCATAGAGTAAAATAGATTAACTCTATTGGCATGTTACAATATTAGTTTTGCCATCAAGAGGTCTTTTTGTTTCTTTCTACATGTTGGTTTTATTTTTGTCATTTTTGACAGTGGTGCTTCCTGTGTATGTGACCTCATGAAGATTAAGGCATTTAGAAATACAAAAAATGTATGTGCTCAAATTCAAATTTCTTAACTGTAAAATTGTTTTTAATATAATAAAACAATAAATGCAAAACTCTAACAATCATCTTTAGTGATATCCCACTTGTAAGATTAATCTCTGGACCTTAAATATGCTTCAATATAATGAACAAATAACCAAGGCATAATGAAGAAGAAAAAAGCAAGGCTAAGAATATATATGATTTTAAGTTGGACAAAATTAGCACTAGATCTACCACAAATATGTGCTAATAATCTTTGAGATTAGTTTCAAATCGACTTCAAAATGAAGTATATTACAGACTGCAGGTGAATTCCTTATCTAAAGAAATATAAACATAATATACTAAAAAACAAAACAGTTTAAGAGAATGTCTGTAATTCTCAATTTCCTGTTCAGATCTGCAGTAAGCTTCTAAGAACACACACTCTCCCTCTTTCATTTCAAAATTTTCCCACTAAACCAGTGGCTAAAACAAAGCTTATCTACACACGCGCGCGCACACACACACACACAAACACACACACAGATGTCAGTATAATATGTGTAAGTATCATGAAAGTCTGGGTCACCTGATCATGCAATTTTACTCCTGTCTTCTGGATCTGATCAAGTCCAGTTCTCACTATACTATTTCCATTGTACAATGGCTTGCTTATTTGTTCTTGTGGCTGTATGGTCAGTAGATCTGACAATACCCAACTCAAAAGGGAAAATGCAGGTCCCATGGTCAGGAACCCAGTAGCACGACAGGAGTTATTTTTACAAAAAGAGACTAATATTTTTCTCACATAGGGCATTGCCTTCCTCTATAACCTTCCTGGGAATCTGCTATTGGGTTTACCAGAGACTCCACACAGACTCTACACAACCGTGATGTCTCTAACACCGTTGGTTTCCTGGGGCGTGTGGCACCGATAGAAGGCATCAGGCACTGCAACCTGAACCTGCTACAAAGTTCTCTTTTCCTCTGTGCCCCACTTGAAACTGTCAGACTTCTTAGTCACATGTTAAGTACGTTGCAGCAATATCCCCTGGTTTGGTATATATTGCCTCCAAAATCTAGTCTCACCAAGAACTTTCTTAATGATAGGGAGTGCAATTTGTGGCCACTTGATTTTTACCGTATGCCCCAGACCATAGACCCCTAAAAACTTCAAACAATTCACTCTTTGGCACACTTATAGACGTCTAAGGTACCTACTACCTTCTGTTCACCAAGTTCAATTAACATAATGCATTACTAGACTGTACTTGTGTGATGCAGAGCCCCGTAAGAGCTGAATATAGCCCCAGAGCAAAAAAGAGAATGTACACTCCTACTCTTCCCATGTAACAGTACAACGCTTTTTATCCTCTTCAGCTATTAGTAAAATTTTAAAATAAATCAAATTTTAGTAATGCAAGTACCCCTGTGTAATCATTCCTCTTCAGGAATGTGTTGGCTATTTTGAGGACTTTTCTACAATATATAATCGTTAAAATCAAGTTGAAAAGTTCCTCACAAAATCCTTTGGGGTTTTGATTGGAAATGCCTTCATCCTATACTAAATTTGAAGAGAATTGACATCTTATCAATAATCTTCACATCCATGAATATTTAGGTTTTCATTCATGTCTTTCAAGAATTTTGTAAATTGCATACATATGGGTCTTGAAAATATGTTAGATTTATTCCTCATTACCTTAATTTTTGTTATTCGTTATAAATGATACTTTGAAAATATATTTAAATTTCTAACTGTTTATGCTGGTACATATAAATGGAGTTGAGTATGCAATATTGACTTTAAATCTATATCACCTGTGAATAACTACGCAGTTTGTTTCTTTCCAATCCTTATACATTTTAATTTCTTTTTTATTTTTTTTACTCTGCTGGGTAGTACCCATTGTACAGTGTTGAATAGAGGCAGTGGTGGTGTGTATTGTTGATTTGTTCTTGATTCTAAAGAATCACGCATTTTCCTTTGTTTCTAATATAATTGTGAAGAATGGAAATTTAGGGTAGAATTTGTGGCTTCACACCACATAGCAAAAGACAGTTAAATAAGCAAATAATTATATAGTGTTAATTATATGCCAGCAAGTATTCTGAGTATTTTGCACGTATTTTCATTAATCTTTATTTTAAAAAAACACATACAAGGTAGATATTTTTATTAGCCCCATTTTATAGAAGGAAACATGGCACTGAGAATATTATCCAAATCGCATAAATAGTAAAGGGTTAAGCAGGACTTAATAATTGAGTAGTTTGTCTCCTGAATCCATATTCCTAAAACTACATTATATTGTATTAGAATGTAATCAGAAATCCATTTCTTACTTATCTACCAAGATCCAAATTATAAGAATTTTTCTTGATTTTATTTTGTGGTCACTCATATATGATTTTCCTTGCTTTTTCTTTTTCTTTCTTTTCTTTTTTAGCATGGTGAAGCAACACAGGAATTTTTGTATTTTTAAGAAAATTAGCACATATATACATATTCTACTTGTAGAAAATTTATATATATCAAGATGAGTATTTAATTCAGATTTTTGAAAACCTACAAACAATGTTTTGACTCTAGAGCTACCTTTAATATGTTTGGTTCCAACCTGGACTGTAATATATCTACATGTTCTTTTTTGGAAAAAAAAATCAATCTAATAGCACTAAATTTTTCAAACTTCAATCTGATAACACAAATTCAATCATCAAATGTTCTCTGGGAGCTCGAACCCAAAAGTCATAGTCACACATGGCTGTACACCGTAATAGGAGAATGAACTGCTTGCTAGAACTGGCTTAAATTGGTGTTTAATCATCCTTTCACATGCTCTGAAAGGCATATAATTTAAAAATAAATAAATGAAAACACCAAGTTGAAAGTGAATCCTAAAATGTTCGATTCAAATACTTAGTATAAATGAGATAATATTAAAAAACATAGATTAGTGACAACTTCTCAAGGACTTACCTTCAAGTGGAGATTGGTGCTTTATGTTAAATGTCAGAAGAAATACATAACATGATATCTGCACCTAGAGAATGCATCAGCATTACCTTAAAGAGCAAGTGGAACAAGAATGAGGAAATATAGAGGTCTTTTAAAAATGTTTTTGATATGTATGTCATATTTTCTGTACTACAACTTCATGGTGGAAGGAAGGGAGAAAATAGTAAAAAGGAGATGGTTATTTTTGGAATTTACATCTGATGATAACAGTTATGTTTTCCCCTGAGCAAGATTAGAGAGTGCTGATGGTCAAAAAACACTCTCAATGGAGTATTTTTATTAAAAAAAGGATAAAAACCTGGATTATTTTGGGATGTAGGGGGAAGACTGAAACCAGATTCACAAATACTGAGTTCCTGTCTCACTCAGTAGCTGTATGCTTTTAGAAAAGTTTCCTAAGCATTCTGAGACTCAAGATTCTTATCTGTAAGAAAGAACAACACTTTTTGGCCTTCAGAATATTCTGAATACAATTTACAATACTATAAATACCTCAAAGATTTGCCAGGATATGTGGCTATCCCTAGCAAGTTTTGATATTCTCAGGTAATAGTACATTGGGTAGCAATAATAGGCACTCAAAAATACATTTGATTTTAAAGTAGGTAAAGTAATGTAATAGTAAGAAGTAAAAGCAACCATTCATATGAAATTATTATATAAATCTGTTAGCAACAACACAAATGCTTGTAATCATTATGTTTGTTATAGGAAGATAATTTGGAAGAGTGATTAAAATCACAAATTCTCAGAACAGACTGACTCCCAAGACAGATCCATTGCTCTGTAGCTGTATGACCTTGAGCAAGTTATTCTAATACTCTGTGCCTCAGTTTCATCATCTGTGTTAACAGGAAAAAAAAATAGTGCCTACATCACAGAGTTGCTGTGAAGATTAAACACTTAGAATGGACCCTGGTCCATACTTAGTAAGTATGATATAAGTATTAGTTACTTTGGTTGCAGATTTAGATTTACAAAGGATTTATTAATTTCAAGAGAATTTGTAACATATAATTTGTTTCACTTACCACTGTATAGATAAGTGCATTTTTTTGGCACAATACTCAAAGCAAATAGAATAAATATATTTTACATGTATAGTATATTGTATATGGCCTTTGAGTCAATAAGGTGGGATAACTTCACATTTTTTATTTCTCTGGATTTTCTGATTATAGAAGAAATATTTGTTTATTATAAAATGATTAGGCAGTAAAAATATAAGAAGAAAGAGGAAGAAGAAAATATGATAAAGCAGACATTAAGGAAAACCAATATTGAGGAATAATCTTTTATTCTTTTTCGGCATTGTTATTTACAATTGTTCTTTTTACAGCTGTTAAATAATGACATAATTTGAAGTCTGATATAAATTACATGCAAATTACTCGAGTTAGTATTGTAAAGAATTTTTTTTCAGGTAATTTGGATTAAGCTACTATGAGAATAATGACCCTCTCTACAACTTCCTGACAAATTCCTACAGAGAAAGCTCAGCATGTATTTTAACCACTATTGTTTTTAGATTGTTATCTCATACACTGATCCAGATTTCACCAACATTTAAATTTCCCAGAGTGTCCCTAGCTCTGCTTTTGGAGTGATTCAAACTCCCCACAGCGTATTTGTTTCATGGGTCCCCTACTAGCAGCCACTGGACATTGTAAGACCTATGGGCCTAAATAGGAAAAGGAGAGGAGTACCTGCTCCTGGACCGCGAGTGGGCTGCCCCTGCCCCCATAACAGGCTATAGCAGGAGGAGCTCCTTGTGGCCTGGCCAGCAATTTGAGGGTCTCTGAGATAGGGACATCCTGTCCCTAGGGACAACAATGGCAGATAAAGGAGGCCAGAAGGCAGAGACAGCAGGCCGAGGCTGGTCTCCTAAACACAGTTGGGAGAGGTGCCTTTGTAAACAGCTAATAGGGCTTTGCTGCTGTCTTTTTTGGATCTACTGATGGGGACAGTGTCATTCTAGCCCCTCTCCAGAGGAATATTGAGACCCCAACCCTTGGGCTGAGTGGGCTAAAGCATTACTTAATGTACCTAAAGGCGAGGATGTTTGCATTCCTTCCTCTTCCCCGCCTCCAAAGGAGGTGGCTATCCTACTTAGGAATGCTCCAAACCAGGAGACTTATGTGGGACCCTGCTCACAGCAGCTTCTCACAAGCACACCTCTCAGAGAGGAGGATGGAGTCCAAACTCCTGGGGGAGATGAGATGGAGGGGAGGATCTAGTGAGAGGAGACAGAAGGGAGGACCCTGGAGAAGAGAACTGGTGCCCTCTGGAGAAAAAGTAGCATGGTGTCACCACAAGAGGGACTGGGATCATTTACTTTCTTTGCTGGTAACCATGCACAAAGTACTAAAAACAGAACAGACAAAAGGGCTGAGAAGGAGAGGTGAATTCTCCCTTGGAAGAGAGGTCCCCTCTCTCACCCTGAAGTCAAGTCTGACCTTAAGGATCTAGTCCAAGAACCAAATGAAAACGGGATCTATGCGCCTTTGACACATCTTGCTGCCTGTGGGTAGACAGCAATCCCCACGTTTTCCAGGTAGCCAGCGCCATGCACCAAACGGGCCACATCACTCTGCTGACCAAACAGATGGAACAAATCAAAGTCTTTTCCCTCGCCGATCTGTTCTCCTGGCTTTCCCTACTAAAAAGGCTGACTGGCTGTGACTGACCTTTGAGATCCCAGTTTGTGCTCTTATAGGATTCTGGGTCTTGGAAATGCTTTATCACTGGCTCCAAATTCAGGCGCTACAAAACAACATACACTTTAGATTATAAAACAACATGGGACCAGGGATGAATCGTTATATAAATGCAGCAAAAAGATGACTTCTGTATATTGGCCCCTAGGTTGTTTATTTCTTCACTGCAGGCTGCGACGCATTAGCTCAAAAGCCAGCTGGTGCCAAACTAAAATATTTACACGCCCAATTACTTTTAAAATAGCCCAAACAAGCAGATTTTTTGCCATTTGGAGCCTGCCTCCTTGCATACTCATGAAACCTCACCCACATCTGCTAACAATAGACAGGATAAGCCCCGGGCCATAAAGAAAGACCCCAAGCCACTGCTGCTTTTCTGGAGCTCTCTGATGTGCTATCACCTAGACATGTAAGCCCCCTCTCTCCTGGGAGTTCCCTTGCCCTCCTTCCCTTCTGAATAGCAACCTCAAATGAGCCTCTTGACAGATTTCTGCTGTGAGGGAACCCTCCCCCCCCCCCCCCCCCCCCGTCCCCAGGCCATACAAACATGTCAAAGTGTCACCCAATAAAGCTGCCACTTCACGGTCATATCTTTTTTCTTGATCAGCCCCCAAATCCCTCAAACTCCTTATAAATATGCCATGTGCATACTAATCAAAAGAAAGCTGAAATGCCTCTATCAACATAAGACGAAGCCAACTTCAGAACAAGGAATATTATCAAGGATAAAAAGGGACATTACATTATGAGAATGTAGTCAATTCTCTAAAAGGATTTAGAAATCCTAAATGCATGTCCATGTAAAAGCTGAGCTTCAAAATACGTGAAACAAATCTGATAGAATAAAAAGGAAAAAGAAAAAAAATATCCACAATCATAACTGGAGACTTCAATTTCTTTTTCAGTAATTGATCAAAAAAGTAGACAGAAAATCAGTAAAATACAGAAAACCTGAAAAACCTGTCTACAAACTTGACCAAAATTATACAACACTTCAACTAACAACAACAGAATAAAAATTCTTATCAAGGGCACGTGAAACATGCACCAAGGTACACCATATTCTGGGTCATAAAGACAAATCTTAACACATTTAGAGGAATAGAAACCATACAATGAACTTTCTCAGATGACAAAATCAGTAACAAAAAGATATCTGGAAACTTCCTCCTATATTTAGCAATGAGTCAACACACTTCTATATGATGCATGGGCCAGAGAGGAAGTCTCAAGGGAAATTTAAATAGTATTTGTACTGAATAAAAAGAAAAAAATATCAAAATTTATGGGATGCAGCTAAAGCAGTGTTTGGAAGGAAAATTATAATATTAAATGCTTATATTAGAATATCCTTCTAATTAATCATCTGCTTCCTATACTCAATAATCAACACAAAAGACAGGAATTGCTACATGTAATTAGATCATGTTACGTTTCTGGCTCTCCATCTCATGCAGAATGAAATTCACAGAGTTTATCCTGGCCTTCAAGGCTGCGTATGATACGGCACCTTGACACCTCTATGACCTCATTTCCCCCCACCTGAAGCCAGTGCTTCAGCAACACTAGCCTCCTTGTTCTTTCTCAAGAACAACAAAAATACTCCTGCATGCAATTCTTTGCAATTATTTCTTACTTTGGCAGTTACACTCTGCTTTAGATGGACACACGACTTAGCCTCTCCCTTCACTAGGGCTCTCAGTCTCACTTTAGTAGAGAGACTTCTCTAACCACCCTGTGTGAAATGCCACTCCACTTACTTTGGGTAACTGCAATAGTATGTCGCATAGACCCAAACACAACAGAAATTTCTATTTTGCTCCTTTAACAGTGAGCATGCCAGCATGTCAGTGGTATGACTCTCCTCCACATCTTTGCCAGAATCTCAGGCTGAGAGGAACTAGGCTACCATTTTCAACACGTGGTTTCCAAGCTTGCTGGGTCATCACCATCCCCACTAATCAGAAGTTAAAAAGAGCATGAAAACAACAGGAGCACAGCAGTTTTTTGTTTTGTTTTTTCATTGGCCAGACCTAAAGGCTGTACATATAACCTGTGCTCACATTTCAATGAATGAAACGCAGTCACAAGACTATAATTGATTTCAACTGGAGGGTGGTTGATAGTCTAGCTACTTCCTCAGGTAAAAGACTACAATGTGAATTTTGGTGAAAAATTAGGAGTCTCTATTGAGCTGTGCCTTATTTTTCGTTATAGCGTTTACTAGCTCCTTCCATACCGTGCATCTATTTGTTTCCTTTTTGTTGGTCTAGCCTGAATAGAATGGAAGCATAACGAGAACAGGGACATGAGTATTTTTCCATTTTGCTGAGGAATGATCATAAATACCTTATTTTCACATTTAGATACTTAAATAGGCTTAGATAATGAAGCTTCCACAGTGGAATTGTGGAGATACGGAATGGAAGTAAAAATAATTAGTAACATTAAGGATCTATTAAAATCTTCTTGGGAAACAGAAGGTGGATGATGAAATTGCTCTTAATTCTGAGGCACTTTAGGTACATTCTATCATTTTTATTTCTTTTGAACGAGCTATAACAAGAGTCATAACTCTTTGTCCAACAAGAGAATCTACATATACTTCCTGCCATTTACTCTTTATTTATTTTTTTTGTGAGGAAGATCAGCCCTGAGCTAACATCCATGCTAATCCTCCTCTTTTTGCTGAGGAAGACCGGCTCTGAGCTAACATCTATTGCCAATCCTCCTCCTTTTTTTTTCCCCCAAAGCCCCAGTAGATAGTTGTATGTCATAGTTGCACATCCTTCTAGTTGCTGTATGTGGGACGCGGCCTCAGCATGGCCAGAGAAGTGGTGTGTCCGTGTGCGCCCGGGATCCTAACCCAGGCAGACAGTAGCGGAGCACGCGCACTTAACCGCTAAGCCATGGGGCCAGCCCCCCTGCTGTTTACTCTTGGAGGGGAAGAAAGTTTTCCTTAACCCTCTTAGGGTCCCTGGCTGGGCCTAAAATTTAAACTGACAAAGACAGAGTAACAGGAGAGAAATACTGCATTTATTTAATATAAGTTATGGGACATGAGACCCTTCCTAAGAAAATGAAGACCCAAAGAAACAGTTAGACTTATGTATTTTTATGCTAGGCTTGATGAAGAGTGGACAGTTATGGAGGAATATGATAGATGGAGGACTATGAAGTAATTGTAGTAAACTGGGGGAAATTTAGCAAGCTTATTTGTTAGGAGGCTTCTTGGTATCCCTTTGTCTTCAGAGATACGAATGCTCCTTTCCTCCGAATGTAGGGAGGGCGCCTCTCACATGAGGGTTTTATGACCTGTTTCAGGGAAGGGCAAGATGGGGAGGAGATCAGTGACCTTCCTGCTTCTGCTGTTCCTCAGCTCCTTCAGTTTAAAATATTCAATACACCAAGGAGCTATATTTTGGGGTAGCATGTCCTGAACTTCATCACTCTTAAATACCAGAACTATAAAATAATAATTCCAGAGAAACCTTCAAACCAGAATGAAAGTCATTATAAATGTTTTCTGTAGTAAAATCAGACTTTCAGCAAGGGGCGATAGTCCTCCAAATCTCTCCCTATCATAGAAGTACCGCTTCCTGGATGTCAGCAACTAGATGTTGTGACAAAGGAAATGCAAAGAATGGAGGTACATAAATCATATGAAGTCAATGGCATAAGAAATTTTTAAAAATATATTTGGTATTATTTGTGTCATAGAGACTATGGTAACTGTCTCTACAAGTCTAACCAGATATAAAAAGAAAATTGCAAATTTTAGAAAGGTCAACCTTTCACAGGTACCCAGGATACATAAAGTGGTGAATGACAGGGAATGGATAGCATGGAAAAAGGACAGTAGCACTTAAAACTGGGAAACCTCAGTAATACCTAGCTGCTGGTTTCCCCAGGGACATTAAAAATGAATATATAGGGCCGGCCCATGGCTTAGTGTTTAAGTGCCCGCGCTCCGCTGCTGGCGGCTGGGGTTCGGATCCCGGGCGCGCACCGACGCACCGCTTCTCCGGCCATGCTGAGGCCGAGTCCCACATACAGCAACTAGAAGGATGTGCAGCTATGACATACAACTATCTACTGGGGCTTAGGGGGGAGTAAATAAATAAATAAATAAACATGAAGATGGACTACCTTTAAAAAAAAAAGAATATATACCTTAACAGAAAGTGCCCTGCCTATATAGTAAGGTAATGAGTAAGTTTTTTTCCCTGCTGGTGTCACTAAAATCTTATCTACTCTTACAGGATCATATGTATTTGATTTGGGAAAAAAGCTCCAAAGAAAATTATGTTCTTAACAGGCAAGGAGAATACAGAGTTAAACTAGACTTGCATTAAACAAAGTACATATCTTTATTTTTTTTGTTAGGAACAGGAGCTTACAGGTACATGTACACTTGTCATAAAATTTAAAGTATAAAATTATATATTCATATTTTATTTCATAACATCTTAGCAGTAAAACATTTTTCTTCAAAATTAAGTCATTTGTTTATGCTCAGAATGGATGTATATATTCCTATTGTATGCTGTTTATGATTTGCAGACTGCTTATTGAGTCTTGTGCTCTTCCAATGGATTACACAATATTGGGGGAGGTCATTGAGGACACATGACCGCTGGTTGACCTGAGAGCTGGACCCGGGCAGTTGAAGGCTTCTCACCTTCTCCCCTGTCCTCAGAATGTGTATTCCACTTTCCTTCTCTGCTCCCAGAAGCTGCTCCAGGGATAGAGTGTTGAGATAGTAGTGTGGTGATGTGACTGTCTCGACTGAGCACATGACTAAACCTAGTTAAGGCCCCCTGTGTGTGTAACTGAACCCAGTTAAAGCCCCTATACAAATTTTACAATTTGGCAGGTGGGTGCAGAAATCTACTCATCTTGCTGCCACCCAAGAGAAGCCTTGTGAGTAAGTTCCCTTGTTTATTAAACCTGCCACCTACCAACCTGGACCAAGATGCCTCTTTCTCTGGTCTCTGCCTTCCCCCCTGTGTGTATGGGAGTGGGGAGGGAGGGTGTTTCAGATTACACCCAGGAGGCTCCTGAGGAGGTTGCAACTCAATACACACCAATATCTACTATGTTTCAGATACTTTTTATTAGTATATTCGTGTATTTTTATTAGTGTATTTTATTTTTTTATTGTATTAGTTACCTATGGCTTCCGTAATAGATTACCAGAAACTTGGTGGCTTAAAACAACAGAAATTTATTCTCTTATAGTTGGGAGGTCAGAAGTCTAAAATCAGTTCCACTGGGCCAAAATCAAGCGGCCAGCAGGGCTGCTCTCCCTTCAGAGGCTCTAGGGGAGAATTCATTTCCTTGTCTTTTCCAGCTTCAGAAGCTACATCACTTGCATTCCTTGGCATATGATCCCTTCTCCTAATATCAAAGCAAACAAAGTAGCATCTCTCTCTGACTCTGCTTCCCTCTGCCTCCCTCTACTTTGGTCACATGATCTTTTCTGTGTCAAATCTCTCTCTACTCCCCTCTTATAAGGACATTTGTGATTGCATTTAGTGCTCTTCTGGATAATACAGGATAATCTCTCCATCTCAATATCCTTGATTGAATCACATCTGGTAACTCTCTTTTTGCCATATAAGGTAACATTCTCAGGTACTTTGGGAGATGGGGGGGCATTATGCAACCTCCCACACTGTTCAAGATACTGTAGATTAAGAACTATTAGCCAGTGATCAACACAATGGTAAATTAATTTTGAGTCAATTCTTCAGTTCTCATCACAGTGCAATCTGATTAGTCTGAGATTATCAAAATTGACATTTTTCCTGAAACTCAATGATGATCCTACATCTGATTTATCTATTTTTCAAATAGATCATTTACTTCAACTACCACTTACTTAAGTATCCTGCAGTTGATGTCTTAAAGTTCTGGTGATCTAAACTGATCCATCTTTAGGGGAAAAAAGTGTTTGTTATTAATTTTTTACATTCTAGAAAGCAATTTTGTAACACAGTTATTTTTATTAACCAAGCGGTAATGAATGGTAATACCAGAGAAAATACTACCATTTTTCCCTCCTTTATCATTAAGAGGATATTATTATGGGGTCTTTTAATTTTATCTTTTAAAATTAAATACCGTTTTCAATTTGTGCAGGAAGAAATGCTACCAGAAAGATGAACATCTGCAAAGATTTTAGGAAATGTATATTATTTTCTACACATTCCATCAAGATTGTTTGAGACTGAAAAGAAAAAATAAATATGGTGATATCTGAATCAACTAGGCTAGCACAATTGAATAATTTGAATTTCTAAAAAGATATTTGAACACTCTTGCAGATTTAATATTGTTTAGGGTAGCCATTGACATGTTTTAATTAGTAATGTGAAAAGAAATTTACAAAATGAATATGAAGTTATGTTCAACATACATCAAACTGCTACCAGCTATATAATCATGCTTAAATACACTAGGTACTGTGTAAATATGAAAAGGAGAAATCTACACGCATAAGCTCAAGAAGTTAAGCTTCCTGGAGTACTGAGCCTTGTACAGTCTAGATATTATATCTGTAATAATGGTTTGTACTGTGTTGAACATTGTGTAACAAAGGAAATTGCTGCAGCAAAGTACCTTGGTATGGAAGATAGACAAACAATACTCCTTTTAATTTAAAAACAAACTTCCTTTGCTTCCAAGAGCTTATTAAAATTCCAATAAGGCAATTATAGCAAATCATCTTACCTAGAAAAGATCATACATAAATTTTATTTCACAAAATTATCTCTCCTTCTTATAGGTGCCCTGGGAATGAATTGAATCATTTCCTATCATTATCTATTCTCTATTATAGAAAATTTAAGATCTGGAGTCATGAGTCTTTTCTTGTTTAATCTCTCTACTATACTTATAATAAATATTTTGTGATAATAACATTTTAATAAAAGTGATACATACCACAAATTATGGAAGACAGATATTTTCACAGTTAAGCATCAAATGAAATTAAATTTGCCCCGAGGCTAGATAATATACTGAAAAGAACTATAGCATATATATGTATTTGAGGTTTTAGTACTAATGACTCCATTTAGGAATTACTTCAACTTTGGGAAAACACTTGAAAATTCTTAAAAATATCTAGAAGGGGAAAGGTACATTGATGCTCGTGTCAGGACTATCTGTCTTGCAAGTACCAGTTATTGGAGGCAATTTGCATTTGTTCATTCATTTATTGACCATATTTTTTTGTATTTATTAATTTACTTCTATGAAGCAAGCATTGCTCTAGGAACTGAGAATACCTCAGTGAAAAAAAAATCACAGACAATGGTAGCTAGAGTTCACATTCTATCCGATGTCCGAGAAGGTAGGGAAGAGAGAAACAGTAGATAAATAAAATAACAGTATATTAGAAAGTAATAAGTCTTATGGAGGAAAATACAGCAGAGCAGGGAGACAAGGAGAATAGGAAACCCAAGGGCGAGGGGTGGGTACTGCAATATCTGAAAAGGGGAAAGAGCAGGCCTTAAGGAAGTAGCACTTTTGTCAAGTCTTATATAAGGAAAGGAGCAACTCTTATAGATAACTGGGGAATGTGTACTCAGTTCCAAGGACCTCAAGCAGACCACCTCGGAGAAGAGTAAGAGGACGATAAGATTTAACGTGGTTGGAGCTACAAGAAAGTGAGAGAGGTGCAAAAGAATTGAAGATATGTGCAAGGGAGTGATTATAATGTTTATGATTTCCTATGGAATTTATCTTGGTAAGGAGGGAGTTATGGAAAAGAGGAGGCTGAAGGATCACGAAATGTTAGTAAGATTAATGGATTGGAAATCCCTGTGGTGTTGAAAGATTGTCAGAATTTTGGGACAGAAGAGGTTAGCTTATAAGAAAGGATGTGGTGATGAGAGACGGGAATAGTTGAAATTGAGGGCATAGAGGGGTTTTGAATATTGGTAATGGCAAGATCTAGGGCTATCTACATTCAGTGGGTGATTGGCTGCAGTAGGTGTGAAGACAAGAATAAGGACAAGAACTTTAGAGGGAAGAAATTCAAGGGAAAAGGAGGCCAGGGTGTTGGTGTGATCTTAAGTATGGATACAGAAATCATCAGGAATTAAGACAGGAGTGTTGAAGAATGTGATGGTAAGACAGGAGTTAAAACTTTTAATAAGCGTGTGTGTGTGTAAATGACTAAAAAAGTGTGTGTGTAGGTAAATGACTAAAAAAGTGTGTGTGTGTGTAAATGACTAAAAAAGAAGGACTGTGATTGTATAGTCTTATCAACAAAGAGTCAGTGCTGGGAGTATTTGTAGAAGAGGGAGGAATAGTTTGGAAGTGGAAATGTGAAGCAAGAAAGACTCCTAGCTCACTATGAGGCTCATGGCTACAGGAGAAAAAAATGACCACAATTTAAAAAGGCTACTGGGGAATTAGTGTCCTCCAGGAGAGATTAAAGCTTGGGCTGGTTAAGAAAGTAAAGATAACTGTCAGAGAAGAGAATGAGGATACAGGGCTTTCTGCTGTCGTCAGACTATTTGAAAAGGCAAGAGAGTCTTCTAGAAATGTTATGGAAGATGGGAACAAAATGAAGGATGAAAAAAGCCAGAAGGAAATTAGAATGCAGGATATGAGACATTATCCCAGGAATGTGTGGCTTCTTCTGGTGAGTAACAGAATTAGGAATGATGAAGATAGTAAAATCATTATGCTAATTTCAAGATAGATAGTATTGGGACAGCTCTGAGTGTTAGAGGTAGAGACAGATGCCTGGGGCCTTCATATCTTTTTTTTTTTTTTATTTTTTGTGAGGAAGATCAGCCCTGAGCTAACATCCATGCTTATCCTCCTCTTTTTGCTGAGGAAGACCGGTTCTGAGCTAACATCTATTGCCAATCCTCCTCCTTTTTTTGTCACCAAAGCCCCAGTAGATAGTTGTATGTCACAGTTGCACATACTTCTAGTTGCTGTATGTGGGATGCGGCCTCAGCGTGGCGGGAGAAGCGGTGCGTTGGTGCGGGCCCGAGATCGGAACCCGGGCCGCCAGTAGTGGAGCGCGCGCACTTAACCGCTAAGCCATGGGGCCGTGGGACCTTCATTTCTAATGTTAAGAGCTGTGTAAGTAATATTGTGACTTAGAGCTTGTGGAGTTCTATCTAGTCTGCTGGAGATAGAGGTTGAGGTCTTGGAAATGATCATCTAAACTGAATACAAGTCTACCTTCTCATCGGCGGGTAGAATGTGGTGAAAACACCTCATAAAATATTAAACAGAAGCACTAGATTAGACATATGCAGAGTAGCATGATTAGGTACTAAAATTAGAGTGTTTAGTGAAAATAGTAAGAAATAGAATAAAATATTAAATAATACCATTTCTATAAATTAAAAATACATACCTACAAAACAATATAGAGAAGTAAACATAGGAGACATTTTTTCATGACTTTGAGGTAAGCAAAGAGATATTAGAAATGACATAAATAGCAGGAAGCATAAAAGAAAATAATAAATTATGCTTCATCAAAATTGAAATCTTTACTTTTCAAAAAAACAGTGATAAGAAAATGACCAAGTAAACCAATTTTTTGGAAATATACATGTGGCATAGGACTTGCATATGGAATAAATAAAGAGCTATTATATCTCAATAAGAAAACAAGTAATTAATAAAAATTGTGTAAAAGACTCAAATAGAGATGTCACAAAAAAAGATATATTAATAGCCAATAAGTACACGAAAGATGATCAACATCAAAGCCATCAGGTAAATGCAAATTTAAAAAAATTAAGCTATCACTACATACCCACTAGAATGGCTAAATTAAAAAAAAGAAAAAAACTGACATCCCAATGTATAGGAACCTTGTACATTGCTGATGAGCATATAGTATTGTTTAACCACATTGGAAACTATTGATATTTTCTTAGAAAGTTAAAATACTTACTATATGACACTTACCTGAAATAAATGAAAACATATGTCTACATTGAGACTTCTACATGAATGTTCATAGAAGCTTTACTCACAATACTTACAGTCTGGAAAGAACCTGAATGTCCATCAACAGGTGAATGGATAAACAAATTTTGGCCTATCTATGTAATGAAATACTACTCAGAAATAAGAAATGAAAACAAAAACAAAAATAAAACAAAAGCCTACTGATACATCCAACGAGATGAATGATCTTAAGAGCATTATATTGATCAAAAGAAGTCAAACATAAAATAGTACACACACTATGATTCCATTTAAATGATATTCTGGAACAGGTAAAACTAATCTATAGTGAGAGAAAAATGGTTGCCCAGAGTAGGAGGCAGGCATATTTCTAAAAAGGGCAAAAAGAAACTTTCTGGAGTGACTCAAATGTTCTACACCTTAACTATTGTGGTGATTATATGTTTTATAAAAATTCAGTCACCTGTGCATTAAAAATGGATTCGTTTTATTATAATACCTTGATATAGTTTATTTTTAATAACTGAACTTTTCAGAATAGCAAAACAAACATAAGAAAAATATAGATATACAAATGGGAAAAATGTTTGCAACCCATATCAAAAAAGACTAATCTTTCTAATGTATAAAGTTCTGCTATAAATTGCAAAGAAAAAGTCCAACAAGGAAAAAAATTGGGTAAAGAAAATAAGTGGATAATTCACCAATAAAAAGTATGTGTGGTTGGGAGGTGGAATTTGAATTGGCTTTTAAACATTTTAAAATTGTTCATTCTCATGCATAGTTAGAAAAATATATGTTTAAACTATTCAGAGAGAGCACTATTTATCATAGTGTTACAAATCCAAGTTAGAAAACACTTTGTCCAGGAAAACTGTGGCAAAAGTAGATAATCTCATACATTGCTGATGGGAATATAACTGGTAGGTCCACTTTTGTAGCAATTTGAAAATATCTATAAAAAAAAATATGGATATCTTTTGAACCAGAATTTCCACTTCGAGCACTTTTTCTTAGAGATATATACATTCAAAATGATATGTAAAAGATTATTATTAACATTAATCATAACAACACAATATAGGAAATTAAAATTCTTTGATAGAGCACTAGTTGTGTAAGTTTTGGTACATCCACAAAATATTCAAAGAAAATCAGGAAACCTTCATGCCGAAATGGAAAGATCTCTGAAACATACACTGGCAAGAAGAAAAGAAAGTTCTATGACAGTGTTTGTAGTGTCCCTTAGTCAGGAGGAAAGAAAACACTGGGAAGATGAGCAATAGAGGAATACTATTCACAGAATAACTCTTTTATGCTTTTCATTTTTTGAGCCATATTTATGTTGAACCATTTTAAAAATTAAGTATATTAATTTAAATTTTTTAATTAATTGTCAAAATGACTTTTTTTCTATCTGAATTGATGTACAGGTAAACAAAATCAGTTATACTTCATCTCACATCTTATTTCAGTAAAATATTTACATAGTGTGTTTGACAATAGTTAAATATTTGCTCACCTCCCTCATTTAACTAAGATACGGCATTTATGAATCTAATTTATATGCGTGTTTTGATTTTTCTTAGATTGCAAGAGTAATTTTAGCATAGATTTCAGGTAATGTATGTATCCAATATCACAAAAATATTGTAACAATTAATACAAGCAAAGGTTTGTGAAAAAGGTATAATTGAACAAATGAAAAAAATAAAAACAGCAAAAAAAGTTATGGACACAATACCATCCAAGACCAATAAAAGTATATTAAACAAGTATTATTTCAATGTATGAAGACATTTCTGCCTATATCTTTACTATTCTTTTCCCCTGTTGACAGATGGTGTTATTATTCTGAAATATTGTGGAAACCGCAAGCTAAGATATTAGCAATCAGCTGAGAATATAAACAGGTTTCTTCTCATTGGTATCAATTTGCACTTGAAAGCCTGTGTGGTTTTTTTCCCCTTCAGTCAGCGTCTTAATATCTGGGGTTTTAAATTCATTTCATGTGGAACATGCTGGACAAGCCATTTGTAATAAAAAAGATCAGGGAGGAATTGTCAACAAGTAGATCTATATTCATTTGTGCAATTTTTAAAAAAGTTTTCAGTATCTCTTTAAAAAATACTAACCAACTTAATGCTCATCAGTCATCTTTGCTAAAGACTAATGTTTGTTTTGCACAAGAAAAGTCATTAAAACTTACAAATTAATTGCCCATAACCGAAATTCATATTGTGTCCCAGCTGGCATGATAAACATAGAATTTTCAAACTTTTTCTTTTTTTAACCTCTGCAGTAGTAAGACTTACTAACCAAGTGTTATTGATTTAAAACAGGTCACCATTGCCAACTACTGCATGTTATCTATCACAGTGGGAAAGAATGATCTACAACACAGCAACCCCCAGCAATCAACGCAGAGCTTATAAATTTACATCATTGGCTTCTAAAATACAATTAATTTGTGCATGTTTTCCTAGCAGCAATTAGCAGCAGGCAGGAGTTTTAATGAAATAAAGTTGTGATTCCCACAGGGACTATTTATAATGAACATTACAAAACAACAAGAGCTTCAAACTGTTTATGTTAAGAATTGATTAATAACAAAGCCATTAAGCTACATATTAGGTTACATATTGTACCAATTTAAGGGATACTGCTAATTAAGTAATCATAATTGTTTGCATGTGCCATATCTAATTAACTTTTTATATCTCTTTAAGTTTTTCCTTCAGGACCAACAGCATTCAAGTGGCATTAGCAAAAGGAACATTTAGGCCATTTCACGGAATATTGTTTTCCAATAAAGTAGATTTCTATGAAAACATTTAGAGAGTTTAATCAGAGTAAGCGGCTTTTCATGACAATTACTTTGGGCTGCACCAAGTTTATTTGTGAAGGAATGAATTAACATTAGTTTGGGGTTAAGTAGGATTTTTAAATGTTTCTATGTAAATTAAGTTTGGAAAGTAGTTTTAAAACTTCTGAAAAAGTTTAACACTAGAGTCTTAACGCCTGAAAGGATTATATTGATTTGTTTTTTATGTGTGCGATTTAAAGAATGCTGTATATGCATCGGGGAAGATTCCTAAAGATTTTTTATCTTGGTATTAAGTGAAGGCTTAATAGACTTTTCTTTAGTATCTGCCTCATAGAAAATAATATCTTCAAAATAGTTTCACCTTTACAAATAATTCTTATGATCTATCCCTATTCAAACTAATTGTAAACTATTACTTCATCATCAAACAGTAGCTTCTACAATTAGTTTAATTTTTAACAGCATCAAATTTTTCATAAGATATTACTAGTTCTTAAACTTATTAATTATATAGTATTTTACACTGAATAAGATAATCTAGCATATTGTTCACCATAAGCTAGAATGGTAGATTTGCTTGTTGACACTATCAAATCAATTATAAGATAAAACTAATTTGGTTCTTGATGGTGCTTTCTTCTCATCATTGCACTTCTGCAGTGAATTGCCTGGAATTTTGTTACCAATCTAGCAAGAGTTCAATTCTAATAACTGTGTAAGACATTGAATGTTTACTGTGTTCAAAGTATTGTGCTCTGTCTTAACACAGATTATTATGACTAATACTTCATCTTGTAAATAGGTTTTACCATCATCATTTTGCAGATGAGAAAACTGAAAGTGCAATATTAAGTAACTTTTCTAACTCTGATACTGAACCTCTGAGGAAACTGGCCCTGAGCTAACGTCTGTTGCCAATCTTCCTCTTTTTGCTTGAGGAAGATTGTCGCTGAGCTAACACTTGTAGCAATTCTCCTCTATTTTGTATGTGGGACACTGCTATGGCAGAGCTTGATGAGTGGTGTGTAGGTCCGTGCCCGGGACCTGAACCTGCAAATCCCGGGCCACCGAAGTGGAGCGTGTGAACTTAACCACTACACCACCGGGCCGGGATACCAAACCTCATAATCCCGTCTGTGTGCCCCATGCATGGTAGAAGCCAATCACTGAGACACCAGTGCTTGGAGGTAGAGAAAGTTTTATTTGAATTGGCCAAAATGAGAACCAGTGCTTGGAGGTAGAGAAAGTTTTATTTGAATTGGCCAAAATGAGAAGGCATGAGAGTAGGTTCTCTCAGATCTGCCTTAACAAAAGAAGAAAGCAGGCGGTCTTTATAGGGCTAAGAGTGTTGAGCGGTGAAGTTTTGGGGAAACAAAGGAGAATTCCATGTTTCTTGACCTTGAGCAACCAGACTTCTTGGCGTCAGCAGCAGCTAGGGGCTGGTTATCTGGTGGTCATAACTTCCTTAAAGGCATTCGTTTTCCTCTACAAAACAAGCTCATAAATCTTTGTGACCCCCAAGTCACCCCTTTAGTTAGACAAGAAAACAACAAGTTAGCAAGCTATAATTACGTGGGGGCAGTGAAGCAAGCATTTGGATTTAACAAATACATCTAACAGGGATTAAGGTTATTTACTAACTTCTTTTCATCTGTGTCTGTGTTGGAAACCAGGTCGGAGGGTAACCATGTTCTTATGGAATGTTTACAGTGTCGGGGGAAGAGGGAGAATCTCTCTCTGCCCTTTCTCTGGCCAAATAATTAACAACACAGGTTAGTAGGAGAAAATAATACCAAGTTTAATAACATGTATACATGGGAGAAAGCAGGGACACTGTGTTTTTCAACACAATAGCAGAAATTTTTGTCTTAAATACCATGTTCAGCCAATGACAAAGGAGGATTTTGGGGGTGGGGGGAGTCAGTTACAGGAGATTACCACTAAAGTACAGTAAACAAGAGTAAGGTTATTATGTAGCTCTAAGGCCTCAACTTCTACATTGATAAGCCTCTAGAAATGAGGCCATCCCCCTCTCTTCTCAAAACAGAGAGGGAGACACCTTTACAAATGGAGATTTCCCTTATAAATGTAAATGATCGTCTGGCAACTCCTCGCAGGGTCATCCAGAGAATGTGGCCAGAGAGATAGAACTTCTGATAAAATGGGCTTGTTGGTGCCTTTCCTATTGTAATCTCCATCCTACATTATCTTTATAGCCATCATGATAGATCTGTTCCAGGAAGGAGCCACCATGTCAAATTCTTTAGGCGGTTAGTGGGGGAGGTCAAATGTCCCTAGAGAAAACAACCAAGGTAAAGAGATATATTTCAGCGTGGCCAAATCTTGATCTCCCACAACAGTAACCCTCAGATACCTGGCTTCAACTCAAAGAACTAGCAAACAGCAAAGCCAGAATACCAACCCAGATCTATCTAGTTCCAAAAGAAACGTTAAGAGCTACATCAAACATTACCTCTCTAGTTAATCTATTGCTTCAATTCTTGAAGGACCTGCAGCCATCGTTTTCCTATTTATTGACAATAGTGAAGATTCTCTTGAATATCTTAGTAAAACCCTATCTTTTTTATATAAATGTTGTGGCTGATTAAAAATGTTCATAAAATTATTTGGCACTCATTTTGAACCTGAGTGAGCTGTTTTGGCCAATAGAATGTAACAGAAGCAATGCCATTCCAGTTTCTTGGACCACCTCCTATCTTTTGGAACCTCTCTTTGGGAGTTATGGACTGACACATAACAATTCTGAGTACCCTGAAACCACCATGCTGGACCGTGAGAAGACATACCATTCGACAGTTCTAGCTGAGCCCAGGCTTTCTGGTATTACTACCAAGGCTCAGACCTGTGGTTGAAGCTGCTTTGGACCCTCCAGATCAGCCCACCTAAATGTTGAATTCCACCAAGTCACCTCAGTTCAAGCTAGATGAAGTAGAAAAACCATCTAGAGAACTTCTTTCCAAATTCCTGACCTACACAATTGTGTAAACTGTACTTGATTTGGTTGGGAAGATCTGAGCTGGATGCTATAATGGTATGATACTTTTGGAGGCATCTAGCGAGGTGAGTTTATTTTGCATGTGGAAAGAGAGCTGTTTATTGAAAGGATCTATTAATAAAGGTTCTTATTAAGAAGTCTTGATCTCTCTCCATCATTCCAAAAGTAATGTTTGGTGATGTCACAATATTCCCATAGAATAAAAGGGTTAACAAAGATCCACTAGGAAATGTGTTTTTGGGTTTTGAGCTTTTGGTTTGTGTTTTGAACACACTCAGACCGTTGGAAAGGGCTCAAATATGTAGACTTCAATTGCAAAATAGCTCTGAGATCCCCTGGAGGGGATAGTCAAGACAAAAGAACACAGAGGAAGAAAAATGAAGCAAAGCATATTTTATCTTTTATACAGTGGGATATTTCCCACATTTTATGATGCATTTCTGCATTTTTTTTTACCATAATAAAGCAAATTTGCATTAAATCCTGTCATTTGTGCCAAAAATATAGTCACAGACACGGTAGTGAGAAACAAATATCTAAAAGTATAGCTTGAGATTCATAATTTTGTATTATATTTGCATGTGATTTTCAACAAGAAAATTAACATTTATCATTTGATTTTAACTTCTATATGGAAAAAATTCAACGATACTCAAGTCATATTCATTTTAGCATAAAATTAATATTAAAATTCAGATTTTAAATAATATTTTCAAGATGGAAGTATTTGTTTCTTCGTGTCGCAAGTATAATAGGAAAAATTTTTAATAACATATTGCCGTTGCTTATGCAGACTTATTTTTTAAATTTTATTTCATACATATAAAATGTGTAATAAGTCAAGAAAAATCTGGGAAAATTCATGAGCGTTAGAATTTCCATGTGTACTACAATATTTAGAATGTCATTTGTAATGAGCCAAAGTCAAAGTAATTAAGTACAGATGGAGTAAATCATAGAACTGCTCATTATCAGTATGTTATTTCCCACCCAAACCTTCTCATATCTTTAGATCTGCTTTAAATTTTCTATTTATATGTAGTTTATGAAATTGTGATTTCTGATTGCTCAATTTCCATTAGATGCATATTCAGGTGCATAATTACTACATTTAAGAACAATTCTGTGAAATATATTAAAATACAGGAGGACTTGTAAATAGATTCTGGTACCAATTCCAATGTGGGGATGGGGATTCCCCTCACCAACAAGCAATTCTTGGGACACCACCTGGGTGTCCTGTAATTCAACTCAATTCTGACACTATCTACCAGGAGATAGCATCAGATTCCACAGGTTAAGGGTTCAGTCCTACAAGACTGTCCCCCCACCCCCCACCCTTTGAGATGCTAGTCACAAGTCCAGGTTGTTACTTGTGCTTCTGACCAACCGGCTACACATAGGAGGTTCCCACAACTTACTCTTTGGACTTCAGAAGCTGGTTATAAGGCCAGGTTGTTACCTGTTCTTGTGACCAACTGCCTATAAATCAGAGGTTCCCAAGAACTCCCTCCTCCTAATTTGCTAGAGTGCCTCACAGAATTCAGAGAAACATTTTACTTACTAGATAATTGCTTTGTTATTGTAGGAGGATATAACTCAGGAACAGCCAGATGGAACAGATGCATAGGGCAAGGCATGGGGAACCGGCACCGAGCTTCCATGCCTTCTCCAGGCTGCCACTCTCCCAGCACCTCCACTGCATTTCACTAACCTGAAAACTCTGAAGCTTGTCCTTTAGGGTTTTGATAGAGGCTGCATTACACAGTTATGATTGATTACATCATTAGCCACTGGCAATTGATTCAACCTTCAGCCCCCTCCGCTCCCTGGAGTTCAGTGGGGTGGTACTGAAAGTTCCAACTCTCAAATCACATGGTTGTTTCCCCTGGTAACCAGCCCCCATCCTTAGGTTACCTAAAGACATTCCAAAAGTCGTCTCATTAACACAACAAAAGACACCTTTTTCGTTCTTATCACAGGATATTCCAAGGGTTTTAGGAGCTCTCTACCAGGAACAAAGTGGAAGACCAAACACATATATCTTACTATAAATCACAATGTCACAACTTTTCATTATAATTATGTATAGTATTCTGGGTTGTAAATCATATTTCCATCAAGTCAAAAGAAAGCAGCAATAGACTTTTAGTAAAATGCCTGTAGTTACAATAGGTTGGGAGGTGAGTAGATAAGGTAATTAATTTTAAACTTTCTCCTAACCTTATGACAAACCATGTTCCTACAAAAACTCTAGAAAGGAGAGTTGATCTTAGAAAAAAATTAAAAAATATAACTTTGTAGAAACTAGTAACAGATGGGATTATACATATTATTAGACTTATGGCAAGCATTAAGATTTCGTTGTACAGTTGCATTTTCAGGAAATAGCCAATTATAATTTACTGGTGGAGAAGTATGATGGGAGAGGCCTATTTTGTCTGTCATTGCAGAAAAAATATTTGGAAGCCCACATTGTTATTGTTTTGTGTTGTATGACATATAATAATTTGAAGATTACATACTTTATAAAGACATTTTATTTCTTAAACAGGTTACAGGTGAGATTTATTTATGTAATAAGTATATTTCTTAAAATTTGCATATTAACTGAGAATTTTGTCACAAAATTTATTTTGAATATTTCAGAAGATATTATTTATATAAACCCTATTTTATAAATTGCTAATATTTATACACTTATTTTATATTAGATGAAGTACTAATGATTCTTTTTTTCCTTCTATACCTTAAATTTTTAGGTTCAGGTGTATTTTTAAAGAGTATGGATCTCCATCTCATATTTTTATCACTTATCTTTGAATGTGCCTTCAACTCTTAAAATTAAAACAAAAATATTTTAGTGAATTTTTTCATAACTGAATTATCAATTTGTGAATAATAATTTAAACATCTTGTATCACTCTCTATTATAAGTCAAAGCCTTTTCTATCAGTCCTACAGGCTGATGACTCCCAAATCAGAGCTCCAAATCCCATCCCCCCCAATGTGCAGATCTCTATTTCCAGCAGGCTCCTATACATCGCCACCGGAATATCCTGAAGCAATCTCACATTCAACATGACTAATAATTAAACTCATTTTATCATCCACCAACCTCTTCTTGCTCTTCTCGTACGTCTTCTCTTTTTCTCCCTTCCCACCAACACTGACTTAGTCTACTATACAGTAATTTCTTCCCCTCTAAGTGATAACAATAGCTTTTTCTCCCACTGTCCTGGTCCATCCATCATTGCCATCAGAGTTGTGTTCTTGTACGCTACCCTTTAGCAACAGTGGAATAATTCTCAATCCTAAACAAGCTTCTGTGTCTTTAAGCATAAATCTGAGGAATACCCAATCTCTCCTTCTTTCCGGGAAACATCTAATCATCATTTAAGACAACTCATTTTTAATATCAGTGCAGCATTCCCTAAAAGGGGGCAAAATTAATTACCTACTCCGTGGTATTCTTAGAGGATTTAACATATCTCATTCGTATAATGCTTTTCACATTTAGGTGCTCAAAAGTAGAGATTATTTTCACTATAGCTATTAAAAACATGGACTTCAAGATCAAACAAATCTGGGTTTAAATCATAGCTCTATCATGTACTTGCCCGTTGGAAATCTATTTAACATTTTTGAACACTTTAGTTTCCTCCAGTACAATAGAGATAGTATCTATCTACGATGTTATTTTCAGGATTAAATAAGATAATGCATATAAACAGCAAGGTAGTATCTGTCAGTTAGTAAGGGCTCAAAAATGGTAGTTGTCGTTATGAGTTGTATTAAAATTATCTTTGCGTGTATTTTTCTCTTAACCTCCTAAGGGCATAAACTGTATTCTGCCATTTATTGTATCACAATTCCAAGCACATCACTTGGAATTTCGTAGAAGACACTATAAACCTACATTCAATAAGCATTATACTGGCTAGGACTATAATTTAGAGTTAAAAATGCTAGTCACAATTATTATCAATAGCAATACACTTTCTCATAGTAATTTGAAAATACTGAGTGACACGTTTTAATAATCTCATTACTATTACAAATAGAAGAAATAAAATTCTGAAAGTTTTCTTAAGTAATGAGTGAACACATGGATTTTATATGTATATGGAGTGATATTAATAAAAGCATTTTAGAGTGTAAAAATTTATACACAAAGTAAAAGAATAATTTCTCATCTCTCAGTTAAATATGATGAATTACCTTTCAAGAATTAGTCATTTTTCACCTAGGTATGCCTACAAAAATTATGTTACTTTTGGGATCTCAATAAATTTCCTTTCAACAAAATATGCTTATAGCTTCTCCAGAAGTACTAGAACAAAACATATTTAAATGATTGTTACTGCATTGCCCTTGGTTACATCTTTTATCTAGGATATCTGTTTTTATTCTGTAGCCTACAGCTGAACTGTAAATTTCTTTGTTCTCCCATGAGAGTATCTCATGATTTTTGTCAATGATTCATTTCTCCATGTTTCATATCTCTATTTCAAGGGGGAAACAGGATATAGTGAAGCACTCTTAGAGGAAAATTATAGTAAAGGTATAGAGTTGCTCAATATCCTACAAATACAGCGCTATGAACGACGTTATCTCTGTCCTTTGGGTGTCAATAGCGTTCCGTGGGTGAAGGAATACATACGAAAACGAGAGATGTTCTTATTAACGGTATAACCGTTACACGTTAAAGTGGTCACAACATATAACAGCATTTGACTAGACATTGACATGTGTTGGACCTAACTACTTAGTAGGAAATGCTGAGAATCAGAATGTAATGGCTCCAGGAAATAGTTTTAATTTCATGGTTTCAGTTCATCCACTCTGCAATTTGTCCAGGTCAACAGGAGATACTTAACATATCACTGGAGAGAGGGGGAGGAGTGTTAGGATAGCCTCTCTGCATTCTACGAGGATGCCATACTTCTTACCTGAGGACACATCAATTCATTGTTTACAAAATTATAATCAGTCACCATAGTCATCATCATCATCATCACCGGAACACATATATTCCGTGTTACTGGCCTGGACATGTATGAATTAGGTTAAAACTCAACTTATATGTTATTTGCAAATGTACATTTTATATCATCTATTTGTTGATAGATATCCAATGGCTATCCATCTATCTACATATCCACCTATACATATTTTTATTTTTTATTAAGCAATCTATGCCCAGGTATTTCAAGATCACATGAGTTATATCAATCTAAACGGATTCACACATAAAAAATTTTAATTGAATGCTCTGAATAAAATAGAATGAATTATTACTGTCTGAGTAATAAGATGTGTAAACTGACTTTTATGATACTCCATGTTCAGTTTACCCTATGGACTACTAAAGGGATTAGAGCAGCACTGAACAACATGGAAGCTACTAGCAACATATGGCTATTGAGCACTTAAAATTGGCTAGTATGATTTATGATGTGCAATAGGTGTAAGACGTACACTGGATTTTGTAGACCTGGTATTAAAAATAGAAAGTGAAATATGTCATTAATCATTTTATATTGATTACATATTGAAATTGTAATATTTTGGCTAAATAGTTAAAACAAATATATTATTAAAAGTAATTTTACTTGTTTCTTTTTACTAATTTTAATTTTACTAATTTTAATTAGTAAATTTTTAAATTAAAATTTACTAATTTTAATTTAATGTAGCTTAATTTCTAACCTACAATAAGATTAGACCTAAGGGAGATGTTCTGATACTGTTATTTGTGATAAAATAAAAGTGATGGGCACATTTCACAGAGAAAATGTACTCGTCACTTTTTGAGTTCAAATAAAACCAACTTTCCAGGCTACAGAATTTCTGTAGTGCTACAATACTGCTAACCTTTATGTGAGTCAAAAACTTATTTGGAAAACTAAACTTCTAAAATAAATAAGCACTCTTTATGGACAAATTATCTTGATAAATCAATTCTAGAATTCATTACTATTCTACCTTTAAAGGATGCCAGGAAGTAAGTTACAGATGAGGAACAGATGAGTAGAGAGCTCTGTTGTCTCTAATTTTCACACATTCCTTATTTCCAGCCTATTTTCCAACATTTGTTTATAAATGTGGTTGCAAAGAGAATTTATGACGTATTGAGTTTTCTGTTTCTATTTTTAAGCCTTATATGTACACCATATATTTTCATATCCAGACTTAAGATATATATTGCATATGGCATTGTCTTTGTTACTTGTGGCAGAATGGAATTAGTCATAGTAATACATTGTGATGACTCTAGATTGCATGTTCTTATAGTCTATCTTTGATGTAATTTGGTTTCTCATTTAAAAATAAATAAATAATAAAAATAAAATTCTACAGAATACTAAAAATACTTCTTAAAGCACTTATTGTATTTTATCTGATTGACTACAATACCATGTACAATCTAACATAATGCATATAAATACTCATTAAAGATTATAAGCTGTGCAAACACTCATTATTATTCAATTGTTGAGGATATGATTGTTATTCATAGAATGACTATGTACAAGATATGAATTAAGAGTTTTAAAAAATAATTATTTGGCCTATATAGAACTTACCAATTTAAAGACTTTTATCTACTGGAGCATACCATATGCCAATCTTAAATCACAAAATCACTGTTTTGTCCTAGCCAAGATGATGAAAAATGAAATAGCATATGACATTTTGAGAAGATGTCATATACATACATAATAGAATATTATTCAGCCATAAAAAAATATGAAAACTTGCCTTTTGAAACAACATGGATGGACCTAGAGGGTATTATGCTAAGAGAAATAAGTCAGACAGAGAAAGACAAATATTGTACCAGTTCACTTATGTGTGGAATCTTAAAAAAAAACAAAAAACAAATGAACAAAGAAAACAAATTCATAGATACAAAGAACAAACTGGTGGTCACCAGAGGGGTGGGAGATGGGGAGGTGGGCAAAATATGTGAAGGGGATTAAGAGGTACAAACTTCCAGTTATAAAATAAATCAATCACAGGGATGTAATGTACAGCATAGAGAATACAGTCAATAATATTGTAATAACTTTGTATGGTGACAGATGGTTACTAGACTTGGCGTGGTGATCATTTTGTAATGTATATAAATGTCGAATCATTATGTTGTACAACTGAAACTAACATAATATTGAATGTCAACTATACTTCAATAAAAAACATTTTTTTGATTGCCTATTTCATGAATAGCACCGTGGTGGATAAAATTAGATAGAACAGGGGCCGGCCGGGTGGCATAGTGCTTAAGTTTGTGAGCTCTGCTTTAGCGGCCCAGGGTTCATGGGACTGGATCCCAGACGTGGACCTGTGCACCACTTATCAAGCCATGCTGTGGCAGGTGTCCCACATAAAAGAAAGGAAGATGGGCAATCTTCCTCAGCAAAAACAGGAGGACTGGCAACAGATGTTAGCTCAGGGCTGATCTTCCTCATCAAAAAAAAAAAAAATTAGATAAAATGCATAGTCTTTTTCCTCAAAGAGTATAGAATCTTTGTAAAAATTACTAAATTTTTAAATAACCATATAAATTTATAAGGTAGGAGTGCTAGAAAAATCAAAATGTACTATATGTTTAAAAGTCAAATAAATTTTATTCATTTCATTAAGTTGATAGGATTATTTAATCACAAAAGGGGTGAATTCTGAATTTGGACAAAAGCATAGAAAGTGTCACTCCCACTAAAGAAACAAAAATTCATACAAATAAATGGAATTAATCCTATTTTTGGAATTTTCTCATGTTATTCTATCATAAAAGTGGAATTGTATGAAGCCACTCTAACAGTCATTAGGAAGACTACATTTTAAAATTTAACTAATGCATGTTAGGAAGAATGATTGGATATTATAAGGGGAATTAATGATGGATGATATAATGACAGAGATTTTTGCTCACTGCTAAAAATGATTGGAAAAGGAAGTATGGATATAACTAATCTATTAGGATGTTTCCACTAATGCTAAGGAAAAATGTTGGCTACTAATTGTATTAATTGCAATTCCATGAGAATAAAGTTGATATGAACCAAG
This sequence comes from Ceratotherium simum simum, assembly GCF_057802395.1. Taxonomy (NCBI): domain Eukaryota; kingdom Metazoa; phylum Chordata; class Mammalia; order Perissodactyla; family Rhinocerotidae; genus Ceratotherium; species Ceratotherium simum. The sequence goes on along the minus strand of NC_141901.1, from coordinate 63,234,204 downwards.
TTTAGGGATATCCATAACCAAAATGTTCTCTGGAAGTGAAATGGTAATGTGATTAAGAAAGTTATAGTCTCTGGTTCCAAATACTGGGTCAATCATTTATTAGTAGTTGACCTGGAGGAAGTCACTGTTCTGTGACTCTATTTGGCCATAAAATGGGGATTGTTCCTATTTACCTCACTGGTTTATATTTAGGAGGGAGGCGTTTAAACAAGTTAATACAAGTAAAATCCTTAAAAAGCACCTTGGAACACAGTAAGCAATGCATAGATATTAACTATTATTATTATTATTAAATAAATATGCAAAGCTACATATGTTTCTATTTGATATGCAGTTATATCTATACACATGCAGTTATGGTTTCCATTGCCAATCTCTCGCACACAAGAATTTACAAGGCTTTACCTTTCAGAGTTTCTCAGGCTTTTTTCCCCTGGCCTGTGAGAAGACATTGCAGTATTTTGTCAACTCAGTAAACTCAGTTTGAATCACTTTGCCTTGTCCTGTTGTATTGATCTGGTATTGTCTGTTATTTGTATCGCAATGTCTCTGCCTCTCTGGATTACCTACCTGTCAACCTTTAAAATTCTTGCTACTACAATTTATTTGATGTCTAATCCATGAAGTTAAGTGTTTATTGGCTGGCATTTTTATATCTACCCTACCTTAATCCTTCAAAATCCGCAGTTGTATAAGTATACTCTCCTTTTGTAGATGGGGAAACTGGACGTTAAAGGTTAAATAATTAACCCCAAATCACACAGTTCATTAAATGTCTGAGTCAGAATTCAAACTCAGACAGAACTGTGCAATCCCAGAGTTTATACTCTGTTGCCTTGCTCTTCCCAGGTTTTCACTTGATGCTCTAATTTCCAACCATGCTGTTCTTAGTTTGCTCTCTTTCCCAGTCAAATGTTTTTCCCCTAGCTTTCACATTTAATTGCAAGCATGAATTGATGTAAAAGTTTTAGCTAGATAAATACATATTTGGTTTACATTAACATTTTATTTCATTTATAAATACTAGTATCTTATTACTTATCTGTAACATGATGTAGATCATGGAGCTATAGTTTCTGCCTAGTAATTTAGTCAATAAGAATTGTTCCTAGAGAAATGGCAAGGGCTTCTGAGAAAATCATTTTGATTAAGAGATGTTGGGAGCAGGAAAATACTATCTATTCTATTGAGATATATGAAGGTAGGAGGACTTATTTTCAAATAATTTATTTTTTTAGAGTATAATCCACACATAACGTCTGCTTTAAAGGCAATGTAGCATAATGTTTTAGGCCAAAAGCTCTGAGACCAGCCTGCCTGGCTGGGTCAATCCTGGAGATGTCATTGACTGTGATTGTCCAGCAGGAAGATCCAGCTACCAATCCCAAGTGAGGATTCCTACTGCACGGAGGATGGCAAGGATCATGACACTGCAAGTCATCAGAAGTAGGAGCCCACAGAGCTGGACCACTGCATCTTCGATGCATTTGGAGTCACCAAGGAGGACTCAACCAATAAAGCACTAGTTTTACTCACAGAAAGAAGAGACACAGCATGATTAGGGTTCGTAGTGTGCACTGGTCTCCCGTGGCTGGCAGGTCCCTCCCAATGCAAGCACCCCTCTCATGCTGCAGGAGAAGACTCTGTTCCCTTCCAACTGGGGGGTAGAAATACTGGTGGGGCTAACCTGCTGCCATATAACATATATGCTTAAGTAATATAAGGAAGTTCATTGCATATCCAGAACAAGGGAAAAGTTTTTCCTAGTCAGAAAGAAAAATCTGGGTCAAGCAACAGCTCAGCACCCAGCTTCCATATCAGGGAATGTGAAAGGCCCAGGGCACTGATTGGGCAATCTCAGAGAGGTGCAATGGCTGCTTTCCCAACAGTGATCATGGGCAAATTACTTAAACTCAGCACAGCAAATTGGGAGTCATGATAACATTGCCCTCATAAAGTGTTGGGAGGATTAGATGAGTTAATACATGAAAAACGCCTGGAACAGGGCCTGGCACATAGTAAGCACTCTATTAAGTATTAACAATTTTTGTCTAGCTGTGGCAGTTTTGAAACATGACTGACTATATATCATTTGACACCCCTCACTGAGTAGTGTGGTCTAGGTCTACTCCCCTTGTATCTAGATAGGCTTGTGACTGCTTCAATCAGTAGATTATGGCTGAAATGATACTATGTGATGTCTTAAATTAGGTCATAAGTGACCATGCAGCCTCTGCTTTCTTTATGGGAACACTCTTTCAGAGCCCTGAAAAAGTCTGTCTAGGCTGAGAATGCCATGTTGGAGAAGTCCCACAAAAAGATCATGTAAAGATGGCTTGACACTGCGTAGAGCAAGAGAGTTATGCTAAACAAGGCCCCTGCTGTTCAAGTTTTCCCAGCTGAGGCCCGAGGCACCATGAATGAAAGATTATCCACCCTCCCCCTACCCTGTTTAAATTCCTGACTCACAGAATTTGTAAGCATAATAAAATTATTATTTCATACCACTCAATTTTAGATGGTTTGTTATATAGCAATAATCAGAATATTAGCTTCTTTATTTTTGTATTCAACGGAATTTTTGCCTTGTAATTGGGAGTATTATTTTGCCTTTACTCTCTCATATTACCTTTATTACCATTGTGTTCCAATGATTCCCTTCTAACTCAAGCCACCTGAATCCAACTCAACTCAAACCAATAACCTGAGTTCTTGGTTTTTGTACTCTGACTACTGAACATTTTAATTTTAAAAAATAATGTAACTGTTGCAATTTGAAAGTTGCCAATCTTTCGACAAGTCCTTCAGTGCTATTTACAGACCTTCCTACCTGGGGCAAGTCAGCTTTTTCTTCTTGTGTCTTTTTCTCCCTCTTGCTATGCTCCTTGACCAAACTCACTGCCAACTTCCCATCACTCTATACCTCCTGACTCTCTTTAGATAACCTTGGCTCCTATTTCACCTGATGACCTAAAAAACCATGGTCATCAGGTAAGGAGTTTCTCTTTCTCTATCATTACCTGCAAAGTAATTGTCATCTCTAGCTAACCAATCTTCTTCTATCTTCCATCCTTCATTTCTCCTTCTTTTCTTCTCCTCCTCTAAATCCTAATTTAGTGAAAAAGTGGTCTTCCTCCCATCTAAGGCTAACCACTGTGCCTAAGCTTTGGATTACACCTCCTCTTGTTGTCTTGGGGCACTTGCTCCTGTAATGATCTATTCCCACAGCAATATTTTTAAATCTTCTCTTCTATATGACTTTTCTATATTGATACAGTCATGTAAAAAGAAATCACTCTATGCTGATGTGGATGAGTTAATCTTTGAACTCGACTTTTGTATTCCTGTGCATTTCTTGAATTTTTCTAGTGCATACATGCTGTATGTAATAAAAAGTATAATAGGGGTAATTTGATAATTGGTCTGATACAATTGTTCAAAAGTTTTAACTTGGTATTAGATTTTACATTTTAATTTATTGTTAGTCATCCTTGATTTTATTGGACAGTCCTTTTTTTTTTTTTTTACTCTTTCTCATATATTCTTCTTAGAAATTATGTAATGCAATAGAGCTCACTTTTCAAATAACAAAAGTAAATCTGAGGGAAGCATTAATGTGAGCTGGGGAAGGATAATTTTTATTTAACATTCAACTACGTAGGGATAGTTAGTAGACTATTCTCCTGGCTCATCAAATTTTCTGTTAATTTACAAAGTTGTGTACATTAACGTGATTTTCAAATTACAAAAATTGTGTGTGGCTTATGTACTCAAACAATCTCCATAAGACTCCAGATCCAAAATATGATCAGGATATCAAAGTAGAAAGAATAAGGCTGTGATGTTTTCTGCTGCCTGCTGATGTAATTTATTTTAAATTAATTTGGGTTAAATATGTAACTCAAGTGTTACAGTTAAGAAAATGACATAATTTTAATGCTTGCATATCACTACTACATCAAATTTAAGGATGATTTTTCAAAATCTGGAAAAGCTTATTAATAGTGGTTTGTTAGGGAGTAACACATACTATCAACAATATTAGCAAGATATTTGCCTATTTAGGTAAATTTGATATGTAGGCAAAATAGAAATAACTTTTTTAATAGAAAAATCAAGGTTATTTATTTTAATTTATTCATAAGACACATTTCTCCAGTAAATATTTATTGCATTTTACCAGTCGTTCTTCTAAGTTCTAGGCACCGGGAATACAATTAAAAAAACACACAAAACTTCCATTCTCCATTGCCTAAACCTCTTTGGACAGTAAAAAAATGATTTCTTTTCCCCATATGAATGCAGACAGTATATCATATATCTCAGAACAGTATAATTTGTAAATTTAGTAACCAAATCTCATTACCCAGACTTCTGGTTTTAGCTCAGAGTTGTAGAGAGTTAGAGCGTCATTGTCACCCTTACTTAACAGAACAAAGTTGAACAGACTGCAAATTAGATTTTTCTTGAACTCTCTAGAGAACTAGATTGTCAACGAAAAAAACTAACCTAACATTTGGAGAGAGAGAAGCACCGGCAAGGAGAAACAAGACACGAGCATTTGTTTACCTAGGGGCAGATGCCACCAAATGCCATAAAAGTCAGTAAAAAGATTAAGCTAGACATTTTTTTTTTCCTGAGGAAGATTCACCCTGAGCTAACATCTGTGCCAATCTTCCTCTACTTGGTATGTGAGTTGCCACCACAGCATGGCTGACGAGTGGTTTAGGTCCACTTCTGGGATCCGGGCCTGCAAACCCAGGCCGCCAAAGTGGAGCATGTCAAACTTTTAACCACTACGCCCCAGGACTGAACCTTAGACATTTTTAATTAATTGCAAATGGCCGAGTAGAGTTAGTGCGGAGTATAAAGTCCCTGGGGGCCACAGACATAGTAGGATTGTGTTGCTTTGAAGGGTTTTCTCCAGGAACCCCATCAGGTACTCAGGGAATATCAGGGAGCAATCTGAAAAAACTTCCTTCACCTTCTGGCTGGGGCTGCAGAACAATAGCCATTGCCAAAACTCCACCCAGACCCATCTCTCTATTTCCTTTATGAAATAAAAGTCTTTTTCTGCAGGGGAGGGGGAGGGTAGGAAGACAACAAAATTTGTAGACCAGGGGCAGTGGTGGAAACCCATTGCAACTTGGGACGGGGATGGGTGGCTGCCACCATCCACATCCCAGATGCATACCCCATCTCATCCAAGAACCAAAACCCTTAATCTGCAGCAGATAGGGCCTCAAAATTGTAAACTAAAGACACTGTTGGAAAACCATTGCAGTTAAAGGAGGGAAAGAGGAGTTTTAAAAAAAGCACTACCTTTGGAGAAGGAAGTGTGGAATGCTCTAGCCCTAGCTCCGCATCTGTAGAAGGGACACAACACTTATGAAGGGCACAAGCCTGAGATCCAGGCTCATAGTGTCTGCTTAAGATTGAGGCTTATCAGAGCCTCAGAAAACACCCCTACCTGACTCCCCACCAACAAGCTAACAAGCGCTAGTAACACTAAAATGGAAGACATCTGGGAGAGCTGCATGAGACAGGCTTTTCTCTGGGGAGAACTGCGTAGGGAAAACTCAGAACTAAGTGGAGACACAAACAGAGGGTATCCCTAGAGGAATTTATAGAGTTTGATGCACTGAGGACAACCAAAACAACAAACTTCAAAGCCACCCTCCTCCTGGATAGATGAATACAAACCCCCACCCTAAAGTCCCAGCAATAAGAAAGATAAGCCTATCCCTAACATTAAATAGCACTTACCTCAGTAGCTACTGTCAGTTCCTCCTTCCCCCACTGAAAGAGAATGAATTTTAACAAGATTTCCAAGTGACTTGCTTGCATTTAAGTTTAATAGTATAGCGTATTAAACATTGCTGTAGAGAGTAAGATAGATACACATTTAAGGAAAAAAGAATAACAATTCTGCACAGTCTTTTCTGGAAAAAGAGGATGAGAGAACACTTTCTGTCTCCTCTTATGAGGCACACATTACTCAAATACCAAAACAAGAAAAATGCATTATAAGAAAATACAGACCAATGTCTTTCATAAATAACGACACAAACATTTTCAAGAAAATATTAGCAAATAGAATTCTGCCATATATAAAAAAAATAGTACAAGTAAGTTTCATTCTAGGAATGCAAGTCTTGTTCAACATTGAAAAAAAAACAATCAATGCATTTTGCCATATTAAAAGACTAACTATATAAGAAAAAAATATATATCAACAGATGAAGAAAAAAGCATCTGGCAAAACCAAACACTTGTCCCTGATAAAAACACTCAGCAAACTAGAAGCAGAGGATGTTTCCTTAATCTAATAAAAAGCATCTACAAATCCTACAACTAACATCATAGTTAATGGTGAGAGACTACTTTCTGCCTAAGACCGGGAATAAGGCAAGGATGTCTTTTCCCATGACTCGTACTCAACACTAGCTTGGTTGTGCTAGTAAGACAGATTTGCAATAAGGCAAAAGAAAAGAAAGGACATACAGATTAAAAAATGAGAAGAAGTAAACTTGCATCTATTTGCAGAAGATATGATTGTCTATACAGATAATCACATGGAATCTAAAAGGGGCTCCTAGAACTTTAAATATGTACAATTCATTTTATGTCAATAATACTTCAATAAGCTTTTAAAAAATGCAAGCTAACAAAGCATATTAACATGTTATATGGAGTTATTTGACAATGACTTCTTAAATATTAAAATATGTTGCCTAGAAACATCTACTTTTATTTTTTTTCATGAAGAATATTGATTGATGTATTTTCCTGACAGGGATAGACTCTAGAATTCTTTGTAACTAAATCATTAAAATTGCATGATTAGTTTCTAGGAGTAGAAACTTATCGTCTTATTTTCTATAAGTGGGCCTGGTATCTAACTAAAGGCAGTATCAACCCATAAAGGCAAGCATCAAAAATGAATTCTCAATTACATTTCTATTCTTCTTTTGTACACAATTCTATTTCAATGTAATCTTGTTTTTTAAAGAATGACCCTAATTTTTCTTATTGATTTTCTCAGCATGTCACTGACTTTGGTAATTTCATATTCATTTGTATACAGATTTTTCTTTGGATTTGTCTTATATTACTTGCATACCACCTGCTATAATTATTTCAATATGATTTAGTCCTTTTTGTAAGTACTGCAAGTAACTTTGTGTTTAGTGCTCTAACCTTTAGTAAAACCTTCTATCAGGATTCACTTGGGGATATGCAGTGGCTAAGAAATCAGCTTTGCATTTGAATATCCAAATTAATCAAATGGACAACAGTAGGATTGCTTTAGAGTGTGTGTCCCATATAGACATTGTCCATTTTCCTCACCAATGATATTAGTTTGTAAAAGTCTGCATTTCTTAAGATAAATTGTTAGCAAATAATGTTTACATTTTCTTAAAACTATTTCAATGTTGCTACTCCCAGTGTTGCTATCCCTACCTAATTGTATTGAAATGTGCAAGAACTCAAGTGTTTTCCATAGACTGTCTAAACTTAATCCTGTAGAGCAATTGGCCATCTACTGTCTGTTGCATAAACCGCTTCCTTTCTGGTCATTGAAATTATTAGAATACTGTTTCCTGGAGTGGCTGAGCTCACTTTCTCTTTGAACAGAACCTACTTAGTCAGAGGAGTAAGTACAATTCTTAACGTGTTTATAATAATTTTATAGACTCCAAGCAACCTAATTTGAAATAAACTGTTGGGTTTAGGGGAATGAACAGTTCACCATGGCTATTACATTTTGCCTTTTTGTGGGCTATAGATGTGGACTTTTCATATTTGTATTCCCCCTCGGTACCTAAGACATTGTCTTTCACAATAAACAAGTCACGAATAAAAATTGACAAGATTGGTCCTTCTTCCTACAATCAGGGAACTCTACTAGTTTGTTTTCAAAGTATGTTTTGTCTATCAGTATCCCCTAAGACCAGTGACTCAAAACAGCTGCTTCTCTCATCAGGAAAAATATCAGCAATTGTGAAACCATATCCTTAGCCCAGAGTAATGAGATAGTAAGAAATGCAACACATTTATTCCTCTAGATCTTCTAAATTTTAAACTTCAGTTAAGCCAGATCACTAAAGATTTAAAATCTAGATATCTTGTTCCTTTGCTAAATTGGTTTTACAGAACTATGACAGTATCTGTTTAGCCTACACTGAGGAACTAAAACAAATATGTTGTTATATTTACTCTAAGTATTTTAGCAAATCAATTAAGTAAATCAATAAATATTCACTGAATAATTTCTATGAGACAGACAATATTGCTGTTCACCACATTACATGGTGCCATATTCTGGAGAACTCCTGTGAAGTAGATTTTTCTCAGTAGTTTTCAGGGCCTGAAATACATTTATATAGAATAAATGGTGAATTTTATGGCTGAATAGAATCTGATTAATGTAGCTGATTTTGTTTCATTCTTTTTCCACGATGTAATTTGTGACTTACCTCTAGCTAGTGTGAAGAATGTGACAGTATATATTTGTATAGTGATCTTATTCCCTGGCTTCCTTTTTTTTTGTTTGTTTCTTTACTCTTTTTTCTTTTACATCATAGATTTCTTCATGTACTCAGAGCCTACGGCAGCTCTGACTTGTCTAGTAATAGTGCTATTCCTCCATTTCAAAATGGTCACAGTAAAAATTTGAGCTGATGTCAATATGGAATGCATCAAGCTTGTGACAAGCAGCAGGGATTGCTATCAGGAGTCTAAAGTAAACAGATAAGGGAGGGATTGGCATGCACTATGTTGCAGACTCTCAGGGTCCTGTGTAAACACACGAGCTTTCTTGAACTAAAGAGCACAGGGGATGCTGTTCCTGCATTCTGCTGGTGTAGCTGAAGCTAGATTTATCATATTTTTACTATTTTTTGGTCCATATTTTAGTTGAAGCTGGTATGGCCTAGGAAAGGAGGCCCCCTCAGGAAGTATGTGCCTAAAACCTAAAACTTTAATGAACTTATTTCCTACACCATCAAATATAAACTTCCCAGAAAAACTCTTAGTACCCTTGACAATGAAACTAGACATTTTCACCAATGCTTGTTCATCTTTATTTTTAGCTGCCTTGCAAAGATATCATGCTCATTTACTCCACAAATCAGTCCCTTATTTATTCATCCATTTGTTCAATTAACATCTATTAACATTTACTAATTTTATAAAGTAATAGTTATAAAGAACCTGCCATTATGTATATAAATGTAATGTTGGCAGCAGCATCCCTCATCTGCATTATTATTTAGGATAAAAAAGGTTAACTTCCTAAGAAAACTGGTAATGCCTAACTTCCAGAGGACTGACTGATAGTAATCCCAAAGTCCAAATTAAATTAATTTTATTTTTATGCTAATGAGCTATGATAAAAGAAGAGCCTGGAAAATGCCAATGTATTTAATTTATAAAGATTTTATAATGCTACCACTTAGAATGCATTTTAGTCCAAACAACTTTGAAGAAGTGAAGTGAAAGTTCATTAAAATGTTGCTCTGGGGAGACATTAATAACAAAGTATTATCTATGTCATATTGAACTGCATTGATAACCAGAACCTACGCTTCCAGTAAGTTAGGCCACACTGTTCTATTATGAGAAGATGTGTGAATCCTCATGTCAAGATGTTTAGAGGTAACACGGAAAAATAAAAAAAAATAATTAGCCTCAGTAAGTCCAAGGTAAGACAGGACCAGCTGAGTGGAATGGTTTTTCCTGGAACCAGCTGGGAAATTTAAACAAATAGTATAGAGCTCTGCAACTTGAGATGTGGTGCATTATAATGACATCATTTGGAAGCATGCAGAATATCAACACTCCTCCGACCTACTGAATCAGAGTACATTTTTATCAGGATCCCCAAGTAATTTACATGCACATTAAAGTTTAGATGCTGCTATAGATGCTATGGAGGTTAAGAAGAGATTGTTAGCCTCCCAGCAAGGACAGATGGACACTCACATGGAGTAAGTGAAAAAATGTTATTGAAGTTACTTGTTATGGGCTGTTGTTGTGTCCTTCCCCCCACCCCGAAATTCATAAATTGAAGCCCTAATCCCCTAGTATTTCAGAATGTGTCTATATTTGGCGATAGGGTCTTTAAAGAGATAATAAAGTTAAAATGAGGTCATTAGAGTGGACTCTAATCCAATATGTCTGGTGTCCTTATAGGAAGAGGAAATTTGGACGCAGACGCGTAGAAAAGGAAGACCATGTAAAGATACTGGGAGAAGATGGCCATCTGCAAACCAAGGAGAGAGACATCGGAATAAAGCTAGCGTGCCAACACCTTGATCTCAGGCTTCTAGCCTTCAGAATTGTGAAAAAATAGATTTTTGTTGTTTAAGCCACTTGGTCTATGGTACTTGTTATGGCAGCCCAAACAAACTAATACAGATGTATTCATGAATGGGCGGACAGAGATAAAAATGGTAGAGTACTTCAAGACTAACAAAGCAGAGAACTAACCCCATCTCTAAGTCCGAAGGCGGTTGTAACTGTAGGAAAAGGTGCCCTTATAGAAGCTATCTTCTTAAGAAGCTGAATGCAGCTGACAAAGAATAACAGGCTCGCAGGAAGGGAGCGTGGAGAATAAATACTACTTGCTTCAGAACACTTACTACTTCTGTACGTCAATTATCTTGTTTCTCCTATCAGCTAAATCTAATTGGCAGCCAGAGAAGGGTGTTCTGATGATGCAGTTTGTGTGAGTCAGCATCCTAGGGGGAAAAAACAGTAGACAATGATGGAAAGTAGTTTGAAGATCAAATAGAAATTATGCAGCAGAGTTGCCTATCTTTCTTCCCTTCCTTTTTCGTAACTGATCCCCATATTTATTCAAAGTGGTGATGCATCCAGCTAAAAGACCATATTTTCCTAATGTTCTTTGCATCTATCTGTGCATAACCACATGATTAACTTTCTTTTTAGATATGAATGGAAATCATTGGGTGGAACTTCAAGGCATGCTCCTTAAAAGGGATACAGCTAGCTGGAATGCGCCTATTGCCGTCTGTCTCTTCTTGCAGAAGCCCGTAACGCAGCTGACTGATGCTCTGACAGCCATCTTGGACCATAGCGTGACCTTGCAGTTGGAAGTCAGTGCTAAGAGCAGATATATGGAAAAGACTTAGGTTTCTGATACCTGTGAAGCACCTCAAAATCCCTGAAGTAACTGTATAATAAAATTGTATGTATTTAAGCCACTGTTATTTTGTATTTTGTATTATATTGAAGGAGTTTAGCATATGCCACCCCAAAATATGCTGCTTTGGCATAAGTATTATTTTGATCTGAATGTAATTGAGAATCAACAGATTCAGGAAGAGTTCTCTGACTTTCCTTATCTGCCCAAAAGCTGGGCATAAATTTCTTTTTGACGAAATCCTGTACCAGAGAAAAGAGTGACTCATCGTCTCAGATGAGGAGTTGATACCAAGATGAGTTTGCATAAACAGCCCTTGGTAAAATAGCCCTTATCTTCCATTAGTTCCCTCATATATTTTCTAGTTATTTCCCCACAATTTATCATCCCTTGAAGCCCAAATCCTCTTTCCTTGTTGAAAAGTTATACAAGCCCCTAACTCTAACTGCTTCTTTGAGCATCACTTCTTTTCTGTGAACTTCCATGCACATCAATGTTCATAAAAATTGTGTGCTTTCCTTCTGTTCATCTGTCTTGTTAGTTTAATTCACAGGCCCCCAGTTACTGAATCTAAGATGGTAGAGGAAAAGTTTTTCCTCCTGACGATATAAAGCTGGACCTAATTCAAAATAAAACAGAGGTGAAAGTGAGGTTAGACTATTCAAGAAGCTTCACAAAATAATGAATATATTAATTTTTTAAGAATTACAGAATGTCTCAGAAGATTTTCTGAGGTAGAACCATTTCATCAGTGCCTTCTGTGTGACCCCAATAAAACCACAGAATTGTTCTAAGTCTCATATTTCTTACCTGTAAAATTAGTTTATAATAATATCCCTGGTACACTTAGATTATTATTCTGGAAAATATATATGAAAGGATTGATGAGTAAAGTATGAAGAAAATGAGATTCGGAATCAGAATTTGATGATCTAGTCCTAACTCTTTAACTAACTCGACTTGAGTGGTCATTCATTTTGGTTGATAGTATTCTCTATCATAGACTAAGTGTGTTTAAACAATTTAAAACTCTCTTGGATTTTAGCTAAGAATTTTTGACAATTATGTGATATTATTTTTGTTTGTTGAGGATTGTGATATAGGTTTAAATACAATCTTTGAACTTTACACAAATATCCATACAGAATCTAGCTACATAAAAGAATAGTAAATATAATGTGATGTTAAATTCATATTAAATAAGCTATTTAAGAACAGGGTTCAGGGTTCTACTACAGCCGCACCTGGTTTTCAATATCCAAAGAAAACACATTTCACTTATTTATAGCTGCCATTCTTTTTCTGGGCTGCTAAGTTATTGGGAGATGTAACATGATTCTGAAGAAGTATAGATTGAATTAGAGTTCTAAACTAGTAAGAATAAAAGAGTTACCTCCTGTGGCTCTCTTTGAGAATAATATTTTTTTCCAGGAACTATTATTCAGAATATATATTTTTTTGGTCAAGATAAAAATATCATTATTAAAATGATATTTTCTTTTATGCCATGTGCTAGCCTAGATATATTATACACATTCTGATTGACCATAAAGAACTCGATTGTGTTCTTTCCTTAAAATGCATGTGTGTTTGTGTGGGTCTGTAATATTGAAAATTGAGAAGGGAAGTACACAGAGAATACAATTTAGGGAACTGTAATGAAAGGAGGGGGGAAAAATAAAGAGATTTTCAGAAGGAAAAATTCTCGATTATGCCAACAGTTGTGTGAAAAACAGATAAGAAAGATTAGTTCTCAGGAACTGTATCACGCCTCTCTAGTAATGGAAGGTCATTAAGAGGGGAGATTTTATCAATCTCTGTTTACATTAAAAAGTGTGGGTAAGTTAAAAAAAATAAGATTGCAAGTTTAGATAATAAGCAATAATTCATCATTGTGTTGAGGAATCATGAGAGTCAAACTTCTAATAATGCTCTGCCAAATTATATTTTGTTTGAAATTGATCTATAGGTATTTTAAACTCATAATTTATAAATCAAATTCACTTATTGAGTATCTATTACTCAGATAATCCGTTAAATTGTTGAACATAAAAATATCAAAGCTATCTTGGTTACTGTAATCATTTCAGTCATGTAGTTACCATGTATCCATAGCTTCTTTGTCCTTTATAACATAAAAACAAAACAGTAAAAAAACAAAACAGAAAACAAACAAAAAGGAGTCAAAAAATCTCCAGGGTAAAAGAAGGTGTTATTCTTACACCTTCCTCTTAACACAAAGTTGGTTTTTGTGCCCACCTCCTATGAGATAGGACACTGGATGGATGCTTGACTCATGTTTCCCCTTTCTTCCTTCAAGTTTGCATAATTTTTTCCAACCAATAGAACTGGATAGGTCTTTTGGAGTGCTCCAAGATTATTTTAATCCTTTGTTCTGTGATTGTCTATCTGATTCCCACTAGAGAGGGCTTGATAAATCAGTAAGACTGACCCTTTTCTTTACTTTGACGGTGTGGGAGATCAAGATTTGGCCACTCTGAAATATATCTCTTTACCTTGATTGTTTTCTTTGAGGGACATTTGACCTCCCCCACTAACTGACTAAAGAATTTGACATGGTGGCTCCTTCCTGGAACAGATCTTCTATCATGATGGCTGTAAAGATAATGCAGGATAGAGGTTATAATAGGAAAGGCACCAAGCCTCTTTTATCAAAAACTTTGTCTCTCCCTGACCACATTATCTATAGATGACCCTGAAAAGAATTGTCCTCCTGCCCTCTGAAGTCCCAGGCCACTACCCACCCCCAACACGCTCCTCACCTTTAGCTGCAATACTTAAGCAAGCAGCTTAGACAGAGGGAGGAGTTGCTCATTTCTGAGTTTCTCCCATGTATACATGTTATTAAACTTGGTATTATTTTCTCCTGCTAACCTGTCTTGTTAATTATTTGGCCAGCCATAAGAACCTTAAGGGAAAGGGCAGAGGGAGATTCTCCCTCTTCCCCCAACAGTTTTGGCGTAGTCGCCAGGAGACACACTGGCTGGCAAGTTGCCTTCTCTGGCTGGAAGGCCTGCCTTCTCCCTGGACTACTGCAGATGATGAGATACGGGAACGCCTGACGAAAGCCGGCAAAAGGTAAGACTTCTTACCATGTCAGCCTCCCGGAATCTCTATCTGCGGAGTCCGGTGGAAGGAAATGGTGAGAATTTTTTCTCTTTCTAAATTTAGATTGGCAGGAGAAATATTTGGGAAACTAGTTTCTTGTGCTTTTAGTGACTCTTGGTTTAAATTTGGTAGAGTACTCTTGGTTTTGATCTTGATCCCTTTTCCTCCCAGAGGTAGTCTCTGTTTTTCTCTTTTGTCTGTGTCTTTTGTCATAAGAAGGAAATACCATAGGGTAGGATGCAGGCATAGGCCCTATTAGCCTGTTGTCCGGGCCGGCCCCACAGACTGGTGAGTTTGCGGGTCTCACCAGACCGGCCTCTACAAACTTTGCTGTGGGTTATTATGCACATGAAGTGAAGGTCATTGCCAAGGGCATCTTGGAAGCCAAAAAGGCCGCAAATTTGGTGGGCACGGGTCGAGCAGTTAAGAGCCATTAGGGCGCTCGCCACTTTCAGAAGACTCCCGTGACAGAATAAGTTGGGTCACGGAACGGGGTAGATGACACAGGTCCCCCGCCAACTGCAAGAAAATGTCCGTGCAACGATGAGGTACTCTGTAAAGCACACAGTCCCCGACCCCGTGGCACCTCCCCCCCAGGTATTATTCTGGCTCCAAGAGACCTAAGGCATGGCTAAAGCTGTCATTGTGCACATAAACAAAAAACCGGATGAGGTTTTTCCTTCTGTCTTGTTCTGTGTCCTGAGAAAACTTGGCTTTGTGACCAGTGAGAATATTCTCCTTGGTCTCCACCGCGTGGTAGGTGCATTTACCGGGGTGCACCTTGGTGGCCAGTCGAGAAGACTGGGGTTCCGAACTGTCTCTTTGTCCAGCTGTGCCAAGCTCTCAGGGGAGTTTGTCATAAAGGGCCCAGTCCATAAGGGCTTTTGTCGTCTTAACCTTTGTTGCTTGTTAGTGCTGGAAAAATCCCATTCCAGTATCGCCTGCCCGGTGTCACAGATTAGCGGGTCTGTGACTGGAGGCATCCCACACTATTGTGGGAGACCAGAGACACCGTTTTCACTACACCATCCTTACCGCCTGTGCAACGAAGGTCTTTACTTTCTCTGAATATCTTTGGGAGGGAATTCTGTGGATCATGGGGGCTACATCATCTGCGCCCTCACCAGGGACGCCTCTTGCGTCCATGGGAAAGATTTATTCTAAGCGTGAAAAGTTACCTCCAGGTTTTTCCTTAAAAAGGCTTATTGGATCGAGTCACTATTGGAATAAATATACAAATGCAGATCCTACTCATCAATGGCCAGACGATGGATCCTTTGAATTAGAAAAACTTCTAAATTGGGAGAAAAAAAATGTTTTGAGAGCTCTCACATAATTATTTATTTGGTACCCAAGAAAAGGCCAGAAAAAGGAAGGGAAAAATTTGACTAGCCTTAAGACCTTGACTCAGGTTACAATTGAATTGAGAACATGTAAAATTGTAAGTGTTGATAAGATTATAAAGGTTGGAATGTTTGAGCTAATTTTATATAAAGAGGTTACATCAACTTTGCCTGAGTATGTTTTAAAATGTCTGACTGGGAATGCTCTTCTTGTCCAAAATTAAAAGACCAAGACCTATTGATAAAAATCTTAATGATAACTATGTTTAAAGGTATAAGAGGTGATGAAATTTACATGAAATTTTGTAGGAAAAAACTGATGTTATTTCTATTACAGAACTGGTTAACAAAAATAGTAATTTAAATGATGGCTAATTTTATCTGAAGTCTTATGAAGTCTTATAGGCAATCTAAATAATTATTGGGAAGAAGTAACTAAATAGTTGTGAAAACGATAAATGTTGGGTGAACTTTAAACAATAATTATGTGTTATGGTGGTTACAGCTTCCAAACTCTTTTTGGTGACTTAAAACTTTAGAGTTTTGCTAAATTTTATGATAAAAATTCTCTGAGTATCATCATTTCCAAATAAGATAAGATATTAGACATTGATTGCTAAACTTACGTTTGTCTACTTTTGGCTTTTCATTACAGGAAAACTAAAAGGTGTTTTGGGTCTATTGGTAAACATGTGTTTTATTAAAAGATTGTACTATAAAGTAACATATTTCTAGAAGTTATGAAGTGTTCATAAATTTTCCAAGCCACAAGATACTAATGTAAAAGAAAGTTTATAATTGTTTAGTTTTTACTTACAAATTGAGGTTTCTAAAGGTTAAAATTTCTAATTAGTATATGTGATTGAAAATTAAGAAAAATTAAGAAAAATATGTCTGTGTACAAGGAAAGTAAGATGTATAAAGAAGGTACAAAGAATGGAAATATTTTGTTTGGTTGATTAAGAAAGATAAATTTGCCCTCAAGTACTAGGAGGGAAAAGAAAGACATGGGACAAATTCTGAATGTAAAAAGAAAGTTATAGGTTTGTGAAAGACGAATTCTGGAAAAAGAGTTTTATGCATGGTCAAGTTGGCTAAGATTAAAATAAATTTAATTAAGTAAATGAGTTTTAATAGCAAAAGTAAGCTGGTGCAAAATTAAAATTTGGTCTTCTGTCTCTTAAAAGGATAATTTGCTTAAACTTGATAAAGAGGTTACAAAAGATTTTTCTTTACCTTTGAGTAAGTCTACCTAAAAGA
Source organism: Ceratotherium simum simum (assembly GCF_057802395.1). NCBI lineage: Eukaryota > Metazoa > Chordata > Mammalia > Perissodactyla > Rhinocerotidae > Ceratotherium > Ceratotherium simum. The sequence continues at coordinate 63,217,302 of NC_141901.1, read as the reverse complement.
CAAAAAAAAACTGTTAAAATAATTTCCTGTGTTCAAAAGACTGAGGTTTCTCTATTAAGGCTTTTTGGACTGTTAATGCTCTGTTTGCTTTGACTTTTTATATTTTTGACAAGCTACCCAAAATTCATATCTTAAATAAAGTCTTTTTTTTTACTTTTTTTCTTTGAGAATTTTCAAAGGGCCCTGGAACTTCTCAAAGAAATTTGCTCTCTTCCTATAAGGAGAAAGATACTTAACTTATTAGGCTTATTCAGTATGTTAAATTACATAGAAAACATTGTCAGACAAGTGATGATAAGCCTGCTTAGGTGGTATTTTGTGGGTAAATGTTATTGATATAGGCGTTTTAAAATTGTATAACATTACTGAAATGCTGATCTGTCCTGATTATCAGTCATAATTCTGGTTATTATTATTTTAAAATGTTGTATGTCACAAAATTAACCAAATTTCTCTGTCAATTGCCATTTTGAGGTCTTGTTGTTTATAGACTTATTTCTCTTTGCTCTAATGCTTTTGCAAAATGTTTCAACTTCAGAAAAATTCATGGAAAGGATTCTGACATTTACACTGGAACACAGTGACAAACTTTCTGACAAACTTTCTGATCATAAAACTGAACTTGGTAAAAAAATTACAGAAATCTGATGGAGAGACTGATAACTTCATGAAGCTGCTAACAAAATGATTGGGATCAAGAATGGATTACACAGGACTGAATGAACTGATAAGGATGATTATAATTTTTATGATTTTTCATTTGAAGTATTGCTGAATTTTTAATGTTTTGTTTTTTTCAGATTTAAGGAAAACTTTTTCTCTTTTCTCCTGAGCTAGCTATGACTTATAGCAATTTGGTAAATGATACTTTTGTAAGTAAAATTGAAATATTTATCTTTTTCTTTCTACCTGATCCCTCGAATTTGGAAACTCTTAGTGAGTGAGTATTGTTGTTTTCATGGCAATATAGTTATTTGCATAAGTTCAATAAGAATCTGTTCTCCTTATAACAGGACACAATTGGAAACACTGGTTATATTACCAAGGTTGTGACTGGAACATCATATTTGCGATATAACCATACAGCTTTTGAGGAATGAAGATTGGACTTTATGGAATAAAGCCACGTGGAAATATTGGCCTGATACCTTATGTTCCAAGCAGCACTTACCAGGATAAGTAAAGAATGTCACTTATCCGGCAGGTACAAGGAAACTTGAAATATTTGGGGGGAACCTCGGAGGAGAGGAATTCACCCAAATCTGTAGGTATTGCAGGCAAAGTCTGATGACAAAATCCTTGGCTTGGCTTTCCTGGCCTCGAGAGGCCTTTGAAGTTCAATCTGAGATTCCTTAGAAAAAGTTCCAGCAAAGCAGATTTAAAAGAGCCTATGTGATCAACTGCTATTCTTGCTGTACTTATGTAAATAATTGGGCCAACTTTATTGGAACTAGACTTATTTTGCAAACTAGTTAGTTTTAATTTGGCTATCAATAAAAATGAGGGTGATTTTAGAAAGAAAAATTATATTTCAGTAAAAACTCTAGTACACATTTGCAGATATTAGATCCTAGTTTTGTTGTCTTTTGAGGTTTTTGTTTTATATCTATTGACTGGACTGGATCCTGATTTCTTCTAGTCTCCTGAAATATCTGGTTACAGATATCCAAACTAACGTTTTTGATTTTTTCCATCATTTTCATTTGGAATCACTGAGAACTGAACCTGCCCTTTTTCCTGAAGCCTTACAAACTGAAGCTGATGGACTTGTTACAAACTTAAGAGATTACCCGATGACATCATCAGAGACATTTTAAACTGCAAAAGATACTTTGACGCTGACATCTAAAAATCTTCTTAACTGGCTGTCCTCTTATCTCAGAAACACATTTCCAATTTGCTGCAACCATTAACCTTGTTTTTCTTTTGTTTCCATAGAAATGCTTCTATTAAATACTTGATTGCTTGCTTCCATCATATAGGAGTAACCTTGAGAGCCCACCTGCATCACCACCTTCCAAAAGGAACTTAATTGAACTGATCTATTATCAGGACTAAGAAATGTGTTCAGTGAGATGAAACAATCTACCAACTAGCTTCTGGACTATGAAACTTCTTTAAGTTTCAAAAAGACTGTGAAACTTTTAGTTTCAAAGGCGGGACTGTGGGAGATCAAGATTTGGCCACTCTGAAATATATCTCTTTACCTTGATTGTTTTCTTTGAGGGACATTTGACCTCCCCCACTAACTGCCTAAAGAATTTGACATGGTGGCTCCTTCCTGGAACAGATCTTCTATCATGATGGCTGTAAAGATAATGCAGGATAGAGGTTATAATAGGAAAGGCGCCAAGCCTCTTTTATCAAAAACTTTGTCTCTCCCTGACCACATTATCTATAGATGACCCTGAAAAGAATTGTCCTCCTGCCCTCTGAAGTCCCAGGCCACTACCCACCCCCAACATGCTCCTCGCCTTTAGCTGCAATACTTAAGCAAGCAGCTTAGACAGAGGGAGGAGTTGCTCATTTCTGAGTTTCTCCCATGTATACATGTTATTAAACTTGGTATTATTTTCTCCTGCTAACCTGTCTTGTTGATTATTTGGCCAGCCATAAGAACCTTAAGGAAAAGGGCAGAGGGAGATTCTCCCTCTTCCCCCGAAAACGGAAAGATTTTAAAATCATAGAATTACAGAAACTTGGATGTGGAAGAGACTCAGATTATCCAGTACAATTCCCAATTGCATTTTCAAATCCCTCCTACAATATTTATGATAAATTGTCATTGACTCACTAGTTGTACTCTGTTATGATACTTTAATTATCAGTGTTCAATTGAGACAAAATCTGCCTTGGTTTTTCTTCTAGCCACTTTATACATTTCTGCTGTCCCAAATCACAAATAGGACATCTGCCTGCTCAGTAACAAACCAGCCCTCAGTGTATGTGTGATACTTTGGGGGCATTAATTTATTTATCTTATATTTTATACGTTTGATTTTTTGGTTTTATATTTTTTATTGAGGTAAATAAATTACATGAAGTAAAATATATCCATTACAATGGGCAGTTCTATGAGTATTAACAAACACATAGAGTTGTGTAAGCATTATCACAACCAAGATCCAAAATAGCTCTACTACCCCAAATATTCCCTCATGCTCCTGTGTAGCCAACCACTCCTAGCACTTGATAATGAAAAAGACTCTCTCCTTGACTAAACTTTAGTCAGGCTCCTCTGAGCCTTTTTCTTGACTAGGCCTCGACTGTCATGTCTAGACAAGGATAGACTATCCATGTCGATCCTTGCAGAGTCCAGTTTTAACAAGAATCCTGCTACGTAAGTTTAGAGAAAATTCTCCCATCTTTGCTATCTGATCACCCTGGCCTGCCTTCAATGAGAATCCTGTTAGGTCAGTTTAGCAAGAATTCCCCTTCCCCTTGATGTCTCCTCTTAGTAATTTTCCATCCACTGACCCTCACCCCCACCCCCAACCTGCTCTTGGGTTATAAATCCCCCTTGTTTTTGTTGTATTTACAGTTTAGCTCAATCTCTCTCCCCTAAGGTGATACTCTTGACACCTATAACAACAGGCCTGAATAAAGTCTTCCTTACCATTTTAAAAGTGTCAGAATAATTTTTCTTTAACATCTCACAGAGATAAACATTTTGAGCCTTTTGCTTTGGACTCTCACAGGTTTGTTTTTTTAAAGTATTCAGACATATACTAATTCTTTATAAATTTTGTGTCCTGCATTCCATGCCATTCCCTTACCTGCCTTTTTACTCTACTGTGTACTGTAAATATATTTCAGTAGCCAATTTTCTTACCACTGTCATTATTATTTACATATTCTCTAGCCGAGTTAATTCACTCTTTCTTTTATAATTCCATACACTTATATTACTTAATTTCATTTTATTCAGTAATATAATTATTTATTCACATGGTCGATTCTAATATTAAATGGTGAATTCTTTGAAGACAAAGACCGAACATTTTCAACATTATATCTCTTAAAGCACGCTGAAAACATCATAAATGTGACTCAGACTCAAAGGGTGGAATTAAAAACAATCTTCTTTTAACCCCATACTGAAGCCTCATTAGAATGTTATTCTTAAAGAGTGAAGATCACAAGGAAGTATGTTATTAAAGCACCAAAAGAAAGTGAGTTTTTTCCTGTGTGCCAAATTAGCCCTCTTTAATCTAGTACAACTTTTATAGAAAACTGAACTAAACCTCCAAGAATTTAAGTTTTATCCAGGTCAATTTAATGGTTTTTAACCTAATCTTGATTGGAATTAATAAAGAATACTGTAAAATGTGTGCAAAATCTTGTATATATTTTTTAGATGGAGAGGGTTATTGCATGCGCGCGCACACACACTAGATCTAAGACCTCAAAACACTTGAAGAACCACTGATCCATATTATCTCAAACATTTTATAATCAATAGATAAGTTGGATGTTTTTGTTGTTTGCTTGTTTTATTTTGTTTCTCAAATAACTTCATGTTGACAAGCAAGGGCTCTGGATAGAGGTAAAGTAATGTCAAATCTTGCAATTTTTAATTTAATTTTGTGATATTTTCATGTCTGTGAATTTTTCGTTTCTATAATATTTTCCGAATTGCTTATTTCAAAGAACTATTTCTTTAACGTATGAACTGTGCATACTTCTGCTTATTTTTAATCCGTGATGGAATAGCAGTTCAATAATTTTAAATATTAAATAATTTTAAATAAAAGCACACGTAAGCGTTACGTACAAATATCTAATTATGTCTCTGTGTTCCTCTGAAGGAAACATGCCTTTCTTTGCTTGCATGAGTTCTCAAATTATTCCTGACTCCTAGTGATGCAAAAGCATTTGTCTGGCATCTCCTGTGACCGAGATTGCAGCGGGTTATCTATGGCCTGAAGGGCTCGATCTTGCAAACGATCATTCATGTCTTATAATTGAAAAGCACTTTGGTCTGGATAGAAATATTTATTATGCAACAAGCTTCATCAAAGGTAGATTATAATTATAAATTAAAGAATTGAGGCAATTTTTCCAGATACTTTGACACTTTGAACTGAGTTATCTGAACACTTAAAATTTGAATTACTTAAATATTTATCTCAACTTCTCACTTCACTTGCATGAGTATATAGATCAAAATGATACTTAAGATAAATCATGTGAGAAGTCTGAAAGCCCTTAGATATCATGTAGTTCAGTACTTAGCCATTTGGAGGGGTTGTGAATCCCTTTGAGTAAATAAAGAGATGATGAACACTATTTCTTAAATTAAGTATCCATCAAAATTGTTTGTGACATGCCATCTAGCTAGTTACTTAGGTAAAAACTTAAACTCTCTGGACTTGAAATTCCTCCTCAATGAAACGAGAGAAATGGATTAAAAAAAACTTTAGTGTTTCATGCTTTCTAATAATCTACGTTTATAAGTAATATATTAACTGATCAAATATCAGAAAATACCTAAAGATATTATACTAATGAAGTAAATTTATGAAAAGTATGTAAGACTATAGACACTAGACAATAAATAAGGTCCCAATTTATTATTTTCTAATCACTACATTGGACTTTGAGAAAGAGTTCAAAAGTTAACCCACATATTCAAGGAACTTCTAATCGAATAAGCAAAGTACTATTACACAAATATATAAAAAGATATAAAAATACAAGAATTAAACATATTTAAGAACAACAATACAAGAAACAAGCAGTCATTATCTAAATTGTGGGCTAAAATTTTATTGGTGCTATGATTTTGGATGAAGACAGCTTAGCATGGGCCGAAGAGAAAGAGGAAGGTTCAGTGGAGTGCTAGATGGTGTGAGGGACATGAACAGAAAGAATCCTGTATCAAAATTTAAACATCTGAATGCGAGTGTTGTCGGAGGTGGTCTTAATCGTTCCGCCTAACATCGTGATTCAGTTTTGCTGTTCCCCTCAGCCCCAGTAACTGCTGCTTAGGTAAAGGAAAATCTGAAAATTAAGTTGGATCTCAGGGCCTCATTGAAACTAGATCAAGGCAATTCCACCTCCAAGTGTTCTAAGCTGCAACTAGGGCTCAGGCATTTTTTAGTGTCCCATACAGGTCTTGGTCATCGAAGGAATCTTAACTCTCATTGCTCCAAATTCTCCAAAGTTGTAATGTCAGAAGTATGAATTACATTTCTTGGTTTATTTACTTTTAAAATATATAGAAATGGGATTAGTTTACTATTGGTTCAATTTCTTTGTTCTAGTTATTGATTCAAATTTGTGTATTCAAATATCAAATGATAAAAATGTATTATATTCTTATGGCTAGGCTTTAACATGAAAATGGTGAAATTTATCTGAGCCTGTGCTCCTGGGAAACCGTGATGGTTGAGAAATCCTGCCACTATTTTGTGTTCCATGAAATGGCATATTGCAAAAAACGTTACTTCTCCATTTGATTTAGATAAGATTTGCAGATGACCCCCTGGTTTACCTATGACAAGGCCAAAGACCCTTCAAATTCCCAGTCTTCGTCTCATAATGATTAATTAAATAGTTCGTCCCTACTGACCAATTGGAACAAAATACCCTGTAACTGACCTGATTCCCAGTCTTCGTCTCATAATGATTAATTAAATAGTTTGTCCCTACTGACCAATTGGAACAAAACACCCTGTAACTGTGACCTGACCAAACTTTAATCAGGCTTCTCTCCTTACTCCAGGTCCCTGAAATTTGGCCCACTCTTGATTTTAAGCAAGAATTGGGAGCTTAAGCAGGCATCAGAACATGGAACAACTCCTATTTTCTGCTCAACTGTCCTGTCACACCATCAGTTCATCCCATTCCCCCGTACCCTGTTCCTTCTATCTTTATTTACTCTGTCTTTTCTGCCTGACCTTTGAGATACTTATAAATCTTACCATGGGAGCATTCTCCCTGTTGCAATAGTCTACTTCCCCCATTGCAATTGTTTTTTGGAATAAAATCTCTCCTTACCTAAGATCAGATTTGTTTTTTACTTATCAAATATAACGTCATTTGTCCATTTCACCAGATATTCAAACCAAATGAACTTTGTGCTTAATAGCTAAAGATACGGAATGTGGCTTTTACATTTCAGAGACAATGACAAAAATATTTTTTAGGCAATCCTACCTACGGGATCCTTCGTGAACAAGGTAACTTGATCTAAATTTAGACTCAAGAGTAGGATTGGATTCACCAAGACAACATTAATATTTCCCTCAGCTTTGTTAAACTTTAAACAGGCTTCTTCCTGACTCTAGACCCTGACTTCCCTTTTCTCAGAGCATTTTCTTTAGAAAACTTGTGGTTGTAAATTCTTTCTCTGTCCCTTTGATATATATGTAAATTTTTTTAAAGCCTCTTGCCAGCATTAAAACCAAGGAATGTCTTCTTCAAGGACCTAGGAGCCATCCTTTGAAATGTAAACATTAAAGAAGAGAACTCTATCTCCCTGTCTCTGCAGGAGGGTAGGAACCTAACTTTCATAGGTACCAATTAGCAGACACAGATGGTTTAATCACAAACAAAAACATTTACAAATTCAGAAATAACTCAATGCTCTCCAGACATCTCATTAATCATCCTCCCCACACAATGTACCTCAGTACTTTTTCACTAGCTCACCCTAGCACTTAAAAACCCTCCCTCCTTGTATTTGTCAATGGAGTTGCATTTGATACCGGCTCAACACAAGGTTGACAAGAGGGAAGCCATATTGTAGAAAAGAAGTCCTATTGTAACTTTGAATGACCTGTGACAAACTAACCCAGCTGGAAATGCACCCTCCAGGAGATCTAACTGCTCTGTAGATTTTACAGTCCCTGCTTGTGCATGTACCTCCCAGCTGTGATAAGATGATAACTTTGTTCTTTTGAGTTCCTTAGGAATGTGATGACCTCCGAACAGAGAGTCTATGCTGATAGCCATCATCAATGAAATCTGGTGTGGCACTCCCAGTCTGTAGCACCAGAAGGTCAACATTCCTAACCCCCTCCCCTATAACCCAATGGCCTATATAACTGCTGTAAGATTTTGCACCCCCTTAAGATGTTTCTTTGAGACATTAGTTGGCCATCTTCCCCTTGCTAGCAAGCTGTAATAAACTGCTCTTTCTTTTCCGCCATCTTGCCTCTTGATGATTGGCTTTTGTCTCGCAGCCAGATCATGCCCTTTGTGCGGTAACAAGTTCAGAATGCATTCTGGTCTCTCGTCTCTATTGCAATAGCCTTGAATAAAGTCTTCCTTGCCTGTTTTAACATTACCCAGTACAGTTATTGCTTTGGCAAGAGTATCTTAAATATATTAAAATAAAAAGAGGAATTGAAGCAGATACCACACAGAATCAGCCCTTCTTCTTTTGGCTCTCACAGATAAGTCGAGCCACACAAATATAAAACTAGATTTTCTTATTCCCAATTACATTCAGTGTTAAATATTACTGTATTAATTATACTCAACCTTTGCCATAGATTTTGGTATATTTTGGTGTAGTTAGTAATATTTATAATATTTATAAGGACTACAAGGATTATGAAAAACTGGAATATTTTAAAAACTGATTATATTACTCTTTACAGTGCAAAACACTAAAAAGAACATTTTTTTTCTGTTTAGAATACACTTTTATCCCTTATTTACTTGGCAATATGTTAATTATTTTTCCAGGCTCATCACAGGTGTCTCAAAGTGAAGCCTACCCAAGATGGGATAGACATTTCCTGATGCATATACCCGCCATATATACTTTAATCATAATGCTTCATACCCTGTATTATAATAGTTCTTTTTCTTGATTCTTCTTCCCCTCAGCTGTTATAAATTGTCAAATTCTCCTGTATAACTGCCAGACTAGACTAAATGCTCTCATCATGCCCCATACTCTGTCATTACATGTATTAGGGCAGGTTATCCCCACACTAGGGCACCTGGTGGAGAGAAACTAAAATGCCGCCTGTAATCCACTCACCAGGCTGTGCTCCATGGTGTTCCATTGTGCTCAGCGAAAAAGAGATGTCTTTTTCTAATTTGCATGAAGATGCCACAGGACACTGATTGCCCTGCTCTATATGCATCATGATAATAATATTTATAAAACAGAATTATAATTTTCTGTCTCCCATTATCCAAACTCTAATACGTTTGAGAGCAAGGTCTCTATATCCTACTAATATCAGAATCCCAATATTTAGGGCAGAGTATGTAAGAAAAGATGTTAAATATATATTGGTTGGATAAATGAATGAATGAATATAGATCTTTTTAAGTATATTAATGTATATATCCCTACCATTCCTCAAAAGAACACTTAAACATTTTAACTTTCCTAGAAGACTAAGTTTCATCAGTAGAAAAAATAATGATTGTATTTCATAATACAATGATGTTCTCAGACATCTAACATCTGCTTATGCCTTCTTTTAATGGTACCAAATATCTACAATATTGCACATACAAGTGTTATTTTTATAGTTATTCCTCTTTTTCCCTTGGTGTCATGCTGTCTCATGGACATCAGTGCGCCTACTTATTGCAGCTGCGTCAGTTCTCTAATTTACTTCTTTTTTTTTTTTTTTTTGTGAGGAAGATCAGCCCTGAGCTAAGATCCATGCTAATCCTCCTCTTTTTGCTGAGGAAGACTGGCTCTGAGCTAACATCTATTGCCAATCCTCCTCCTTTTTTTTTTTTCCCCAAAGCCCCAGTAGATAGTTGTACGTCATAGTTGCACGTCCTTCTAGTTGCTGCATGTGGGACGTGGCCTCAGCACGGCTGGAGAAGCGGTGCCTCGGTGAGCGCCCGGGATCCAAACCCGGGTCGCCAGTAGCGGAGCGCGCGCACTTAACCGCCCGTGGCCGGCCCTCTAATTTACTTCTTTTTTTTTTTTTTTTTTATTTTTATTTTATTTTTTTTTTATTTTTGTTTATTTTTGTTTATTGCAGTAGCATTGGTTTATAACATTGTAAAAATTTCAGGTGTACATCATTGTACTTCTTTTTCTGCGTAGATTACATCATGTTCACCACCAAAATACTAATTACAACCCATCACCACACACATGTACCCAATTATACCTTGCACCCTGCTCGCCTCCCCCTTCCCCTCTGGTAACCACCAATCCAATCTCTGTCCCTATGTGTTTGTTTATTGTTGTTATTCTCTACTACTTAATGAAGGAAATCATACGGTATTTGACCTTCTCCCTCTGACTTATTTCACTTTGCATCATGCCCTCAATGTCCATCCATGTTGTCACAAATGGCTGGATTTCATCGTTTCTTATGGCTGAGTAGTATTCCATTGTGTATATATACCACAGCTTTTTTATCCATTCGTCCCTTGATGGGCACTTAGGTTGCTTCCAAGTCTTGGCTATCGTGAATAAGGCTGCAATGAACACAGGGGTGCATGTACCTTTGCAAATTGGTGTTTTCAAGTTCTTTGGATAAATACCCAACAGTGGAATAGCTGGATCATATGGTAGTTCTATCCTTGATTTTTGAGGAATCTCCATACTGTTTTCCATAGTGGCTGCACCAGTTTGCACTCCCACCAGCAGTGTATGAGAGTTCCCTTCTCTCCACAACCTCTCCAACACATGTTGTTTCCTGTCTTGTTAATTATAGCCATTCTGACGGGCGTGAGGTGATATCTCATTGTAGTTTTGATTTGCATTTCCCTGATAGTTAGTGATTTTGAACATCTTTTCATGTGTCTGTTGGCCATCTGTATATCTTCTTTGGAGAAATGTCTGTTCAGGTCTTTTGCCCATTTTTTAATTGGGTTGGTAGTTTTGTTGTTGAGATGCATGAGTTCTTTATATATTTTGGAGATTAAGCCCTTATCAGATGTATGGTTTGCAAATATCTTCTCCCAATTGTTAGGTTGTCTTTTCGTTTTGTTGATGGTTACCTTTGCTGTGCAGAAGCTTTTAGTTTGATGTAGTCCCATTTGTTTATTTTTTCTATTGTTTCTCTTGCCCGGTCAGATGTGGTGTTTGAAAAGATGTTGCTAAGACTGATGTCGAAGAGCGTACTGCCTATGTTTTCTTCTAGAACTTTCACAGTTTCAGGTCTTACATTCAAGTCTTTAATCCATTTGGAGTTAATTTTTGTGTATGGTGTAAGGTAAGAGTCTACTTTCATTTTTTTGCATATGGCTATCCAGTTTTCCCAACACCATTTGTTGAAGAGACTTTCTTTTCCCCATTGTATGTTCTTGGCTCCTTTGTCAAAGATTAGCTGTCCATAGATGTGTGGGTTTATTTCTGGGCTTTCGATTCTATTCCATTGATCTGTGTGTCTGTTTTTGTGCCAGTACCATGCTGTTTTGGTTACTATAGCTTTGTAGTATGTTTTGAAATCAGGGAGTGTGATACCTCCAGCTTTGTTCTTTTTTCTCAGGATTCCTTTAGCTATTCGGGGTCTTTTGTTGTTCCATATAAATTTTAGGATTCTTTGTTCTATTTCTGTGAAAAATGTTGTTGGAACTTTGATAGGGATTGCATTGAATCTATAGATGGCTTTAGGAAGTATGGACATCTTAACTATGTTAATTCTTCCAATCCAAGAGCACGGAATATCTTTCCATTTCTTTGTGTCTTCTTCAATTTCTTTCAGAAATGTTTTATAGTTTTCGGTGTACAGATCTTTCACCTCTTTGGTTAAGTTTATTCCTAGGTATTTTATTCTTTTGTTGCAATTGTAAATGGGATGGTATTCTTAATTTCTCTTTCTGCTACTTCATTGTTAGTGTACAGAAATGCAACTGATTTTTGTATGTTGATTTTGTATCCTGCAACTTTCCCATATTCGTTTATTACTTCTAAAAGTTTTCTGGTGGATTCTTTAGGGTTTTCTATATATAAAATCATGTCATCTGCAAATAGTGACAGTTTCACTTCTTCCTTTCCAATTTGGATCCCTTTTATTTCTTTCTCTTGCCTGATTGCTCTGGCTAGGACTTCCAATACTATGTTAAATAGGAGTGGTGACAGTGGGCATCCTTGTCTGGTTCCTGTTCTTAGAGGGATAGCTTTCAGTTTTTCACCATTGAGGATGATATTAGCTGTGGGTTTCTCATATATGGTCTTTATTATGTTGAGGTACTTTCCTTCTATACCCATTTTATTCAGAGTTTTTATCATAAATGGATGCTGGATCTTGTCAAATGCTTTCTCTGCATCTATTGAGATGATCATGTGATTTTTGTTCTTCATTTTATTAATGTGGTGTATTACGTTGATTGATTTGCGAATGTTAAACCATCCCTGCATACCTGGAATAAATCCCACTTGATCATGGTGTATAATCTTTTAACGTATTGTTGTATGCGATTTGCTAGTATTTTGTTGAGGATTTTCGCATCGATGTTCATCAGTGATATTGGCCTGTAATTTTCTTTTTTGTGTTGTCCTTGTCTGGTTTTGGTATCAGGGTAATGTCAGCTTCAGAGAATGAGTTAGGAGCTTCCCCCTCCTCAATTTTTGGAAGAGTTTGAGAAGGATAGGTATTAAGTCTTCTTTGAATGTTTGGTAGAATTCACCAGGGAAGCCGTCTGGTCCTGGACTTTTATTTTTGGGGAGGTTTTTGATTACTGTTTCGATCTCCTTACTGGTGATTGGTCTATTCAAATTCTCTACTTCTTCTTGATCCAGTTTTGGAAGGTTGTATGATTCTAAGAATTTATCCATTTCTTCCAGATTGTCGAATTGGTTGGCATATAGTTTTTCATAGTATTCTCTTATAATCTTTTGTATTTCTGAGGTGTCTGTTGTAACCTCTCCTCTTTCATTTCTGATTTTACTTATTTGTGCCTTCTCTTTTTTTCTTGGTGAGTCTAGCTAAAGGTTTGTCTATTTTGTTGATCTTTTCAAAGAACCAGCTCTTGGTTTTATTAATTTTTTCTATTGTTTTTTTGGTCTCTATTTCATTTATTTCTGCTCTGATTTTTATTATTTCCCTTCTTCTACTGATTTTGGGCTTTGTTTGTTCTTCTTTTTCCAGTTCCTTTAGGTGCATTGTTAGATTGTTTATTTGAGATTTTTCTTGTTTGTTGAGATAGGCCTGTATTGCTATAAACTTCCCTCTTAGAACCGCTTTTGCTGTATCCCATAAATTCTGGCATGTCGTATTTTCATTTTCATTTGTCTCCAGGTATTTTTTGATTTCTTCATTAACCCAGTCGTTGTTCAGTAGCATTTTGTTTAATCTCCATGTATTTGTGGCTTTTCTGATTTTCTTCCTATAGTTGATTTCTAGTTTCATACCTTTGTGGTCAGAAAAGATGCTTGGTATTATTTCAATCTTCTTAAATTTATGGAGACTTGTTTTGTGGCCTAATATGTGATCAATCCTGGAGAACGTTCCATGTGCATTTGAAAAGAACGTGTATTCTTCGGTTTTTGGATGGAATGCTCTGTATATATCTACTAGGTCCATCTGTTCTAGTGTGTCGTTTAAGGCCAATGTTTCCTTATTGATCTTCTGTTTGGATGATCTATCCGTTGGTGTAAGTGGAGTGTTAAAGTCCCCTACTATTATTGTGTTACTGTCTATTTCTGTTTTTATGTCTGTTAATAATTGCTTTATATATTTAGGTGCACCTACATTGGGTGCGTAGATATTTACAAGTGTTATATCCTCTTGTTGGATTGTTCCCTTGATCATTATGTAATGCCCTTCTTTGTCTCGTTTTACAGTTTTTGTTTTAAAGTCTATTTTGTCTGATATGAGTACTGCTACCCCAGCTTTCTTTTCATTGCCATTTGCGTGGAGTATCTTTTTCCATCCCTTCACTTTCAGTTTGTGAGTGTCTTTAGGTCTGAAGTGTGTCTCTTGTATGCAGCATATATATGGGTCTTGTTTTTTTATCCAGTCACCCACCCTATGCCTTTTAATTGGAGCATTTAGTCCATTGACGTTTAAAGTAGCTATTGATAAGTATGTACTTACTGCCATTTTTTAACTTTTTTTTTTTTCCCTCAGTGTTTTAGTAGTCCTTCTCTGTTCCTTACTTCTTCTATACAGAATTGATGGTCACTTTAGTTTGACCTCTGTCTGAAAGCTGTACTGTTTAACTACCCTCCTCCCTCCTTTTATGTTTTTGATATCATATCCAACCTCTTTTTTGTGCATTTGTATCCATTACGTTCTAATCATGGAAATAGATAATTTTTCCTATTTGTGGTCTTCTCTTTTCCCCTTAAATCAGTCCCTTTAACATTTCTTGTAACACTGGTTTCTTGGTGACAAACTCCTTTAATTTTTGCTTATCTGGGAAAATTTTGATCTCTCCTTCCATTTTGAACGATAACCTTGCTGGGTAGAGTATTCTTGGCTGTAAGTTTTTTCCTTTTAGCACTTTAAATATATCATGCCATTCTCTTCTAGCCTGTAAGGTTTCTGCTGAGAAGTCAGCTGATAGCCTTATGGGGTTTCCTTTGTATGTAACTTGACATTCTCTTGCGGCTTTTAGGATTGTCTCTTTATCTTTAATTCTGGACATTTTGATTATGATGTGTCTTGGTGTGGGCCTCTTTGGGTTTATCTTGTTTGGGGCTCTCTGTGCTTCCCGTACCTGGATGTCTGTTTCCTTCCTTAGGTTAGGTAAGTTTTCATCTATTATTTCTTGAAATAGATTCTCTGCCCCCTTATCTCGCTCTTCTCCTTCCAGGACACCTATAACACGGATGTTAGTGCGCTTGATGTTGTCCCAGAGGTCCCTTAGACTGTCCTCACTCTTTTTAATTCTTTTCTCTTTTACCTGTTCACCTTGGGTAATTTCTTCTAGTCTTTCTTCCAGCTCACAGATCCGTTCTTCTGTATCCTCTACTCTGCTTTTGAGTCCCTCTAATGAGTTTTTCATTTCCAGTATTGTATTCTTCATTTCTGATTGGTTCTTTTTTATATCTTCCATTTCTTTGTTGACATTCTCACTGAGTCCATCTATTCTTCTCCCCAGATCAGTGAGCATCCTTAACACTCTTAGTTTGAACTCTCTGTCGGGTAGGTTGCTCATTTCTGTTTCACTTAGTTCCTTTTCTGGGGTTTTGTCCTGTTCCCTTACTTGGAATGTATTCTTTTGCCTCTTCATTTTGCCTCTTTCCCTGTGCTTGTGTCTACGTATTAGGTAGGTCAGCTACGTCTCCTGCTCTTGGATAGGTGACCTTATGTAAGTCATGGCTTAGGCGGCTTCCAGTGTGCTTCCCTCAGTTCTCAATGTTCCAGGGGTGACCCCTATGTGGGCTACGTGTATCCTTCTACTGTGGCCTGTTTGCTCTCCCTGTAGGCGCCCAGGGAGGCTGAGTTATGCTCCTGGCCAGCTGTTGTAATGCTCAGCTGCTTGTAGTTGTTGTGGGCCCTTCAGTCTCTTTATCAGCTGTGGGGAGCCCCAGCACAGTTGGCTGCAAGTTCTAATACCACATTTGTGTTGCAGTATTTCTTTTAAGTGAGTAGGCCCCCACCGTGGCAGGTTGTTAGGCTCAGGGCCTTACAATTGCTGTAAGCCTCTAGCCTATTAGGTCTCTTGTCAGCTCTCTGAGGATTGCAGCTGGGTGGGGCTGGCCTCAGGCACAGGAGCACCCAATTGTTTCAGGTTTTGGAAGGTGGAGCAAACCTCCTATGTGGGTCTTTGAGAAGTACAAGCCTTCTGCAGCTGACAAGCCCTGTTGCCCACAGGTCCACACACACAGTCAACACAGTCCTGCCCCGTGTGAGCGCCCCGACCTCCCCAAGCGGACCCAGTCTCTCCACGGCGGGAGCCCCACACACTCTGGCACCGCCCCACACTCTCCACCCGCTCCTTGTGCACACCCTGCCCTGCTCAAGTCAGCTCAGTTGCCGGGCTGCAGAGAATCCAGTCACCAATCTATGCAGGCCCACACGTTGCCTGAGGGCTTGTTGTTGGGTGGGGCTAGTCTCTAGGGTGGGCTGTCTTCCCTGGCTGAGCTGGATTAAATCGGTGCTCTAGCGGGTGGAGCAGACCCTGGGCTAGCAGGTCTCAGGGAGAACTCCAATGGCGTCTGTGTCAGCACGCTCACACCAGGCCACAACAATGGCCGCCGCCAATGTCCCAGTCCCTGGAGAGGTCTCACCCCTCACCGAGATGCACTCAGGGCCTATTAGGTGAGTCTCTTGTCACCGAAGCACTGTGCACCTTTCTTTCTGGTGATTTTAGGATGCTTTCTGGAACGGGTGAGTTTGTGCGCTGGCCCTTTAAGAGCCAGTTTTAGTTTCTTTGTGAACCGGGTTTTCTGGGGTGCTACCCAATGCTTTAGTAGCAGGCAAAGTCAGATATTATGCTGCTGGTCTCAATTGTCCTGGGTCCACAAAATGCCCACAGCGGGGGCGCTCCCCGGCTCAGGGCCCCGCGCCTCCAGGGAGGCTGCGTGCCTGTGGGCTGCGCCAGGCGGGCGTGAAGCTGGCGGCTTGTGAAGGCGGCGTTTTTCCTCTCCAGAAGGGAGTCTCTGCCTCTTCTACCCCAGTTAGGATTGTCCGTTGTTGCAGGAGTTCCTCTTATCCAGTTTTCAGTTCTGTCTCAGGGGTAATTTTTCCACGAGTAGTTGTAAATTGGCTGTGTCCACGGGAGGAGGTGAGTTCAGAGTCTGCCTACACCGCCATCTTGACTCCCTCCTTCCTAATTTACTTCTAATGTGCTATAGATTTGGAAACCAGAAAATAAAACTGTGAGTGACTTTACGGAAGTTAGGACTTGAGGAATTCTGTCTACCATGGGAGAAGTACAAGAGATTTGGTGATAGAGTGATGTGACTTTGAGGGGAGGAGGGAAGTTGTCTTAAAGTCTTGTCTTAAAGACTTTAAAAACGTATGTCTTGGTTCTGTCTTTTTCCTTGTCCTCCTCATCTTCCTCCTCACCCTCATCCTCTTCTTTTTCCCTCTTCTGGTTCATACCCGTATGGCTGTTGAATAACTGAATTTGTAGGTATATGAATTTTTGAGGCTCTCTGTCTACTTTGATTGTGGAGTCAAATGTGCTTCATTAACTATCCTCAATACTAAGGTCGCTTTCCAATTATCCGCAACCAATATAAAACCATGGAAGAGTTACAACAGAAAGTAGGCCTAGATTATCTATTTCAATGATATAACAGCAATTTCGTCCTGAATTTATATTCCTATCATTTATTTTATGTGTTCTCAGCTTCAGTGCATTCAGATAAATTTATATTCTCCCTGACAATGCAGGTGACCCCATATGACTCTATCTGTATTTCTGAGAGGGTTTTTCAATCTTCGTTAGCTTTTATATTACCTTCAGGGAGGCATTTTATTGATATGTGCGTGTACAGTGTTACAAATGGGATTGCTCTTTCTTAATCCTTTGAAAGTTGTAGCCAATGAATATACATAATAACAAAATTGCAGGCATGACTGCATCTTACTGAAACTCATCTTTCTAATAAATGACACTGCTATATACGGTTGTTGTTGTGGGTTATAGTCTCCCTGAATAGTCATCATTTCTACATTGAAATGTTTGCTCAGAGCTTGAAGAATGAATTTCTGAAATTAGTTTTATTTGTCTCTTTAAGATGAGGTAGAGGTGTCCAGAGAAACAGAAATGCTCAGAGTTATATGTGTTGGAAAGTAGTGTGGTACAGTAGAAAGAATATGCATGGTTTACATAATTCTGGGTACAAACTCCCACTCTGACAATAGCTCTGTGACCTTCAGCAAGTCACTGAATATCTCTGATCTTCAATTTATCTTTAAAATGGCTCTGATTTTATTCACATAGGAATATTTCAGAGTTTCTATGAGAGATAAGTGAGATAACCTTTTAAGAACTAACTACATAGTGTGCTCCCAACAATGCTACTTTCCTTCTCTCTCCATACTTCTTAAAGGAATCTGTGGTCTCTGATGCTAAACAAACCTAATTTGCAAACAAAGTTCGACTGGAGTTTTCTCAATCTTTGGCTCTGAGGATGTTTTTAACAGGAGACTCAATTTAAAGGCTCAAGCTATCTACAGCCTGTGGTTCAGAATTCCCTGTTGTATTATTTAACTTAAGGTAATACTAGATAGCTGCTGTAACAAATCAACAATGAACTCTCAGTAGTTAAAGAAAATGGAAATTTATTTCTCACCCAGGTAAAGTCAATGGGAATAATGGGGAGTTCTGCTCTGTGCAGCCATTCATGACTCAGGCTAATGGAGGCTCTGCCATATTCAATCTGTGGCTTCTAAGCTCACCCTCGGGATCAATATCTAGCCAGCAGATGGAAAAGGTAAAGTGCATGAATGACAGATTAGAAGGTTTATTAAGTCTGGAAGTGATAATCATAACTTCTGCCCACATACCACTGGCTCCACCCAGAAACAAAGGTGGATGGGAAATATAGGCACAGCTGGAGAAGCCATTGCCAAGCAACAACTCTACTCCATGGAAGGAGGGAATAAATCACTGGTAGAGAGCTAGCTGCCTCTTGTCTACTTGGAAAATCATTGAGAATTGCTAGGGAAAGGTTTAGAGTGTCCTATTAAGACCGAGTAATGTTACTGAAGGAAACTCATTGTGATCTGAGAGAATGGTGAGGAACGTAACCTTGGTGAAAGAGAAGTAATTATTGTCAAAAAGAAAGAATGAGTTTGAGTCTAGCTGGTACAAACTGATTAAACTTTTACCTGCACCATTCAAACCTGAAAAAAAATTGAAAACCATGTTCAGGTTCTTTTTAAAAAGAGTTACAATTACAGTAGTAATTGAATGAAGCAAATACACGGATCTGCAGATAAATACAATACCATGAAATATTCATACAACTCGAGGAGCACCAAACAAATCTACTTGTAAAACAAAATTGTCAATTAAATGTGTAACTTGGCTAATCAAATTTTATTTATAAGTAGGTACTTTTGTTGTTTTTCTAACTTGGGATTACAGATATGAAACTAAATAGTTTAAGTAATTGAATTGCCTAAAAAAAGGTTATTTGTAGTTATGCTTATAATATACTTAGAATTTTTATTGCTCAAATTTGCTCTGTCAGCCAACAGCAATTCCTTGGCCTCAATAAGAGCTAGAATCTATATGTTAATGATTATCTATAATCCTAGCCTGATCTCTGATCTGAGCTTAAGCCAGCTCCCCATCCAGCTCCTTATTGGGCATTTTACTGGCATTCCAAACTCAGCAGACAATAACCTGCACAACCAAACCTCAAACTCTGTGTGCTGTGCTGGACTCTACACTCATCTTCAACCCTCATTTTCAATCAATCCATACATCTTCTATAATATCTCAGGAAACTGTCCTTCCCTCTGCACTCACACTGTCCATTGTCTCACATCAAATTATCCTCACCTCTAAAACCAACTAATGTGTATGTTTTCTTTCCTACTTTCCACTCTTGTCTTCTTCAAATCAGTGCTTGTTGTTGTCCAAATCATGTCGTAGATATCTGATCCAATGGATTAATCATTAATCTGATCATGTCATATTCTGCTCGTTTAATTAAAACTACTCAATGATCGCCAGTCTTTATAGGATGAAGTTCAACCTTCTTAGCAAGCCAGACAAAGATTTACATTCTAGCCTCTCTTTCTCTCTCAGAACTCATCTTTAGGTAATTAGCAGTGTGAACAACTGTAATAGCCATCTTCTACAAAGTCAAATTTCAACATCTGTAAGTATTTGAAACAGTGAACTTGAAAATGTTACACAATCTTTTATGGAAGAAATATTTTATAGTGTAACTATTTATATCAGGAAAAATAAATAGGTGATATCTATTTAGGCATGTATATCACACAAGCAATAAAACAGTGAAAAGAAAAAACAGAAGTTGGTTAAGATTATGTTTGTAACTTGATTTGATTTCCATTTTGAACAAAGGATATGAAAAAAAACAAGGGTAAAAAACATAGTAAGTAAGTAAATTTGATGTAAAAATGGTGTGAAAGGGGTTCAGAACATGCCACTCCAAAATATGCCACTTTCTCATATTGATTATATTCAGCTGAAGGACTTAAAAAATAGCAGATGCAGGAATGTGCTTTCTGAGCTTCTCCTTTTCCCCTAAAAGCATGTCATAAAATTTCTCATGAGAAAGGTGCCTTCGCTTTAGCAGGAAGTGAAGAAATGTTCTTATCACCGGAGACTGGGAATCGACACCAAAATGGATCTGTACAAACAAAGCTACTACAGTAATCCTTATCTTTCATTACTTTCTCCCATATATTTCCTGGTCACTGTCCCACAATTTATTGCCCCTAGTCCAAGCCCCTTT
Source organism: Ceratotherium simum simum (assembly GCF_057802395.1). NCBI lineage: Eukaryota > Metazoa > Chordata > Mammalia > Perissodactyla > Rhinocerotidae > Ceratotherium > Ceratotherium simum. Next base: position 63,197,024 of record NC_141901.1, on the reverse strand, counting down.
GTTTTATCACACCCCACAATTTATCATTCTTTGTTTAACAAGGTATATAAGCTTTTGGGGCTAACATCCTCTTAAGGTCTTCATTTTCGTTTTGAAGACTCCTGGGTGCATGTAAAAATATTAAATAAAATTTGTAGGATCTTCTCCTGTTAATGTGTTTTATGTCTGTTTAATTCTTAGGCCCAGCCACAGAACCTAGGAGGGTAGAAGGCAGATTTTTCTTCCCTACAGAGTATATCAATGAACAACATTGAAAGAGGCAAACTCTGAAACTCAGAAATAAATGACTGTGTGGCTGCATTAATTCAGATAATGCCTTTATTTCTAAGAAGTACATAGATAATAGTCTTCTGTATTTGTAGGGAAGAGGGACCTTCCTTAGGAAGATCTCTTAGGGGTCTTCTCCCTGAGATTACCCCATTGCTGCAGCCACATGGTAGCAAGTGAGGCTAGGTGTTTTCACATTTACTTTTAGCAGATGGGTAAATGAGCTGAGCTTCTGCACCTGTCATTGATCATGTGCATCTATTGTGACCCTGAATCTCCATGTGTGTATCTTTAATTTAAAAAATAGATCTTAAAAAAAAGAAACATATTTGGCAAGATTGATGTGCAAATCCAGTAAGATAATATTTGTAAAAATTTGTAAATGGTTTAAAGCATGATACAAGCTAGCATCATCCATATGACTAAGTCATTATTCTTATCACAAAATTATTTAACTGTCTCCTTAAATAAACTACAAAGCATTATATGTTTTTGACATTATGGAGAAATTAAAAATAATATTCCTGCTACTGTTTCTTCACCGTGGAATGGTAGCCATTTGATTGCCATAGTAGACATAGTAGCATAAAATGTAGAGTTAAGTGATTCCTTTGAATGCGCTAGCATCGCTAATTTTCCAAAATGTTTCCAGGTATCACTTTGCCGCATATAGATAACATAATTTAAGAGAGAGAGAAACAGTGAAACAGATAGATGGATCATAGATTAAAAGTAAAACTGTAATTTCAATAGAGGAATGAAAAGTAGAAAATCTTGACTAGCTATAACAGTGGATAGATTGTTATTGACTGACTTGAAAAGTATTAGACGCATTTACAATTCAGACACTATTTCCAAGGACAGTAAAAAATCTGTAGAGAAATTTTGGAAAATCTGCAATAAATTATGTTTATACTAGAGAGATTTAATTAGAGATTTTTATTTAAAATCTATTGGAATTTTGCCAGTTAGTCATTAGGTTTTATCCCTGCTTGGAAGCCATCCTGAAATGCAGTGCTTGATTCCCCGTAAGATACAGAGTGACATTCTAAATCTAGAATATTAAAGTGAGCAGCAAAAATTTCAAGCACAGTTTTTAGATTTTAAAGCTTTATAAATTTTTCTGAATAGTTAACAAACTGGCATCAAGAACACTAATTTTTAGTTCCTTTTTTGCTAAAACTCATCCACAATTTATCTTCTTACTCCTAGCAAAAATATCATCATACATTGCTGAAACATGTCTCATCTATGCTATGCATTGAACTCTTCATGTGATCCTCATTATAAGACGAACTTGAGAAAACAGGAATCTTTCTCTAAGTGGCTTGCAAGAATTGTATGTCCCCATCCTAGAGCTATTGTGTTAGAATACCCTACGACAGCCCAAGAATCTTCCATTTCAACGAAGTCCCCTGACTCTTCTACATTCCCAGGGAGATTTAAATTATTTTTCTCCAAGTTCCCACTGCCCTTTATGTATGCCATATCAATTATATTGAAATTATTTTTTTTACATGACAATTATTTGTTTATATTTTCCCTAGCAGACTACAAGATATTTGAGGGAAGAAGTAATTTTTTTAATTTATGAATATTTGAAATATAGCAAACCCAGCATGTGATACAAAGTAAATGCCTGTTAAAAGACAGAATGAGCTTATGAAAATATAAATGTGTAAAAAGTCACTGGAGAAAATAGCTTCTTTGAGGACCATGGCATGTAAAATATCGCAGAAGTGGTTGCAAGAATGACATATAAATGATATTATAGGCAAAAACCATTATATTGTATTAGAAAATCTATATTGAGAGAATAATGAGAAATATGCTTGGAATGATAGGCAGAGTTAAGTGAGAATGGGAAAAGTTTTGAATGCAAGCCTGGAGACTTTTAACTTTAACCTATGTGGTAAGAAACTATTTACTGAGGGGGAAATAGTAGGTTGAAAATAGTATCATAGAAAAAAATATCAACTGTGGCAAAATCTATCTAGTGTGATAGTGTGGCATAAATTGGACATTGAAGAAAAGTTAGAAGCCACTATAATATTCAAGATTCAGGAAATGGCAGAATACTGATGTCATCAACTTGGGTGTTGTTGATTCTATATGTACATTTATATTTAGAAAAATATGTATTTGTACATTTTACATAAACAAAATATAAACATTTTAAAGAGCTAAATCAGTCACAGAAATAAAAGATTTAAAAGTTTTTAAAACTAATAACCATTTTTTCTGTTTGAAGACTACTCTTAATAGCATGATCTGAATAATAGCATTTAGAATACGGCTACAAAATTACATTATGATGTCTTTGCTAAACATCATAGAGCCAAAAAATAAATACCATAAGAGCACTTCAAACAAAATATTATCAACTTTTAAAGAATTAATAGAAGAAAAATCCCAATGAATTTGCAAACTTAAAGAAACTAGTGATAGAGGAAACCCTTGAAGGAATGGAAATATTTTTGATTAATATTAGAATAATGTTTCACCATTTAACTTACACATAATAATTATAAAAACATTGGAAAATTTAAAAAAGTGTTTTCTATAGGGAGAGATAAAGATAATAATCACCCATACTCTTGAGAAGTTGGCAGTGAAGATAAAGTTTTTATTTACGTTTTTTAGGTTGATAAATGTGAACATGGTGTAATTGTATTTTCCAGCAAGAATATGGGTACTATCAGAAGGGAGAAAGGGGCTATCTCTTTTGTTTACATCCCAAGAGCTATAAAATGGATGCCTAAATGTGTGAAAGAAGTTATAGTTGTAAATTAAAAAGAACTTGGATAAATGGAATAACAATGTCCTAGAGCCGATGGGAGCAGATAGTTGCAGAGGTAAAAGGATGAGCTTTAGGGCCAGCCCCCTGGCTTAGTGGTTAAGTGCGTGCGCTTTGCTACTGGCTACCTGGGTTCGGATCCCAGGCACACACCGATACACTGCTTGTCCAGCCATGTTGAGGCGGCATCCCACATACAGCAACTAGAAGGATGTGCAACTATGACATACAACTAGCTACTGGGACTTTGGGGAGAAAAAGGGAAGAAAAGGAGGAGGATTGGCAATAGATGTTAGCTCAGGGCTGGTCTTTCTCAGCAAAAAGAGGAGGATTGGCATGGATGTTAGCTCAGGGCTGATCTTCCTTACAAAAAAAAAAAAAGGGTGAGATTTAATGAGCAGAAGGAATTTTTTTTTCCTTTATATGAAGGGAAGAGAGGCCTTTTTAATGGCACTGGCTGTGCTTTATTGATATGTGTGGATAAGTAATCCTATTACAACAAAATAAGTGATAGACCAAGAGAAAGATAAGAGTTAAGAGACAGGAGGACTTCTTTGAAGATATTTTGGAAATGGAGATAATACCTTGATTTGAAATGTTGGATGTGGAACAGATTCAGGTGAATATTGGGTCTCATGTGTTGTTCCACTCTGTCAAAATTGAGAAGAATCTAGAGTTGAGGTTAACAAGGTAAGGGACCAAGAGATTAATGGTACAGCATCATTTATCAAGTTATAGAGATTATAAATTCCTGTAGGCAGCTACCCTTTTTTCCTTTTAACCTGTTTTGGTGAACAGAATATTTTATCAGAGCTGAAAATTACCTTAAATATCACTTAGTCTGCCATACATACAAATTGGATTGGCCTCCTGCTCATGAGATTTTCCCAGAGTCAAGCTGTGTAAATTTTCTGTCCAAGTGGGCATAACTATTGATCTAGGGTTAGAGGTCCCTGATTCAAGAGCGGCAGGGACAATCTCTTGAGAACTTAAGACTTTAATGAGAGAATACAAAGATTCAGTAGTACACAGTACTGAAAAAGTTAACGACAATACTTCAGAGAAAGTCTATGAACATTGACTGATAAAGCCAGTGTGTATTTGTTAAAAGAACTGTAACTAATAATCATTTATATTTGAAGCTATGTAAGAATAAAATATGAAGAGACTTGCCCAATGTCACACATCACATGAGTGACAAAGCTACAAACTTACAGTGTAAAATGGTCACTGAAAATTATTATAAATCATTTTATATAGGTGAATTTAGGGAAATGCTGACAATAAGTAGCAACTGAACTAGAGTTGCTTCTCAGATTATTACCATTTTGTAAAACCTTAAATAATTCATCCAGATTTGGGCTCTCTTTTGGGATCCTTAACCTAATTGGAATAATAAATATTCATTGAACCAGAACAGCCATACAAAGTATGTAATCAATATTGATAATAAAATTTACACATTATCATTCCTTTTAGCAAAGGAATTGATACTTCAATAATCAAGATGGAAACAGAAAGTGTGTAAAAGCTTATATAAAAGAGAACTAGCATTTATTAAGGGTTTATTTTACAATGAACAGCAGGTTGTCTACTATGTTTTAACAGTATCTGACTCTAAGCCTCTGTGTTTTCTTTTGCATATTACTTAGAAGGATTCTGGAAACTCATTTACCATCATTTTTAAAAATCCACTAATTAGTTTTAGAATTACAAATATCTGTCATTGAAAAACAATGTTCATCTTTAGGTTGTGCTGTATGCTTTTTACTTTTTAAATAATGTATCTCTTGAAAAATACCTATATTTGAGAAATGTATGTGTTTATATATGTATACTTATCAGTCTTTCTGTTATATCTAAGTAAGAATACTTGCTATGATCTTGCATTACGATGAGAAAAGTAGGAATAAAATCTATCTTTGAAGCTTTCAGTTCGGAAATGGTTACATCGGTAGAAATTGTATCAGACTGTCTGGTGGACTGTTGACACACAGCCTGTTGGTTGGCACAAGGACATTTATGGATCTGTTGGAGCAGAAGCTCCTTCAGATGCACCCACTGAGCTAAATTTTCAACTATAAAGGTGTTTAGTCTGCCCTACAGTCTGGAGAATACAAGGTATCAGTGAAAGATTTGCAATTATAAGGATCATCCAAGAGTGAGAATCCTGTTCACACAAAATGGGTACTGAATGGAACTGTGAGACATAGAGAGGTGTTAACTAACAGGATAAAGAATAAAGAAAATAGGGGCTGGTCGAGTGGTATAGTGGTTAAGCTCGCGCACTCCACTTCCTCGGCCTGGGGTTCGAAGGTTCGAGTCCTGGGTGCCAACTGACACACCACTTGTCAAGCCATTCTGTGGCGGTGTCCCATATAAATTAGAGGAAGATGGATATGGATGTTAGCCCAGGGCCAATCTTCCTCAGCAAAAAAGAGGAGGACTGGCAACAGATGTTAGCTCAGGGCTAATCCTCCTCACAAAATAAAAGAATAAAGAAAATAAAAATCCAAAATCAGAAGGACAATTAGATGAAGAAAAGTCAGTTACTTCAGAGACATGATGTAAGATTTGCTCTATGAGCAAAGGGCCAAGAGCATCTCTATCTGACGTGCAGCCTAGTGATTCAAACAATGAGCTCTGAAGTAAAACAGCCAGAGTTTGAATTCTGTTTCCTGGGTAACCTAATTAACTTCCAAATCATGCCTCAAGGGGTTGTGTTGAGAATTAAATGAAATAATATGTGCGAATTTGTTGACATATTAAATATTTTAAAATGTTACCCGTTGTTGTTGATATTATTGTTGTTAGCTGCCTCATCTTGTTTTCAATAGGACATCTCTTGGTGGAGCTTGGATAAAGGCATGACTTTTCAATTATAATCCTTCTCAATTAAAATAATTGACTTAATGGTATTTCTACCTATTTCTTTTCACTCATTTAGTATTCTTCACGAGGAAATGGAAAGAGCGCTGAACTAGAAAACTGAATGAAAGCTTGTCCTCTAAACTGAATGGCTAACCTTGAATGTAAAGTCTGTGATTCTTTGATTATATTCAAGAGCAACAAAACTGACAAGACTTGGATGCTTACAGGTTAACCTCTTATGGAAAGTTTCTCAGACAAGCAAAGTAGTAAATTGCTTTTCAAGGATCTCCACCAGATTCTTCCTGTCAGTAACACTTAAACAACAGCCTGTAATTGAATGATGATATATGGCTGGTGGTAGCTAAATGACAAAACTATTGAAATATAAACATTAAGATAGTCATTATTCTAAGAACCTCACTTATTATAACATTATCTAAAAATCTCTACAAAGATAAATACTTAAGTTTTTTATAAACAAAAAGAGTATTTTTGTCACACTACAGTCTAAAATTCTTGAGACAATATTCCATAGACTTTTTTGTCTGTATAACTGTGGAGATCAACAACACAAGAAAACAAAGGGATGTGGGGGATAAATGCCTTTTTAAAAGTAACACATGGGTGAAATGATCATATGAGTATAATTTATATGGTATTGCATTCTTCTTACATAGAATGACCTTTGATTGAAATGAGTGGTATGGTACTTGAATTTGTCAGCACTACCAAAACCAGCACTAAATAATACAAATCTGCCAATGTTTGGCTGTATTTTCTTGGATAACCCCTTTAAGCTTACTTTTTCTTTCTTTTTCTTGTCTTGTTGTAGTTTTGATAATTCTCAACCACAACTCTTACTTCCAATTTCTAGTTTATTAGTGCTAATGTATTACACTAATTGTCCTAGTTTACGTGTATTGGTGTCCTTTATAAATAATGTGTTAAGCCAAAAGAGAAACTCTAATAGTGGAAATATCAATTTCTATGAAGAACATTCATGTGAGGTTGTCTGTATTAGCACCCTTCAACCTACAGCATCTTGAAACCTGTTGATCGTTGCATCTCCAAAGCATTGTTCCTATCTGTCATTTTGGAATAGATCATAGACTCTTCTCAGATGGCCAGAGATGGCATAGATGTTGTTGTAAGATGTTGTTTATTTCATTTGTATCTATATGTTCTAAGAGCTCAGTATGTTCCAATGTTTATCAACCAATTCATCATCTATAGTGTTATATTAAAGTTTCCTGTGTTTATGATCTCATTTTTCCTTATGTAACGAAAATATAGACAGTTATGAAATTCGTGAATTTGTCCTACAATACAAAGTTTGGGAAAAGGTATTTCAAACTGTTCAGTGGGAAAAAAACAATTAAGAGTAGCTCTTATTTATTGGTAAAAGACACGAGTAAGAAACAGTAAATAATGAATAAAAAACATGTTTGAGAAGCTAAATACAGATACTGATCTCCTAGTTTGCATTGTTCTTTTAGAATGCCAATTAGTTGGAAAACAAAATGAAACCCGAGCCAATAAACTCCATGCGTTCTTTAGAGACATATATGATAAAGGGACATGTGCCTTCTCCTTAAATTTATTACAGAATATTTCCCAATTTGTAAGTTTTAGAAATGAAGTAATAAGGTACTAGTATGGGATCATAATTTTGCTACTGAAATAGAAATGAAAGTTATTATTAACAACAAGGAAAATGCAAGGCACTGCTACTTCTGAAGTTACCATTCACCTTAACTGCATTTTTAGAAATATAATTAACGTAAAGGTGCAGAAGAAAACTGATGTGACTTAGTAAACCATTATCATCACTCTGAGAAAGCTTAACCTCTTCGTCTCAGTTCTTCTAATCTCCAGCACTATTCCAGAAGAGATGTTACAATTTGATACACTGGGGTGCAGCTGTGAAAGAATTTTAAGTAAAAAAATCATTGGTTAAGTCCATACATCTATGATCAATGATCTCTATCATGCATGCCATTGGAAAGTCAAGTCTCCTGCGACTCACACATACCTGGTCCTTTCTTTTAGACAGTTTCTTTCATCCTCTTTTGAGTCCAAGATCACCCTTGGGAATCCAAATGTCCCTATTTTCAGTGAGCTTTACTTAACTTACAGTGAATGGAGAACGGGTTGGCATGACATAACATCATTGTTGCTCCCGTATGTAACCATCAGGATGCCAGCAGAAAATAATTAATACACAAAACATAGGTAATTTGAAGAGAGTTTAACAGAAGGATTATTTCTATATGGGCTGTTTAAGTAAAACCAAGAGAGAAAGTACAATACCTCGACTCTAGTAAAGAGGGAAAAGGGGCCATAGTTATCTTCAGGCCGGAAGTGGCAATGGAGAGTCCAGGTTACCAGAACCTGAAAAAACAAAGAATTCATGTAGAGAGGGACTCCTAAAGGGAAAAATGACCTTGGGATGAATGATGCAGTCAGCCCAGTGGATGCCAGGAGACAAGAGCCAGAGAAATAAATAACTCAAACTTCCTTTCCTCCCGCCCTTATATTTTCTTCTAGGCATCTCATTTAACGCATTCAACCAAGAAGCAGTGGGCAATGGATTCTTTTAATAGTGTCAACACAGATAAGGCTTTTGGGATCAGGAGTACAGTGGGGAAGGGTGAATAATGAACCTAGAGGAACAAATAAAAGATGTCCTGGATCCTCTGGCTCAGTACTAGCAGCATCAATAACAGAAATGTCCCAAGAATATCATCAACCCCTTCTTCCACCTGATGTCGAGCTTACTGTTCTTACTATTGAAACTCTGTTCTTGACTTTTTCACCACTGCTAAGTATCATACTGTTATCCCTGCTTTAGATTCCATAGTAGGCTCCATTTGCCAATGTGCCAATATTGCTTCATTATAGCTATTGATTATACAGGAGACTTTCCAGTGGATATAATGGAGTAGTACTAATCTCCCACCTTTATCTCCTTTGCTGCCCAGTGAGTCAATTGCCACAGCCACTCTCCTGATTCCACTTCACTGGACTGCTGCTCTGTGTATAGACATACACAGTGATTAATATTCTTGCTCTGTTATCACTGCCTCTTCTTATTCCCGCTTCAATATTATCAAGTGGTTACCATTGCAGCAGGGGCTGTCATTTCAGTACTCTTACTCCAAGGCCATCCTGGCATGAATGCAAGAGGGCCATGCAGAAAATATCCCCTCCCTAGTGCCTCTGCTTCTGTTATTGACCATTCTTCTTTCATTTCCAAAAGCAACCAATATTGCTTTTATATTCTTTAAATCTCTAACAAGGATCACAGCTGAACACAATCCTTTCTTGTAGTCACTGTCACTATTCCCCCATACTGAAATCTACCAAGTGCTTGGCTTGATAGATTGCTCAAATTTATCTAGGAGAACCTCTTTAGGAGATTTTTCAAAACTGATCCTTACCAGGTTACTGGCTATAATTCCTTCTCATGTTTCATATTTCAATGCAATTTGATACACTCAGTATTAATTAAGGGTTTGTATTGTTTCTGTGCTAGGCCATGGTATGAATTGTGAACAGGATAAACATATTCCTTGTCTTCTTAGGAATTATAGTCTAGTGGGTGATACAGACAAGAATATACTTGTTATGGACTGAATCATGTCCTACAAATTCATATATTAGAGCTCTAACCCACAATGTGACTATATTTAGAGACAGTGTCTTTAAGGAGGTCATTAAGGTTAAATGAGTTCATAAGAGTGGGCCCTAACACAATAGAACTGATGTCCTTATAAAAAGTGGAAGAGATATCAGGAGTGTGCGTGCACAGAGGAAAGGCCAAAGAGAAAATGGTCGGCTGTAAGCCAGGAATAAAAGTCTTACCATAGACCAACCTGCTACCTTCTTGATCTTGGACTTCAAGCCTCTAGAACTGTGAAAAAATAAACTTCTGTTGCTTAAGCCAACCAATCTGTGGTATTCTGTTATGGCAGCCCAAGCAGACTATCACAGATTTTGTTACCAAGAAGTGAGTGCTGCCGTAAAAAATACCTAAAAATGTGGAAGTGGCTTTGGAACGGGGTAATGGACAGAGTCTGGAAGAGTTCTGAGGTACATGTTGGAAAAAGCCTAGATTGCTTTGAAGAGACTATTGAAAAGAATGGACATTAAAAATGCTTCTGGGTGAAATCTCAGATGGAAATGAGGAATACATTACCAAAAACTGGAAGAAAGGTGATCTTTATTATAAAGTGACAAAAACTTGGCTGAATTGTGTTTCAGCGTTTTGTGGAAGGTAGAACTTGTGAGTGAGCACCTTGGCTATTTAGCAGGGGAGATTTCTAAGCAAAGTGTTGAAGGTGTGGCCTGGCTCCTTCTTATTGCTCATAGTAAAATGCAAGAAGAAAGAGATAAATTGAAAGAATTGCTAAGCAAAAAGAAACCATGAAGATGTGGAGAGTTCTCATACCATTCGTATTGCAAAAAATGAGAAAGTGCTCTGGAGAGAACATCAAGGGTATGTCTGGAAAATCACTCCATAAAGAGATTACCTATTGATTTAATCAGTCATCTCAGCTGAAGCCAGGAATGGAGGTGGGATCATCCAGTAGAGACACTGTCAGTTTGGATTAAAGGAGACAGAGACAGGATGATATAACGAAAGGCTTTTGAAGTTTCGGGATTCTACTGGGCCGGAGAGTAGAGCTATTTGGCTGCGAACATGTGTTAGTCTTCAAGAGAAAGGAAGAATGAGCCCAAGGACTATTCAGACGTCAACAAGGCTGCCGTTGTTACCACAAGCACAGCCCGAGAGGCAAGACTGTCTCCTCCTTGATTTCAGAGAGTGGGGCCTCCGCTTCATTTTCAGTAGAGCAGGCTGCCCTCAACAAGGACTTCAGGGGCAAGGCTGCACCCATGGCCAAGAGGGCAGAGCCACCATCACGTGGGCCTGGAAGGTAGAGCATCTAATCAAATGGGATTATTCTCGAGCCGTAAGATCAAATGGAATTTGCCTTGCTAGGTTTGGGATTTGCTTGGGACCTTTCATCCCCTTCTTCCTTCCAGTTTTTCCCTTTCAAAATGAGAATGTCTATACTATGCTTGTCTCACCGCTATATTTTGGAAGCAAATAACTTACCTGGTTTCATAGTTTCACTACTAGAGAGGAATTTTGCCTCAAAATGAATCATACCTTGAGAGTCTCACACATACCTAATTTAGATAATATTTAAATGAGACTTCAGACTTGGAGTTGATGCTGGACTAGGTTAAGACTTTGAGGGCTATTGGGATGGAGTGATTGTATTTTGCATGCAAGAAGGACGTGAATTTGGGGGTGCCAGAGGAAGACTGCAATGGACTAAATTATGTCCCCTAAAATTTGTATGTTGAAGCCCCAACACCCAATGTGATTATATTTGAAGATAAGGCCTTTAAGAAGGTAATTAAGGTTAAATAAAGCCATAAGGGTGCGACCTTATTCCAATAGGGCTGATGTCCTTGTAAGAAGAGGAAGAGACACCAAGAGTTCATGTGCACAAAGGGAAGGCTATGTGGGGACACAGTAATAAGGCAGCTCTCTGCAAGCCAGGAAGAAATGTCTCACCAGAAACTAACCCTGTTGGCACATTGACCTTGGATTTCTGGCCTCCAAAACTGTGAGAAAATAAATTTCTGTTATTTAAGCCACCCAGTCTGTGGTGTTCTGTTATGGAAGCCTGAACAGACTAAGACAATATTCAATTAAAAAAATTAATATGTGATAAATGCTAGTGGAGGAAATGGAAATATAGCACACAATAGAAGCATGGTGGGACAAAACTCAGACTTGGCAGATCAAAGTATGCTTCCTATGTGAAATTTCCTATGAGATGAATCTTATAAATTAGGTAGAAATTTCTCAGGTAAAAAGTTAGTGAAGAAGGGCAGATAGAAAACACTGTGAATAACTGGAAGTTGGGGATGCTTGCTGGCAAACATATATGAGTAATCCCAGCACTGGACAATCGTGGCACTGTGGAGAAATGGAAATCACTTAAATATTGGAATAATCTAGAATTTAGGGTTGGTATCTGTCAAGAGAAAAATCTGTAGTGATTAGTACACGTCACAACATTGTAGGTGTAAAATCAAATATATTGATAATTACATTAATATGCATGATTTCTCCAAATAAAAAGCAGAGACTGTCAGAATGGATAAAAGAATAAGGTGCAACCAAATGTTGCCTACATGATACGCCCTTTAAACAACAAGACATAGATAGGTTAAAAGTAAAAAGATGGAAAATATATTTTATGCAAACACTCATCATTAAGAAAGCTGGAGTGGCTATATTAATATCGTACAGAGTAGATTGCAGAACAAGAAACATTACCAGAAATAAAGAGGAACATTCATTAATGATAAAAGAGTCTATTCATCAAGAGTACATAACCATCTTAAATGTTTATGTACCTAAAAACAGTGTTTCAAAACATGTGAACCAAAAAATGTTAGGACTAAAAAGATAAATGAAAAAATTCCCAATTATGTTTTGAGATCATAACATTTTATTCTCAGAAACTGAAAGCCTAGGTAGACAGAAAATCAATACGGATATAGAAGAATTGAACATCACACTCAACCAACTTAACTTAATTGACATTTATATAACACTGCACCCACAAATGACATTCTTTTCAAGTGAATATGGAACATTCATGAAGCTGGGCCATAAAACAAGTCTCCGTGAATTTGAAAGGATTGGAATCATATAGAGTATATTTTCTAACCAAAATGGAATTAAATTTTAAATCAATAACAATAAGATACTTGGAAAATCCCCAGATATTTGAAAATTAACAGTGCAGCACTACTCACTCAGGGATCATTATTTCTTGTCTTTCTAAATTGATTTAGACATTGAACACTAGCCCAATCAAAATCCCCATGAAAGTTTTTTGGGTTTTTTGGTAAAAATTGATAAATTGATTTTAAAATTCATATGGAAATGCAAAGGACCTAGAACAGCAAAAACAATTTTTAGTATTATTTCAAGACTTAACTTAGAGCTACTATAATCTACACAGTGTGGTGTTCCTCTAAGAGTAGACACATACCAGTGTACAAACTAATGGAATAAACTAGAGAGTCAAAAAAATGATTTGTGTGTGTGTGTGTGTATGGGTTTGACAGTGTCAAACAAATTCAACACAAAATAACGATAGTTTCCTTGAATGATGGAAAAACTTGATATCCATAGGAGTAAAATAAACCTCAAAACTTACTTCACCCCATGCACAAAAAACATTTTGAAATGGATGGTAGATCAAAATGACAAGCTCAAACCATATGTCACCTAAAAAAAAGTAAGAGAGATCGCTTCTCGGCCTTTTGGCTAAGATCAAGTGTAAAAAAGTAAGAGAAAATTATTGTCATATTGGTTTAAGCAAAGATTCATCAGACAAGGACTAAACATATTTTTTTAAATCATGAATTATATATCAATTAGTAAAAACTTCTGATCCTCAAAGACACCAATAAAATTGAATAAGCAATCCATAGATTGGGAGAAAATGTTTTTCAGTGTTTTTACTTGACAAACAGTTTGTATCCAAAATATGTAAAGATATCTTAAAACTCAATAATAAATCATCCATTAAAAAATGGGCAAAATATTTGAACAGACACTTGACAAAAGAAAATGGCTAATAAACACATGAAAAGATGTTAGCATAAATTTGCAGGGAAATAAAATTAAAACCACAATGTGATACTGCTACACACATTTCATAATACCAAGCATCGGTGAGGGTGTGAAGCAGCTGAAAATCACATACATTGTTGATGAGAACGTAAAATTGTACAACCATTTGGGGAAACTATTTGGCAGTTCTTTATAAGGTTATAAATAGATTTACTATATGACCCAAGAGACATTTACTACATACATTACTATATTTACTGAAAAGAAATAAAAACATAAGTCACACAGTGCCTTTGCATATGTGTTTATAACAGCGCTATTCATAAAAACCTCAAACTGGAAAGAATTAGGATATTCATCAACACATGAATGTATAAACAGATTGTGACATATCTATACGATAGAATACTACCCAGCAATAAAAAGGAGCAAACTACTCATACACAGAAAAGCATTGATGAATTTTTGAAATATTGTACTGAGCAAAAGAAACCTAGAGCCAAAAGAGTCGTGTGGCTTTTAAAATATGTCTACAAAATGTTTTTGAAACTCCTCCTATTAAAAGGTGCAATTTAATTCCACTCAACAGCCAGCATTAACCACCAGACCTGTGAGTGAGAGAACGTTTTGTCGTATCTTATTTACAGAAGAAAAATTTCTGTCACTGCCACTGCTTTACTAGATGTTCTCTGGTTTGGACCAAGTCATACCTTTTCGTTTATGTCACTATATATTTTTCTGCATTGTCTGTTATTCACTAATGTTAGAGTGACCAACCTTCCTGGTTTGCCTGGGACTAGGGGTTTTTCTAGACATGGGATTTCAGTACTAAAACCATCAAAGTTCTAGGCAGACTGGGGCTTTTGGTCACCCTAATCCACTTAAACTGGAAGTTTACCATTCATAGCCATGGTTCTGGACAACCAGTCTGAGGTCATTCCAGAATGCTACCTGATGGTACTTTATTTCCTACTCCTGATTAGCGATTGTAGTACTCCTTTTCCAGTTTACATTTTTTCCACATAGTTTATAGTTGGCGCTGATTACCTTTTCTAAACCACTGTTCTGCCACCCATCCTCATTCCTTACCAATTCTGACTTGGGGAAGCTTCTTATTCACTTCTTGTTCAAAGTGGCTGCGAGGCCATTGGACCTGGTACCCCTGTAGGCGCTGGTGTTCCTACCTTGAGTGAGAACTGAGTCATTTCAGACTCTGATTCCATTGAACTGCCTTTGTGTCAGCCCCTGCTATCACAAATACCACTATTCCACCAAGGTCCTACCGCTTAGTCCTGCTTTGCCTTCCCAACCATCCCCACCACCTACTTGGGGAATTTTTGTGAAGATTAAATAATTATATTTATACATATGTATTTTTTACATGTATACGCACACATATATATTTATATACACATATGTGTGTGTATTTCAATATTACTCTAAACTCCAGACCAGTGAGTAAGAACTAGAAGAATTTTAATAATAAGCTATAAGCAATTTGGTCAATTGTACACTATCAATTTCTTCTGAATTATTAGGAAAACTTACTTGCATTCCTCTAAACAAAGACTCATACAATTACAGCGAATTATTGTAAATTTTAGAAAACATTTATTGCAGAACTCATTTTAATTTTTAGTTTGAAATTTTATTAACTCTGCTATGTGTAAGAAACAATAAGAGATACGATAATTATATAAATGACTCACATAATCTCTAAAATTCTATAAATTTATATAGTAGAACATTTCTTGTGATTTTATTTTATTTTTTGTGTGTGTGAGGATGACCAGCCCTGAGCTAACATCCAATGCCAATCCTCCTCTTTTTTTGCTGAGGAAGACTGGCCCTGGGCTAACATCCATGCCCATCTTCCTCTACTTTATATGGGACGCCGCCACAGCATGGCTTAACAAGCGGTGCATCGGTGCGCACCTGGGATCCGAACCGGCAAACCCCGGGCCGCCGCAGCGGAACGTGCGCACTTAACCACTTGCGCCACCGGGCTGGCCCCTAGTGATTTTATTTTTTTACCAGATACATAAATTCATTAAAATTCATACATAAGGATATTGAAGCACAGAGAGATTAAGTAATTTCCACAAATTCACACATTGATTAAGGAGTAAAAAATTGACTTCAAATTAAGGCAATTCATTTCTAGAGCCTATTGCTTCCCAGCCCATCTTCAACTAGTAGCTCATGGTCTAATTTTGATTTGCACCATTATATTTATGACAATTTATAATATCCATTTTTTAAATGAGGACACTGAAATTCAGTGGCATTGACACCCGCAAGGTCATAGGATTTCTTCTCTGTTTTCTACTTGAACAAATGATAGCCTAAAATAAAAGGACTTTATTTTTTTGTTAAAGAAAATTTAGGAATAATTTCAGAGTCTTAATTTCCTGGCCCCAATTTAGTTTTCTAAGAGTGACTCATGTGTTCTACCTAAGGGTTATCCCTACACCCCTGGAGAAGATGAGCCAAGAGCTGGTCCGGGAGACATGTTTAGAATCTCAACCTTGAAATTTGCTGGTAATGGAGGAGGTTAGTTTCCTCTGACCTGAATATCTTGCACCTTGCTAGCCCAAATAGAGGCTTGTCCTTGGGAAACACCAAAATATAACATTAACTTCCTATCTCTACTGCAATAATCACAAATGCATATTAATTGTCTTCTGGTACACTTAAATTATTTTATTAGATTTAAATTTATTTAGAACTAAATTTATTTTAAAATTCCCCTCATTGTCTTTTATAATAACTACTGATAAAGTTTTAACAATGAGGCATGACATTAGAGAGCATTATCTTTGTTAGCAGAGAATTTATTAGAACTTCAGAAAAGTAAAAATTGTTGATATTATCATAAAGATTTAAAAATTCTAACTATTGTTTCCTCACTATCTATTTCTCTCATTCTAAAAGTTAGTCACATTTTAATCCGTGGGATCATTTAAACTGGCAGAACTAATTTAATCATGGTCAAATTTATAGGAAATATGTAGATCTATGAAAACAAAATTTTATGTGATTCCAATCACAGGTATGTGAAGAAATTTCCTATATTGCAAAGTGGAAAGAAGTAATAATATTCATGATTAGGTGTATAAAGAAGCCAGTTTCCAAATGATGCCCTTGAGACTTGAAAAACTGAATCTCAAAACATTTCACAAGTAAAGAAGAATATATTTCAACGTGCTGCATTTATCTATTAGTAATAATGAGGAAGAAAGTTGAGGTAATTTAGGATATAATTTTAATGTTATAGGATTGAGACAGAGAAGACTTTTATTTATCTAAGAAACGTGGCGTAAACTCAGAGACAGTGTAGAGAGGAAAGGTTAAGTTATTTTAGAAAAGGTCATTGAAATATTTGAAAGCCTTAAAAAGAAAAACTACATTGGAATTAGTTAAACTATTGGGAGGGTATTTCACACTCTGACTTAGCCAACTAAAACGATGTGGTTGTGGTAGTACAAAAGTATATTTTAAAACCAGACAGTCATCTAGGGAACGCCAAAATTTGCCTGGCTAAGAGACCCAATGTAAGAGGAATTAAGTTGGTGTTAGGCAGCTGTTTTAATTAATTAATTATTAACTCTCTTATATAAGAAAAGACTCCAGACTTTAGAATATATATGCGTAGACTTCTTTCTTGAAATCTAAACTTCTCTGTGTATATATCAAATCAGTCACAAAATTCTATTAGCAGTATCTTTGCAATATATTTTGATTTTCTTGTTTCAATTCTATTCACTTCTTTTAAATGTTTCTGAAATATTTTGATGTGCCAGAAAGGAATATGAGGAATATTAAATATTTAAGATAAGTGAGTGAAGTTTTTAGAGAATATCTACCTGCCACATCAGTACACAATGCTTCAACTATTTTGTTACAGTGAGAGCTATCACTACAGTCAGGATTTAACCCAGTTTCAAGTGTGTTTTTTTCAATTTGAGTGCTCATACAGTTTCTTTTCTTGAAAAAGTGATGCAGCAACATGGTCTGCTAGTTCCCTCTCACAATAAAATCCAGGAAATTCCACAGAAACACTGGTATAACTTGGGGGAGAATTTTATACTCATTTTCATATTTCTTTCCTGCCCTATCATTGGTGGATCACTGCCTTGCCAGTTACGACTGAAAGCCAAAAAAAAAAAAAAAAAAAAAGTCATTACTGCTCAGCACCAGCAGGGGACATTAAGAATCAGCTGGAACAGGGATCAGATGACTAACAGGTGCAACAACAGGTCCCTCCCTCAGCTCTCCATTCACAGCCTTGTGCTCGGTTATTACAAACAAGCATTACAGTTCTTAGGAAAAGGCAGCATCCAAGAAGGGTTCTCTGAATGGGCAAGCTTCCAAAACTCAATGTGGGAGACACAACCGTGGCCTAAGGTTTACCATCCCCCCCGCTCTTTCCGTTTGCATTACCAACATCACCCTAGAGGACTATAAGTTCACAGAAAACCTAAGAGAATGCCTAAAGAGCATATAAGAGGCAGAAAAGGAAGACTACAAACAAGAACTTATAACACATGAAGCTATGAATGGACCATGTAGTAGCAAAAATAATGATACTATGTCTTACAAAGTTTTTTCAATAAATATATGCACTTGCTCAACTTGCTTTTTTTCAACCTTTTTTTAATAATTCTTTTTTCCTAAGTCAGGTGTTTTTAAGGAATTATTTGCATAAGTTAAAATGCACCATACTTAAATGTACAACTCAATAGGTGAGTTTTGACGAATGTGTATAGTTAGGAACTCACAACACAATCAAGATAAAACAATTGCATCGCCCCAAAAATAGTCTTTCTGCTACTTTGTAGTGAATCTCTTCCCAACTCCCAGCCGTTGTCAACCACTGATCTGATTTCTGTTCCTATAGGTTTGCCTTTTCAGAATCTTATATAAGTGGAAATCAGCAGTATGTACTTTTTCTGTCAGGCTTCAATCACATAGCATAATGCTATTGATAGTCATCTATACTGCTGCGTGAATCCATAACCCAGTATTTTCATTGCTGACTAGTGTTTCACAGTATGGATGTACCACAATGTATCTGTTACTGTTTGATGGACGTCTGGGTTGTTTCTAGTGTTTAGTTATTATGAATGAAACTTCTATAAATATTCATAAACAGGTATTTGTGTGGATATGTTTTCATTTCATTTGAGTAAATACCTGGAGTGGGATAGTTAGGTTAATTTGCGAGGGTTAAAGTGAACACTTAACTTTATGCAAAACTGCAAAACTATTTTTCAAAGTAGCTTTACAATTTTTACATTCCAACCAGCAAGAAATAACAGTTCTAGGGGCTGGCCCAGTGATGTAGCAGTTAAGTTCGCAGGTTCCACTTCCTCGGCCCAGGGTTTGCAGGTTCAGATCCCGAACTCGGACTGACGGAGCGCTTGTCAAGCCAGGCTGTGGGGGCGTCCCATGTAAAGTAGAGGAAGATGGGCATGGATATTAGGCCAGGGCCAATCTTCCTCAGCAAAAAGAGGAGGATTGGCAATACATGTTAGCTCAGGGCTGATTTTCCTCACAAAAAGAAAGAAAAAGAGAGAGAGAGAAGGAAGGAAGGAAGGAAGGAAGGAAGGAAGGAAGGAAGGAAGGAAGGAAGGAAGGAAGGAAGGAAGGAAGGAAAGAAAGAAGGAAGGAAGGAAGGAAAGAAGGAAGGAAGGAAGGAAAGAAGGAAGGAAGGAAGGAAAGAAGGAAGGAAAGAAATAGTTCTAGTCACCTGTTTTTGTTTGTTGTTGTTTCAATTTAAGCTATTTTAGCAGGTCTGTGATAGTATCCCATTGTGGTTTTTATTTGCTTTTCTTCGTGACTAACAATGCTAAATATCTTTTTTTTTTTTTTTTGTGAGGAAGATCAGCCCTGAGCTAACATCCGTGCTAATCCTCCTCTCTTTTTGCTGAGGAAGACCGGCTCTGAGCTAACATCTATTGCCAATACTCCTCCTTTTTTCTTTTTTCCCCCAAAGCCCCAGTAGGTAGCTGTGTCATAGTTGCACAGCCTTCTAGTTGCTGTATGTGGGACGCGGCCTCAGCATGGCCGGAGAAGCGATGCATCGGTGCACGCCAGGGGTCTGAACCTGGGCTGCCAGCAGCGGAGCGCGCGCACTTAACAGCTAAGCCACGAGGCCGGGTCGCTAAATATCTTTTAATGTGCATATTTGCCTTTCCTATCTATTCTTTGGTGAAGTGTATCCGCAAATATTTTTCCACTCTTAAATTGGCTCCTTTGTCTTCTTATTATCGAGTTTCAAGAGTTCTTTATATATTCTAGCTGCAAGAACTTTATCAAATATATGTTTTGCAAATATTTTTTACCTGTCTGTGGTTTGTCTGTTAATGTTCATTAGAGGGTATTTTGAAGAGCAGACATTTTTTGCTTATGATGAAATCCACATCTATCTATCCAAATTCATCTTCCAATCCACTAATCCAATCATTTCTTTTCTTTTCTGATACATGTTTTCTGTGTCCTATCTTAAAAAAGTTTGCCTAACTCAGAGTCACAAAATTTTCTCCTGGTTTTCAGAGAAGTTTTATAGTTATAGATTTTACATTTAGGATGCCTTTCAATTTACTATTTATATCTTTGCATATGGTGCAAGGTATATAAGTTGAGATTTGTCTTATTGTTTTGCATAAAAACACCCAATTTTTCCAGCTCCATTTGTTAAAAAGACTATTCTTTTTCCATTGAACTACCTTCACAACTTAGTTGGATATCAATCGATCACATATGAATAGAAACACACAGCGTGTACTCTTCCTGCCTGGCTTTTTTTCAACTTAGCATAATACCATTAATACTCATCTATGTTGTTGCATATACCAGCATTTCAGTACTGTTATGTTGTTGAATAGTATTTCATTGTATGGATGTGCCATTGTGTGGATTGTACCACAATGTGTACAATGGAAGATTCTGCTTATCAAATCTCCATTTCAGTTCCATTGATCTATGTGTTAATTCTTATACCAATGCTGCACTAGACTAATTTAACTTTATGATAAGTCTTGAAATCAGGTAGTATGAGTTCTCCAAATATGTTTCTCTTTTTTAAAAATTGTTTTGACTATTTTAGATCTTTTGCTTCTCTTTATAAATTTTTGAACCAGCTTGAATCTACAAAAAAGCTTGCTAGGATTTGATGTCTTAACAATACTAAGTCTTCCAATCCTTGAACACAGGATATCTCTCCATTCATTTAGGACATTTTTAATTTCTTTCATTAATGTTGTAATTTTTAGCACACAAATCTTGCACATATTTTGTTAGATTTATCTTTAAGATTTCATGTTTTTGATACTATTGTAAATGGTATTGTATTTTAACCTAAATTTCTAATTGTCCATTGTTAGCGTATAACAATACATTTCATTTTAGCATATTGACCTTTTATTCTGCAACCTAGCTAAACTCGTGTTTAGTGGCTTTTTAAATTAGTTCTTTTGGTTTTCCTGTAAACAATTCATATATTTTCCTCCTTTTTATTCTCTCTGCCACTTATTATATTTTTTCTTTGTCATATTACATTGTCTAGTGTAATAGTATCATACAAACTATGTCTTTGCCCTATTACTGCCGTATTACACTTGTTCAGTAGAAGTTGAATAGAAGTGGTGAGCATCTACATTCTTGAAATGTTTCTTGTTTTAGGGAAAAAATATTTTATTTTACCATGAGGAATAATGTTAGATGCCAGTTTCCAGCATTCACTCGACCGATTTGAAGAAGTTTCCTTCTATTCCTAGTTTAATGAATGTTTTTATCTGGAATGGGTGTTAACTTGTGTCAAATGGTTTCTCTGCTTCTATTGAGATAATCCTATTGATTTCCTTTTTAGTCTGTAAATATAGTGTAAGACATTAATTGGTTTTTGAATATTGAACCAACTTCAGATTCCCCAGATACACTGCACTTGGTGAGGAAGTAGTGTCATTTTTCTGCATGTCTGTAATTAACTTGCTAATATTTCATTAAAGAGTTTTGGTCTGTGTTTATGAGGGCTATTGTCTGCAATGTTCTTTTACTTTTAATATATGAGATTTTGGTATTAAGGTAATGCTGGCCTCATAAATATGAGTCAGGAAGTATTTCCTTCTCTGTTATTTATTTATTTGTTTTCATTACAGTTTTTCTTTTTGTAACTTTTTAAAATTGATAAATATTGAACTGCCTAGCGAACAAGATTCACTAAGAGTTTTTCTCTCTTTTGTCTATAAAAAACTGTCAAGTTGAATAATTTCCCAGCTGTCACTGAGCCTGCTCTTCTTTAGGTTGATCATTAAGCTTTTATTCTGTACTCTCTCTGTAAAGTGCTCCATGATCAATAGCACATCTTTTGTCAAAATATATCAAAAGTGTTGGTTTCAGGTTTTCGATACCTGTTTCCAAGACCTATATTGACAAATATAATCATTAAGTTGAATGAATTTCTGAGATATTTTTAACTCTCACCTGATATTTTCTGTATGATATGTTTTGTATCCTTCAGAATAATGACAAAGAAGAGATTGACAAATACTATACCTATTACAAAAATTTGTTTCACAACATTCTTATATCACTAACTTTAATGTTTTGCCACTATGGATTAGAACTTGTACAATATCTTAGAATATTTAAACTTGATTCACTACAAACAGATTCAAGAACTATCAGTTGTATAGGGAAAAACGCCTCCCATATTTTTGTTCTCATTCCCAAGAGTAAGCATTGATGTGTTTGGTGTAAAGTTTTCCAATTTCTGGTGAGGTAATTTTTATTCTGGGTCACGTACCACCCTCTTCATACATAAAAAAATTTTTATTTTAAGAACATAGGATTTCCACAGAATAAAGCTAAACAAAACAAATACATAGAACATTAAAAAATACATAGAAACTGCCATAAATCTTCACTTTTAGAAAGGTAGAAATCTAGTTCAATTCTCAAGTCAATATTTTAAGCAAATAACAACGATTACAACATTTAGGATGGTAACCAAGAATCTGCAATTGTGACTAAAAGCAGGAAAAAACTTGGCAAAGTACAAAACCTATTACTGCACCTTTAATAATTCAGATATTCATTTCCATACACTTCGCCTCTTTCTATGATTCTTATACCCCAAAGAATTGTTTACAGTGCCTTATATTTCATCAGAATAGCAGGTATGCTTAGAAAAAATCATAGAGAAATAGCAAAGCCCATTCTTGTTCAACAAAGACAATTTATTTTTATAAGATTTACTTGAGATTTATTGTTCAGTAAACTACATTTACGTTGTGCAAAAAGCTATACTTTAGAACTGACAAATTAGCCACATTTATTTCTCATAATCATAATACACCTAGGTAAAAGGAATAGTCACCTTCTTATGTTCTATTTTGTGGCCAAGATACACTTACTTCTTTGGCACTCTCAGAATCTTCATAAACAGGCCAGTGCACTTGTAAAACAAATTATGTGAAGATACGAGCAATACGTACATTCATATGTACTTAATAACAGGCAAAGCCAAGCCAACAAAATAATAAAATATATCATACTTACCCTTACAGATCATGATATAATATGCAGAGTTTGGATTAAAAAAATCACTAGAATTGTGATAAGTCTATGTTTTGCATTAATTGTATGAATAATGGACACAATTCTCCATTTGAACTGCCTAAAACTATCAACCAATTGAATATATGAGCTTTCCTCCCCATTAATATTGCATGGCTTGTGAAGGTGTTCTTCCCTATGCATATTTAAACAATGTGGCACATCTTTCAACAGCATAATATGCACGAATCACTGTAGTTCTTGAAACAAGTATGTTCATTTTCCAATGGAATGGTGTATAAAATACATATATCATTGTATTACACACACTTTAGAGAGCTCACCACTGAAAGTGGTCTGTCTACAATAATACAGATAGTAACAGAGTGACACAGTGTGAACTTGAGTCCAGATTTCTTGATTCCAAATCTAGTGTTTTTACCATTATAGATCAATTTTGAGAGAAAAATAATTCATTAAAACACTTCCGTGAAGCATTTGTCAAAATGGAAACAAACTGAGTATAACATTCACTGCATGATATAAACTCACTTTAGGAATCCATGCTCTTATATCCAAATGAGTTGCTTAATAGTTAACTGTGGTAGAAACAGAACTTAGATACATTTAAATTCTTCCTCTTAAACGACTTATTTACACAAAACACTCCCAACATGTCTCCAAAGCTCTCTAGCTTATGGTAAAGGAAATTTAAAAATTATGTGACAAGAAAAAAATCACACTTCAAGGAAATGATTCCTGTAGGTCACTCACTCTATGAGTTTGTTTTCAGATAATACTTTATAAAGTAGGTGGAAATGTCTTTGGGTTGTTTAAATTTTTTCAAGCATTATTTAGGATAGATAAAACAATTCTTACCCAAGCCTCAGGCAGGCTTATTTTTAAAATAATGCATCCTTTCTAAATTCTGAATTGAATTCAGAAATGAAACCATGGAAATGTGAATGAATCTGTCTGTGGGATTCTGTGCTATTGTAGGATCATATAATTAACGGTCTGGGGTAGACCTGAGTACATCTGATTATGCCTTCTGTATTTGTGTGAAAATGTAGATTCTGTGATGGCATTACTCTCTCCTATGTGTCCCTCTGCCACTACGTCCTATGTTTCCTTTTCTGATTCTTCCTTCTCTGACTTTGCTACACTATTCCAAAGCTCCTCCCCAAGCCCCCTTTCCACTCTCAATAATTTGTATCTTGGCATCCTTATCCAGTCACATAATTTTCACTACTACTTATATGTTGGTTATTCCAAAACTAAATATCCCATCCCAGGATACATTTCCTCATGTCGTTTGTATCACCTCTGAAATATATTTACCCTGATGCCTCACAAACACCTCAAACTTTGTATGTCTGAAACTATTTTATTCCTTTTCTAACCAAACCTGCTCTCTTTTCTTCCAAGCCTGCAATCTGGCTTCCAAATCAATCCCTCCCTTCTACCTTCATAACCACCAGAAGCCCTGTTGATTTTACCATCTTAATATTTCAAATCATTCTATTTTTCTCTCACTTCTTTTTCAAGTTTTGATTGTTTGCTTCTGTTTTTTGGTCATTTATTCACAGTTTTTAGCCTGCTTTGTATATTTTGAATGATTTCAGAAATTACGAATCAATGAAGGCAGACGCTGGATGATATTTTATTCCTTCTGAAAGGTTTAATTTTAATGCCAGCTCTCGATGGAATGCTGGCAGATCACCTTTCCCTGAAGGCTTGGCTTTAGGCCATGTCAGGACTGGTCTGTTTCGGTTTGCATAGCTCTTTTTCTGATAGTCCAGTCACCACTCCTTAGGTGAGGGCATAACCATTTTGAGATTTCAACTTTAAGCCCAGTGCATTTACTAAGGTTTGTCCAACCTGGTTGGGTCTGAACTCTAACTTCTTTGTCCCCAATCCAAAATGATTCTAAAAACAGATATTCAGCTCTTTAGCCTCCCAGCTCTGTGGTCTGTTGGATTTATTGTAATCTTGTCCGCGCACACAAGGTTAGGAGCCAGCCAATGACATGAAGGGAAATTGGACACACATGTTCAGGCTCATTTCTCTGCAATTTCCTCTTCTCCAGATAAATGAACACATTTGTTCCCAAGGGAGAAGAGGGTGGAACAGAGGCCAGCTTCTCCCCCTATTCTCTTCCAATTCACCAAGTAGATAAGTCACTCAAGCTATCCTAGGGAAGAGAAAGAAAAAGGGAAGAGAGAGGTCAATCATATTACATTAATTGAGTTCCCTCCACAGGAAAGGAAGATCAGGAGATGAAAAATGTTCCTTTCAGCAGAGCTTATAATTATGACACAGGATGAGTAATATTATGATGTGTATACAGGCAAATTTCCATTTTAATGTAAACCATATCATTTTATAGAGTTGTCCAGTATTCAGGAAACTTTATACCACTAAGAGTTTTCTAGATGGCAAAATTAAATATTTTTTAACAAAATTGTTAACTTGGGAAACAATTTTTTAAAGTGTATGTCACATTCCAAAGAAAGCTTGTCAATATAAACATAAAGTGTGCTTTTGACATGATTTGATCAGTAATAGAATGTATGGATTTTATTCAACCCATGAGTCCAAAATACTACTTTAGACAAGATGCACTTTGGATAGATAGCTGAAATGAAAAAAAGAGAAATATTTGCCAAATGCATTTGCTTTGGAAAAACTAAACTGAACTCATTTTTCTTGAGTAATTTAATATTATAATGGATGTCTTATCAGAAATTACAAAAGAATCAACACTTGAGTGATAACTAGGGATGAGTTACACTCAGCAAGACAACAGAATGAGACAATTTCCATTGTCAAAAATATACAGGAAACTAAAAATGATTTTGTGGAAATGAAGAAAATTCTCTGTGTAACTGATTAAAATTGGTTTGTTCATTCACTCATTCAATGTTTATTGAACACTTCGTTTATGACAAGCACTAAGCCATGTGCTTGGGATTCGAGAATAAATAATCACTGTTTCTTATCTGAGAAAAATTATATTTACATTATGTAGTTATAAAATATGGTTATGATATTTTAAGTTATTTAGGTAATTTTAAAACACAATTGCCTTAGAATTTGTAATTGCGATAATGGTAAGAATGAATTAAAAATATTAATAAATATTTATTTTATGATAGTAGAAGCAGATTAGGGTACAAAGTTAAAAGACTGAGATAACATGAAAAGTAAATGTTTGGAAATTTCTCAGAAGACAAATCTACCTAGGGAAGTAACTACTGGACCTTCAATGTCATTCTAAAAGTTTATGCCAGATTTCATCAGCCTACATATCCAGTAGCATATCAAATTTCAGACTAAAGGCATATTGGAACCTAACTAATAGGTATATTTCATAAAGATCAGATATGAACATAAAAGGACACCAAACAGACAATCAACAAAGATAATTGTTGAGATTATAGAAGTCTCATTTGCAAGGCTTATACTGCTGTAATAATAAGCACAAACTAGTTGTCATCCTCCATTTCTATTCTCCTTCATAGATGTTTTAATTCAAAGGAATTGTATGGTATCTGTATTTCACTCCATGGTGGGAGAGTCATTTTGAGCTTAGGCACCGATCCATAAAGACTTTGAAATGTATTCTGCATTTCCATAGTATCCTGAATTGGACAGAACAAACCACTCAGATTACAAAGATGCCATTAGTAAGTAAAATCATAGAAAAAATTTTACAGAATAGGCAGGAGGTAACAAATCTCTGTAGAAATCAGTTAGTAGAGATTTGTTGCAATATATAGAGTTTTATGCTTAAAGCAAACATTGATAAATCTCAAACTCAGAAACTAAGTATCATGTCAATAGTTATTAAAATGTCCTGTAATTCAAGAGTGAAGCATTAGAGGAAGCATTCAATAATAAGACATAGACAAGAGAACTTAAGAGAAATATCAGAAATTTCAAGATAAAGAAAACTATGGTATTAAGGAGTTGAACAGTGTCCTGTAGTTTTGCCTTTGAAATTTCAGTTTTATTTAATTATTCATTCAACAAATACTTATTAATGTTCATTATGTTCCAAGTTGCAATTTAAAACCAAACTAAACGCTACCTTTAAGAAAATGTCAGTAGAATAGAAACTAAATACATCATACATTAAAAGACTATGATTAAATAAATCAAAGAGTTATATAAATAAATAATAAAAAACTACAATTTTACTATAAAGAAAAGTATCAGGTGTTCAGGTGTTATGAGAGGAAATGACAGAAGATCTAATTTTCACTGGGGCCTCAGAAAATGTCTTTGAAGGGAAATGATGAGGTAAAGATAAATTATTGAGTGGGAGAATATAGGGGCATTCACTGAAGCTGGAAAGTAGGCAGAGTGTCAGATCATGAAAACCTTGATAGTTATGTAAAATAGTGGATTTTGTTCTTTTTCCTAACTACAATAAGATTCCATTTAGAGATTTTTGAACAGAAAAGTAGTATATTCCAATTTATGTTTTAGATTTTTTGTTACTACCAGGTGAAGAATGAATTAGAGGGAGGTAAGAGTGAAAGCAGGGCGACCAAGAGTATCCAAGCCAACACACATAAAGATGGCAACATGTAAGAATTTAGCAGCAGTAGTGTTGGAGAGAAGTGGATGGATGGAATCAAGATATATTTTCTGGTGGAATCACTAGGGCTGGTGATGGATTAGTTAAGGAAGAGAGGAAAATATGGAACATGACTCTCAGGTCTCTAGCTTGATCAAGTGAGTATATGTTTTGCCAATTACAGTACTTAGGAACAAAGAATAAAAGGCAGTTTAGAGTAGGGAGTGTTGTTGAAGATTAATCACTGCATTTTGACACAATTTAAGATACATGGAGAGAGAAGTCAAGACGGTAGCGTAAGCAGACTCTGAACTCACCTCCTCCCGCAGATGCAGCCAATTCACAACAACTCGTGGAAAAATTACCCCTGAGAGAGAACTGAAAACTGGATAAGAGGAGCTCCTGCAACAAACGACAATCCTAATCGAGGTGGAAGAGGCAGAAACTCCCTCCTGGAGAGAAAAAACGCCACCTTCACAAGCCGCCAGCTTCACGGCTGCCCGGGAGCACCCCACAAGTACACAGCCCTCCCTGGAGGCGCGGGGCCCTGAGCCGGGGAGCACCCCTGCTGTGGGCATTTTGTGGACCCAGCACAATCAAGATGAGTGGCATAATATCTGACTTTGCCTGCTACTAAAACATTGGGGAGTACCCCCAGAAAAGCTGGCTCACAAAGAAATCAAAACCGGCTCTTAAAGGGCCCACACACACTCACCCGTTTCAGAAAGCAACCTAAAATCACCAGAAAGAAAGGTGCACAGTGCTTTGGTGACAAGAGACTCACCTGATAGGCTCTGAGTGCATCACAGTGAGAGGTGAGACCTCTCCAGGGACTGGGACATTGGCGGTGGCCATTGTTGTGGCCTGGTGTGGGCATGCTGACACAGATGCCATTGGAGTTCTCCCTGAGGCCTGCTAGCCCAGGGTCTGCCCCACACACTAGAGCACCGATTTAATCCAGCTCAACCAGGGCAGGCAGCCTACCCTGGAGACTGGCCCCACCCAAATGCAGACCCTCGGGCAACTTGTGGGCCTGCATAGATTGGTGACTGGATTCTCTGCAGCCTGGCAACTGAGCCCACTTCAGTGGGGCAGGGCATGCACAAGGAACGGGTGGAGAGTGTAGGGCAGTGGTGGAGTGTGTGGGGCTCCCGCCATGGAGAGACTGGGTCCACTTCAGGAGGTCGGGGCATGCACATGGGGCAGGACTGTGTGTCTGGACCTGTGGGCGGTGGGGCTTGTCAGCTGCAGAAGACTTGTGTTTCTCGAAGACCCACATGGGGGTTTGCCCCACCTTCCAAAGCCTGAAATAAGGTGCTCAGGTGCTCCCGTGCCTGAGGCCAGCCCCACACAGCTGCAATCCTCAGAGAGCTGACAAGAGACCTAAAGGCTTGAGGCTTATAGCAATTATAAGCCCCTGAGCCTAACAAGCTGCCACGCTTAGGGCCCACTCACTTAAAAGAAATGCTGCAACACAAATGTGGTATTAGAACTTGCAGCCAACTGTGCTAGGGCTTCCCACACCCAATAAAGAGACTGAGGGGTGCACAACAACTACTAGCAGCTGAGCATTACAACAGCTGGCCAGGAGCATAACTCGGCCTGCCTGGGCACCTACAGGGAGAGCAAACAGGCCACAACAGAAGGAGACACGTAGCCCGCATAGGGGTCACCCCTGTAACATTGAGAACTGAGGGAAGCACACTGCAGGCCTCCTAAGGCATCACTTATATAAGGCCACCTATCCAAGAGCAGGAGACGTAGCTGACCTACCTAATATACAGACACGAGCACAAAGAAAGAGGCAAAATGAGATGGCAAAGGAATACATTCCAAGTAAGGGAACAGGACAAAACCCCAGAAAGGGAACCAAGTGAAACAGAAATGAACAACCTACCTGACAGAGAGTTCAAACAAATAGTGTTAAGGATGCTCACTGATCTGGGGAGAAGAATAGATGAACTCAGTGAGAATGTCAACAAAGAAATGGAAGATATAAAAAAGAACCAATCAGAAATGAAGAATACAATACTGGAAATGAAAAATTCACTGGAGGGACTCAAAAGCAGAGTAGAGGATACAGAAGAACGGATCTGCAAGCTGGACAAAAGACAAGGAGAAATTACCCAAGCTGAACAGGTAAAAGAAAAGAGAATTAAAAAGAGTGAGGACAGTCTAAGGGACCTCTGGGACAACATCAAGCACACTATCATCCATGTTATAGGTGTCCCAGAAGGAGAAGAGAGAGACAAAGGGGTAGAGAATCTATTTGATGAAATAATAGATGAAAACTTCTCTAACCTAAGGAAGGAAACAGACATCCAGGTACAGGAAGCACAGAGAGCACCAAACAAGATAAACCCAAAGAGGCCCACACCAAGACACATCATAATGAAAAGGTCCAGAATTAAAGATAAAGAGAGAATCCTAAACCCGCAAGAGACAGACAAGTTACATACAAAGGAAACGCCATAAGGCTATCAGCTGACTTCTCAGCAGAAACCTTACAGGCTAGAAAAGATTGGCACAATATATTTAAAGTGCTAAAAGGAAAAAACTTACAGCCAAGAATACTCTACCTGGCAAGGTTATCATTCAAAATGGAAGGAGAGATCAAAATTTTCCCAGACAAGCAAAAATTAAAGGAGTTTGTCACCAAGAAACCAGTGCTGCAAGAAATGTTAAAAGGACTTATTCAAGGGGAAAAGAGAAGACCACAAATAGGAAAAATTATCTATTTCCATGATAAGAGGGTAATGGATACAATTGCAAAAAAAAGAGGTTAGATATGATATCAAAAACATAAAATGAGGGAGGAAGGGAGTTAAAGAGTAGAGATTTCAGAAAGAGGTCAAACTAAAGAGACCATCAATTCTGTATCGAGGACTACTAAAACAGAAAAAAAAAGTTAAAAAATGGCAGTAAGTACATACTTATCAATAGCTACTTTAAATGTTAATGGACTAAATGCTCCAATTAAAAGGCATAGGGTGGCTGATTGGATAAAAAAACAAGACCCATATATATGCTGCATACAAGAGACACACTTCAGACCTAAAGACACTCACAAACTGAAAGTGAAGGGATGAAAAAAGATACTCCATGCAAATGGCAATGAAAAGAAAGCTGGGGTAGCAATACTCATATCAGAAAAAATAGACTTTGAAACAAAAACTGTGAAAAGAGATAAAGAAGGGCATTACATAATGATCAAGGGAACAATCCAACAAGAGGATATAACACTTGTAAATGTCTATGCACCCAACGTCGGAGCACCTAAATATATGCAGCAATTATTAACAGACATAAAAAGAGAAATAGAGAGTAACACAATAATAGTAGGGGACTTTAACACTCCACTTACGCCAAGGGATAGATCATCCAAACAGAAGATCAAAAAGGAAACATTGACCTTAAATGACACACTGGAACAGATGGACCTAGTAGATATATACAGAGCATTCCATCCAAAAACCAAAGAATACATGTTCTTTTCAAATGCACATGGAACATTCTCCAGGATTGATCACATATTAGGCCACAAAACAAGTTTACATAAATTTAAGAAGATCGAAATAATACCAAGCATCTTTTCTGACCACGATGGTATGAAACTAGAAATCAACTACAGGGAGAAAATCAGAAAAAGCCACAAAATGTGGAGATTAAACAAAATGCTACTGAACTACGATTGGGTCAACGAAGAAATCAAAGGAGAAATCAAAAAATACCTGGAGACAAATGAAAATGAAAATACGACATGCCAGAACTTATGGGATACAGCAAAAGCGGTTCTAAGAGGGAAATTTATAGCAATATAGGCTTATCTCAACAAACAAGAAAAATCTCAAACAATCTAACAATGCACCTAAAGGAACTGGAAAAAGAAGAACAAACAAAGCCCAAAATCAGTAGAAGAAGGGAAATCATAAAAATCAGAGCAGAAATAAATGAAATAGAGACTAAAAATCAATAGAAAAAATTAATAAAACCAAGAGCAGGTTCTTTGAAAAGATCAACAAAATTGACAAACCTTTAGCTAGACTCACCAAGAAAAAAGAGAGAAGGCTCAAATAAGTAAAATCAGAAATGAAAGAGGAGAAATTACAACAGACACCTCAGAAATACAACAGATTATAAGAGAATACTATGAAAAGGAATATGCCAACAAATTCGACAATCTGGAAGAAATGGATAAATTCTTAGAATCATACTACCTTCCAAAACTGGATCAAAAAGAAATAGAGTATTTGAATAGACCAATCACCAGTAAGGAGATCGAAAGAGTCATCAAAAACCTCCCCAAAAATAAAAGTCCAGGACCAGAAGGCTTCCCTGGTGAATTCTACCAAACATTCAAAGAAGACTTACTACTTATCCTTCTCAAACTCTTCCAAAAAATTGAGGAGAGGAGGAAGCTCCCTAACTCATTCTATGAAGCAGACATTATCCTGATACCGAAACCAGACAAGGACAACACAAAAAAAGAAAATTACAGGCCAACATCATTGATGAACATCGATGCAAAAATCCTCAAGAAAATACTACCAAATCGCATAAACAATACATTAAAAAGATTATACACCATGATCAAGTGGGATTTATTCCAGGTATGCAGGGATGGTTCAACATTCGCAAATCAATCAGCATAATACACCACATTAATAAAATGAAGAATAAAAATCACATGATCATCTCAATAGATGCAGAGAAAGCATTTGACAAGACACAGCATCCACTTAAGATAAAAACTCTGAATAAAATGGGTATAGAAGGAAAGTACCTCAACATAATAAAGGCCATATATGACAAACTCACAGCTAACATCTACCTCAATGGTGAAAAACTGAAAGCTATCCCTCTAAGAATAGGAAGCAGACAAGGATGCCCACTCTCACCACTCCTATTTAACATAGTACCGGAAGTCCTAGCCAGAGCAATCAGGCAAGAAAAAGAAATCAAAGGGATCCAAACTGGAAAGGAAGAAGTGAAACTGTCACTATTTGCAGATGACATGATTTTATATATAGAAAACTCTAAAGAATCCACAAAAAACTTTTAGAAGTAATAAATGAATACGGTAAAGTTGCAGGATACAAAATCAACATACAAAAATCAGTTGCATTTCTATACATTAACAGTGAAGTAGCAGAAAGAGAAATTAAGAATACAATCCCATTTACAATTGCAACAAAAAGAATAAAATACCTAGGAATAACCTTAACCAAAGAGATGAAAGATCTGTACACCGAAAACCATAAAACATTGCTGAAAGATATTGAAGAAGACACAAAGAAATGGAAAGATATTCCATGCACTTGGCTTGGAAGAATTAATATAGTTAAGATGTCCATACTTCCTAAAGCAATCTATAGATTCAATGCAATCCCTACCAAAGTTCCAACAACATTTTTCACAGAAATAGAACAAAGAATCCTAAAATTTATATGGAACAACAAAAGACCCCGAATAGCTAAAGGAATCCTGAGAAAGAAGAACAAAGCTGGAGGCATCACACTCCCTGATTTCAAAATATGTTACAAAGGTGTAGTAACCAAAACAGCATGGTACTGGCACAAAAACAGACACACAGATCAATGGAATAGAATCGAAAGCCCAGAAATAAACCCACACATCTATGGACAGCTAATCTTTGACAAAGGAGCCAAGAACATACAACAGAGAAAAGAAAGTCTCTTCAACAAATTTTCTTGGGAAAACTGGGCAACCACATGCAGAAAAATGAAAGTAGACCTTTACCTTACACCATACACAAAAATTAACTCAAAATGTATTAAAGACTTGAATGTAAGTCCTGAAACTATGAAACTTCTGGAAGAAAACATAGGCAGTACTCTCTTCAACATCAGTCTTAACAACATATTTTCAAGCACCATGTCTGACCAGGCAAGAGAAACAATAGAAAAAATAAACAAATGGGACTACATCAAACTAAAAAGCTTCTGCACAGCAAAGGAAACCATCAACAAAAAGAAAAGACAACCTAAAAATTGAGAGAAGATATTTGCAAACCATACATCTGATAAGGGCTTAATCTCCAAAAAATAAAAAGAACTGATGCATCTCAACAACAAAAAGACTAACAACCCAATTAAAAAATGGGCAAAAAACCTGAGCAGACATTTCTCCAAAGAAGAAATACAGATGGCCAACAGGCACATGAAAAGATCTTCAACATCATTAACTATCAGGGAAATGCAAATCAAAACTACAATGAGATATCGCCTCATGCCAGTCAGAAGGTCTATAATTAACAAGACAGGAAACAACACGTGTTGGAGAGGATGTGGAGAGAAGGGAACTCTCATACGCTGCTGGTGGGAGTGCAAACTGGTGCAGCCACTATGGAAAACAGTATGGAGATTCCTCAAAAAATTAAGGATAGAACTACCATATGATCCACTTATTCCACTGCTGGGTATTTATCCAAAGAACTTGAAAACACCAATGCGTAAAGATACATGAACCCCTGTGTTCATCGCAGCATTATTCACAATAGCCAAGACTTGGAAGCGACCTAAGTGTCCATCAAGGGATGAATGGATAAAAAAGACGTGGTATAAATACACAATGGAATACTACTCAGCCATAAGAAACGATGAAATCCAGCCATTTGTGACAACATGGATGGACATTGAGGGTATAATGCAAAGTGAAATAAGTCAGAGGGAGAAGGTCAAATACCGTATGATTTCCTTCATTAAGTAGTAGATAATAACAACAATAAACAAACACATGGAGACAGAGATTGGACTGGTGGTTACCAGAAGGGAAGGGGGGAGGGAGGAGGGTGAAAGGGATAATTTAGTACATGTGTGTGGTGATGGGTTGTAATTAGTATTTGGGTGGTGAACATGACGTAATCTATGCAGAAATAGAAGTATAATGATGTACACCTGAAATTTATACAATGTTATAAACCAATGTTACTGCAATAAACAAAAAATTTTTTTAAAAAAGATACGTGGAAAATAATCAGTGTAGAAGTATTCAGTAGGTGGTGGAGTACACAGGCTTGACACACAGAGAGGTTAGTGTGCAGATGTATTGAGAATTGTGGGAGTTGATAAATTGATAAAGTACAGTAAGGAGACTCAGGACTGAACACAGAGAACGCCCCCCAAGTACAGCTTGGGGGTAAGAAAGAGACAGTAAAGGATTTTAAGAAAGAACAATCTAAGAATCAGGATGTAAACCAGGAAAGCGTGATTTCATAGAGAAAAGCACTTTTATCACATATTTTCCTAAAGCACTCAGTAGCTTTTGATACTGTTCCTTGTTCTTTCCTGAAAGCGCCATTACAAAGGTGGGAGGAGATGGAATTAAGCCTACAAATGGAGGGATTAGTCTTTGGGAGAATGAGACATTATCTGTCTTCATCCATTTGGGCTGGTATAACAGAATACCAGACTGGGTAGCTTGTAAAAAACAAACTTACGTCTCACAGTTCTGGAGGCTGGAAGTCTGAGATCAGGGAGCGAGCACGGTCAAGTGAGGGCTCTCTTGTGTGTCTCCGAGTTCTCCTTGTATCCTCACATGGTGGAAGGGGTTAGGGATCTCTCTGGAGCTTCTTTTATGACACTAATCCTATTCATGAGGGTTCCACCCTCATGCTTGAGCACCTCCCAAAGGCCCCATATGCTAATATCATCACCCTTGAAGATTAGGATTTCAACACATGAATTTGGGGGGCATATAAACATTCAGATGGATCATAACACTATCTCACTGATAAAAGATAAAATGAATGGGTGCTAACGTATAGTATAGACTTCGTAGTGAGAAAATACATCATGGAATGGCGTCTGTTGTTTTGTCTGTCAAGCATCCTTCCTGATCACTCTGGCAAGAGCACACCTTTGAGGAGTGACTTGTCACCTATTAGGAAATTAAATTCGGGCTGTATGCCCACACTCTGACATCACAGGCATGTGACTATATTTTGTATGATAATCAAATTACCAAACACCCTTGGCCATATTCATGATCCACACCTGTAAATTCAGTGATTTTTTTTGCTGGTTTTCCAGAAAAATGTGCAAATAATCCACCAAACTTTGCAGCAGTCCATGGCCAGACTTTCTGCTCTAATATTCAGTCACTCTTTCTTCCCTTCTGCCTTTCTGCCTTCTGTTTCAATTTCTGCTTCTTTCTGCTACAGAAGCTCAAAGCCTGAACACAATGCCTTCCTCTTGGGCCTTTCTGATCTTCCTCCCTGTAAGGAGGTCTCTGTTCAATAAATCTCATATCACCCTAGGTAATGAAATCCCAGAAGGCCAGTACCCTCAAGCATTTAACAAGAAATAAATCTAGAGGAAAATAAATGTAGACCCATCCATCAAAGTTCTGCCTATGTTAATTGCAGTCTTCAAAAGCTATTAATCAAGTCTGGGATTCAAGTTCTGTGACTATTCATTAGTGGGCAAATACAATAAAACCTTTACCTGATGTAAGAAACCTAAAATTACATTTTCTTCTACTAACTATCTATCCAATGCAAGACAAGCATGGTTGAATTGAATTCAATGTTGTCAATATGTAGCAATTAATAAATATGTCCTTTTCTATGATTCCATCACTTAATTCTCACAACAATGTATGAAAAATGTTTTGCTATTATCTCCTTTTACAGGTGAGCAAAGTGAGACACTGAGAAGTTAAGTAACTTGCCCAAAGTTGTTCACCTGTTAAGTCAATCATGCTATTTTCAAATTGCTCAATCAATGATGAATTAATCAGTGATATGGTTAATTACACAATGCTCAGAAAAAAGTGGATTTGAACTTAATGCATCCTAAGACAATAATCTGATATATTGACTTATGTTTCAATATTAGAATACCAGTTATAAGTACTTATACGTTGAGGATAAAATCATGAGGCAGCTGAATTTAGCAAGACATGGGTTTTTACCACATAACAGTCCTTCACTAGGTACAATCTGAAAAAAAAGATTAAAAAAAGACCTTTCTCTCTGCTTCACCAATTATTGATGGCTACCAGGAGAGTACTTACATTTGAATTATGGTATGTCAGATTTATTTTCTAAGTTGTAGAAAAACTGCACGTTTTAATTAAGTTTAAAGGGCCCACAAGGAACAATAATATTATATGAGACATGGCCAACAGCATGTTAAGAAACATGGCATTTAGCCACCATGCCCATTTTTACAGCTACTTAAAAAAAAAAAAAGAGTAAAAGTATTATGTTGTAATATCTCTCTCATTTGGTTATAGATTAATTCTATCTTTGCATATGCCTTTACATTATAACGAGCAATAGGCTGGATGCATTCACAACAAACATGTTTAGATTAAGTGAGTAATAATATTACATTAGTAATAATGATCAGGATGACAGTGTTAATCATTATGATGATTTTATTTGAAGCACATATGAGGACAGTTGGAAAAAATTTTACATAATTTTATTTATTGTTTTAGCAGAATTTTTCAACTCAAATAAGTAATTCTGAGTTCTGTACATATGTAACTAAAATAAATGTTGAAATACTAGGGTTGAAGAATTTAGGTCCTCCTGACTCTAGATGGAGAAACAAAATATTTTCCTTCTCTAAGTAAACCCTGTAGAACATTTCAAACACTCTTAAGATTTAGAATAGAAAAAGGAGACCATTTAAAACAGTGAATCTTGAGTTATTCAGTCATCATTTGATGATTTTCTCTTTCATTCCTTTGGTTGTTTATTGATTCAATCAAGAAATAACTATTGTAACAAGCTGAAACTAGATACATTGCCTTTGCCCTGAATAAAGGCAAATTTTCTTGGGGAAAATCAGACATGTAAAACAAAAATTTCAATCTAGGGAAATAAGTACTAATATATGTTTATTTATTTATTTTTTGTGAGGAAGATCAGCCCTGAGCTAACATCCATGCCAATCCTCCTCTTTTTGCTGAGGAAGACTGGCCCTGATCTAACAACTATTGTCAATCCTCCTCCTTTTTTTTTCCTTTTTCTCCCCAAAGCCCCAGTGGATAGTTGTATGTCATAGTTGCACATCCTGCTAGTTGCTGTATGTGGGACCCCGCCTCAGCATGGCCAGACAAGCGGTGTGTCAGTGCACATCCCAGGATCCGAACCTGGGCTACCAGTAGCGGAGTGTGAGCACTTAACCCCTAAGCCACAGGGCTGGCGCAGTACTAATATATGTAAGTACCAGGTAAAGGAAAGGAAAGGAAAGGAAAAGGAAAGGAAAGGAATGGTGCACACCATTCCAGCATGCAAAGAGTTCCAAGAAGTCTCACAAATGGTCCAGTTTAGTTCCACAAATATATATTGAGTGATTTAATTCAATAAGTATTTATTGAATTATTATTATCAGGGAATATAAAGAAACAAACATTTCTTGCCTTTAAGAAATTCATTCTAAAATGTTAACCAAAGAAGTAAACAGGTAATTAAAAGTAATATAGAAAAATTACAACCCTAGACTATGCATAACAGTAAAAAGGAATATTGAACAAGGAATATAAAATCTGCACATGGTGGAAGCAGGAGAAAGTTAATGAAGGGTGAATGCAGCTCTCTCCTGTAGTCTGGGGAGGGTGTTCCAGAAGAATAAACAGGAAAGTCCCCCAGACTAGAAACAGTAGGATGTGTGCAGCTGAATTATTCTATATTGTTGGGGCATAAGTTTAAGGGAAAGGTGGTGAAAGACAAAGAAAGTATGAAAAAAACATATAAGTACTTGCTAAGAAGCTTTGAATCACTAGCAAGCTTCTCAGGAGTCTCAAAGTTTGAATGTGTCCCCCTAAGGAACTGTGCAAAATAATTCATTGCAATGTCTAAAGAAAAATATTATTTTTTGATTATATTTATCTCACCTTATTTTCTATTTTTGTATATATTTTGTAATTCTTTCAACATAGTAGCTCATGTATATAGTTTATAAATAAGTAAACAAATATCTTGAAGGTAAGTGAAGAGGATGGTAGTAGAAAATGGAGAATCATGCAAAATAGGGAGGTTATAAAATCAGATATTTTCTTTGGAAAGATGCTTTGGAACACTTTACAAGAGAGAAAAGGGGACTAGTTAGTTGACTAGTAGAGTAACACAGAACAGCTAGTAAGAGCCTGAAGTAATTTGGTTTTAATAGAGATAGAGAGAAAGCATCAGATTCAAGAATTAGGAGGGAAATGTTCATTAATTAATTGGATAACTAGCTCATTTGTTGACCACATGTTAGGGGCCAGATGCCATGCTACATGCCTCAAATACCTTACTTAATCCTCACAGCAATGAGGAGGTTGTCATTCTTCTTCTTTTACTTATGAGGGAAAAATGAAGCTTAGGGAAGTTAAAAAATTAATCAAAGCATACATAGCTGGAAAGTGGCAATGCTTGACATTAAAGCCAAATTAATAAGATTCCAGAGTCAAGCTGTTAACCATTTGCCTCTAAAGGAAAAAAACCAGGAGGGAAAGGGAGAGGCAGGAAATTGATTCAGAGGACAGGAGTTGGTGAGAAACAGTGATTTGCCCAAGGTTTCCCATTTGCTATCTTGAAGAATGGCGTTGTCATAATGAAGCACATTGTCCCAATCAATAAACATTTTCACTCATTACGTAGTGACTTTCACATGCGTTAAATAACCCAGATCAGTTTAAAACTATATTATGTGTCCTTCGCCAACAACTTGTGTCCCTTAGAACCCAGAGAATCTCATCCAGACTTCAACAATGTGACAATGGTTGAAAATCTGAATGAAAAAACCTATATTGGGAAGCATGATCCCCAAAAAAGCAACTAAGTAGAACATAATGTGACAGAAGTACAATTATATATTAACTTCTAGTTTGGGGAGAAATTTAATAATTTATTATAAATATAAATTAATAAAGTATATCACAGCCTACCAGATTAGTCCACTGTCATTTTCAAGCACAGTGCTACAGCTTTTCTAATTTCTGAACAACAACATTACACAGAATATTGGAGTTATTTCCATTTGCTTTTATTCTGAATTTTTGTCCTTTAACTTCCAAGAAAAATTATTAAAAAGTATTCTGAGATTTAAAAAAACTGTCACCCTAATAAACTCAGCAGTCACTATCTTCTTTCTTCCTCAAGTAGGTATAATTTTCAAGTTGAGAAAGATTCTAGGGATGCTAATGGAGGAGTTTTGTTAGGGAAGTGAGTTAGTGCTATTCAGAGACCTAATAATCACCTTTCTTCTGATTATCTTGGGGCTTTTGGGCTCTGATGTTTCTGTCTCCCTTGAAGGGGCTGGTTGCTGCTGGACAGAGATATGCAGATGGCGCTGGCCTGGAGGACTGAAATCACACTCGGGGGAAGCTGAACAAGATAGCTTCCTTTAAAAATGGCTTGCGGTTTTTGAAGAAACTTTTAGGAAACATTCACAGTATTGATTGAAGCAAAGGCATTGATTTGAAGAATAACATAGTTTTGGTGTATGGGCTATGAAAAAAACCTATTTAATTTTAGAGACAATTAGCAGTTAGGATAAATTCCGACAAATAATGCAACCTCTCACACACACACACACACACTCCACCTACAAGTGCATGCACATCACTGTTCAATCGTTCTATACCCAAAGGCAGAAGGAATTTAATGAAGGCTCTGTTTCGCCCAGTGATATGTTTATCCCAGAGGATGAATATTACAGAGGATAAGAAAGCTCATTTTCTTTCTTATTTCACAGATATTAAAGGTAAAATTAAATTCCATTAAGCACAGTGTGGGCATATTGTATCATAACAGCAATAATATTCATACCTATGCTTTTCTGTTTGTGCTTATTTAATGTTTCCTGGTTAAAAAGATATACTCTGCATTGTTGGTTTTTTTTTCCTTTAAACTTATCAATTCCTTCTATTCCTGGAAAAATATCAATTTGTATCCCTCTTGGCACCATTTGTTAATATTATTTTATGTGATTAAATATTAAGTAATTTGAATTTGCACTAAACTCACCAGTAGTGACACCTATTGGTGAGATGTAATTATAAAACAGTAAGCAGTTTTTACTACGCATATAGTTAGATACCACATATCAAATAGTTCACTTTATTCATAAATTGGAATTATCTTTAAAGTTTTGATGTTTATTGGGTCACGACTAGTGGCTGAAATATTATGAATACTCAGAATAAGTATGTCAAAACAGCCCAACTCAGGGGCCAGCCCGGTGGCGTAGCGGTTAAGTGCACACGCTCCGCTGCAGCGGCCTGGGGTTCACCAGTTCGGAT
The DNA here is from genome assembly GCF_057802395.1 of Ceratotherium simum simum. Taxonomy (NCBI): domain Eukaryota; kingdom Metazoa; phylum Chordata; class Mammalia; order Perissodactyla; family Rhinocerotidae; genus Ceratotherium; species Ceratotherium simum. Next base: position 63,156,014 of record NC_141901.1, on the reverse strand, counting down.
TCTGGGCAGGCACTGATGCACTGCTTGGCAAGCCATGCATCCCATATAAAGTGGAGGAAGATGGGCATGGATGTTAGCCCATGGCCAGTCTTCCTCAGCAAAAAGAGGAGGATTGGCAGATGTTAGCTGAGGGCTGATCTTCCTCACACACACAAAAAAATGTCCAACTCAGTTAGATATATTTCTAAGTTTTAGTTTGATCACAATAACACAGTGTTTCTTTTCTATCTTATTATAGGTGAGTTAACTGGATAACTAGCTAATTCGTTGACCACATATGTTACATGCCTCAAATACCTTACTTAATCTTCATAACAGTGAGGAGATTGTCATTCTTCTTATTTTACTTATGAGAGAAAAAAGAGATTTGACAGATTTTTCCAATTTTCCAATTTTTCCTTGGGACAAATAGTTTCTAAATGCAACAAATTACTGCTTTTATTTACTCAGTCTGGATAAAAGAATGAAAAGAACTCTTTCCTAGTGATGAAATGCCCATACAGAAGACAATTTTCTTTTTTTTTCTATTTTGATCACAAAACATAAATATACTCTGTTCACTATGCTTAGGTTTAAAACACAGACTGTTGTAAAAGGCACTGCGTGGAATCTACATGCAATGCTATAAAGAAGTGAACAATTTGTACACTGTTCTTAGTTTTTTTCACACTATCAAATTCCCTTATTCACACCTAGCTCTTTGTATAAAAGTAGGCCTGATTGATTAGGTATTGACACTTAACATCAACCCACAGCTTATAAGCTTGAAATCTAGAATAGTATATAGTAGAAATAATACAGTAGATTTTATAAGTATATATGATTTTATTTATTTATTTATTTTGCTTTGTTTTAAAGGAGCTTCTGGTGAGAATTGCATGAAACAAATATGTGCAGTTATATCAATTGCTTTAATGTATGTCTTTCACCTGCATTTTTAATTACATTTACAAGGCAAAATAAAAGTGTCAAATTTCTGTGTTTGTGCACAAACATTGTGACTGTATCCTTTAGTCCTCATCTATTAGCTGCAGTCAACTTAAACAATTTTATTAAAATCAAATTCAAAAGGCACTTGCTTTTGATAAAAATAGTAGTAGAGAATGGTGAAATAAGCAAGATCAGGCACAGATTTTGTATGGGATTGAATGTCATTATATTGCACAAGTCTGCATTCCAGGCATTATTCCCATTTCTTCCCAGTTTATTCAATGATCTGTCTTGTCCTTTCAACATGCTCTTTTCTTAGTGAACGTAAATCACCAAATCAGTCATTAAATCTGATAGCATTCCTCAATTTGGCCTCTCTCTCACATGTGTTTTTTCAGAACATATACTGTAACATAGTCAGTCAGAAACTATGCAAAATTCCATCAGAATGTAGAGTACTTGGTCATGGATGCTTTACACACAAGAATATTGACTGAACTACTTGAGTAGCACCAACCAAACCAGATTTGTACCTCCACCTACTCCTGCAGAGATTTCTCAAGGTTTTTATGAAGAGAGCTGCGTGATTACTGGAAAGTACTGACTCAGCACAATAGGATGGGGTTTTATATGCAAGGGGCCTTTTCAAATTCATACACTTGTATATGAATAACTACAAAATGTACACTGTAGAATTCTGATTTAAATATTTAGTTTCTCCTCTCAGAACAGCTTCTAATCTGATCTGGCCTGGATGCCTCTTGTCCTGTTCTCACATCTTCATTCCACTTTAGTTTCATCTGGCAACACCTTGACAACTGTTTATGGAAAAATCCTAATTTTTTGAGAAATTGTTACATATTTTTATATGTTTATAAACTTTATAGACTCTTTTTATCATCACATTGCTATAGAGGCTTTGCCTCCCTCAGATAATCTGTAAAAAAGTCTCACTACCTACTTTCCTTGTTGTACTCTGTCAATTCAGGACAAAACCACTGGAAATAACTTTGACAAATTTAAAGCTAAAGAGTTGCTCCCAGAGTCAAAAGAAAATGTGATAGATATTTTATTGCTCTCATTTTCAGAATTGGTTTGGAGAAAAAAATCAGATCCCAATTAAACCCTTTTCCCCCTGCAAAAAAATTAATACAAACAGCCAGAATTCCTTTCTGGGATTATGCTCTACTCTGCCCTCCCCCATAAATGGAGATCTGGCCTTGACTATTTAACCAACTCTATGTGGGGCTGTTTCTAGTTAACCTGGGGTACTGATGCTCCTGAGAGTTGCACAACCCTGTTCAGTGGCAGTAGAAGTAAGAGTGACAAACATCAACTTTATATCAAGCCTTACAGAGAAGTAAGTAAATTTTTTTTTTAATAATTTTATTTATTTATTTATTTTTCCCCCAAAGCCCCAGTAGATAGTTGTATGTCATAGCTGCACATCCTTCTAGTTGCTGTATGTGGGATATGGCCTCAGCATGGCCGGAGAAGTGGTGAGTCGATGTGGGCCCGGGATCCGAACCCAGGCTGCCCAGCAGCAGAGCACGCGCACTTAACCGCTAAGCCACGGGGCCGGCCCTAAGTAAATTTTTTTAATGTGAGAGTTAAGACATATTTCATACTTAAAAATTGCAATTTAGATTTTTTTTCTTATGGAGTAATTGTGAAGATCCTGTGCTAATTTGTGCAGTATCATGGGTGTCTATGCTGTAGGTCAAATGCTGGGCTTTTCTTCCCTTTTAACTATATCTTTATTTGTTCAAATACTTTCAGATGTCTACAGTAATGTTAACTTCTGTAAATTGATTTCAGCTAGTTTCTTTTCTTCATGTTACCAACCAATCATATATAGCCTTTATTTATTGAATGTCCTCTACATTCTATATGTCTAGCAACCTGCTAATGCTGCAAGTATAAAAATGAGTAGTAAACCATGATATCTGGCCACAGTAGACTCAGAATTTAATGATGTAAATAGAAATAATTTTAAGTCACTGTGGATATCTCAGTGATATGGGCCTTTGTCTTATTTGTCCTTATTTAGCCAACTCACAGAAGTGCTCTGTATCACATTAGTTTTCAATAAATATATATTAACGAAAAATATAATAAAAATATAGTGTCATGAGTACTGAAATAGAAGTACATACTCAACATTATTGGAGCACTGAAGAACAAATGAATTGCCTAAGGGTTTCAAGATGTTTTTCACATTTGAGTTGAGAGAAGAAGTGAAGTATAAAACAACAATGCTAGACCTGAGCAAATAATAAAACAGTGGGCTTAGGGCAACGGTGTGTCCTAAATTGCTAGTTTGGATGAACCTCAAGGTACAAATTTTGACGCTATGTCAGAAGTATATTGTCTATCAGCTAGCATGAGGAAAGTCTTGGCCAGGTGGTAGGCCAATTCATAGCTAAACATTTTTTCTAGATGACTTAGTGGTTTCTGATACCCAAAGGCTAATTAGATTTTTGATGTGATGTGCAGTGACTGAGAGAAAATTGAGAGGACATGCTCAGAATAAAACATTATAGTTATTATTTTGTAGTAGGTTGAGTAGAAAAGTAACAACTTTACCTGTGGTCTGACATTTTTAAAAGTTTAGATTTTGAAGATATTTATTATATACTACTTCTTATCCAGAGTTTATTACACATAAACCCTTAATAAATACATGTTAAGCTATAATGTTTCAGATCCTTTGTTGAATATGATTTCCAAAAATGACAATGGCCTTGTAAATTAAGTCTTATAAGTATGATTTATGGTTTGGGGTCACAAATTTTTTAATTAAAAATGAAGAAGGTTTCTTTTTATCTAAGTCACACAATCTAAATCTCAGGGTAAAAATTTGTCTCAGTTATGAAAATTGAGAATAAAATGTATCCTGTGGCTTTAAAAAATCTGTAACATTGTTGATTTTCAGATGTTTAATTTCACCAGTTCTAGCCAGCAAAAGGACTGTGGGGGCCAGCCCGGTGGCATAGTGGTTAGGTTCACACCATCCGCTTCGGTGGCCCGGGGGTTCACGGGTTCAGATCCAGGGCTCAGACTGACGCACTTCTTGTCAAGCCATGCTATGGCGGCGTCCCATATAAAGTAGAGGAAGATGGACGTGGATGTTGGCCCAGGCCAATCTTTCTCAGCAAGAGGAGGAGGATTGGCAGTGGATGTTGGCTCAGGGCTAATCTTCCTCACCAAAAAAAAAAAAAAAAAGAAAGAAAAGAAAAAGGAGAGTGAATAAAACATGAGACATTATTATCTATACGGAAAAAAATGTCAAACAGAAGTGAAGATAAAAGTGGAGATCTGGGGCCGGCCCCGTGGCTTGGTGGTTAAGTGAGCGCGCTCCACTGCTGGCGACCCGGGTTCGGATCCCAGGCTCGCACCGACGCGCTGCTTCTCTGGCCATGCTGAGGCCGCGTCCCACATACAGCAACTAGAAGGATGTGCAGCTATGACACACAGCTATCTACTGGGGCTTTGGGGGGAAAAAATAAATAAATAAAATCTTTAAAAAAAAAAAGTGGAGATCTGAAGATTTGACCAATTCATATCTAAAATGGTTTAGCATGATAGAGGTTTTTAATAATAGTTAAAATAACTATTTCTTCAGTAAATAAATATCATCCACAAAGCAGTATAAGACGGGGTAGGAATTGAAAATGATTGAGGAGTCATACTCCTCAAGGCACTAGGATTACTAAATGTAATTTTAGCTCAACCACTGTATTGGAATAGCAGCTACATAGCCAGTAATAGGTTTGAAATTATATAAATTATGTAACTGGTAGCCACACTTTCGAATTCTCAAATTTTCTAAACATTTTTAGAATTACGTAGATTGATTTATGGTAATTGATATATTCCATGGGGTTACACAAAGTCCCTGAGTGAACCTGTGGAGCAACACTGGGGAGTAAGTGGGGTCGGAATGGGCCTGCCCATGGTGACATCTTGCATACAGCCAAGTGTGCAGGTAGCTACCAGGGAAAATGCTAGATAAAATGATACTCTTGGTTTATTTCACCTGTTTGTTTAGTTACATCCTTGATTTTCCATAAAACACTTAAAATAGCTTAAAACATGCATTTACATCTACAGGATTTTAAAAATAAATGAAAAATCAAGAGAATACAAGAATATCAAAAAAGATTTCTGAAGTCGAGATCAGAGAGGTCAATAAGTTAGTCCAATGTCCACATCATGGCATAAACCTGTCTCTGAGTTTTTTGTAACCAGTGCGAAGGAGACTATATTTACTTATATGACTCAACATTGTCATAAGATTTTTAATGCTATATTTATCAGAAGCAGCAAAAACACTTCCAACACTAGTACTTATATATGTATTTCTCATATGAGAAAGACACTATGAAATATATAAAGACCCTCAATATTTTTACAGTTTCAATAAAAGGGAGGTAAGGATACGTAAGGGTAAAGTGATATACAGATTGATTGCTGAATAGATGAGCTGGTATTGGTGTTTGAGAGAGCACCATATAAAATAGTTGAAAGGCAATTTAATGCCACACATTTTAGAGAATATGCCCAAATCATTACAAAGTTTATTCATATATGTATAGTCACTAAAATGAGAAATATGCTTTGTCAGTATATTTTTGCACTAATTAAAAAATGGCAGCTGTGAAAAAGTAAACTGAATTATGATCCAAGCTCAATAATAAAAATGTTGGTATGTTACTCAGATACACACGAAAATATTCTCTATTTTACTTTAATAGATTAGTAACACTAATTTTTCTGTGCATTGTGCAAATCCACCCATCTCCAACCAAAAAGGCCGAAACTTTTTCATCTAAATGTTTAGATCACTATTTGTGCATTTATTAATTCATTTAGTAAAGATTTATGAGTGTCTACTATATGCCAGGCACTATTCTCAGTGCTTGGGATACAGCCATGGACAACACAGATAAATTCCCACCTCCATGGATCTTACTTTCCAGCAAGGTGAGATAGTCCACAAGCAATAAATAAAATAAATAATTATAAGAGGATTTCTGATAAGTACTATGGAAAAACAAAAAAGCAGAGTGGGGTAAGGGTGGGATTACGATTTTAAATAGTCTGGTCAGAGCAGTTCTCACATGGAGAAGGTGACGGAGCAGAGATTGGAAGAAAGTAAGAGAGTGGATTCTGGGAAAGAAGACTCAAGGTATAGAAAATAGACGGGGATAAGGCCTTAAGGTAAATGTGCCTGTGATATTTAAGGAACAGCCTGTATCCAGTGTATCTGGAGTTGAGAAGAGCTTAGAGTTTATACTACTTATATGTCTCAAACATTGCATAGACGTTTGAATTTTTCAAAAGTGTGTTTATCCGAATTTAAAATTTAATTGAACTTCAGTGTATATTTCAACCCTAGGTCAGAGGGATAACAGGGGTGAGGTTAAAAGATCATTAACCAGAATATGTGAGAACTTGTTTATATTTAAATCAATACTTATCTTTTATATTCTGTTATTAAATACAGTGTACTGTATGTGAATACATACAGAAATAAAAATATACAATTTGCTGTTAGCTTGATATAAAGTCAATAACTCATATATCATGATTTAATACTTGTGTATCTGCTGTACCAAATTTTATTTTTCTGAAATAGCTAATGAGTCTTTATGGAAAAAAGACATTTTAGCGAGGACCCCTAGTTAGGAGGAAAAAAAATGTATGTGGCTTAGTTATAAACTTAAAGAAAATGAGCAATAAAAATTTATTTAAAAATCTCTCCTGGGATAAATTGTAGTCAAAACTTAAAAGAGAGAAATTATGAGATATAGGAGTTTATGAGATATATTTATGTAATTAGTATTCAGAGGACTTATAATTTTGAAGTGACCTTATACTTATGTAAGAATGGCATAATATCATATTTAAAGCAACATATTTTTAGTTTAAACCACTAGGGTCATTAAATTGAACATTTGATTACCAGCGAATGTTTAACATGTCTTACGTAGTGTAGATTTATATAACAATATACAAATTTTTTTATGATGAAAACAGAAACAATACAAATGCCATAACCTCTTAGAATTGTAACTATTATTGGCTCAAATCTACTAATCCATCACCTCTGAAAACCCAAAAGTTCTCTGTAAATTTGCTTTCTTGTTTTGACGTCTTTGCTCCTGGTATCCTGGGTACTTTCCATATCACTGAATCCTGCTCTCCCGTTCATAAAACTCAATCCCTTCAATTAAAATTGAGACAAAAAAAATGCCTCCGCCATGCATTTCAGAACAAAGTAGATTAAAGAGGAATTTACTTTACAGTGTCATAAACCTCATAGGGTTATCTTTCTAAAAATATTCATTGGCTGCTGCATACATTTTTGTGAGTTGTTCACTGCACAGTTGCACCTGGCTAATGGGGTAAATGAGGGTTAAAATCCACCCTGCACTCTGCTAACTAAGCTATGAACTCGTAGTAACATAACTTATATCTGTTAAAGAACTTGTGTCCAGAATATACAAAAAACTCTTGCAACTCACTAAGATGAAAAACAACCCAATAAAAAAAGAGAAGTTACAAAGGAGCCAAGAACATACAATGGAGAAAAGAAAGTCTTTTCAACAAATGGTGTTGGGAAAACTGGATAGCCACATGCAAAAAAATGAAAGTAGACCCTTACCTTACACCACACACAAAAATTAACTCCAAATGGATTAAAGACATGAATGTAAGACCTGAAACTATGAATCTTCTAGAAGAAAACATAGGCAGTATGCTCTTCGGCAACGGTCTTAGCAACATCTTTTCAAGCACCATGTCTGACCGAGCAAGAGAAACAATAGAAAAAATAAACAAATGGGACTACATCAAACTAAAAATCTTCTGCACAGCAAAGGAAACCACCAATAAAACGAAAAGACAACCTAACAATTGGGAGAAGATATTTGCAAACCATACAACTGATAAGGGCTTAATCTCCAAAATATATAAAGAACTCATGCATCTCAACAACAAAAAAACTACCAATCCAATTAAAAAATGGGCAAAAGACCTGAACAGACATTTCTCCAAAGAAGATACACAGATGGCCAACAGACACATGAAAAGATGTTCAAAATCACTAACTATCAGGGAAATGCAAATCAAAACTACAATGAGATATCACCTCACACCCGTGAGAATGGCTATAATTAACAAGACGGGAATCAACATGTGTTGGAGAGGATGTGGAGAGAAGGGAACTCTCATACACTGCTGGTGGGAGTGCAAACTGGTGCAGCCACTATGGAAAACAGTATGGAGCTTCCTCAAAAAATCAACGATAGAACTACCATATGATCCAGCTATTCCACTCCTGGGTATTTATCCAAAGACCTTGAAAACACCATTGCATAAAGATACATGCACCCCTGTGTTCATTGCAGCGTTATTCACAATAGCCAAGACTTGGAAGCAACCTAAGTGCCCATCAAGGGACGAATGGATAAAGAAGATGTGGTATATATACACAATGGAATACAACTCAGCCATAAGAAACGATGAAATCCAGCCATTTGTGACAACATGGATGGACATTTCAGGTATTATGCAAAGCGAAATAAGTCAGAGGGAGAAGGTCAAATACCTTATGATTTCCTTCATTAAGTAGTAGACAATAACAACCATAAACAAACATATAGAGACAGAGATTAGATTGTTGGTCACCAGAGGGGAAGGGGGATGGGGAAGGGAAAAAGGGATAATTCGGCACATGTGTGTGGTGATGGGTTGTGATTGGTATTTGGGTGGTGAACATGATGTAGTCTATGCAGAAATAGAAGTATAATGATGTACACCTGAAATTTATACAATGTTATAAACCAATGTTACTGCAATAAATAAAAAATTAAAAAAAAAAAGAGAAGTCAATAGATTTGCACAGTAACTTTATCAAAGAAGAGATATGATTGGCAAATAAGCACAAGAAAAGGAGTTCAACATCATTAGCTTTTAGGTTTACCATACGTCCTAACTATCACAATAAAAAGAAAGCAAGAAAGCATATGTCCACACAAATATATAATAGCCAAAATCTGCAAACAACTCAAATGTTCATTAACTGGTTAATGGATGTATAAATCGTTGTATTTTTATACAATGGAATAGTATTCAGCAACAGAAAGGAACAAATTTCAAATACATGCATCACGCTCAGTGGAAGAAGTCAGACACGAAAGACTATACACTGTATGAGTTCACATGTATGACATTCTGAAAAAGGCAAAACTGTAGAAGTAAGGTCAGCGGTTATCGTGGACTAGGCATGAGGAGTGGGGTTAACCATAAAGTGATACAGAGAAACTTTTTGGTGTGATGGAAACACTCTACATCTTGATTGGGGTAGCTGTTATGCAACTGTATACATTTGTCTCAACTCATCAAAGCGTACAGCTAACAGAGGTGAATTTTTCTATCTGCAAATTATACTTCAATAAACAAGAGTTAAAAAACATCACATGCAAAATCATAAAAAGATCAAATACCTATGAATATATATAATAAAAGATGCGCCAGAAAAGAAATTAAGGAAGAGTTAACTAATGTTTTGGGTGGTTTAAAATGATTAAATGGTAATTTTTCTCAAACTTATCTTGAGATTCAACGCAATCCCCATCAAAATACTAGAAAGTTGTTTTTTGTTTTTCTTGTGTGTGTAGGAATGGGGTGGTGGGAATGACAAGATGATTCTAGAATTTATAAGGAAATGGACAATTTAAAGACGCATAGAAAATTCTGAAGACAACGAAGAACAACACTGAAGGATTTGCACTTGAAAATATTAACAATTATTGTAAATCTACAGCAATTAAAACAGTATGGCACTCATTGAAGGATAGATAGACTACTTGTACAAAATTGAGAATCAAGAAAAGAACCATGCATATATGGTCACCCGACTGCAAAATAGATGCAAGTGCAATGTATTTGGGAAATGACGGTTTTTTCAATAAATAATAATGGGTCAATGGGTATATACACACAGGGAAAAAATCTTTTTGATAGTTACCTTACACCATACAAAAAAATTTTTTTCAGATAGTTCATAGACCTAAATGCAAAAGGTAAAACATAGAGCTCCCATTAAAAATAGAGAAAAATACTTTCATATATATGCAGATATTTCTTCAACGTGACACAATAAGCACAAACAACAAAATATACATTGATAAATTAGTACAACAACTATACAGTTCTATCCATTAAAAGACACTGTTGAGAGAGTGAAAAAATAAGTCACTGACTGCAAGAAGGTATTTTCACTATATATATCTGGTTTAAAAAACAAACTTGCATCAAGCATACCAATAAATCCATAAGAAAACTACAGACAAAACAACTGACAGTGGAGGATCCAAATTAAGGCCAAAAAGAATACAAAATGTTGCTCAACATGATTAATCATTTACAAAATGCAAATTATAACCCCAAAGTGACAAAACAAGCTCACCAACCTGGATTAGATTAGAAACACTATCAACGATACAGAGTAACTGGAATTCCCATAACTTGCTGGTGGAAGTGTAAATTGGAGCAACCAATTTGTGTCTTTTGTTGAGACTGATAATTGAACGATCCTAAACATCCAGGAAAGCCAAAAATGAGACAAATCTACTCCAAATAGTAGAAAAAAACAAGAACTTTAGTGTATGTTCTTTATTTATATGCCTAATACATTTATCTGAGTATAAATGAAAACAATAACTCATATGAATAAGACTAACCAAAAGCATCCCTAGAAGTTATATACACACTGATTGACCAAAAAACCTAAAGCATTAAATATATAGAGATTCAGTTAGAAAAAATAAACAAGAGCATAGTGCCAATTAATTTCTGGGAAACTTACTCTTTAGTAGAAGTCCACCTTTAAAAAGTCTTCAGTCATATACCAAACTAAAAGCTAAGAAAATCATACTTCCAGTGGCTCCTCTGGCAATAATTTAAAATACTTTGGCTGGCACTGCAGTATTAGAAATGACCACATGTCAACCATCAGGGAAAATTTTCTCAACAGTTTGTGAATCATGTGGAGGTTTTATCAGACTGTAGCCAAAGGCCCATGAGTGATGCTCTGTATGTCTTTGTGTAATCTATTCTCCAAGCATGCCTACAGACAAGTTAGTACTCTATTCTTATGAGACTCAAAACATTACACATCAAGTCATCGGTAGACAGGTTCTTCAAACCCAAGGGACAGATCTCAGGAGAAAACCAAAAATGTGATTAAACAAAATTCTGTCTAGATGGCCATAATCATAAGAACTAGTAAATGATCACTCATCACAATGACCTTCATTTCATCTATGTGAGGAAAATTTTTACTTTATTTCCTAAACTTTCATTGGTTTGTTTTTAGAAGGTGTATCCATTTAAAAAGGTAATCATATAGTCAAGGCCCTGCATCTTACAGAAGGAAAAAAAAAAACTCTCTGAATTGAGTACCTAAAAATGATAGAGGTTTTACTCTTTCTTTATGCATTTCACGTAGCAACTGACAGCTGTCTTTCATGTTTTAAAAATCTCCATTAAATACAGTGGTAGCAAAATCAATCTCTTCCTATTTAATCCCCTGCAATAGGAGGTAAAGAATCAACATGATATTATAAATCACTGTGAAGCTAGCACCTGGGTACCACCCCTAAAAAAAAAAAAAAGTACATAGCTTCAAAAACTATAATATTCTTTTATATGGGAAGGAGTTATAAATTACCAACTTTATCCTTCTACATCTTGGTGAAGGGATTGAAATTGCACTTGGAGTTACATATTTAACACAGAATGCAAAATAAATCGTGTGTATTGTTTGTGGTTCAGGTAGAGGCCAGGTGAATTTGCTTATTCAGCATTTCTGTTGTGAAATCATCTATGAAGTAATGGCAAAAGTGACCAGAGAGTTAAGGAATAAATGCTAATCTAAAAAGGATATATTGAAGCATTTCATGGTACCTGGACATAATGAGTAGTATAGTGAATGATAAAAACAACTTATTATTAACAGACATGTAAAGAGTACATGACTCATAGGTCATTAGGTCTTTTATATAAAATGTTTAAAACTTTAAAGATCTTCTATGACACATAAGAGATTACCTCAAGTTTTTTTGGACTTAAAGGTGGACTTATTCTGTACATCAAATGTAATTTTATGAAGTAATTCTATATGCAGATCAGTTAAGGGCAAATTAAAAAAAATTTGCTTACATATTAGCAAATATATATTATATATAATAATATATCTTATAGTATATTTTAGCTCACATATTTTATAATCATTTATGAAACAAGAGCAAATTTTGGAACCATATTGAAAGTATTTGATGTTTAGAACTTTTTATATGGAGGTCATCGCCCTCTCTAGGTTAAAGCAATAAACTGTTTTATCTCCTATTTTAAGTATTTATCTCTTTCATAAACCAAACTTTAACATTAATAGACCTGGAAATAATGGTTGTATATATATCTTTTTTCAATTAAAAATCCTATTGTAAAATGAAAATTAAAATGATATACCAATTTCATATAGCATGAAAAGAATATTTTTAAATGCAATAACTAGTGTAAGGAGAAGGAATAGATTCAGATACTTCTTGCTGAAGGGTAAGCTAATATAATTATTATTAAAAGAAGTTTGGAAATATTTATCTAAAGAATCAAGGATATATGCTTTGACTGAATATGTTTATGTTAAATTTTTTAAGGAAAACATTAAGGTGCACAAAACTATGTAAAATGGATGTTGATAGTAGTGTTTATTGTGTTATTAAAAATATTGATTCAGTCTAAACTTCAAAAATCTCCTTTAATAGGTAATGGCATGTTTATATACTAGGATAAAAAGGAATTACTATAAATTATGTTGTAAGAAAATATTTCTTGTTGTGAAAGTGTTTTGAAAATAAAAAGTAACAAAAAAAGTGTACAATTGAATAAAGAAGAAAAAATTTTTTGAGAAATTCTCATAAAAACATTTGATAAAATTTAATAGCCATTATCATCATCATCATCATCATTGTGATAACTGAGCAACCTAGGAAAGAAAAAGTCTTCTTAATCTGTTAAAGGATATTCAAAAAACAACAACAACAAGCATCATAATTAATGGTGAAATGTTGAAAGCTTTCTTCTGTCTTCAGGAAATAAGACAAGAATGACCACTTTTACTCTTCTATTCACTGGCTATGACAATCATAACTGGTTGTTACAGCCAGTACAATAAGTCAGGAAGAGAAAAAAAAAACGGGTAATATAAAGAAGAGAATCAGAGATCTAAATTAAGCCTGGGGTATACTATGTTAATACATTGAAAGGACTGGTATTTGAAAGATATCAACTCTTCCTAAATTGACTACTGGATTTATTCCAGGATTACTCAAAATTCCAGCCTTGTTTTCAGCAAAAGTGACAAGTTAATTATAAACGTATCAAACGTGCCAAAAATAGTCAAAATAATCATGAAGAAGGGGAAATCAGGAAGACTTGCTCAATTAGATATCAAAATGATCACAACAGAGTAATTAATACAGCATGATATTGTTGCAAAGAGTGGAACAGACAAGAAAGTCCAGAAAGAAATCAACACATATATGGACACTTGGTTTATGACAAAGATGCAACTCCAGAGGAAGTGGAAAGAATATTCTTTTTAAAAAGATGATTAAACAATTGAATAATATGGGTAAAATGCATCTTAATTTCTACCCCACACCTACTTAAATGATTACAGCAAATCTTCCAAAAGATGATATGAAAGAATACCTTCATAATAAGGAAAAATATTTCCTCAACAGATAATAAAAAGCATGAGTTGCAAAGTAAATAACTATTAAATTAGGTTACATTAAAACTATAAATCTTCCCTTAATAAACACAATTAAGAGAATGAAAGACAAGAGAGGCGATATTGGCAATATATCTATAACTATCAAGGGCTCAAATCCAGAACATAAAGAGAACTCAAAGACAGAACAGACAACCCAATAGAAAAATGCACAATAGATTTTAACACTGTACACAAAAGAGAATATCCAAATATTAAAAAAAAAAAAAAGGATGAGGAGATTCTTTTTAGTTGTCCATCAAAAGCAAATTAAAATAAAAATGTTACCATACACAGTCTCCTCAGAATTGCTAAAATTAAATAGAGTGAAAATTCCAAATGTTAAGGAAAATATGGAGCAACTGGAACTCTCATACACTAGTGGTATGAGTTTAAAACTGTACAAGCACTTTCAAATAATATTTGGCATTATTTCATGAAGTTGGAAAAATACAAGTCCTATGGCCTAGAAACTCCATTCCTAAACACAAACCCAACAGAAATTTAAATATAGGCAGACCAAAAAATATACATAGAATCTCCATAGCTGCTTTAGTTAATTGCTAAAATCTAGAAACAACCAAACAGTTTATGAACACTAGAATAGATAAACTGTTGAATTTATACAATGGAATACTCTACAACAATGAAAATGTACAAACTTCTGCTGCATGAAACAATGTGGGTGAATCTTACAAATATAATGTTAAGCTAAAGAAGACGGGCACAAACTAATACAGACCATACGATTCCATTTATATACTGCTCAACAACAGGCAAAATCAATCTGTTATATTAGAAATTAGGGTGGGTTACCTTTGGGGAGAGGGAGGATAGTGGTTAGGAGAGGTCACAAGGGAGTCTTCTGGGGTTATTTTAATATTTTACTTGTTGTTCTGGATGCAAATGAACAGATGCTCTCATTTTGTAATAATTCATCAAATGTCTATCTTCTAATTTGTATAACTTTCTATAAGTACATGATATTTTAATAAAAGTATTTATTTATAAAAACAACACCCAAAGTTGTTTTTCATGTACAAGCTAGACTATACTTTGATAGTTGTAATCATAGGAATTTATTTTATTTTATTTTTTTTTTGCTGTGTGTGAGTGTGTGTGCGTGTGTGTGTTGAATGAGTGAGAAGATAAAAATTGTAAATTTAGGATGTTGGTCCAATTTGGCCATGCAGTCCTTAAGGTCTGTTAACTCATTTGGAATGCTGAGGAATACTTGTTTCCTTTAATTTTTTTTTTAAACAATCACAACAGAAAACGAGTTTTTAACCAAGAAATCTTTCAGCAGAGGTTTTGCAGAGAGAACGTACTCTCCTTTTCCACTCCAGCAGCCTGCTTTTGGGAAAGGGCATATAGCTCTTGGCCTGACTTGCTTTAAAAAAATAGAGAATATCGACACTCGGTTAATCTCGTTTGCTTTCCATGAGAAGGAACACCCTTATATCTACCTGTGAAAACATATTTATTTAAAAAAATGTGCTTATGTATTCAGAATATTAAGAAAATATTAAAATGAATTCTTAAAGGCATCTTTGTATTGGGATTGGATGTTTGCAAACTTGGCCAGTATGCCTCTTAGGAGTATAGCAACCAAAAAGTGTGAGTGGGGATAGGAGAAAAATCAGCATTCAGGGAGGTAACTCAAATTTAGATTTTACTGGGACTGTCTTAGGTGTCTGAGAATCAGCTCCCATTGGATTGAGAGTGGCAAGAACTAGACAGATGATCAGAGTTTCTACCCTGGATGTGGATCAGGGTGAGGCTTTTACAGGGAGAACTAAGTATAAGTCAGAGAATCAAGATAGTAATGGAAAAAAGACAGTAGGAGGTAAGCTGCAGATTTGTAGGCATCCAGGGTAGAGTTTTTGTGTCAATTACACCAATCTACAGATTTGATTGTAGATTGTGTCCTCTGTATCTTCTCATTGCTTCCTTCTTTAGTCCAGAGTGACTTAGGGATCGGGAGTCTCTGAATTAATAGATGAAAAGCCCTCAGGTCCCAGACACAAGTTGGGCATTTAATGAAGTGTTAATGTAGACTTTGTGTTTTAGACTTTGAACATATCGATTTTTAAAAAAATGTTTCATGTCATTTGCTTTCATTTTCTGAAATTCTTGAAGCAAAAGTAACATGAAACTGAGAATAGGTTGTCTTTTTTACTAATTTCAATGCTTCTTTGGTTAAATAAATAGTTCTTAGAATACAAAAAAAAGATGTTTCTATTTTCTAATATGTCAAGAATTTTACATTGAAATGTGAATATAATCATAAAACTCTAAAAAATCTAGAGTTGTAGAAGTTCTAATTCAGAAACTGGATTTTAAAACTATAGATCGCATTATTTTTTCCCAATTGATTATTAGTGATAAAAGTGAGCTATCTGATAACGAAATAATTACAGTGCCTATATTTCTATTCTCCCTTAGAGTCAGAAACTCCTCACTGATAATTTTGATTCTTCCTCCTTACATATAAAAATATTTAAAATCGTATCCACAAATTATAAAATTTCATCACTTTTAAGATATGTTTTTCCAACATAATAAAATATATTTGGATATATTGACTTGCTTTGTCTTGTTCCTCAGTAAACAAGTCACATTTATTCTCAGCAAAGATTTATCATTTCTGAAAGTCACCGAGGTACTTAAATCACAGGCTCAAAGCTGTTATAAAAATGTAACTAAAGATAGAGTGTGACCTTTTAGATGGTAAAAGACTTATTTTTGAGCCATATGGTCAGCCTCAGGCTTAAGACGTTAAAATTGAGACTGGAGGAAGTTCAAACTATGACACTGATTAGTGCATATGTCCCTACATTATATGCATCAAAAGCCAGCAAAAAAAAATCTTTTATGACAACTTGTCTGTTGTCATTAACACAATCTATGCAAAAAGAAAGGAATAATTCTTGGACATGTCAATTCCTGAATTTGTTAGAACCACAACAAATTGCATGAAGTTGTTTGAAATACTATTTTAGGCAAGATTTAAACGACTGAGCAGATCATAGCTTTGGGGCATTTTGGATTGATTTATCACAAAATATACCTAGATATCACATTTCTCCTTTTTTGATATTAAATCCCTGATATTCATTCCTGGGGTGTTTTTCGTGGGTTAACAATAAACTGACCTATTGAATCCTTGCCTTCAAGTCATGATACTCATGGCAAATTACTCGTGGTAAATATCTAGACACTAACTTATAGGCCTATTTAATTATTTAATTTTTAGAAAATTACTTTATTATCAGTTATAAGACAATATAATAGTCATTTTATCCTCTGATTCTCATATTATAGCAATAAGGCAGAGAATTCTTCCTTTTAGTATTTGCTTGTTTCAGGCTGAAGGGTGTTTATAAACATGGAGAATGGCAAATTGATGTGACAGCTTGTGAAATTCCATATTTACCACTTCTTTTTCCATGATTTAAAGTTAGAACCATGATGCAAATTCTCTAACGCTATTTTCTCACCTTATCACCCTGGGCTTGAGAGTCTAGGAGATTCTCAAATACTGACTGGCAGGAAGAAGAATATCAAACACACATCATATTTTCAGGTTTTAGTATGAAACAGATATGCTTGGTAAGACTCCTGTGGTCTCCTTATTTAACAGACCATATCAGAGTAATAAAATATAGCCCGTGATACCATACGATTTTTGTTTTTTTCCATTATCTTCATCATCATCCATCTTCAACACCAAGATAAAACAATATTTTTAAATGGAGCTTGGATACCTACTCTTTGCAAAGTAATTGTTAAACATTAGAGTGGGCTAGCCTTCTCTGGTACTGGCAGGAGCCTACTTTATTGACAATGCAGCTGAGTAGCCAAACAGTATCATGTCCAAAAGGGTACCCTGACACCACAACTCAGCATTGCTAAGATAATATGATGTTATATTGATGATGAGTACTGATATACGAAAATGGAATGTAAAAAATATATACAGAGAGGGCTTTTTCCCTAAAGGAAGTAACCAATTGCAAAAGTTATATGCTAATTTTTCAGGAGGATTGAATAATAACCATCAGAAGGGAAAGCTTATTTTATAAAAAGAAGGAAATGTTTTAATCTTGGTAGATGAGAAGTAAAGGACGTTAGATCAGTGATCTCAGGTGACGTTGTGGAGAAGCAGATGAGATAGTAAGGGCTGGTCCAGATTTACCGTCTTACAACCACAATAGTGGGATAAGACAAGGGCACAGTTTGAGCTTGATTGATTGGCAGAGCTAGCTATGAGCCAGCTGAGAACAGACTCATGTACTACTATCTGTTTGCTCAATTTGGGGGTTGCTTATGAAATTTTAATGCAAAAAGCTATATGTAAACAGTAATTAGATGCATATCCAAAGTTTGTTTAACTAGTTCTATCTTGGGAAAAGATCTAGGGAACTTTTGGAAAAGTGTATGTAGTAGTCAAAGAATGAGGTCTTGTATTTTACATAAAGAGATTTAACTGAGCCTGAATATCAAGAAATTTTTGAGTATTTTTAGCTTTTGTGTTCTCCACTGACTTAGTCACTGCCATTTAAATAACACTAAATATATGTGAATCCATATTTCCTCTCTTGTCCTATATCAGGCCATCATGACATACAAGGAAATCTTAGGGGGAGCAGAATAAAAAGTCTATATATACTGATGCCAACCTACCCCACTTTTCCCTAAAATTCAAGTTCATTGCTGGTCTCACCTGGTTATTCTGACTGTGGAACCCACCTACACTTCATGCAGTTCCTCTGAAGCTCAGAATAAGCTAGCTGTAAAGCTAGTCACACTAAATTAATCAATACTTTTTATGATATAACTGCCCACAGGAGCCATATTTGTACAAGTGAATCTGCCTTCCAACCCAGAGAAAGATACTTGACTCAAGTGGTGCATCAAGTTGTCCGAACTGTGAAGTGGCACTTTAGATTTTAAGGTCTCAGACTATATCACCTCTTGGATGAAGGAGGTGTGAAACTGAAGATCTGTGGCATGGTGTTCATTGGCACTTCAAGAAAGCCAATGAAATTCTGCTAAGTTATGAACCAAATGAGAGACAGATGAAAGATATAAGTAGATGGAGATCAAAATATCATTGTTATACTGATAAAATCTAGATTGGAGAATATGGCTTAGTTTTGTTACTACTATAGTATTGCTAACACAGCCCACTGCTACAAGAGATTTTCTACCACGTCACAGTACAGTACCGAAAACCAGAGGTTTCTCCATGAGAACACAGTCCTTTTGCTTTGAATAAGCAGATTCCTCCTTCCTCCAACCAAAATATCAAATTCATCAATAAGATAAGTCACTCTTCCCGTGGAACAGTGAAATGGTGGGAAAGGGGACAAAAATATTATTCTAATCAGGAGTCCTTCACATGGAAGGAGACAGCAGGAGTGGAAGACAGGCTGATTAACAGGGAAGAAAGAATGAAGAGGATATTCATAAAATACCAGTGACCACCTAGATTCCTTACCTGAAACTGAATTCATCTCCTTTTCTACTTGCTCCATCTAATCAATCACCCATCCTCATTTTTTTTCATTTTTATTTCCTCATTATTTATGTTCAAAATTGTGCATCTATCTTTAATATTGTTTTATCTTGTCCTCTCTAAACCAATCAGTAATGCTATCACACCTCTTTTCACCAAAAGAAACATTTCTAAATTATTTTCTCTCTCTATTGCTACTGTTCTTCATCACTTACAATCAAACCAGCATTTTCGAGAGCATTCTGAGAACGCTGGCCCTTTCAGAGTCTCTTTAAGAAAAAAGGACTTTCTGTGATTAAATATATTTCAGAAATGCCATGTGTTTTACCCCATTGTAGAGATTTAAAATGCTATTTAGCAGAGATATCTTCCAATAAAGAAACCTCTTTGACTTGTTTAATCCAAAATTCCCAATCCTTTTTTTTGAATAGCTCTTATAACCTCTAAAAACTAGTGTTCTGTGAAACACAATGAGAAATGCTTTCCCAAAATATTTTAACGACTTTCTAACTAGTTCCCTGGCCTCAAAGGTAGTCATGCCAAATTAATCAACACATTTTATGATATAACTTCCCTGTTTAAAAACATTCTGTGTATCCCCACTGCCTCTTGGACAAAAATAAATTCAAACAATTCAAGCTAATATTCAAAGTCAAGTATAATTTTTACTCAAGCTATCTTTCTAGAAAAAACTGCCACTATTTCCTAAAACAAAGTTCTTGCTGAAGTCAAATATGTGCTCTTACTACTCCTACAAAGGACGAGGAACCTAAGTTCTCTAAGTCTCAATTTCCTCAAATCTTATCTCAGAGCTGAACTTACATATCAAGCCTTTCTTAACTCATACTTTTTGTCTGTGCTCTGAAACTCATTAAATGCAGTGCACGTGGACTTATCCTGTCTTTTGGTATGTGTTTTACATGTGTTTGGCATGTTTGATGTATGTTTGATATGCTTTGTTTTACTCAATGGGCTCATAGAAAATATAACATAATGATTAAGAAATGTGGGTCCGCATACTAGACAAGATGACTTAATAGATATGTGATTTCAAGCAAATTACTTAATCCTTTATGTTTCTCTTTCCTCATATCAAAAATACAAATAAATATTAGTTGGCAAGATTTTCATGAGTATTAAATGAGAGTATGTATGTGTATATAACAGAGCTTCCTAATCTGTAGCTATTATGATTAATATTAGCTTGCAAATTTCTTCATACCAATATGTAGTTTCTATGTTTTTTGTAGTGTCCCCATTTTGTATACAAGGTCTTTGCTTATGAGAAGTATTTATGAAATATTTTATAGAATCAAAAATATCAGAACTTTAAGGGTTTGTAGGGGCCATTTAATTCTGTATCTTTATGTTATAAATTGGAAACTGATGTACTGAACATATAGTTTATCTGGCCAGTGTCACACAGTTTGTTGATAGCAAGTCTGGAATAGTCTTCTGAGCCAAGACCTCTCAGGTCCAGATTTTAATTGACGACTTACCTAGGAAAAAAACTGGCAAGCTACAGCTGACTTAAAATTTTGGTTTACTTCCAAAGTAAGCATTCACCATATGGTATATGGTAAAATGCAAAAATGGCCCCCAAATTCTTCTCCTCCTTATTCTTCTCCTCCTTATGTCTACATTCCGTGAGTAACTCTGTATGATCTCCCACACTCACGCTTGCTTTGATCATGTGACTTGCCTTGAACAAGGAGATGTTATTAAGTATGAGCAGAAATTTGAAAAACATTTGTTAGTAGGGCTTTTTCTCTTTTGAAGCTCTTGGAACACTCTGGGCACCATGTGAAAATGTTCAGACATGTCTGCTGAGATATAAAATACCACATAAAGCAGAACTGAGTTGTTCCAGTGTAGGCCTCCCAGAACCACCAACCCCAGCCAATCTGTCAGCCAACCATGGCACATGGGTAAGGCTAAGTTTAGCAGAAGGATTCACCATCTAAGTCCAGCCCAAATTTCTGACCCACGGAATCATGAGGTCAATAAAAGGTTATTTTAAGCTACTGAGTTTTGGGACGGTATATTACACAGCAAAAGTGAACCAATAGAAACTACTTTGTGGATTGGTTATTAATTAAAAATTATATGAAAATAGGCAGATATTAAGCCTCCTCCATTCAAGTCTCCTCATTTACAACGTAATCTTACCTACTTTCCTTTAAACAAAATTGTTATTTAGTTAATAAGAAATATCATAGACCCAGATATCATAAAATTGAGTGCTTTTATTCTCAACACTTGTCAGTTGTTTAGTTGTTATATCAGAAAGATTTTATTCTCTTAGCAGGTAGATTTCTTTGTTGATGTTCTTTGGCTGTTCTTGGTTTTTCAGCTTACCAGTTGACTCTGGCACATTGCGTACTTAAAAGCAAGTATTTTTTGACATAAAATACAGTTTGACAATGGCCATGAAAAAATAACTGTGGTATTTGAAAGCCATCTAGCATATTCAAAGAGGATGATAAAATGTTATAACATTCTACATAGATCTCTGAGAAAAAAAAAAAAGCAGTTTTTCCCTCCCTTAAGCAATATAAAATTTCTTACACTCATGTTGTTAAGTGAAGCCCCAGAAAGTTAAATCATAGCCTCACACAAAGACATTACATACATTTTCATAGTGCTCGTGGTAGTAAGATAGAGCAATATGATATGGAGCATGTAGGGGATCATTTGATTTTTCCATTTTTGCTCAAATCTCCATGAAAGCCTGAGAAGCACTTCCTTGAAATCAGCATAGTGTTGATGAACGTTTATCAAGGACTCTTAAGGCACACTTGAGTATGTAAATTATTTTTGAAATAAATATGTCACATGTGGTACATAATCTATATTTTGCATATTGTTCAAAACACATTATGTGTATCAAGAAAAAAACTATTTCTATTTTCCCATGAATTTTAGACATGTTTATTATTTCCCCATGATAATTGTTAAACTGTATATAAATAATATGGTATGATATATTTTTGAAAAAAAGGTAAAGTTTCACGTTATTATGCAATATATTCAATGAAGGTATATAATTTGAGTTTGATGGTGGTTTGAGGTTGTGAAATCACTCTAAGAATTTCTGTGAGCCTTGTGGCTGTGGATAGCCTCAGGAAGTAGAGGATTGGTGAGCCAAGGCCAGAAACAGGAAGGTGAAGAGACACAAAATAAGAGAGGAGGTCTTTATAGCTTGATAAGCGATCGAAAACAAAGTATATACAGATACCAGAGATAAACTATACAACAGATTCCAATTATACAAGTAGTCATGAAGTGGTATGGTTCAGTCACCAAAGCAAATAGGTAAATGTCAGAGAGGCAAAAAGTGACCAAAAAATCTCAGGTGAAGTACACTCAGGCAAAGTAAATAAGTGAATATGTATGAGACACTAGTACCAAGATGTGTTGATTCAGAGGTAAGTTTCTGTCTACTCTAGATTTTGTATTTTTAATTATTTTAGATTATATATTTCCTCAGGGGTAGAATCCAGACTTCAAGTTGCAGTCATTATAGGAAGATTACAAGATATTATCCTGAAAATTTGGACTACATTTGGGCTATATGGAAAAAAGTATAAAATAGGAATACAGAAATAAAATGATCAAGAATAATTTCTCAGTCAGTCAACACATCTTTATGGAGAGCCTATCATGTACAGGGACATCAGTTCATGGACTGGTGGAGGACTACTGAAGACAATCTACAATGGAAAAGGAATTAGTTAAGATATAGTAATAAAATAGTAATTCTTTTTTAGCTTTTACAGGTTAGTAGTTATTTTACATACTCAGTCAACTATTTTACTGTATATAATTATGCATATTAAGTTGGTCAATTACTTTCTCTAGTTTTGTAGACCTGTTCAGTATTGACTATTAAATTCCTTAATTGATATTTCTTGGTTCATAAATTGCATATGAATATCCATCAGCCTCATAGCATTTTTTTTCACCATTTATGGAATCCAAGAACCTAAAACCTAATAGATTCTTTCTGCCTTCACAACCTAGGAAAGTCTCCCTCACTGCACCAAAGTCATGAGCTCACAGCCTAAGTTTTACTATTATAGTAGACACTTCTTATTTTCTGGCTAACCAAAACAGGATCCCTCCCCTTGCATCATAGAAGACCCTTAAAGCTGGAAGTTAGACTGTATATTTTGTATGTTTAAAAGGTTGATTCTCCCATGAAATTTGAGCTGCAGGGAGCAGAAACAATGTCATTTCATTTCTGTGTCTTCTCCAGCATCTATCCCAATGCCTGAAACACACTGAATGTTCTATAAATATTTGTGAAATAAATATTTATTTGTGGAATAAATAAATCATGGATAAATGATCCACGAGACCAGCTCTGACTACTCACTATTTTGATGACACTATTAACTCCAAAAGAATAGACTAGATAAAGGCAAAAGGAGACAAGGGAAAGAAATTAAATTGAATTTCCTCAATATCTGTTTGACTATAAGACTTAAGAGAGACATTTGGTTATAACCAAATATATTATTAGAATAGTACAGCAGCAAACACAAAGCTAAATAAAACCATATCACATAATAGAAAATATAGTCAGCCTGCTGATTGATTATCCAGAACATTCAGTTTCAAGAAAAAATAATAAATTTTACCTAGTATAAAAAATTAATTTGGGGGTACAGTATACATCTATCAGAGTTATTTTAATTTAGACTCATTTAAATTCACTTGCTTGAAACATGAATGTCCTTATTTTCCTGTGACAACTAACAAGAGCTCTAACTTTAGGTCAAGGTTGATTGGTAGGAGATGTTTGGCAACAGTTAATGTACACATAAAACAGAATTAAGCTTTAGTTTTTTCATCTTGTTAATGACGTACATACGCAATGCCAAGTATTTACCAATATTAGTTAACCAGGGAATCCATTGTGAATGATTAAAGGCACATTAAATACACAATTTGTAATGCAGGCTCAGGGCTACTATTGCATTTTTGCTCTAATGAGTTAATGCATTCAAAGAAATGATGATGTTAGGCTAAAGTTGTTTTAACTTTCAAAGAAAAGGGTTTTTAATTAAAATAATCATAGACTGTCCTTGAAAAACTCATTGCCTTTGTAAGGGGAATTAAGGAATTGCATTTTGTTCTGCAATTAAATTTTCAAAATACTGATGAAAAATGTGATAAGAAATGACCAGTATGGAAAAAGGCTTGTTTTCATTATAGCTAATTCAGAATTTGTTCAAATTGGAGAACAAGAGGGATAATTTAACTATGTTACACAAATTCACTACCCAACTACAAATGCCTGTAGAAGAAAGATTATTTTAGCTTCTTTCACTCAATTCAAATAGACAAAGATTGTGTCACCTTATAAATTGAAATACGTCTGGCATATAAAGCTATTTTAAAGAAAAATCTATTCCTTTTAAAATTTCTAATATCGTCAGTAAACCTGGACATGGGTAGCTGTCAAGATCTGACTTGATTTTAAGATAGTCTGATATGTCAAATCTTGTGAGTTACTTTGGAAATATTCTTGTGAAATACTTTGGAATTATTTTTTATCAGTTCTTTGCTGTAAGAGAGCTACCTGACAATAAAGAAATGAACATTGTCGATTTTGTCTGAACTAGTTATTTTCAATATCTAGCAAAATGATGTTTTTAAGCTTCTTTATAAATGATAGGTCAAGGGCTTTGAACAGAAAGTAGATTATATTTTCAAAATGAACCTTCATTGAATATTGATGCTATTTTTGACAAAAGGAAAAGGACACATCAAGAGAGATTTTATCCTTGTTATTGTCTTCATTACCATCATCATGACAATCATCCAAAGTATTTTTCATCATAATCATCTCAAGCATTTATACTCTGTGCTGTCAGTACATAGGGTTTTTCTAAGCATTGTCATAAACAAGATAAAGTTATTATTTCATGTTCATCAATTCTAAGTTGTCGTTCCTATATGACTTCAAAATATAGTAAATGTGGATGGTAATCTTGAGAGGAAACTGGAGAATAAAATATTAGATTATATACCAATTTTCCTTTCAACTTTGACAATTCACCCCCTTGGTATAGATATGAATATATTAGTACTTCTTTAAATTTGAATAATTACATTCAGAGGAAACAACGTATTCTATAATACTTTTAACACTTCTTAGAAGTATGATTTATATAACGGATATTTCTTACCATCTAATCTAATTTCAACCTGAAAAGTTGTGTAGAAAATCATTGGCACTACTATTTTTATGTTTAACTTTTTAATGGTTTAATTGAAAGTGCAAATAAAGTGATAAAATACTGGACTTATCTGCTTGGAAAAGTAAATAGATTTGGCTTTGAAATTGTAATTGAAGAGATATTATTCATATACCTGATTGATATGAGCAACTGGCAAATAAGAAGTTACAGTTATTTTTTTTCTATAAAGGCAATGATGCCAAAGGGCAGCAAACATTATTATTTATTATGTTTATTAACTGGAACCCAGAGTGATCCTAGAAAACCATGAATTCCTGGGGATGTAAAAAAGCAGAAGGATCATTCTTTATCTTGTTGAGCTCCTTTCCTAGGAAGTCTTCACACAATGGGGTGATTTTTCATCTTTCTCATAAGAAAGATGCCTCATAATAGAAAACCAGGATCGTTGAAACTATGGAAATTTTAAATGTTCTCTAATACCCACTCAGATAATAGGCAAACAGAGTACTTCAATTATTTTACTTGACAAATTCAAGTCTACAATGTTTTAGAACCAGCAACAAAGTATTACATATGACTGTATAGTATGAAATAAAAGAGTAAAATCATGAGCTGAATAAGACTTCTCAGAGGCATGAAAGGCAGACCCAGTGAAGCAATGAAAAATGACCTATGGCAAACAATGAGGTATAGATTAGTTTAGCTAGATAAACAGAGGCTTGTGGGAGATAAAAATGAAAAGAATAATTTGCAGAATAAAATTTCCATTGAATGTCCAGAATAAGCAAGTAAATATGAATATTATCAATCACAGAAATAAAGAAACATCAAAATATTCATAATTAGCCTTGTAAATTGGTAGTCCAAGAGAAAATGATAGAGATGCTGGAAAATAAGGAATTACATGAAAAAAAAATGAGACAATGATTATCAGCAAAAAAATTATCGGCAAATGTTATGATCATCAGATGCAATATTATGATGGACTATTGAAAGGAAAGTGAATTTTAAGTTAGGAACAGGCTTATAAAGAAAGAAACCAGAGTAAAAATTTTTCTTACAATTTAGGGAGATTAGAGAACACAAGTTAATAAAGTTCTATGGCCAGGAATCACATTTATTTTTCTGCTTGCC
This sequence comes from Ceratotherium simum simum, assembly GCF_057802395.1. Taxonomy (NCBI): domain Eukaryota; kingdom Metazoa; phylum Chordata; class Mammalia; order Perissodactyla; family Rhinocerotidae; genus Ceratotherium; species Ceratotherium simum. Next base: position 63,129,373 of record NC_141901.1, on the reverse strand, counting down.
AAGTTGATTTTTAAATTTCTATTCTGTAGGTCCTAATAAATGTCATCATCATCATGCAAGATCAATAATTTTGTCAATGCTTATATATCTATAAATAAATATATTCATCTAATTGCAGAATTTGTTTGATAGTACATAAATTATGTTAGTATAGTCTCTCAAAACCATCAGGACATTTTACATTGATTCAGAGAGAAAAGAGCTTCTATAGAACTCATAAAGCAAGACTTTGTGCTTCATATACACACAATTTTATTATATATTTGATTCTGAACTGTTAATTCAGGTATTTTTAACATTTTCAACCAAAGAAATCTTCACCTAAAGACATTTTTTGTAAAATTTTAAAAATGTGGTGTACTTCACTTCTCTAATTAAAATACCTGTTTCTCATCAGAAATACGTGTATGGCCTATGAGGAATCACACATTTATGTTATTATTTTCTCTTTTTAAATTTTATTGCATTATTTATTATTTCCTTGAAATGAATAGAAAGAAGTACGTGCCATACATGCCAGAGAGGGAGAGGCAGACTTAAGAAGAAAGGGTTCAGTATTATAGGTGAAGACTATTTTACTCCTACTTTCCATACTGCAAGTGGTGGCAGGATTATGTGCTAGGTATTAATTAATAAAAAAAGCAAGAAGCAATGGCTATAAAAAGCTGAGATACATTTGGCGGCAAATTCAAGCCTTCTACTGATCCAGACACTGATTTCAAATGCTTGTTAGACCATCATTAAGGATGCTGGCCTGAAAGTAGTTATCTCTGAATGTTCCAGATGGAAATGGGATGGTGTCTGCCTTGTTTCCAAGATCCACCGCCTGTACTTTGTGTCAGGTGTTCTCCAGAGCCAGCCAACAAGGTAGTTTGCCGCTAAAGGGATTCATGCTCAAAGGATTCCAGAAGTTTAAAAAGCAAAAGGAGGATGTACTGGATGGAATCACTCAGCCTTGGGTGAATGGAAGGGTTGTCCCTCGGCCTTGATCCCTAGAACCTAAAATATTTCCTGGCATGCCATAGGTACTAAACAAATATATGAGTGAATGAATGAATAATCCTGGCCCTGAGGTTTTTCCCCAGGTTATCCTTCAGCTCTACATTGTTAATTTTTATTTGTTTATAATTATTATTGAAAATTATTGCTTATTTACTATTTTTATTTCCTCTTATATAAATGTTTAATGACTTTTACTTGCTAAACTTCATTTCTTAGAGAAAAACAACTTAAAATTCTTTATTTTCTTTTAATTCAATATTCACATCACTTCATTTTATTTCTCTTCAAGTAATTGTGAAAGAGGCATGCTATTATTCATTTCTTTTTCACATGATACACATTTGACTGCCCTTATCTAATTTCAAAAATGTATGACTGATTACTTAGGGAGATTGAATCACCTCTTGAAAATGTGACCAGACCTCTTTCACCATTCCTTTTCAACGTCATACTAGAAATCCTTGCTAATGCAATAAGGCAAGATAAGGAAATAAAAGGTATACAGATTGGGAAGGAAGACACAAAACTGCCTTTGTCCACAGATGAAATGATCACCTATGCAGAAAATCCAAAAGAATTGACCAAAAAAACCCTCCTAGAATTAATAAGTGATTATAGCAACGTTCCAAGATACAAGGTTAACATACAAGTCAGTTGATTTCCTATATACCAATAATGAACAAGTGGAATTTGAAATTAAATATCATTTACATTAGCACCCCCCAAAATAAAATACTTAGGCATAAATCTAACAAAATATGTACAAGATCTACATGAAGAAAACTATAAAACTATGATGCACAAAATCAAAGAAGAACTAAATAAATGGAGAGATATTCCAGGTTTATGGATAGGAATAATCAATATTGCCAAGATATCAGTTCTTCCCAAGTTGATCTATAGATCTGATGCAATCCCAATCAAAACCCTAGCAAATTATTTTGTGGATATCAACAAACTAATTCTAAAGTTTATATGGAGAGACAAAAGACCCAGAATAGCCAACACAATATTGAAGAACAGCAAAGTTGGAAGGCTGACACTGCCTGAGTTCACAACTTACTGTAAAGCTACAGTAATCAAAACAATGTGGTATTGGCAAAAATCTAGATAAATAGATCAGTGAAACAGAATAGAGAGCCCAGAAATAGACTTACATAGATATAGGCAACTGATCTTTGACAAAGGAGCAAAGGTAATACAATGGAGCAAAGATAGTCTCTTCAACAAATGGTGCTGAAACAACTGGATACCCATGTGTAAAAACTGAATCTAGACATAGACCTTACACAGTTCACAAAAATTAACTCAAAATGGATTACAGACCTAAATGTAAAACCCAAAACTATGAAACTCCTAGAAGACAGTATAGGAAAAACCTAGATCACCTTGGGTATGGTGATACCTTTTTAGATACAACTCCAAAGGAGTGATCCATGAAAGAAATAATTAATAAACTGGACTTCATTAAAATTAAGAACATCTTCTCTGCAAAAGACAATATCAAGAGAACTAGAAGACAAACCAAAGACCAGGAGAAAATATTTGCAAAATGCATATCTGATAAAGGACTGTTATCCAAAATTTACCAAAAAAAATTCTTGAAACTCAACAATAAGAAAACAAGCAACCTAAGTAAAAAATGGGCCAAAGACCTTAACAGACACCTCACCAAAGAAGATACGCAGGTGGCAAATAAGCATATGGAAAGATGCTCCACATCATAAGTCATCACGGAAATGCAAATTAAGACAACGACAAGACACCACTACACACCTATTAGAATGGCCAAAATCTGGAACACCGACAACACCAAATGCTGATGAGGATGTGGAGCAAAGGAATTCTCATACATTGCTGACGAGAATGCAAAATGGTACAGCCTCTCTGAAAGACAGTTTAGTAGTTTCTTACAAAACTAAACATACCATACAATCCAGCAATCATGCTTCTAGGTATTTAACCAAAGGAGTTGAATACTTATGCCCACTCAAAAATCTGAACACAGATGTTTATAGCAGCTTTATTCATCAATGCCAAATCTTGGAAGCTACCGAGATGAATGGATAAGTATCCAGACAATGGAATATTATTCAGTGCTGAGAAGAAATAAGCTAACAAGCTTTGAAAAATATGGAGGAAACTTAAATGCATATTACTTAGTGAAAGAAGCCAATCTGAAAAGGCTGCATACTATAGGATTCCAACTATGTAACATTCTGGAAAACACAAAACTGTGGAGACAATAAAAAGATCAGTGGTGGCAAGGGGTGGGAGGGCGGATGAATACGCAGAGCACAGAGGATTTTTAAGGCAACGAATATACTCTGTATATTACAATGATAGATATATGTCACTATATTTTTCTCCAAACCCATAGAATGTACAACACTAAGAGTGAACCCTAAGGTAAACTATAGACTTTGGGTGATTATGATATGTCAATATAGGTTTATCCTTGGTAAAAAATATACCAATCTGGTGAGTGATGTTGATAGTCGGGGAGTCTGTTGGGGGGCAGGGATTATACAAAACATATCTGTACCTTCCTCTCAACTTTGTTTTAAACCTAAAACTGCTATAAAAATAATAAAGTCTTTAAAAAAATGTGTCCAAATACCTTAACCAAGACTTGCTTTTTAATCTTCATTTCCCCTCATGTTTGTAACTGTTTTTCATTACTTAAAATTCCAAGAATGTTTTCTTCAAAGCTGCTTTTCTCTAAGGACACCTAGAAATTGCCTAGATGCAATATTTTGAGATGCCGTTTTTAAAATATTAAAAGCCAGCAAATTGATTACCTTTTTTCAGGAGCCATTCAGTTACATGAATTATGTTTAGTTGAGTTGTATATCAAAATAGAATTTGTTGTAATGAAAGAAAGAGAAAATTGTCAATTTGGCATCAGTTTTACTCATTAAGGCAGATCTTCCAGAGATTTTTAATTCAAAGACAAGATTTCAATGCCCATGAAAAATATTGAAGCTGAAATTGATTTGGAGGACTTGGGGTGATATGCGACATTAAAGTAAGTAAAATATTTGTTTTAATAGATAGGAGTTTCTATGATTTCCCCTAGATATAGGTCAAAACATTATACATAAATGGAATTTAGTCTTTTAAATTCCATTGTCCTCAAATTTCATTATCTTACAATTTTGAATTTTGTTTTTTCTTACCTAATTGAATGAGATGCCATCAGCTCTACTTTGCATCTACTCTCCCTCGCTGTAGAGCTCTTGATCCCCAATCCTGTTCAACTTTTTCTTTTTCCAATCATATTTATTACCCCCTAGTATTTAACACAATTTATTTATTTTATTTTTTATTATTTACTCTTTGTTTCTCCTATTAAAATGTAGGTTATTTGAAGGTAGTGATGTGTGTGTGTGTGTGCGTGTGTGTGTGTTTGGTAATTAACGTATTTGGAGTGCCTAGGGACCATCCTAGCACAAAGTAGAAACATATATTTAACAAATAAATGTTTATTAAGAGAATGTTTTTTAAACAGTGATCAAAGTAAAACTAGTAATCTTTTCCATTTCCATTGGATGAAAAGTTTCAGTGTGCTGTTAAGGATCAGGATACATTTGCCACCTACTCAGCACAATTTAAGTTACATATCAAAAAACCTTAGCTTTTTTATTGGTTTTGCTGTTGTTTTTATCATTTCCATGATGGTTGCAATTTAAATCTCATCTAAGTTTGCAATAAAATTGCACCTTCTGACCACATTCCTAAATCTGTATTATATATTTGGATAGCATAGAAATCACTAGTTGTATAATCCAATAAAATCAGTATTATGGGTTTTTAGAATCAGAAATGATCTTTGAATCATACACTCTCAACTCACCCTTATTTACCTATGGAAAAACTGAGTTCACACAGCAAGTTAGGGACAGATACAAAGGAATAAAAATTAAATATATTTTCTATCTGTATAAAAAATTTACTTAGTTTTATTGTTTCACTATGACTACAAGTTTCTGTAATCTGTGTGGCTTGTATGTAGCTCATATACAAAGCAATTATGTTTAATGATTTCACAAGGTCATTCTGGACTTTAAAACTAAAATTTGTGATTTCTTACTGGTTCTATCAGTACTTGAAATTTATAAACCATTTCTATAAGTTGTAAAATTTGTGGAAGAATAAATTCTTCAGCTTATTAATAACTATATCAAAAATTAGTAGAGCAGATAATTTTTTATAGAACTTTCCTTAAAAATCACATTATCCTTTTGTAAAGAGAATAATATGTCTCTTTTGGCATTATTTCTCCCATCATTGTAAATCTATAGAAGAACATTAACTTATGGAGTGAGGTAAGAAAAACAAAGTAGTTCTTGTCTTTAGTCACTTCGTCAATTTTATCCAATTAAAAACAGTCATGAAAGGAGTCTAGTGAGTATAGAAAAAATGAAATAAAAATTACTTTGCCAAAAGAAAATGTCTGCATAATCTGTGTATTTAACGTATTTGCCAATGAATAAATAATTAGTAATCAAATTGCCCTGGGCTTTTCCACCATTTTGTTGGGGAAGTGGTTTCGATGTCTTACTAATAGACATTGATTTTTGTTTTTTACAGATTCACAAGTGGAATAATCATGAGAGTAGAATATGAGTCATTGTTTAATGTCCCAGAATTGTTTATTCTTTACATGAGAGAAAACATGTAATTGAGGGGCAGGAGTCTGGACTTGTGGTTGTTCCTGAATCACTTCTTGTTGGACTTACATCAGAAGAATTGTACATTCTCTGAAAAATAAATAGAGACCAAGGCAACAAATCAAGAAGAATTTAAGTTCAGGAACTGAGGAAGAGGTCAAAGAGAGACTGAGAAAGAAGCGGGGAGATAGAAGCAGAAACAAGAAAGAAGTGCTGGTACCAAATGTAGAAAGTGTTCCACTCAGCTACACCAATGACATTAAATAGTTCATCCCGGTATTGAATCTCCAGGTGACTGACTCTTGTACAGGCTGGTTTATAGTTGGCATTATTAAGTATTATGCAAGAAATAACCACTATATAATCTAGCAGGCTCACTAAACATTTATATTATATAGAAATATTGACTGATTTTGACTAAATCTTGCAAAAACACAAAATGAAAATAAACAGAAATGAGAATTCTAGTCTGAGTACCTACCTTATTTCTCTCGATGTGAAGATAATTTGATATGCCATTCATAATCTGGCATTGTTGAAATTTTTTGGTAGCTTTAAAATACTCTTGAAGTTTTGCAGTAAACTACTTTTAATATTTTTTGAACTTCTGAGTAACATGACTTCTAGCTGAATTGCTTACTATGTGTTACATTTTCTGTAAATTATCTGCTAGAAAGTGCACAAATTGAATCTTGAGGCCTTTTAAGATTGTCAGATTATTTCCTTCCCCACATACTACTCCTGGCTAAATTTAATGGTCTAACAAAATTCAAAGGTGATGTTGAACACTTTGCTAGAGAGGAAATTGAAATGTATGGCTCAATTCAAACAACCTAAATAATGTAATTGCTCACTTAAGTATTAGAATACTAGCTGCCACTCAATATCCTTTCTCTCTTTTTGCCTCAGAAAAACAGTTATTTTGAAAGGAAATACATGCAACTTAAAAACTACATTTTCCAGGTTTTCTTGGAATAAGGGATTTCCACTTTACTAAGTTTTGGACAAAGAGATGTAAGTGAAAGGCCTATTACATAGGCCTTCAGGAAAACTGGTTAAGGGAATCCTGAAGTTCTTACAGCCATCTTGGACTCTGAGTTTATCCCGAGGATATCTGATGACTTCCTAGCCCTAGGTATCTGATGACTTCCTTGACTTCCTTGAGTAGCCATATCACCCAGAGAATGCTTACATTCAGGATTCTTTTAAGTAAGAGGATAAAACCTTACATGTATTATAAACCTCACAAAACACTTTGTATATGTAAGCCACTGTTGATACAGTTCTGAGAGTGCCACTGAGGAGAGCTAAACAATGGCCTCCAGTAATACTTTATACAAGAGATATTTATTAGAAAAAATAAATGTGTTTTATAGAATTAATAGCTACCAATATATACCTTAATTCATTTCCTCTGATGATATACTCAAGAAAATGTAGTGAATTGTGGAAATAAGGAAATCAGCTGAGATTTTTAAGAAACTTGAAATATAATTTGTGTAACCTTTGATTCAAAGACTTCCCAACAATATGTGATGTTTAAATAACATAAATCTATCTTTATTACATAAAATGTGAAAAATGTATAAAGATCTAAGACTCTCTTTGTTTATATGTGATACAAAATTCACTGAGGAACATTAACCATTAAAACTTATTAAAAAACTGTTTATATGAAGCATATGTTATCTCATTTGAAAGTATAAGGTAGTAGGAGGGTCATTTATTAATTTAACTTCTTTATATGTGAGATTAGGGTTAGATTTTAAATGGATACAGATAGAGCTCTTATGTTAAATTTGATTTCCTCAATATTAAAAAAGTTATGAATACATAGAGCTATCTGTAGTTAAGTGGATAGTTTCTCTCAGAGTTTGGTCCAGATTTAGATTTCAATAATTAATTTGCAATGTAGAAAAAGTACGTTTGAGGAAGAAAAATAATGAGTTTAGTTTTATACGTTCTGAATTTGAGGTGACTGCAGAACACTGAAGGTAATGAGGAGGAAATTGATTAAACAGGTCTAAAGCCTGAATGGGGACAAATACTGCTACAGAGATTTGAGAGTCATTAGCATATAGATGAGAATGGATGTGGCTATCCAAGCAGGCTGTACAGTTGAAAGAGCAGTGGGCCCAAGAATGGCATCATGGAGATCAGCAGGTGAGGAGATGCCCTTAAAGAAAAATCAGCATGGACAGGAGAGAACAAGGAGAGTTGGGTCACCTAAGCCAAGAGGTCAGAACCTCTCCAGAAGAGAGTAGCTGGCAGTGTTAAACTGCTGGGGAAGTCTAACAGTACAAGGTCCAACGAAAATCTTTTGGATCTGAGACAACTGAAGCTATAGGGGAAATGTGTTTGAGGAAAGGTGAAGTTTGGAGAGAGTCAAAGATTAAATGCATGGTGAGAAAGTGGAGATATGGAGTTGATCCTGTCACATTTCAGTAATGTCAATTTTTCTTTATTTCTAATTCTTATAATTCGTATCTCTTGTTCTACAGACTGCTTCTTTCAGGATAACACTAATAAAAGTGGTTATATCCACAAATCTTGCTTTGCTTTTCACTTTGAAAGAAATACTTCTAGATTTTCATCATTTCCCTTGAAATTTTCTTAGAGTTTTTGATAGAAATCTGTGTTGACCTATGATACCATGTTCAGATCCCCTTTTAGGGATGAAGGGCTCATTTCCTCAGCTACTCCGAGTTTTGCGGGCAAACACTTCTCAGCTGTCAAATTCCTATCTGGATTGTCTTGGCTGAAGAGAGCCACCTGGTCCAAAGTAATTTCTTCCTGGGACATCCTGCACCAAATGACTAATCGTCATAGGGAATAGATACTAGGTTTGCTCACCCATGTCAGGAAAACTTTGAAGAGTAGGCCCAGCCTTAGGACTCCCCATATAATTGGCTGAAGCTTCCTTTGGAATTGCATCACAGCTCATCATTTCCCTCAGCTTTATCCTGCTTCCTTCCCCTCCCTTCTGCAAGAGTTAGTTCCAAGAGTTCTCCCCAATAAACCAACGTATGATAATCTCTGTCCCAGAATTGGCGCCCTAAGAAAACCCAAACTGCTACAATATTCTTTATGAGAGTATTCATTTCTCTTTTATTTCTAGTTTTCTAAATATATCTATTATTGTTTCTTTGTACATTTTGTAATCTCCTGGATGATTCTTGGACTATCTTGGTAGTATAAATTCAGACTCAGCTTTCTGTCATGGTGAAGTTCTAGAGTTGAGTGTTTTCACATGAAATTAATAGGAATTGGTGAAAGAGACTCAATATTTGCTGACTGCCACTCATGGGCTTAAGGCATGCACATTTCTCATGCTTGGGAATTTTCTCTTTGCTCTTTCATGTACAACTATATATTTAATTTATTTTAGTTATATTTTAGCTTGTATTTCCATATTAGGGCAAAAGTTTCTGAATTATTTCAGTCCACCGTGTTTCTCAAACCAGAAGTATCAAATATTTCCTCCTAGTCTATTTTCTATGCAAGAATACACACACACACACACACACACACACTCGCACACACACACACACTCTCAATGGATTACCTATATGAAAACATTTTCCCATGTGATTATAAATTTTGAAAAGCTATATCCTTTTCAAAAAAAAAGTCTCCTTGCATTAGGTCAGATTCCCCAGAAACAGATCTTGAGACAAGAAATGTGTGCAAGTGATTTATTAAAGCAAGCTCCCAGAAGAAATTGGTGAAGAAGTAAGGAAAGCAAGAAAAGGAAGGAAAAAACCACACAGCTGTGAGATTTCAGGTAAAATCTCAGCTCCAACCTGATCTTATGAAGCATCTCTGAAGCACATTGTTTGACCTGCCCAAAGCAAGAGAGTTGGACTTTCAAATTCACTCACCAGTCAGTTACTGATTAAGGGCCATCCAGAGGGACATAAACTCTCAAACTCCCAAACACTTTCCACTCGCTGTAGCACAAGAATATTCCTCTGAAGAAAGGTACAGGTGCAAGCCTAGAAGGAAAGCACACAGAAGCAGAGGGGATGGCTGATAGAAGCAATAAAGGGTTTGAGTGGATCTAGCAGTGATAATGCCTCATGAATATATATATACCAATATACAACAGCAATAATGTCAGATATAATACCAAAATTATACATATATTTTTTAGTTAGAAAATATAATACCAAATTTGATTTGATGTATACCAAAATGGAGCTATGTTTTCTAACTAAAAAGACTTTTAGTGGTCTTAAGCTGATAAAAGGGAGAAATTGGGAGTTCTTATCTATGTAATACAACTTGCAAATCTGCAGTAGTAACACATAACATTAACCTGCTATCTAAACATGATCCCTTGTCTCTCCTAAAAGATAGAAGATGAAATACAGAACATTATGGGAATGAGATTACAGCAGTAATATATGTACTAATTGCAGATCTTCTATGTAAATAGTGCTCAAGGAAGATAGGATGAGCACTATGACTGCTTAGACCGCTTTGCAGGCTTCTAGTAAAGTGGGGTGTAGATATCAGAGAGAAAATGGTAAGTTGATTCATCTATGACTCATCAGTAGTCTGCAGGGTTTGCTCAGAGTTCAAAAGCAGTAGTGAGTAGTTACCTTGGTATCCCTTCTGAGGTAATTGAAGATTCACAACTATCTGCCTTGGTGACTGAATTTGCAAAATCAAATCTTTGATAGCTCATCACTTAAAGTCAACAGGAACTCACGTTGGCTCAGAGTACTTTTTCTTCATGCAAGATTTTAAATTAACATGGTTATTACCACACACACACACAAACTTGATAATTTAATGAAATTTAAAATTAACAAATAGCATTGACCAAATTACTCCCTGGAAGTTGCAATTTATACTTGTTCTGGGAAAATATTTTAAAGAAAATCTCCTTTATTTACTTTATATTGAGAAAGTAGATTGCTTTTGTCTCTATTCAATGTCAGCCAATATGTACTAATGAAGTAAAATATATTGAATTTTCTTCTATAAAATTGAAGATAATAATGTCATTTGTGAAAGATGACACGAGTGGAGCCATATTAAAATAGAGCCAGAGCAGCCATTTCAGAGGAATTGCCTTGTACATCTTGTTTTCTCTGTCTTCCGAGCTGGACCAAACCGTCAACATTCCAAGAAGTCAGTAAGGACAAGGATATCCTGTTTGTGAGGACTGATGAAATTGGACTTTGGCTGGTGACCGAATCTCAAGCCAATCTATGAAGTACAAACCTAGCCTTACCTCATCCAACACCAAGGAACTCTTCTTTAATACAACTTACCTTGTCTTCATCTCCTTTTCCCATAAAAACCCTGAGCCCCTCTTGTGTAATTGGGACACTATTTGGGTTTCTACCTGAATCTGTGCTCCCTGAATTACAATTCTTTGATCTCAAATAAATGCTTTGCCTCTTAACTGGTTCTGTTTTTGTAGGTTGACACATTTAAATTAAGAGTTGGAAATATTAAATGTCTGAAATACTAAATGTTCCCTCAAAAACTTTTAACTAAATCTCACGTTTTTCTCAAGTAGAAATACATGTTTCAGAAAATAGATTAAATGGAATAGAACATTAAAATTCTAACCTCATTTGCCAATCCCTCAAGGTTCTTGAGAATCAGCTCTTTAACTAATAATATGAAAGAAAATAAATCACTTTCTTTTTTATATACATAAGTCTTTAAAATGAAAATCATGTTTTAAAATGGGACAACTGAGAAAAGTCTGACTTAACTTTTAAGAATACACTCTGAACAGAACCTTTCCTCCACGGTCATTCAAATTTATATTACAGAAAGTTAAAAATCATATCTAAACTCTTAAATCTCAGAACAGACTCTTGTCATCTTCTTTGAGGTAATTTCATAAAGTTTCAGTGCTCTCTGGTTCCTATTTCATCCACCATTTCTGGCCAACCTTTGAAAGGTTTGGGTCTCTGTCTGATATCTCTGTATAAAACACTCTTAATCCTGATGTGAGGGATCAAAATTGGCCACCTCAAAATATGTCTCTTTACCTTGATTATTTTATCTGAAAGAAACGTTGACCTTCGCCAAAACTTAACACCTAAAAGCAACAGACTGGCAGGGTTCTTGCTAAACCCATGCGTATCAAAGTTCTGTTTACCAAACATTTACATTTGTAAGGGAAACCTCCATTTGTAAAAGTATCTCCCTCTCTGTACTGGGAGGAGGTGGGGGGGATGACCTCATCTTTAGACACTTATCAATGTGGAAAGCGAGGCTGCATAGTAACTTTACTGTGCTTTTCTGGTAATCGCCCATAACTGACTCCCCCATCCCCAACATCCTCCTTTGTCTTTACCTAAAGCTATTTGAGAAGCAAACTTCCACCATTTTGTCAAGAAACTCAGTTTCCCTGGTTTCTCCCATATATACATGTTATAAAGCTTTGTTTGATTTTCTCCTGCTGTTTGGTCTCATGAGTCAATTTAATTTGTAGTCCAGCCAGAAAGGATCCAAAGTGAGCAGAGGATAGTCTTCCTCCCCTTCGCTGAATATCAGAGAAGCTTCCTTAAATCAAACATGTTACATTGGAATGAACCCATTTGGATTATAAATGTTTTAAAAGTTGGCAATAGTCTAATTATTGTAACATTGTAGCTGGCAGTTGCAGGTTCATTGCATTTCTATTGTCACCCATTTTTTTGTTGATTGTATTAGAGATAGTTGGCTTTAAGTTTCAGATTTCATCAGAAGGACAGTTGCTTCCCATTACTTAATGATTTCCACATTGATGCATATGGATTACTATAGATGTGGGACACAATTAGAGCACTTTCAGAATAGCTTTCAGAATAATTCATTTCTTATTTTACTTTAAACACTTTTCTGTATTGGTAGAACACAAGAAAGATAAACATCACAAATAAAGAATGATGATATGAGAAAATTTATCACTTTTAAAAGCTGTGCATTAAATAGTTGTATTGCCAAACAAAAATAATAAAAAAAATGCCTTCCATAAAGCAAAGAGAAGACCGTTAATATGAAAGAATGTTAATCAACAGAATTTTAAATTAATAGATTTAACCATAAAGATTATTTGAAAATGTGTTAATGAATTAATCATATTTTCCATTAAGAGAGAATAATAGACTAGAGAAGAAAGATATCAGATGATTATTGTGTTCATTTTTCACATTAAATGAAACATTATTCATTTATTAACATCTCAATGTGAAGGATAGGAGAAAGATCATTTTAGTAGACCTTAGGAAAACAAAGACAGAATGAAAGACCCATGTAACCTTAAATTAAAACTATTCTCATTACTATCACACGCACACAAAAACAGAGCAGAATAAGCTTAAAAGACAGAATTCAATACATAACAGGCAAAAGTGGAATGTGACTAACTGTCTCAGGTACACCTACCTGAAATTTGAAATGTTACTTTCTGAGAATACATACCCAACCAATCAATATTGTCTCTATGTTTCCTTTTTGATTTGAAATGATAACAATGAATATGTCAAAGTTGTCAAAGAAAATATAAAATACAGCCACATGTTCAATACAATTCCTTTAGGACCTTAGTAACTTTAATATTAGTTTCTACAACTAAACAATAATATTCACTGCTAAAAAAATCACCACACTTTCAGTTAACAAGCAAATAAGCAAACTAAAATCCTAGTAAATGGACCATGTTCTAATTTAATAATTTATTCTACTGGAGCTTGTAAACCCTTTATTGAAATATCTGCAATTAATCAATGCTCACCCAATGACATTTATTAGAAATATTAATGACAATAGCAAACATGCAAAAAATCCTAAATGAATCATATTATAGAATAGCAGATATAAAATAAAAGATTCCAAAAATGAATAATTAAATACAAATGAAATAATTTATTATAAATCTAGAAACTATGAGTTCTGTGTATAATGAAGAAATTTAAAATGGATTTTATAAACAAATTTCACTATGTACATTTAGCATATTAAAAAAGAAAACTTCCTACTTGAAGCATCAATTAATTAATATTCAAACTCTATTCCTGAATGTTGTATTTTCCTCCAGGGTTTCCTTCAGATGAAAAGGCAGTTGTTATACAAAAATGCTAACAAAGTGTTATGGTAAACCCATCTGTGAGAATTCCTCAGTTGCTAGTACAAGAACAATTAGAAGAGCTCCTGTGAGTGGCTCTGCATCATTTCTTGCTTTAGACAAGCAGCCGTGCACACAACATTTCAGCAATATGCTCAGAGGGAGTCATTGCAGAAACAACTGGGAAATACTCCCCAAAGATGAAAGTCTGGCAAGAACGTACTCCAACTCAGGAACTTGCTGCTTTGGACTTTGAGGCATAAAACATTTTCAGGACTTGTTTGACACTATAGCATCAGTAAAAAGTGAGGATAGAGTAAGGTTTTCACCATGTTGTTCATTGTCCTCCATTAGTTGATTCTTCCTGTTTAAATCGGAAATTATTTATTTAAAAATGCATACACAGAATAAAGAGAAAAATAGATTAGTAAATTCTTTATTTTAAAATGTATACATAGAATAAGAGAAAAAGAAATTGTCAATAAATTGCTTTTCCCATCAAACTCAAATTATGAAATAGATTGTAAAGAGTAGTGGTATGCTTAGGAACAATGGATGATGGAAGTCTAATGAAGGGAGTAAAACAGTTTTTACAAATGAAGTCTGTTTGTGGGATGATGCGGTAGAGAGAAATTAATGCTTTTTCTTAATCTGAAATATTTCTGCTGAATTTTTTAAAATGTCAATAGAGTTGCCCATCACATCCCACTCCAGCCTGTATGTCTCTGCTCTGGAATTTGCATCTTACTAGAATCAGAAATATCATCACCATAATAATAAGGTGAAAATAATTTCATTTCACAGAGCACAGTTAATGTGTTTCATAGAGGATAAAGTACAGGGTCAGTTTTATATTATATTATGAAGAGAAAGACTCATAAACTCATAGAATTTTAGATTGAAGGTCAAAGCCAGTATAAATGAGTAATATTGAAGAGCTAAAATGAGCTCTGAGGTGACCAGGAATATTATGTTTGCCAAATTTCCCTATCTCAGGTTTTTTTTTTTGTGAGGAAGATCAGCTCTGAGCTAACATCCGTGCCAATCCTCCTCTTTTTGCTGAGGAAGACCGGCCCTGAGCTAACATCTATTGCCAATCCTCCTCCAGTAGCCCGCCAGCAGCAGAGCACTCTCACCCAACCGCCAAGCCATGGCGCCGGCCCCCTCCTATCTCAGTTTTTAAAAATGCTCTGGTAATAAAGCCAGTCTATCATAACATCTTAGAAACATCAAACTCGGTAGATAATACCAATTCACGTGAGCCCAACAATTTAGGCCAAGATCATAGTCAATTTTTTTTTTGTGAGGAGATCAGCACTGTGCTAACATCTGCCAATCTTCCTCTTTTTTTGCTGAGGAAGACTGGCCCTGGGCTAACATCTGTGCCCATCTTCCTCCACTTTATATGGGACCCCGCCACAGCATGGCTTGCCAAGCAGTGCGTCGGTGCACGCCCAGATCCCAACCAGCGAACCCCCGGCCACCGCAGCGGAGCGCGCACACTTAACTGCTTGCGCCACTGGGCCAGCCCCAACATAGTCAATTTTCTTGGTGTTTAATAACTCAGACCTCTTAAGCAATAACCAGTATTATAGATAAAGAAAGGGCAAAATTTGAAAATTATGGATCTTTCCATGATGAGTCTTGTGTGGCTAACTTCCTGAAATGTCCTATATAAAACGGTACATTTGTTTTTTACTGGAAAGTTCAGTTAGATTAAATTTTATCCTTTATTTGCATTTTTTCATTTCTGTGATAACTTCTTTTATGTTTACTAATTTTCTCTCTTTGGCTTCCGAGCCGACTCTCCCTGATCTCTTTTGACAGTAGATTAAGGTAACCCACATTCTTGTTAATAGCAATAAGTGCTAAAGGCACTTGAGTGCATCTTTAAATGAAGATGGATCACCTGCAGCAAATGCAGTGTCTATATAATCTGCAAAGCAAAAGACTGTCCTAACGCTTCAGATTGAAATGAGAGAAAGCTTAGATAATTTCTCTGCAATCCAACCTTGGTAAAACTGACTGACTCATCTTAGTGTTTGCTTAAGGTTGCTTATTATTACCATTTCAGTGAAGATGACATTCTTAAAGGCTGACTGCATCCAAGATCCCTAAATGGCACTCATGCCCGTAAAACATAATTTTATCTCTCAATATTAATTTAGTTTAATTTATTTCTTGTAGCATATGGTCAGTAAAGAAAATATATGTATTACACATTTGGTTTAGAAGTATTTCTGAATCAAATTAGGTTTCTCAAAACTACTACAAAAACATGTCAGCCAGATTGTGAATATTTCACAGTTATTTTCAGTATGATCTAATGTTTCAATATCTTCATTAAATCAAAGTGGAATTTTAATTTATCTTATATTCATCAGTTTTACTACTTGAAGCAATAGTAATTCAACCCTCCAATAAAAAAGCACAAAAGATAAAACATATGACTTTGGTTTATATTAGCTTTTTTTTTTTTTTCAAAAATTCATTCTGTTGATCTTCAGTAAAAAGCAATAGCTAAAGGCAATGGGCCTACCAATTTACAGGGTAGAAAAGTAAAAGCAAAACATTTGGCTACTACTTAGCTGAACTCTGGAGACAGGAGTAAGAAGAGTTTGCTGTGAAGATTACCACCTTAACAAAAATCCAAAATACAACATAAATCTAAAGAAAGAGAAAAATGCTAGCAGTAAAAATATTGATGCATCACTTTCTTTGGCAGTGACTTTTGCTATGACTAAAACTGCCAACTCAAAGGTAGAATAATTGGTCACATACACTAAGTATTTTGGAAACGTAATATTACACACTATTATAGTGGCTAATGGTAGTCATTTTTAAAAGTACGTTTCTGGAGAGATGTCATTATGTCCTGGGAAGATATGGAGAATGAATTTTATAGATTTACTTTTTAAGGTTTATCTTGAAAATGACTTAGTTACCAATAGGTATTATTGTATATCTCATTTCATTTGTTCGATGTGATAGTTCTTCAGATCATGAAGGAACTTGTCAACAGCCAATTATGTTTCTTAGGGAAGAATAAGTTTAGGAGATTAACTAGATTTCTGTAGAGGTAGAAAAACAAAGTGCAGTCATACAACTAAGATACAAAAGTGTATTATAAAAAGTTTAAAGAAAATCAGGAAGGCAGATAATATTATTTAAAAGTTAAAAAAAAATCTGTGACTATGTGTGGTGATGGATATGAACTAGATTTATTGTGGCAATCATTTCACAATATACACAAATATCGAATAATTGTGTTGTATACCTGAAATTAATAATATAATGTTTCATGTCAATTTTATCTCAATTTTAAAAAAGTTCTTAAGTGAAAGGATCTTGTTGAGGAGGAGAACAGAACTTAATTTTACACAATCTATTGAAATGATGTTTCAGAGTGTAGTTTGTAAAAGTGTGTTAACTAGATCTAGCCTGTATTACATACAGCTCTTATGAGAATGGGCTAAAAATTCTGAAGCTACTTTTTGTGTATTCTAGGAATAAGAAGATAAACAAATACCTTGTGGATATGAGAGCCAGGATTCTGAATGCTAGAAAACAGTTACAAGTATGGAAAAGAAAAAAAAACTAGAATAAACATTGTCCAGTTGAATGTGAATTATAGATAACAGTATGAACTTATGGTTATATATTATCCCTTTCCAACCAAAGGAAAAAGGAGACAAAAGTCAACTTGAAGAGGACCTCATAGGTCAAATCTGGGCAATTTGAGCAACAAAAGTAAATAATTATAGTGACATACTATAATCCATAGAATAAAATAAGTATGTAGGAGTTTACGTTGATATAAAAAATAAATAGGAAATAGAGAAAGCTCTTGTAGAAAGCATGATAGAAATAGAAAATTGTAATTTGGAAACCACTAAGGCAGTAATTAATTGTTCAGACGAATCGCCAACGGATGCTAAAATTGGTGGGAAAAAGTATGATGAAATGGAATATTTGCATAGTTTCAAATTATTTCCCCACAAGATACTAATTGTTAAAGGGGAAAATAGTAATTCTACATTGGAACTGAGGGCAGACACCATGTTAACAAAGTGATCACATTTAACATTACTAGTGGCGGAACAAATCGACATAATGTGCCTCCTGACATGATGTATTAGAAAGAACACTGCATCAGTTCTGTAGTATTCCTGGCAAATATGCCTAACCTATATATAATTACAAAGAAACAGCAGACAAACCTCAATTTTGCAGCAGTTTACAAAATTACTGCTCTGAAATCTTCCAAAGTGTAACGTTATGAAACACAAAGAAATGTAGAGAAATCATTCCAGATTAAAGGTGACTAAAGAGACAAGACAGGTAACATGATCCTAGAATAATTGGTGACATTTTAATAAGGCCTGTAGATTATATAATAGTAATGTATCATTGTTAATTGCCTGATTTTTATAATTTTGCTGTGGTTGTGTAAGACAATGTCCTTGCTTTTAGGAAATCACACTGAAATATTTGGAGGTAAATGTGTTTGCAACTTACTCTGAAATGTTTCAGAAAAAAAATCCAGTATCTACTGAGAGATAGAGAATGAATGATAAAACAAGTGTAATGCCCTGGGCAAATCTGGGTGAAGAAAACCTGTGCATTCTTTATGTTATTTATTTATTTATTTATTGGTGAGGAAGATAGGCCCTGAGCTAACATCTGCCAATCCTCCTCTTTTTGCTGAGGAAGACTGGCCCTGAGCTAACATCCGTGCCCATTTTCCTCCACTTGTATGGGAAGCCCCCACAGCATGGCCTGACAAGCGGTGTGTCAGTGCGCAGCAGGCCGCCAGCAGCAGAGCACGAGCACTTAACCGCTATGCCACGGGGCCAGCCCCTTCTTTACGTTATTTTTATAAGTTGAAATTATAAATCAAAAAAACTTTAAATAAATAACAATCCTAGGAGAGTGGAATTGGTATACCACGGGCTATGTTCCCTTGGCAGGATTAGGACATGGTTGGGGAAAGACTTGAATTGACAGTGTCCCAAATGCTGCATGGAATGAGGAAGGAGTAGTTCCTGATGGAACGTATAAGAGCTATCATCAACGAGTGGAAAGAGTGATATTGCTCAGGCCAGATGGCAGATGTCTCCCACAGAGAAGGTTTCTTGATTTCAGCTATTTTAGAATCATTCTCAAGATAAACTTGTGGACAAGATAAAGATATACATTTACAGACCACAAATGTATATCTATAGCTTATTAAAAATAGAATTGTAAAACATTGTTTTTTAGAGCGGTTTTTATCTAAATTTGGTTTAAAATCAAAGGAAGATGCTTGTGCTGTGACGGAAAACTGAGTTCAACACAGAGCTGTTCAAATATTTTTACAAATTTGATGTCAAGAATGAAGGGTTGGCTATCACAGTAGATCCTGACGAACGTTTGGTTGAGATAGCTAATATCTTTGATGACATAAATTTGAAAGGAACAGAAGATTGAAATGTTGGACAAAACATATCAAAGGCTATGATAATAGAAATAAATATAATTATTGTTTTTAGATTCAACACAAGAAATAAATAAATAGAGAAATAGGGAGACTCACAAGACCCAGATAGAAAGATGACTCAGGGAGGGAGAGGAGATTTTGAAGAGATTAAATACCCACATGGCCAACTTTAGAATACCCAACTAAGATAAAATATACTTTTCTTAATTTCTCTTATGTACACTCATGCTTTCCTGGGTTCCTGGAAGAGCTTAAGGAAAGACAAAGGCCAACCTGGCTTACAAATTTGAGAAGACTTTATTAATCTTAGCATTTCTACTAAGCTTGTAGAAATAAACTGTTGCAGAATGGCTTTGTTTACATCTGAGTTCAGATGGCGCACGCTTATAACTCGCATTTCGATTTTCTTTTGCCTTTCACAGGACTGCTCATTTAAGAGCTTCTGTCACTCTGGCTGTCAGAGCAGGAGTCTATATATTTAGAAGCAACGTACAAAATAAGAAACAGGTTACATAATTTTTCCTCTTCCCATCTCACTTCTTGGCAGTAGCTCAGGTATCTCCAAAGTTTATAACTATTTCTAAAGCAGAAAAGGTGAATGTGAGGTAAATGTCAGAGTAAGTACCCTCCAGACATTAGTTTGGAGGAATTATTGATGAGTAGACTCAGCTCTCAGCAGGAACATTGGGAAGATCCAAGAACACAGCCGTCTCCCCATCAAATGGAATTGGACAGCTGGTTTGGCCCCGGGACTTTATGCTGTGGATGCTGATTTCTTGATCTCAGAATGAAGCCAGCAAGTCAAGACAGGATAATTTGCAACTTTTCCCAACTTTGTAATGTCTTTGTAGTATCTGAGTAAATCTGATCACATATTGCTTATATTTATGTATGCTCACCCTAATAACTATCAAACACTCAAGTGGCTCAAATTTACATAATTCTAATGCAAACGATTGGATTATATACTTCTCATCTAGGAGACATAGCAGCATCTTCATGGGAGAGTTCAAACCAAACACGACTCCGCATAAGTTTCCAAAAGTAGAAGATGGGGTAAATAAAGGACCATGTGGCTTGAAAATAGGCAATGACCACAAAACTTTTGACCTGAAACTGGATATTCAATACAGCTCAATCTAACTAGATTTCAACATTTCTCTGTTTAAGCCTTCACACATACACCTGATGATGTGTATTTGTGTGCACGCACGCACACACACAACATAGAGTCAGCACTAAAGAACTCTGTACAAAGGAAACTTTTGCTCTATCTCACTAAGACCAGACATCTCATTTGCTGCACCAGCCTTCATTAAAGGCAAAAAAGTCTGCTCCAGGGTGTAGCAGGTGGAAAATTGTCCCAAAGTTCCCAAGATTATCAGCTTTTAGCAGCAAGTCACTGTCAACATAATTTAACCATTTGGGAAATATTTATTACTTGCTATTCTTCTTTTCTCTTCTGCACTGCCAATTCTAGCAGCCAAAACGTGAATTAAAATTTATATATCATCATATCAGGCAATGTTATTTTCCAAGGTAGATTTGACATTCATATTAGACGAAAAGAAGGGGCGAAGTGTCTCTAATTTTCTAGCCCATATAGGACTAAATTATTTCTATTTTGTAGAAACGGAGACCTATTAGAGTCTGTCCTGATCTAATATCCTAGCAAATATTCACCAATGCCCAGACCTGCATGCTTCCTGGTAAATGTTCGCTAATTACCATTTTGAACTTTCTCTCTGCTAAATCCTAGACCATGTTATTTTGTATTTCCCCAAAATGATATTCTTCTTCCTCTTCTTTTCTTAGTTTTATTTCCAACTTGAATCAAAACCACAAATTCTAACATCCGCCTTCTTCCTCTCTCACTGGTGATGTACAAAAGGGGGAGAATATAACTCCTTAAAAGTAAACATTTAAGAGCTTGGTAAAGCAATTTTTCTATTTTTTCCCAGAAGTTATGTTTCATCTGGGTGTGTAGTTAGAGATATAGCAGCGCTATGGAGCTCCTCCTTTGAAGATCAATAGTGTAAAGCACATTTGGTGACCTTCTGCATGACTCCAACCAAGCATCAGTAGAGATGGAACATAGAGCCCTGTCTAGTTGTGACGGTTGGACAATGGGATAGATTATACATAACGCCACTGCAACCATTCTGTCCACTGCTAAGAGCCTGTCAGATTCCTAAGAGTGTCACTAATTCTCTGAACTTTCTCTCTGTTCAGGTACAGAGATATTTGATACCGCAGATTGCTATCCAGTAAATGAAATGGAAATCTATCACCTGACCACTTAAAGACATTAACATTTTATGGAATGTTTAAAATTTAAGAAATAAATGTCAGGTTTATATCTAAAAAGAGCTCACCTTTGGAAGCATAATTTATGGAAAGTCACACATCTCAAGCTTTGAAACCCATTTGTGTATCTAGGAGCTAATTAACGGAAATAAGATAAATGAGTCCAAGAAAAATGATACGATTTTAATCTAATGCAATATAAAAGTCCACTCAAATCCATTAGAAAATTTTTCCACCCCAAGGAAATACATCCAGACAATGACATAAGTGAGATTATGATAAGGAATAGTTACTTCTGAAATTATGTAACTTATATTCTTGTTTTGCTTGTAAATAGAAGATAGCACAGTTGATGCTTGTTTAAACTTGGCATACAAATATGCGTGACGCCAACTGGATTCAATTTATCCTGTCTTAATTTGAATTAACTTGATGGATCTTTTGACACATGCTGAACAGACTAATTGTTGCTTATTTGGGTGCACTGAATCGGTGAACATGGCAATCAGAATCCAAGCAGATGTTCATGGTTTCTGTGATTGCCGGGAGTCTGAGGGTGGAAGCAGAGGGAGAATCATTTTGCTGATTTACTTTTGTTAGCATCTGTCAAGACACAGACTGCATTACAAATACAACTGTTAAAATAAGCAGACTCTGCTAAAGAGTTGTGGAGAATAGATATGAATACCAATTATAATTTTACCTTTTGACACATTTGAACTTATGTAGTTCCTGTAATCAGAATTGGGTTATGGTAAAATTGCAACAGCACATTTATCTTCTTCTAGCCCTACTATTTTCAATATCTTTACTTTTAAATGTTATTAACTTATTTTGATTAGTTTCAAGAATACAGAATACTATAGTGTGATAAAGAAAATGAAAGTGTGCCTACTACCCTTACTGCCCACTTTGTCAAATCTCGTATCATGGACCATTTGTCACATTTTTTAAAGAACTAGAACATTACAGATTCCGTTGAATCTTCCTGTGAATGAATGGGAGAGAGAACTAGAATTTGATCAGCTCCATGCATTCTTTAAATTTTTGTTACATAGTTTTGTGTGTTATCAATTCTAATTAAAATTTGCTGCATAAATTTAAAACATTATAACTAACAGTAAAAAACAGAGCAAAGTCTAGAGTTCAATAGTTCAGAACCTGTAAAGTGACTTCTTATAATTGTCAGGGATTCACTTTATCACATGTTTCTTGTTTCTTTATGTTTCCTATTCTCTGATTTTTTTTCTACACATCTTGCCCAGTTTTCTATTGGAAATTCCATTGCTTTATTTAGAATTGATTTGTAGAAATTCTTAGGCAGTTTGGATATCAATCCTTTGTTGGTTTTATGTGCTGCAAATATCTTCTTACAGGCTGTGACTTGTCACCTAATTAACAGCAGTCTTTGCTAAATGGATATTTTTAACTTTTAATGTTGTAAATTTTGTCAGTCTTTTTCTTTGTGGGCTGTGCTTTTTAATTTTTTTCCAGATTGGAGGCCTTACGTCTACTCCTGTATATATTTTTTTAAAGATTTCAAAGTTTGTTTTTACTCATTATAGTTTCTCATACATGGAGAATTGATATTATGCGTGATGTAAGGTGTTGTTCTAATTTTTCTTTGCATAGAAATAATAAATTGTCCCACCAGCATTTGGTCACTATTTCTCTGAACCTTGTTTTGTTGCCTTCCTTTTTGTCCTCCTCTCTTAAATTTTCTATTAGTCATATATAAGATCTTCTCATTCATTTTCTCCCTATCTATTATTATTTTCTTTGTTATCATTTTACCTCTCTATTCTTTATTCAGTGTGTGAAAGATGACATGAGTAGAGCCATATTAAAATAGAGCCAGAGCAGCCGTTTCAGAGGAACTGCTTTGCATGCCTTGTTTTCTTTGTCTTCCAAACTGGACAAAACCACTAAACTTCCAAGAAGTCAGTAAGGACAAAATTATCCTGTTTGTAAAGACTGATAAACCTGGACTTTGTTGATGACTGAATCGCTAACTAATCAATGAGGTACAAGTATAGCCTTTTGCTTGATGACTGAAGCTTAAGCCACTCTATGAAGCACAAACCTAGCCTTATCTCATCCAGCACCAGTGAATGCTTCTTCTTTTTTTGTTTTTTTGTGAGGAAGATTCACTCTGAGCTAACATCTGCTGTCAATCCCCCTCTTTTTTTGCTTGAGAAAGATTAGCCCTGAGCTAACATCTGTGCCAATCTTCCTCTATTTTGTATGTCGGTCACCGCCCAGCATGGTTTGACGAGTGGTGTAGGTCCATGCCTGAGATCCCAACCCGAAAACCAGGGTTGCAGAAGTGGAACATGCCGGACTTTACCACTACACCCTGGGGCCGGCCCCAGTGAATGCTTCTTTAATACAACTCACTTGATCCTTCCTTTTTCCCACAGAAATCCTAAGCCTTTCTCCTGTAATTGGAACATGTTTTGAGTTTCTATAGATTTAGTTCCAGTGACTCTGTGTGTGTTTCTAGAAGTGCTACCAAGTTCTTTTTCAAATCATTTTTGTTATATCTTGTTCTTTCTTCTTCCTTTTTTTAGAAGACTTTATTTTACTTTTTATAATAGACCTGTCATCTTTAGTTCTATGGTACTAAGTCTGCTGTTTATTTTCACTTCTGTCGCTCTCGATTTCTTCCAGGACTGTTTTTTAGCTTTGGACTAACAAGTTGTCTCCGGCAGGTCTTGCTTATGAGAATCATGTGTGTTGAATTGAAGATGTGTCCCTTAAGTTAAATATTGTATTTATTTTTGCTTTTGCTTCTGCCAGGACAGGTGAATTACTGGTGTGTAACAACTTGATATTGATAAATTTGAGGTAGGGAAGGTCCACGGTTAAAAAGTCTCATAGGAGCTTTTTTTGTTAAGTCCAACCAGACCCCAGCCAAGACAGACAAACTTTCTTGTGGTATTCTTTTGCCAGTGGGAAGTTTTTAATAGTCTGCTTTTTGCAGAAAGGGTAGCATTTCAAGGGCCCTTGCTTTATGTGGTAATCTCAATTCTAACTCCCCAACTCACGTAGCCCCAGGCTCTATCTCCTGATCCCAAGTGAACGTTAAAACAGTTACTATTTTAAAAGAAATAGACACATCAGAATTGATGCTGACACATAAAAGTGCACAACCCATTTTCTTTATCCATTTTTCCATTGATGTACACTTTGTTTGTTTCCATATCTTGGCTATTGTAAATAAGAATGCAATGAACACAGGAGTACATATATCTCTTTAAGATTTTGATTTCAATTCTTTTGGATAGCATCCAGAGTGGGATTGCTGGATCATATGGTAGTACTATTTTTAGTTTTTTGAAAAATCCTCTTACAAGAGTTCAAATTTCTTTTCATTCTCACCAACACTCATTATCTTTTGTTTTTTTGATAAGTCATCTTAACAGCTATGAGGTGACATATCGTGGTTTTGATTTGCATTTCCCTGATGATTAGTGATTTTAAGCATCTTTCATATATCTGTTGGCCATCTATATATCTTCTTTGGAGAAATGTTTACTCAAACCCTTTGGCTATTTTTTAATCAAGTTATTTTTTTTTTGCTATTGAGTTGAGGAGTCCCTTATATATTTTGACTATTAACCCCTTATTGGGTATATAGGTAGTCAACTGATCTTCCACATGGGTACCAAGAATACACAATGGGGAAAGGATAGCCTCTATCCTATTTGTATTTTAGCTGCATTGATAAACAATACTATTTATGTCTCTTTATGAGATACATATGCAATATACACATATATTTTACACACACATCAAAAATATATAAAATCATATTGCATTTATTTCTTTAGATCTTGCTTACTAGAGTCAATAGCACCTGTTTAAAATGAATCCACAATGCTCTGTGAAGGTAATGTTTATTCATTTGTATTGATTTATATTTTTCCATTGCATATTTATTTGCTCTATTGTTGTTGGTCATTTGGGTTGTTTCCAGTTTGAAGCTAATATGAACAATATTAGTATATGAATGAGGAAGAGATTCTTTAAGATTTATACATAGAACTAGAATTGTTGTCTGTATACCTTTCCTGAAGTTTATGAGATATTCCAAAATAATTTTCAAAGTAGCTGTGCCAGTTTTCACTACCACCAATAGAATATGTTCTCCATCCTTGCCAATAAGCTAATTGGGGATCTTTATGCATGTTTCTTGATAGTTTATGTTTAATCCTTTTTTGGAGAGAATATTTAAGCCAATGGCTTATTTTTTAATGTATTTGTTTCCTTTTAATGAAGTTTTAAGAATTGTTTTTATTTTTTTATTTATTTTATTTATTTATTTATTTATTTTTGTGAGGAAGATCAGCCCTGAGCTAACATGCTAATCTTCCTCTTTTTGCTGAGGAAGATCGGCTCTGAGCTAACACCTATTGCCAATCCTCCACCATTTTTTTTTTCCCCAAAGCCCGAGTAGATAGTTGTACATCATAGTTGCACATCCTTCTAGTTGCTGTATGTGGGACGCGGCCTCAGCATGGTCGGAGAAGCCATGCATCAGTGCACACCCAGGATCCGAACCCGGGCCGCCAGTAGCGGAGCGCGCACACCCAACCACTAAGCCACGGGGCCGGCCCTATATATTTTATATATTATATATGAGTTCATATTTGTATCCAAGAAGAAGAAATGGGTTTTAGTCAACAGATAGACAGATCTCACCAAACTTTTCCATTAAAAGATTTTTTTTTATTTTTCCCTCTTAAAACACACACACACACACACACACACACATTAATTATTTCCTTTTTTCTTTGCCTGCTCATTTTTAGTGGGAAAATAACATCCCTAAACAGGTCTGTTTCATACTGCTGAGTTTCATTGTTTAACTGAAAAACCTTAATGGCTTTGGCTTTTGTCGTCTTCAAAATTTGATTTCCCATTACTTGGTAGTCCAGAAGCAATTTATGGTTTCCACCCTGCAAACCATCAAATTTCCGAAGTCTACCTAGTCCATTTCACTGCATATCAGTCACTTCTTGCCTGAGCTAGTCTCTCTCTTGTAAGTCCTTGTAATAATTAGTAATGAACACTCAATTTATATTTTTATTCTGGCTCTTTCTGTTTCACTTGGAGTTATGAGCTTAGGAGGCACTTGGTGAGCTTTACAAGTTATCTCAGGCAACATTTTATCAAATAAGTTGACATCGTATGACACAGATCTTAAGCTTTCCAATCTGTTATCTTGTTTGTCTCACTATGCACCACCAAACCGCTATTCAAAAGGTATATGTTGTTAGTTTGTTCTTCCGCTCTCCACTTTGTTAACGGTTTTGGCATTATTTAGGATAAGATTAGCTGCTGAAACAGACTTCAAACACATGAGTTGAACATGAAGAAAATGTTTCCCATGTTATCAGTCCTAGGCAAGTTGGTAGGAAACTTTTCTCCATTTGGTGATTCTGAGATTCAGTCTCCTCTTGTCTTTTGGAGAATTTATGCTGTAGGGCCTTGTCATTTTCTGCAACTAGTTGGCAAAAGAACAAAGAGAATGTGGTGAAGGGGTAACACTTCTTAAATTTTAGGTCCATAATTGACAAGCATTAATTTTGGTGAGATTTGGGTCAAGAGAAACATCCAAGTGCAGACAAGATGGGAAATATAATCTGTGAGCTCAGAAAGAAGAGGAAATGGATTCTGTGTGAATGGATAGCAATTTCTGCCACAATATCTTATCTTAAAATAATTTATCTTAAAATATATCTTAAAATAATTTATTGCAAAGAGTTTGTCCTTCACCACTGGTATGCTCCTTTAAAATCACCAGGAATGTTATAACTCTATATTTGTTAGAATCCTTTGTAATTTGCAATGTAAATTAGATATATATGTAAGTATATATATACGTGTTAAATAGAAGTGAATTAAAAGGAAATGGCAGGTGACAGGCTAGTAGAGTTGAAATTTTGGCATATATTGGGGAGCAATTGAAGACTTCATCTTGTGCAAGCAAGAAACTGAAGATCAGAAGTAAGGAACATATTTTGTTTTGTATTTCCCTAAGAGTCTCCTTACGACTTAGACTTCTCGCTTAAAGGGCATTTCCAGTCCTGTCTACAACTGGAACCTACAATTCGCTAGCAAGCTAAAAGTTCCTTACATAATTGTTCCTGTACTTTAGAAACTGGGAAGAGAGGCAGAAGAGAGAAGTTCTCCTCTACACTAGTCCAGGAGTGTGTGTAGTGTTACTCTTCCCAACATTAAAGGAAATATCAAGTTATAAAGTATTAAAAATTTCATAGCACTAATTTTTCATATATATGCTTAAATCTTGAGCTTATGATTTCAAGGAAGAATCTGATGCCTCTATGACTCTTTTTGTAGCTAATTTTAACATAATTAGAATTAATGTGTAGCTATACCAGACTTCAGCTGCTTCTACAGGGTACACTTGTGTACACTGTAATTACAAATTATACTAAACATACCAATTGAACACATGAAAAACTTATGTACTTAATTATACAAATGCCTTCAATTTTTTTCTAAAACTAGGCAATATCTGTTTCTAAAAAAATCAAGGAAATAAAACTATCAAATGATACTCTTGCAACAAGTGGAATTTCCAATTGTGATTGCTTAATAATTAGAAAAATGATGTAATGTAACCTTTCACAGTAACTGTTTTCTGTATCCTCTCACATTCGGGATGTCACCAAAAGCCTTTAACTATACTTACACTATTGTC
This sequence comes from Ceratotherium simum simum, assembly GCF_057802395.1. Classification (NCBI taxonomy): domain Eukaryota; kingdom Metazoa; phylum Chordata; class Mammalia; order Perissodactyla; family Rhinocerotidae; genus Ceratotherium; species Ceratotherium simum. The sequence continues at coordinate 63,101,105 of NC_141901.1, read as the reverse complement.
ATTGCATTGCAGACATTGGTTACCTAATTATCATGTCAATAAACTATGCTGTACTCCTTTAAGGAAAGGACCATATTTCACTCATAATTGGACCCTCCCCCCCATTGCCTTGTTAAGTGCTGATAGATAAGTACTAAAGAGTATTGTATGAAAGAAGAATTAAGAAAACAGGAGGAGGTAGTGAATCATGTCTTGAAAGCCCAAAAACTCTTCCAGGCAGAGACATGGATCAAGGGCCTTTGAGACAGAGAAAATTATTTGCAAAGGCAAGTAGATTTTATTCATTTATTCAACAAATATTTATTGAACCTATTACACATGCTAGAACGTTGGAATGCAATCTGATGCAAAAACATATACAGTCCCAGCTCCAACGGAGCTTAAAATTTATGAAGAAAAGTATTCAGCTAATAAATCACTTGCAAAATGTATTCCTATAAGCTGAAATAAGTGTATAAAGCAAAATAAGTGTATATAACAGAGAATTAATGCCTTCTTCCGAGTTAATCGAGCATATTTTATAATCCTAATTTGTCTCTACTATGGTATTATTTATAACTTTAAAAAAACTTAATGGTTGCTCCAAGGGTTTACGCCTTTACATATAATCTTACATTATATGTTATGTTACATTAACGTTGTCTACTTACATACAATGTTCATTACTCTTCTAATGTATAGAGTAAGACGCTTACAACTGAATATACTAATTATTCCCTCCAATCCTTTGAGCTATTTATTTCAGACATTTTACTTTAACATACACTTTATACATACAATATATTGCTATTTTTGCTTTAGACAAAGATGTCTATTAGAGCTATTAAAAGTAAATAAAAAATTGAATTTTATGCTTTCCTTCATTTACTCCATTTCCAGGATTCATCTTTCTTTTTAGCATGTCCAATTTTCTGTCTGGTTTTATATTCTTTCTGCCTGAAGAACTTTCTACTAGAAATAAATTATCGTTGCTTATGTGTGTGTGAGAAAGTAGTTATTTCTCCATCACTTTGAAAGTTATTTGGGTGGTTATAGAATGCTACGTGGGCAGTTTTTTATTTTTTATTTTTTCAGCCTTTAAATATGGCAATTCATTGTGTTCTGGCTTGTATGATTTCAGATGGGAAGTGTGTTGTATTTCTTATCTTTGGTCCTCTTCATGTAATGTGTCTTTTTTCTGACTGCCTTCAAATTTTTCTCATTTTCAGTAGTTTGAATATGATAGGCCCAGGGATGGTGTGTGTGTGCGTGTTTGGTATCTGTCACAAATTTTGGAAAATTTGTGGCCATTATTTCTTCAAATATTTCTTCTCCTCATTTTCTCTCTCTCCTCTTTCTGGGATTCTAAGAATACATTGATTAGACCAACTAGTATTGTCCAATAGCCCTCAGATCTTCTGCTCTATTTTCTCATACTTTTTTGTTTTGGTCTATCTATATGGTCACTAAATGTTTTTTTCTTTTCCTTTTTTAGGTGTAGAGTATGTTTAATTGGCTGTATTGGGCATAAGCATGTTGAAGGCATTCCTTATCTTTTTACTGTTGTTTTGTTTGTTTCTAGCATTTTCATTTTTTTCTATCTTATTATTCCATTTCTCTGTTAAAACCACCCATCTGATTTTGCATGATGTCTACCTTTTCCATTAGAGACTTTATCATATTAATTACACCAATTTTAACATTCTACTCAGAGCTTTTTGCCATGTGTCACATATGAGCCAGATTCTATTGATTACTTTTGTCTCTTGGAAATGCATTGTTCATTTATTCCTTGTTCATAAACCTTGTAATGTTTTATTGAAAAAAACTCAACACCCTAAGATAGTGAGGTAAATGACTTTTTTTTGGCCTGGAAATCAGCATGCCTTTCGTTCTGCTACACCTTTCCCGTGTGGGTTTAAGGCCATCCAAACAGGAGTGGCCTTGGTTTGGGTTGTTTTGTTGCTATTGTTACTCTCAGTGTACCTTGGTCACCTAATTCCTCTAGTGATAATTTGTGTTTAGGTTAGGGGCTAGTTTCCTATATGGTTTTATCATTTCTGCTCCACCCTTAGCTCTAGGTCTTCTTGTGGTGTGCCTGAGAGAGGGTTCCGCTCCAGTTTTGTTTTATCCTGGTCCTCTTCCAGGAGAACTGTTTACCCATTACTCATTAATTTTTAGCCTGGTGGTAGAGTATACTTGCCCCTACTCCAGCTGTAATTCTGGACAAGCACATATTCATATCCCGCCCCCGCAGTTCCTTCACTAGTCTTTACTAACGCCCTAAAGGTTACCATGTTTATTGCCCTTTTACCACAGAAAGTTCTGTAGAGCAAGCAGGGAAACAGTATCTAGATGAGACTTGGTGCCCCTCCTGCAGCCATTGCTGTCCCACTTCCCCAATGCTGCATCACGCGGGACTCATCTTCAGAAATTTTACCAATCTTTTAGTGAATATCTGTGAGGTCCATGTAGAAAAAACCTACAAGTGGGTGTAAACTCCCCATATACACGCAGCACCCGAGGTCTCCAAACTTTCCCACTAACACACAGTCAGCTGACATTGTGTTAGCAACTCTAGCTGCATTCCTCTTATCAGTGCCTGGCTCCATCATTGTAGGTGAAGTGTTCATGTCCTATCTTTTCCTGCTCTAGTCTCTTCTTAGATTTTGGATTAGCTGGTTGGGGCATGACCTCAGTTCTTTGTTTCAAGAAAAGTCATAAACTTGCAAATTGTCAAAATTTTTTTTTTTATAAGGGTGAGAGTAGCACTCTTTCCGTCTCTCTTCAGAGACGGAAAGAAGAAACTGAAAGCCCAAAGCCATAATTTATAAACTGATATTTGAAAAATGAATGAGTGCTTACTAAATGAAAAGGGTTATGCCAGAAGACAATTCCAGGTAAAGGAAACATCATGGTAGTGTTATGAGGGAGCGTGATATTTTCAAGCAAATGAAAAAGGAGCAAGAGAAGCAGTGTGGCTGAGCACAGATGATCTATATAAAGGTGGACGTGGAAGAGACTGGAGAAGTAGGGCAGATCACATCATGCCTAGACCTTGTTTAGTTCTTATCCTATGAGCAACAGGAATTCTTTGATGTACTGTAAGCAATTTTCAAAATTTTATTTTAAAATATTTCCTCTGGATGCACTCTGTAAAACTAATTTAAAATCATGCAGGTAGACCAATTGGAAACTACTGCAGTAGTCCAGGTGGAACAAGATGGATCCTTGAACCAGGGAGATAGGAGTGGATATGGAAGGAGGCAGGCAGATTCCTTTTTTGAAGTGTCTGACACATTTAGAGAATGGTGAGGGGTCAACCCTGTGGCTTAGCGGTTAAGTGCGCACGCTCCGCTGCTGGTGGCCCGGGTTCAGATCCCGGGCGCGCACCGACACACCGCTTCTCCGGCCATGCTGAGGCCGCATCCCACATACAGCAACTAGAAGGATGTGCAGCTATGACATACAACTATCTACTGGGGCTTTGGGGGGGGAAATAAATAAATAAATAAAATTAAAAAAAAAAAGAATGGTGAGAAGTTCAGGGTGGCAATTATACAAGTTAATGATAGGAGTTTTAGGAGATTAGGCTGGCAATGATTAGGATGAGATTAAGAGAGACCACGCAGGCCATGCTAAGAAAGCTGTATTGATTTCTTCTATATGTAATAATGGGATCACAGTAGGTTTTAAGCTGAATTGTGACATGATCATATTAGATTTGTGGAAAGATGATTTAAATCACTAAATTATGATGTATGTGGATAAGATACTGTTACATTATGAACAGTAAATGCAACATTGTTAAGCCTATTTTAGTAGTAATAATATTAATATTGTTAAACTAGATAATAGTTGTCTTTACAAGCAAATGAATGAACTACTAAGACAAAGAAAATTTAGTTTTCTTACCACCCCCACTTGAACAAAATAATCTATCAGCAAAATATGTTAGTGATGAAGTAGGAATCATAGTCTACATAAAACTTGATTTGAAGGGGATGAAGATAAACCAATTGCTAGTTCAAAAATAGGTTACATTTGACAATTTATCATTTTTTTATGGTTCAAATAAAGCATAAATGAAAAATACATTATATTTTATACCATAGCAAATTTATAAATCCTGCTTTACAAGATAAGCATTCAGTACACCTCAATTTTCTAGTTTTCAAATGTTAATTTCTTTTTTTTGTGTGTGAAGAAGATCAGCCCTGAGCTAACATCCGTGCCAATCCTCCTCTTTTTGCTGAGGAAGACTGGCCCTGGGCTAACATCCGTGCCCATCTTCCTCCACTTTATATGGGACGCCACCTCAGCATGGCCTGACAAGGGGTGCGTTGGTGCGCACCTGGGATCCGAACCCAGGCCGCCGGCAGCAGAGCGCGTACTTAACCACTACGCCATGGGGCCAGCCCTGTTAATTTCTTAATAGATTAAACTATCCAGCCATTTGTTTATTCAAGTCATCAATGAGCACATATTGGGCACAGAACATGTGCTAGGTACTGTGGATACAGGGATTCCAAAAAATTAGGTGGCATATATTGTCTCCAAAAAACAAACAACTACTTTGCTGTACAGCAGAGTCAAAAGCTCAAGAGTGGAAGTAAGGATAGGTGTACCAGTGTGAGGCAGAATGGAGGCTGTATAATAAAGTGAGTAAGGCAAGACTTCTTGAAATGATTTGTAATGTATTTAGTTCAAATCATTTCAGCATAACATTAATAAATACTCTATAACAGGCCCTATGTTCAATGCTTAGGCTATAGATATTGATAAGTTGTTGTCACTAAGAAACTAGTAATCTAATGAGAAAGACAGATATATTCACAACCAACCATAGTGTCAAATTCTAGTAACGGTATAAACTAAATGGAATTAGAATCCAAAATGAGATATGGATCACATAAGGATTCACAGAAGAAGTGATTAAGAATGAGATTTGAAGGGTAAATAATACTTCACCAGAAGTAAAATGGACGGACAGTACCTCCTGGCAGAGGAAAGAGCATGACAAAGGGCAGACAAGTTAGCCTTCTCTTTGTGCTCACTGAAACTGTACACTCTCTGATAGGCACTTCACAGACCCTGCATCACTACTTCCTTTCAGAGATGTGGAATCTCTGACCCCAAAGAGACAGGTAGCTTTTCCCAGATATCTCAGGCTACCAGACTGTCTGAGGTTGTCTTAATGTTAAACACCCATGCTCTTAAGCACGATGCAATAATAAGTAAAATGATGCATCAGCAGACTGTAAGTAGCTCAGCATGGATAGACTCTATGCAAGAATATGCATATTTCTCTTCTCTTCATATCTTATCATTCGATTTGGATTTTTTGGTTTTGGGCACTCCTTCCTTCAGGCTTGTCATTGGAACTGCATCTCTACCAGTCTGGCACGTATTGACAGGTAGCACACCTTACCTAATCTGCCTTAGGTAAGGGATGTGAGTAGCTGGATGGAACATCCCAGCAGGACTGCTTCATGGATCCCAAGTGGCCACACCTCTGCCTCTGGTCCCATCTGGATGTTGCCTCCTCTGGCACTGCTGAAGCTTTGCTCTTCAGATCTAGAAACACATCCTGCTGCAGATTCATCTTTTGAGCCACAGTGGTTACTCTTGCTATTTTCAGATCCTTCTCCTCACCAGCCTGCTATCCTGCTGCCCATCCTTTTCCACTACTCCCTCTGACGTGAACTCAACCTACTGTTTTCCCAACACAAGCGGAAGAAGTTTCCTTCTCTACTTATCTCATCTCATAGGGACAATGAAGATTTTCCAATTTTTTAAGCCATATATTAATGCTGATAAATCTGAGTAATCACCTTGGTTATTAGGAACTGTTTTATTCTGTTTTCATATGAACATTTACAAACCACAATTTGGTTAGTAATTTTAACATCCCCAGGTGGCTATATTGTCAAAACAAAGAGTATTTTGAAATTCTGTCCCTCAAGATTTTGAAGTCTGCAATTCCCCTTTCCTCTTTTGAAATCTATCCCATCCTTCCTTCAATTGACTCCAGAACTTGCAGAACAAGAAGATACCTTAGTCACTTGAAAATAAAAGAAAAAGAAACTCTACCTTTCCTACCATCAAAATGTTTTTTCCTACTAATCAGAGAATCCGGTGTCACAGAGGCCCCAAATGCTTAAACTCTCAAATTTTATTTAAAATTCTCTGCCTTCCTCTATTTAAACTGCATTCTTTTAGTTTATTTCTCTTTTCCACATTACACTTTTTTTTCCTTGACAAGGACCATTGTTTATTGCTTTGTCACCAGTAGTGTCATTGTTAACAATATTCTTGTTAACGATATATGTTATTTCAGTTTTTCACAAGCCAATTCCCCTAATCTATCAAAAAGTATCAGAAAGCATAAGAAGTAACATTCAGAACCATCAAAAACATCATGTATTATGATTTTAAATTCACTCAGAAATTTTATTTAAAAGTTTTTGTGTGACTTAGACTACATATGATCCTGCTTCTTAGAACAAAGTCAAATATTATAAAAACCCAACCAAGTTCAGCGCATACGTGTTACAATTCTGTAAGCACTTAGCTTTTAGGTATTCTCTTCATAATTTTAGCAGTTCTTAGGGATTATTTTCTAAATTAGGTTCCTATACCCAATTCCAAAGTGTTGTATCCCCACACCTCCAATAAGCAATGCTCCAACAGCAGCTGGGTGTCCTACAATTCGACTCAATTAATTCTGACACTATCTGCCTGGAGATAGCATCAGATTCCACAGGCTGAGGGCTCTGTCCCACAAGACTACTCCCCTCCTACTTCAACTGCCAGTTGAAAACCCAGGCTCTTACCTGTGCTTCTGACCAACCAACTACAAATTGGAGGTTCCAGTAACCTCCTCCAACTCAGGATGCCAATAGCAAGTCCAGATTGTTACCTGTACCTCTGACTGACAGGCTGTAAATCAGAGGTTTCCAGGACCCCTCTTTGGGTTTGATTAATTTGCTAGAATGGCTCACAGATCTCAGGAAAACCTGTTTGCTCACTGGATTACTGTTTTATTATAAAAGGATATAACTCAGGAACAGCCAGGCAGAAGAGATGCATAGGGCAAGGCATGGGGAATGGGCACAGAGCTTCCACGCCCTCTCCAGGGTGCCACTCTCCCAGCATCTCCATGTGTTCACGAACCTGGAGTCTCTCAGAACCCTGTCCTTTTGTTTTGTTATGGAGGCTTCCTTACATAGGCATGATTGATTAAATCATTGGCCATTGGCAACTGATTCGACCTCCAACCCTCTCCCCTCCAGGAAGGTCCAGAGGGTGGGACTGAAAATTCCAACTCCCTAATCACCTGATTGGTTTCATTGGCAACCAACCCCCATAGGAAGCACTTAGGTGCTTTCCAAAATCACCTAATTAACATAACAAATACATCTTTATCACTCTCAACACTTAGGAAATTCCAAGAGTTTTGGGAGTTGTGAACCAGGAAACTCAGACAAAGACCATATTTTGGTCATCTGAATAACCAAACTCCGTATTTTTCTTGTAAATCACAATACCACATTTTTATATAAAACAAAAACAGAAAATTCATAAAATTATAGCTAAAGCAAGATTTGGTGTAAATTTTCAAATATTTGAATGAAGCAAAATATGGCTAGCTGGTACCTTCAATTTTGCGTTTGTTGTAATTGAATGATCACCATATAGACAAAAGCCTACATTCACTCATAAAAGATTAAAATTTTCAGAAAACAACCTAGTTCACCAAAATTGTTTTTCTTTACTCATTTTAAAACATTTTTCTATTCTGTAGTTTTCTGTTATGTAATTATTTCCATCATCTTTTATTAAAGCATTTAAATATGTATAGTTTCTCAAACAGAAAATATAGCTAATTTCAATGATAAATCTGTAAAAATATCCTTCTGTCAGAAAAAGTGGAAGGCAGTCTGTCAGGATCTATTAGCAGTTCAGAAGTTTTAGAAGCTGTGGTCTCATAATAAAAATTCTAATAAAAAAATGTTCAAAACTTTTAGCATTGGGGAAGAACTACTTGATAATGATTTTTCAGATTATATTGATGTGTGAATATACTGTTCTCCTCCAGTCTAAGCAATCTCTACCCAATCTAGAAAAAACATTTCTCACTACTCTATTTTATGCCAAAAATGAAAACAATGATTAAAACAACACATTTTATAATAATACTTTAATTCAATTTTATCTAGATGATACCATTCTGAATTCTCAACAATTATGGATCATCCTGGAGATAGATATCACTGCATAATGATCAAACACAAACTTAATGACTTAAAATAACACACATTTTATTATCTCACAATTTCAGTGGTTCGAGAGCCTAGGCATAGCTTATCTGGGTCTCCTACTCAGTCTCACATGTCAAGGTGGCGGGTAGACTCATTCTCATCTGGAAGGCTGACTGGGGAAGAACCCACTTCCAAACTCATTCAGTTGTTGGAAGAATTCATTTCCTTCTGGCTGTATGGCTGAGGGTCCTGGCTCCTTACTGGTTGTCACTGGAGTCCACCCTCAGATCCTAGAGGCTGTTCTCTGTCATTTGGCCCTCTTCATAGGCAGTTCATAACATGGCTGTTTGCTTCTTCAAGCCCAGCAGGAGAATTTCTTGTTCACCAAACTGCTAAAATGGAATTTCCATGTAACATAGCGTAATCATGGGGATACCACCTTTGCCATATAGAGTAATCTAATCAAGTGTGTGCTATCCCATTACTTTTGCCATATTCTGTCTTCTACAAGCAAAGCAGAAGTCCTGCCCACACTCTAGGGGATGAGATTATACAGGGTTTAACACCAGGAGGTGGAGCTCATGGAGCCATGTTAGAATTCCACCTACCATACTTTTCTACTGGTCCATCTATTCCTCCAAGATAGGTCAAATCCACACCATGTTTTAAGGATGAATTTTTAAAAAATATTTGCTTATAATTGTACTAGCAGACAGGTTATATTCTGACTTAAGTAAACTCTGAAATTTCTAAATACAAATTTTGACCCATTTGATCACACTATATTTTCACAAACAATGAAGCCCAAAGGCTTTACCTGCAAAGAAATAGGTTTAGCAAGGCTATTTTAGAGGCCTTCTCACTTTAACAGTCTTAACTGCAACTTAGAGCCAGTCTCTCCTTTGGCCAGTTTTTCGTGGGAGTACAATGAAGGCAAAACTTTTGCAATGGCATACCCCCTTACATTGGAAATGTTTGTCATTTATCTAATTACGCTTGGTTTGGAGGCCCCAAAGATCTAATACTTTCCAGTGATTTCTTCTGTCTTGGAAGGTAGAGCTACTAGTAGAAGTGTAATTTTGGTTTCCTAATTTCCCTTTTATCCCTTTAGTCTCTCTAACTGCAGTGAATTTTTCAACTGAGGATTGAAGCAGGACCCAGGTCATAGGCCAGAGATTTTTACTTTAAGGCTTGTACATTCTTTGCTAATGTATTTAACTATCATCATTTTCTAATGCCTAAATTGTGGGATTGGTTGTAATAATCAAGAATGGGGGGTCTGCCCCCAATCTCTATAACCCCCGTAAGATTCCAGGTCACTTTGTCTTGTAATGACAGAGTAAGAGGAGGCCTCCCTTCTTCGTACTCTTGTAGGATTCCTCATGGGTTTGGCAAACATTTCACTCTAACTATATTAGCTGCTTCACTTTCACTCCCACTGCCAGAATGGCTTGGGCAAAGACGCCTCAGTGATGGATGGCTAAAGTGGTGCTCCTTAGTCTATTCTAATTATCACAATATTTTGACCATAAACTTGGTAAAATGCTGCCAAAAACTTTCATCTCAGGCACCCAGCTTCAGTCCTTTAAACAAAATCTTGCATAAGGACCCCTCTGTCCTAGTACCCCATTTTTTGAGCTATTTCTTGTTTCCTAGAGATAATTATTTTCTGCACCTCAAATTAAAACACTTATATTAAAATTTCTTCAAGGAAAAGAGAAGTTTCTCCCTCCAGTGTCAGTGAGCTCTGCAGGAATTCAAAAGTGCACAATTTTGAATTAGAGAATGAGGAGGAAAGAGAGAGAGACTGAGAGAGAGATTGATTTAGCAACAGCTGACATGAGGAGGGGAGTTCTTAGAGTCACTTGAGTTGCGAAAAATATACTAATATATTATAAATTTATGTAAATATTTATAATACTTAAAACAATATTACACATGTTTTTGTGGAGCAGGATTGGAGAGCATAGTCTATAAAGTGGGTGAAAGAATTTTTTGGGATGTTAGATATGTTCCATATCGTAGTTGGGTTGGTGGTTACATGCATTTATTTGCTCATTAAACTTCACATTTAAAATGAGTGTAGTTGTTGTTTTTTGTGGCTGAATGGTATTTCATGGTGTGGGTGGACAACAGTTTGTTTAAACCTTCACCCACTGGAAATCTGGGTTGTTTACAGTTTTTGCCTATTATGTAAAAAGTTCCCGCAAACATTTATTTACAGATTTTTGTGTGAAAATAAGTCTTGATTTCTCTGATATAAATGCCTGAGTGCAACTGCTGGGTCATATGGTAGTTGAGTGCTTAATTTTTGTTTTTTAAGAAACTGTCAAACTGTTTTCCAGAATCACTGTAACATTTTACATTCACATCAGCAACATGAGTCATCCAGTTAATCTGAATCCTTGACAACATTTGGTGTTGTCACTTTTTTTTTTTAGCCATTTTGATACATGTGTAGTGATATTTCAATGTTCTAATTTGCATTTCACCAATAGCTAATGATGCTTGAACATATTTTCAAGTGCATATTTTCAGTTGTATAGCCTCTTTGGTGAGTTGTTTCTTCCTTTCTTTTGCCCATTTTCTAATTGGATTGTTCATTTTATCAATTGGATTGCTTATTTTTCTTGAGTTTTGGGAGTATTTTATATATTCTAAATACTAGTCCTTTGTTGGACATATGACTTGCAATTTTTTTCTCCCAGTCTGTGATTTGTCTTTTCATCCTCTTAACAGTATCTTTCACAGAACAAAGGTATGTAATTTTTATGAAGTTCAATTTTTCCTTTTTATGGATCATGCTGCTTTTGGTGTCATGTCTAAGAACTCATTAATCCTGGATCGCAAAGATTTCCTTCTATCTTTTTTCCTAAAATTTTTATATTTTATATTTTAGTCCACAATCCGTGTTGAGTTATTTTTGTATAAGAAGTGAGACTTATTTTTTGCCTGTGAATGTCCAATTGCTTTTTCATCTTTTGTTGAAAAGGCTATTTTTCCTCCACTGAATTACTTGTGCACCTTTGTCAAATATCAATTGGACATATTTGTGTCTATTTCTGGGTTCTCTATTCTTTCCCATTGATCTATTTATCTGTTCTTCCACCAATACCATAGAGTGTTGATTACTGTATCTATATATTAAGTGTTGCAACCAGGTAGATCAATTCTCCCACTTTATACTTCTTTTTCAAAATTGTTTTAACTATTTTAGTTGCCTTGATTTTCAATATAAATTTTAGAATAATCTTGTGCATATCTGAAAAGTTTTTTGCTTGCCTTATGATAGGAATTGAATTAAAGTTATATATCAGTTTGGGGAGGTTTGACAGCTTTGCTATGTTGATGCTTCAATCCATGAACACAGTATATCTCTCCCTTTGTTTAGATTTTCTTTGATTTATTTCATCAGTGTTGTGTAGTTTTCACATTACGAATCCTGTATATGTTTTGTTAGATTTTACACTTAAGTATTTCATTTTTTAAAGCAATGTTAAATGGTTTTTTTTTTTTTTGGTGAGGAAGATTGGCCTTGTACTAACATCTGTTGCCAATCTTCTCCTTTTTGCTTGAGGAAGATTGTCCCTGAGCTAACATCTGTGACAATCTTTCTCTATTTTGTACGTAGGATGCTGCCGTAGCATGGCTTGATGAGTGGTGCATAAGTCCAGGCCAGGGATCTGAACCCGCAAACCCCAGACTGCTGAAGTGGAGCGCTCAAACTTAACCACTACACCACCAGGCTGGCCCCAAATGGTATTGTATTTTTAATTCCAATGTCCGTGTGTTCATTGCTAGTATATAGGAATACAGTTGATTACTGTATGTTAATCCTATATCTTTCAGCTTTACTGAACTCATTTATTAGTTACAGGATTTTTATTTTTGTAGATTCTTTTGGAATCTCTAACCCTCAGACCAGGAAAGCCTGAGGAACATAAACTTTTACAATTATGAGGCTGTAATAAGGCTCCCCAATATCTCTACTGGAGTAGCGTCAGAGAAGACCAAGTAGGGATCAGGGACTTTTATCTCTACTGGCTGGTGATGAGCCCTTCTCTGCACATGTGCTCCTGCCCCCACCTCCCCTGTGTTGTCAATGGAAACCCATGGGGATCCTGAATTTCCACTCCCAATTGGCAATAAAGAGGCACCCATTTCTCTTGACTGGGGTGGTGTCAGAGGAGGCCTAGTGGAAAGTGAAGACTTTCACCATTTTCCACAGTAATGAGATCATTGGAGAATGTGGTATCACTGGAGAATAAGGGAAGGGGGGCCTGAATTCCCACCCTTATCCTTATAACGAGGTGTCCCCCCATATAATCTGGTTTCTTCTTTTGATCTTTCAGAATCTCCTTATATTTGTGTTATATAAAAGGTACAGGGTTTTTCAGTTGTACTTAGTGGGGGGAATAGGAGAAAGCAGATCTACTCCATCTTCCCAGTAGCACAAGTCACTCCAAATTTTAAGAGAACTTTTAGAAAATTTTTTTGTTTAGCCTCCTCTTTAATTTCCTCAAGACATTTTTATGGAAGACATAGTAAAAAAGTAAAACAAAATAAAAATATAGGGAACTGAATGTAGCACCCCTTACAGACCTTAAGCACAGATGGTCATATAGAGCATGCTTCCAATCCAGGTGCATGATCCTCAGTGCCCATCAACGGAGCTTGATTTCTCAGACTGTAGGAAAGGTCAGTTTATATACCATGCTGCTGTCAGTGCTCTTTCCTTTTCAGACAGTCCAGCCCTCCAGGATGGTGGTAAGAACAGAGGGAGTAGTCCAAGCAATTGTATCTAGATTGCTCCAAATTCTAACACGGGAACCCAGAGAGAGAGTATCTCTCTGCTTTCTTCCAGTCCAGAGTTCCAGATTTCTGAGGTTCATTTTATGTGTCAACTTCACCAGATCACGGGTGCCCAGATATCTGTTTAAGCATTTTGGGGTGTATCTGAGAGGATGCTTCTGGAGGAGATTAGTACTTGAATTGGTGGTAGACTGAATAAAGCAGAGTGCCTTCCCCACTGTGGGTGGCCATCATTCAATCTGTTGAGGGCCTAAATAGAACAAAAATGCAGGGGAGGGAGAATTCTTTCTTTTGCATCAGCTGAAACATCGATCTTCTCCTGGTCTTGGACTAGGACTTACACCATCTGAACTCCTGCTTCTCACACTTTTGGACTTGGACTAGAACTTACACCGGGTTCTCCTGGTTCTCTTCCTATTGGTTCTATTTCTACAGAGAACCTTGACTAATACAGTTTTCATTATGATGCTATTATCATGTGGGACCAAGGGAGAGAGCATAGGTTTGTACAGGGCAACTTTGATGGAGACTGCTATGGACTGAATGTTTGTTTGTCCCCACTCTAAATTCATATGTTGAAGTTTCAGTCTCCATTATGTATTTGGAGTTGGGGCTTTGGGACGTAACTGAGGAGAACTGAAGTCATGAAAGTGGGGCCTCATGACTGGGTTAGTACTTTTATAAGAGACACCGGAGAGCTTGCTCTCCTCTCTCTACCATGTGAGGGCAAAATGAGAAGGCAGCAAGCCAGAAAGAGGGCCCTCACCAGAAACTAATCATGGTGGCATCCTGATCTCGGATTCCCTGCCTCCAGAACTGTGAGAAAATAAATTTCAGTTGTTGAAGTCACACAGTCTATGGTATTTTGTTATGGCAGCCGGAGCCAACTAATACAGAAAATTTACTTTGATAGGATCTTTCTGGGTTCTTGGCTGCTTTCACTATTGTGTAAACTGTAAACCATCCCATAGTATAGCCTGTTTCATCTCCTTGCTTTATCTCTTACTTCTCATGAGATCTGGCTCCCTTTCCTTATATCTGGGTAATTTGCCCAATTTCTTCTGAATTTATTAATATAACTCTTTTAGGCTTTTGCTTTGTTCTGGACAACGAATTCCCTCTCTAATCACTATTTCCTAATCTCCAGCCTCCTTTACCTCTTCTTGTTCGAGATATCAGTCCTGGGTTGAGGACTCAAATGCCCAGAAGCGCCAACCCACATGAAGCAAATGAACCATAAGCAAATCAACGGGGAGTGCTGGAGGGCACAGCAAATTAGAGAGTTAGTGCCCCCAGGAAAAGATGCAGTGGCCACTTACTCACATGTTGTCAGATCCTCCAAATTCTCAAGAGAAGCCAGAAATTCGAGTTTTTAAAGGTTAGCAACTAATTAAAAAGATTTAAAAAGGATGTATATGAGCCAACATTATTCAGGCCAAACAACATAGGTCTGAGGCCCAGATTTGGCCCTTTGGACCCCAATTTAGGACTTCTACTACAATCTCTTTAATGATTTCTCCCAGGGGTGCTAGGGATTATTATGCAAATAGTTCTCCTGGTGGCTCATATTAATATCCCTTAGATGGCTTTGGAGATCAGGCGAATTTAAGGCCTGCCTATGGTGGAATCATATCTTGTGTCTTTTTTCAGCTCCATCTGGCAAACAGCTCCCCCTGGCTCAAATAATCACTGCCCAGCTGACTGCCGGCAGTAGAACAAGGCTCCCCCAAAGAACAGAAGACGGGATAACTGCCCAAATCACTGTGTCCTGGGATGAGCCTGTCTATATTGAATAGTTTATGATGCCACAAGCTGGTCTATGGCCCTGCGGCCACCTCTGCAGCGGCAGCCGAGTGCATCTGTCACGCAGAATCTACAGACATCAATACCATTGTTATCTTAGGCACTAGGATTTTATTTTCCTCAATATTTTATTTACTTCATTGAACAGTATTGAATTTTCTTCTGCCTGAGTTGTGCTGTGAGACTAAATCATCAGCAGGTGCTTTAAATCATACTCTTGATGATTGCTTGTTTCTATTTCTGGTATGGTTTTATCACTGAAGTGCTGCTTTGGATTTTCAATTTTGGTCATCAGCCCTGTGCTTCTCTTCACTGCAGAAGTTTAAGTAGGTCTCTGAGCCAGGTCTCACTATTTTATTCCTTGTATCTAATGTGTTGGCCAGATTAGGCAGCGGCCTGTGGGAGCGGCAGCCTGTGTCACAGCAAGTTTCAGAACAACACCAGAGGACATGGTGATGCGGTAAGAGAAAGAAGAAAAATAAAAAACCTTTTTAACCATACTCCGGAAGAGAAAGAATAATGCTCAGTTTTTTGTCTTCCAAGATTTTTTATTTTTTTGCCCAGATTCATGATATAATTATTATCTTTCCATTACTTAACATATTTTCTCTCACTGTTACTGAGATGGAAAATTTCTATATATTCTTTGGGTCTCATACTAAAGGTCATTTACTCACAAATACTTTCTTGGGTTCCTAATCAAGGTTAGAACTCCAGCCCCAGCCTTATATCACCTCAGCTCCCTATATTTTGTCTATCACAAAATTAATGACTTATTATTGTTATCAATTTTTTGTTTTGTTAATATATGGCATACCTTTAAAGTCTCAAAGAAGAGGGGCTTATGTCTGTCTCATTCACCGCTGTAGAAGAAATCAGTAATGTATGTCTCTCCTGAATCTACTACACTTTTATACGCCTTTATTCACATTCAATTTTTATTTCCTTATAGTTCACTAACATTTAGCCCCTGTTTGCTGACCACTGTTGTATAGTTGCAGAGAGCAAAACAGCCCACTTTACGCTCCAAATGCAGCACTTGTTGGTCATCTTTTCTCTTTCCATCTGCCTGTGTTTCTTCTTGTCATATCTAAGATATAAGGTAGAAAATCTAATTAGTTTACTGGTCAATAGTTTAATATTAGATGATAAACACTGGAAGCAAAATTCCTTGTTTTATATGTTGTAAATGTGTGACCAAAAAATGTTAAGATCCTAGCAATTCAGTCAAAATTTCTGTCATCAAAAACATAGAATTATTATTGAATACTCATGACTCTTTCATCTATTCAATTAATCAAACAGAAATAAATATTTATTTAATACCTAATATTGGTTTGCCAAGGCTGTTCTAACAAAATGCCACAAACTGAGTGGTTTAAATAACAGAAGTTTATTGTCTCAGAGTTCTGGAGTATAAAGTCCACAATCGAGGTGGTGGGTCCTTCTGATAGCAATGAGAAAAAGATCTGTTCTAGGCCTCTCTCCTCAGCTTGTAGATAGATAGCTGTCTTCTCCCTGTGTCGCTTCACGTTGTCTTCTCTCTATATTTCTCTGTCTTTGTGTTCAAATTTCTTCTTTTTAGAAGAACATCAGTGACATTAGATTAGGGTCCACCCTATTAACTTTATTTTAAATTGATTGTCTCTGTAAAATCCCTATCTCCAAATGAGATGACATTCTGATGGACTGAGGGTTAGGAGTCTGGCATATGAATTTTTGCAGGAAACAATTCAACCTGTAACATATTTATTATATGATTAGAACTAATTTTTAGACTCTCGGGAATACACAGTTTATATTCTTGTTGAGTAGACGAAACTAACACTCATTAAAGGGAAGTATTTGATGCAAAGAACTATGCCACCGAGGGCTGAAATTGTGTAGAACATATACACAAGTTCAGTATAAACTGTAGGAGTTCAAAAATAAAAATAAAAATAGCACTGGAGTAATCAGGACACATCTGAGACTCTACTAAAAATAAAGGCTTAGTAAAAATAAAGCTGGACTTGAATAAAAGTAGAATTTAGATGAATATAAGAGACTGAAAAAGGTATATAAGGTAGGAGATATGGGTGAGATCACAGAAGTATGACTGATTAAAAATGCAAGCCATAATCCTGTCAGAGTGAGTAGATGATCTGGCTCAGGTAGAGGAAACGTGTTGAGGAAAAATAGAAAAGAAGGTTAAGTTAGATGAAAAATGAAAGTTAGGCTAGATGGAAACAGCTTTGGGATTTGAAATCTTGGGAGCAAAGTTTACACTAGATCAGAATATGGAATAGGTAGTCATTGAAAGTTTTTGAGCAGGACAGATGAACAGTGATTGTGGTAGAATATGGAAATCTTCACAATGTTTTCCTACCTCCCAAATCCATTCACTTTGTAACCTGACTTTGCATCTCCTCCCATTAGGAGGTGGAAGACTATTTTCCCTTTCCAATGAATCTGCTGGTCTGTGACTGACTTTGGCCAACAGGATGTGGCCTCACTAACAGCATAGCAATTTTGATCTTGGCCTCAAATTAACAGTCATGTACACTTTCTCTCCTTCCGTCTTGATCTCTGTCTCCCTCGTGGTCATCATCTGAAGAAGCCTGGTATAGTCTGATGGAAGATAAGAAATCCTATGTGAAATCCCCATGTGAAGGAAATCCACCCCAGGCAAGGTCATTCTTGATCACTAGGCCATTTGATTGCCTGCAGACACATGAGTGAGCCAAGCAAGTTCAGCCCAGCCGGATGCAGGCCAGAACAGCCTCCCGTCTAACTGAGAGACTCATGAGCAATATTAAATACTTAATATTTAAACCATTAAGTTTTGCAGTTGTTTGTTAGGTGGTATTATTGTAGTAGAAAATTTAAACTGTAACATTTGCGTAATTGAAGAAAGACGAACCTGGCAGCAATAGTAGTATGGATTGGAGTGTTTGTGTGCATAGGTAGAAAGTGAAGGTGGACGATTATAACAAGGAGTAATAGTTGGGACATTGATCTAAGAAGGAGCTCAGACTAGGATGCTAGTAATTGAGTTATATAGTAAGGGAGTCATGAAAAGCATTTTGAGGAGAAGACTGGCAAACCTTGTCAATAAAAAGAAAATGGAAGGGAAGAATTAAGAAGTTTTATTTGACTTTTTGCCAAGTATTATAGACAAATTTTTGCCATTTCCTTTAAAAATATGTCTAAAGTGATATTTTTATGGCTTAAAAGGGAATTTTCCTTAAACCATTTCTTTTATCAGTTTGTCAAAATATACCCAGTCATTTTGGGGTTCTATGAATGGGAAATTAAAACACATTCTATAAAATATATGGCCACTGTCAAACATTTTACAAAAGTAAAAAGTCTTTGCTTGAGATGATTGGTTTAAAATATAAACACCAAAGATAGCCCGCTGCCGGAAAGAGCAGCTTGGGTTTTCATGATGGTAAGAGCTAAGAGGTTGCATAAGAAAACTTTAGTCTTTCAGATAGTAAGATTTCCACATGCTCCAGTTCCATAGCATGTAAGCATAAAGCCAGATTAAACATTTTGCTATCCAGCTCCTTGGCTTTCTGCCAAACTCATAGTGCTTCCCTATACTCGTCTTCTAAACTAAACTAAATCTTTCCTACAACTGTTTTAAGGGATACCCCATCCTGAAAGGGAAGGATCTTATAAAACAAGCATAGGAAGCACACCCACATATCTAACAACAACAAAAACATGGGTTACTTTTTTTTTCTTTAAAGATCAAGGGTAACAAGAAGTGAAGATAAAATTTTGAACATTTGAATAGTTTAATGGTCATGAATACATGTTTGTCAAGGACAGGAAAATGGAAATCTTAGGTTATTTAAAAACATCTCTCGTCAGGTAATTAGGTAATTTTATTTTATTTAGATCTATGTTAATGTATATAATGCAACTTTCACCAGATTTCCTTAGAAAATTATATTTTGCTCATAAAGAGCTCCTCTCAGACAAAGCATTCATTAAAACAGAAGACATTAAATTTAGGTAAAAGTTAGTGAATGAAGAGGAACAGATAAAGTAAAAATGATGTCTTCTTGTCTCCTTTTGGTTCTTTAGTTTTTTGTGATTCTCCAAAGATCTACATCTGTACATCAACTTTCCTTTCGTTCAACAGATGTGTTGCTTAAGGACAACAACGTGGACACGTCAGGAGTCCTAATGCTTCAGATGACAATGCATACGACTCGGATACAGATTTACATCACTGTGAAGAATTCTCGCTGAGAAGTCTTACGTGGTTCCTAACTGACGCCAATATACAACCCAGCCAATCACTGAGCCTGCCTCCACATGCTTTATTTGAATGAAGTTACTAGAATTAGCTTGAAGATCTTTTGTTTTTAACTTTTTGGTGTTTATTTTACGATTCATGTCTTTCTTTTTGTTACAGATGAGAATTTTATATGGAAATAACTAATTGCCATGCCTTTTGCTGATGATAGGACTAGTGTATTTTTGCAGCTTGTTCCCAATGATATGTGATGATAAAAAAAAAAAACATGAAAAGAGCTGAAGCTACATTTATCTCCATTTATCTCCATTTATATGAAAAATCACCTATGAAAGTTGATGTTTTCTAGACTTTTTGATTATTTTTCATTTAGAAATACGTTAGGAATAACATCCGATGTCATTGACTCTTCTAACACTGATTTTAACAGGTTTATCATTCAATCTGCAAATGTAGTATGCCTTTTTAAAAAAATCAATCCCCTGACAGTACTCATTTAGATTGTTTCCATTGTTTTAATTGATATTGGATATAGTATTGCAATGAAAATAGTTTTAAGTAAAATCTTGGTACATGTAACAGGGTCATAAAGTTTAACTCATATTGCAATGTCAAGTCACAGTGTACTTAGACACATGCAAACAGAGTGAACCGTCATGAACAGAGTTCAGTTATCTTGTTCCCCTTGTGCTCAGGTCTTGTAGAACATTTCTCTTTAATGTGAACCTATCCAAGGATGAGTGTAGAAAAATAGTCCGGAAATCATCTCAAAGGTCTTGCTCAACAATTTAAGGTGTTTGACCTTTGCTCTGTTGCCCAGTGTTTCCCAGAATAAATAATTTATCAGTTTAATGGATACAACCAATATTTTATAAAATGAAAACTAATACCATATAATGGAATATTACATATCAGGGTGCATCAAAATGAATACAAGTTTGCAAAATGTTATTTCAGTGTTGTGTGAGGTGACTGCGTATGAGAGAGAGAGAGAGGGAGAGGTCGTGAATGTATTTTTTAAATATAGTAAAACAAAAAAAAAGTGAAAAACAATGTGATAGGTGATAGGAAGCCATTGACCATTCTTATATACAGGAGTAATCCGTCTGCATTTGTATTTCTTATAGAGAAGTCTTTTTCTCAGCAAGGAGGCTAGATTTGGGGATAAAGGTATTTGGAAGTAGGAAATCATATCAGAAGCTATTAAAATTTTGTGGTGAAAAATCATCATTACCTAAACTTAGGCAGTGGTAATGAGGATGAAGGGGAAACAACAGGTGTGAAAGATGTTTAGGAAAAAGAATTGACAAAAATGTGTGACTGATTTGAAAGAACAGCAAGCAATTGATGATGATTCCAAATGTCTTTGGCCCAGGCAACTGAGTGGATAGAGGTGTCCTTAACTGAGATTAGGAGCACCAGAAAGGGAGCAGATTTTGAAACAATGAGTTGTTATCTCTGAGAAAATGCACACTGGATTTGATGAATATTCTATTATTTGTGATGTTGAATAGTTTCAATATGGTGCAGGGAATGAATTCAGTTGTACTAGATTGAAGAGTAAATGGTGGGTAAGAAAAAAGAAACAGTGTTTAAAATCCACCTATAAAAAGTTTTACTTTGAAGGGCAGGCAATACAGGATATACAGATATGATTTCTTCACTTGCTTATTTATATATTTAAATATATATTGAATGTCTCCAATGCCCTGATCTTTTTCTAGGCAGATGATATTTTTCATATTAATTATGTAAAATTATTTTCAAGACTTCTCATCTATTTAATTATTCCTTATGTCCCAAATTTTACTTATGAAAATTTCAAAATTTCATTAGTTATTTTGTAACTTTCAGTTACAAATATTTTGTAACTTTCAGTTTCAGACACAACTATATAATAAATGTTTTAGCAGTTAATTTTTCTATAAATGTATCTCTTCTGTGGTTAACATACAAGAATTTTTATTTGTATAGGAGGCAGGCACTTGCCTATAATATTGTAAGCATGTATTGTTTAAGCAATCACAAGTTATTTTCATATGTAATCTCTACAATAGTATATGAGATACAATAGGAGATGCAAAGCCAACTGTTGTCTTGTGCAGGATTTCATTTATTTCCCTGAGATCTGTTGGCTCTTCAGACTTTAGTAAAGATAAGTTTTCTTTTCTATTTTGTTATGATGTATGGTCTTAAACGCTAGGCAACTATAACTTATTTTAAGAGGTATCCAGTGAATGGCTCTGGAATATTTTAAAATGGTAAAATACAGTCATTTCTTCTTTCAAATTGTTTTATACTTGTCCCTTACTCTTAAGTCATGCAGGTACTATTACTGTAATCCAAATCTATATTATCGCCCACTTAATTTCAGCAACAGCATCTTGGCACTTGGTCTCCATTATCTGACTCATCTCACAGATCCATCCAGCATAGAATGCCTACCATATAGGCTCTGAAAAAAACTGCCAAAATAGTCATTCTAAGTATGACTTCCATTGTGATTTTGTCTACTCAAGAACCAACATTCATTCTTGATTACCTACTACATAATATCCAGACTCTTTTGCATGATTTTCAAGCCATTATAGCCCAATTCTAAATACAGGCCTTGGTGATACAACACGTCATGCCCTCCCCTGACGGGTGCATTATCAGCCTCCTAGTCCTTTTCACATGCCATGTACGCCTCTGGAATTTTCCCATGGGTGTCCTACTTAAAGTGGTCTTCCCTCACTCCTCCATACACACCCATCCAAACTCTATAGATACTTGGAGCCCTACTATCTTCCTCTTGAAGTACACTTACAAACCTGCATTTATTGCTCTTTCAGTTCTCTAAACGTCTATATAGTCAGAACCTTGATAATGAATTATTCTTTTAGATGTGACGGTTTTATCTCTTCTATTAGACTGTAAATAAGGAAATAGTGCAGACACTTTATGACATAATAGTTTTGTACAGTTGATTTTTTTTTGATAGAAATCTGTCCTCATTATGGTGCCAGATCATATAATTGGTCATTGATTAATTGATAATTAAATGACCATTACGTTTTCTGGCATTGATGTTTCATGACTCAGTCATTGAAAGCCGAATGACTTTCTCTTTAGAAAATATTTACTTAGGAATTCTGGTGAGACTTTCAACTATTTCACCAAATAGCTAAAATAAAAAGTTTACTTGCCTAGCCATGTTACTTTTCTACTTTTAGATAAACAGTTAATACCTTTAGGGCTTTGTTGTTGTTGTTATCATTGTTTCTCTTTTTCCACTCTTATTTCTCTCAGTAATTATGTAAAAAACTAGGCAATAATGTTATCTAACATATGAACTTAGTTTTTTTCTATATAGCTAAGAAATCTTAGTTATATAAAAATACAATTCAGGGTTTTTAAAATACATTTTACCTAATGGAATGGTAGCTCTGGTAGCAATTTTTACTCTGTAATTTTACTTTTCTGATGTAAATAAGATGCCGTAACCTGTGTTCTTAAGAAATTGGTTACACAGACGTTTTTACCATGGTGACCTGAGGAATCCATAAATCAGTCTCTTTCTTAGTGGACTTGTCTGTTCTATTTAACTCAATCTGGCCATCCCAGATAGGGTTGAGCACAGAAGTCCATGCCACTTAGGTGAATTTTTCTTTGTGACTTAGAAATACTCATTTCCTTCAGTGAGCCAAAAAAATAGCAGCCAAACATTTGATTTCCACCAGAGATGCTAATGTGATGGTGAATTAAGCTAGATTCGTTAGCTTACTTTGTGCCCTACGTCGTCACTGGAATAAGAGCTGCTACTGGAACATAGGGTTTGCTTTTTAGTTTTGACAAAAGGAAAATCTTTTCATTATAGAAATACGGCCTACTCTTTTATTTCTTTATAGACATATAAAGGTAATTTAAAAATAGCAATCCGTATTTGTGTAACTTCATGTAAATAGTATTATAGGCAGAAATGCCATTATAAGGCTACTTAAAATAAGTCCTAGTTATTGTAACATAAAACATTCCTGAAATTATTTCAATTTATATTTTTGGAAAGAAAGAGTTAACAGTGGGTCTTTTCTCCTCTGTTTTGACTCTGACCAATCTCCTTATAAATATTGACTGATGGATTTGCTAGATAGAAAATAAATGAGGATTCTGTAGGGGTAGCTATGAACTCATTACTGAATTTGGAATGCTTTTAACAGGATATTTTGCTGAAGGATTTTAAATTGTAAATAATCCTGCAATCTCTGCATCTCTGGGCTGCAGCTGCATTGAGGAATCATTAGTTATACACCAGCACAGAGAGATGGGACTAGCAAACTATAAAATTTGAGAGACCCTAACACCTTCTAAACTCATCCTTCTGGAGAGCAGAATGCATCTTGGTGAAAGGAGACTTAAGAAGCTGTATCTGATGAATTTGAAATTCACGGATATTTATATGGATTATGCTACTGCTCCTTTTTGATATCCTTTGCAAATCATTTATGGAGTTTGTATTTTATGTGAGTCTGATGAGTTGGGACTCTGTGATCATGCAATTTGTATAATGTTTTACCTTTTAAAAAATGAATCTTCGGGGCGGGCCCGGTGGCGCAGCGGTTAAGTGCACGCTCTGCTGCAGCGTCCCGGGGTTCACCGGTTCGGATACCGGGCGCGCACCAACGCACTGCTTGGCAAGCCATGCTTTGACGGCATGCCATATAAAGTGGAGGAAGATGGGCACAGATGTTAGCCCAGGGCCAGTCTTCCTCAGCAAAAAAAGAGGAGGATTGGCAGGTGTTAGCACAGGGCTGATCTCCTAACACACACAAAAAAATTGAATCTTTTTAACAGTTCTGTGAGGCTGGTAGCACGTGTTATTAGCGACATTTTAGAAAGGCACTTATGCCATGATGAAATCTACAGCAGTAGCAACTATTTATTTAGCTCTTAGTATATATCAGTCTGCTAGGCCCTTAATTAACTCATTTATTTTGCAATTATCCACCATGCAGAGGACTATTTACTGTGAAACTCATAAAGCTTAATCTTCAGGACCCTTCACTTTCATGGACTTCATCTAAGACATTGAGAGAGCTCCTAGAAAGATGTTCACATGGTCATATGATTGGTAAAATTTGCCAAAGTAAGATTCTTTAACCATGATCAGTTAAGAACATTGTCTTTCCACTCTATCTTCTCTTTGGCCTTCTTTCTAGTGTTGGGTGGTGTGGAAGGAGCCAGCAAGGAGGAAATTCAATTAGGCGTTCAGTTATTTGGGGTTTGTGGAATATCTTTACTTATATGGCTTGCAGTTAATGTTTATGTATAATTAATGACCATAATCTTAGTATAGGAATGGCTTTCTGGAATAACTTTATTACCCAGCATGTGATGATAGTGAAAAAGGTATAAGGACAGAGTTTGTATCATGGCTTGCATGTGTTTTGCCCAGAACCTGAAATCTCCTGGTAGTGGAAGAGAAACAAGGTATAAAACATACGGAATCAGGGCCGGCCCCGTGGCTTGGTGGTTAAGTGCGTGTGCTCCGCTGCCGGCGGCCCGGGTTCGGATCCCGGGTGCGCACCGAGGCACCACTCCTCCAGCCATGCTGAGGCCGCGTCCCACATACAGCAACTAGAAGGATGTGCAGCTATGACAGACAACTATGTACTGGGGCTTTGGGGAAAAATAAATAAATAAAATCTTTAAAAAAAAAAAAATACGGAATCAGAAGCTAGTCTGTGGAAAATTCTCACAAATTTATAGTGCGTATATGAAAGAAATGTAACAGAGCTTTTCCTAAATTTAAAATAACCTAAAAATTTTATAATACTTACCAATAACAAATTGTGAAACTGAAAGGAACATCTCTAAGCTATTAATAATGAGAAACATTTTTAATCTAGCATGTTAGTGAAATTTATTCTATTGGAAATTAAAGTATAAAATTCTCATTTGAAGACACCCTGAGAGATCGCAAGGAAAAAAAAATAAACACATAGGATAAAAGTATTACAGAAGTATTTCAGAGAATTAATTAATGAAAACATTAATATTTTCCTGATACTTTTGGTATGGGATTTTCATTTAATTTTTTAAAGTAATAATTTGTTGTAATATCTCATTCTAAAAATTAACTTCTGTATTTATTTTGTATTGTAATTTTGTATGACTTTTCTTAAAGAGAGTTATGCTAAATCTTATGTGCATCAGGCCCGGGATCCACCCATGCCTGCAAGGTCAATATTATTCTCCATAGTTTACACATGAATACCTGAGACACACTTGGAGCAGAACTAAAATGCATATAATACGCTTTTTTCCATTCTACTGAGATTTCTTTTGTCCAGATTACATCAATTATAAGGGAGAGAAAAAAATCTGATGCTATGCAGAAGACTATATCCGTATATGAAAGGAATAGATAAGAATAGGCAATTTGGTTATTTATTCGTTAATTTTATTGAGTGCCAAATATGAGCCTATTTTATTTAAATGAACAAATAATGCAGATTTCTGAATGCAGGACAATATACAAAATATTATCTCTCAGTGCTACCCATACATTCACTAAAGTAAATTGTCTGATGTATAGAATGTCTCTTGATTAACAATATTAACTTATGTATAATTTAGAGACTATATTTCAAATAAAAAGATCTGGAAATATTTCTAATGTTGAAATTAGGAACATATGTCTGGGACTTTTAAAATATTTAATTATAAAAAGGTATCTCTTTGAAATTTTAAATATAACCTATCTTTATTTTGTAGGTAGACTATTACCATGTGGTGTTTTTATTTTAGACATACGGAGAATTTGAACAACTTATCTCGGAAGGATAATACTTGTATACAAAAGTGTAAAACTATTCTAATCTGGATGGTCAAGAAACAGAATCGAAAGCCTTTCTGCAATAGACGGTAATTTGGAACCTATTTAAGAAAGAGAATGACCAATCCAGGTAGACAAGACTTGAGTTTATTTATACGATTCATATTTCCCTTCTTTAAAGGACATTTACAAACTTGATTTCAAAAATAAAAGAACTTCTGAATGACAAATGTTCATGTTTTAATTTCAATATTACAGGTATACTCTTTCATGATAAATTATCAGTTGAAAATGTTCCAGTGGAGTCTGGTAACAATTAATTTAACACTTCATATAAGGAATAATAAAACATTTATTTCAAGTCTTACATATATTACTTAAAATAGATACAAAGTTCAGTTTGTAATTTTTAAATTTTACTGCTATTTCAAGCTACCTGAAAGAACATACCTTAGTGGAAAAAAATGTTTTGATTGTTTTTAATAAGTACGAGTTTTAAAACAAGCACTGTTATTAACAGTCCACCCATATGTTATTTAGCAATTAGGTAGGTCAAATAATGTATGATATTATCTTAAAGAAAAGAAATAATATTTGTTGGGCAGATGCAGGTAAAATAATATTTGAGAGTATTATAATATGCAACATAGAATCAAATTCAAGAAGTTGATTGATTAAAAAATCTAACAATGCACAAATCCATAAATAATTGCTTAGTTTCATCTGTTAATATTAACCTGCATGACTGAAGCACATGGAAAACAATGAGATGAGACAAGGCAATAAAAAAGTTGTACATCTGATTGTTTGCTTAATGGAGGCATCACTTTGTGAAAATTCTCATACACATTTTCCTGTCCAAAAATAGAAACTTGCTTGTTTTCCATATATACAAGTATCCTGTGAAATCCTGGACTCTAGAAAGAAAAAGGTTGAGGTATAGCATTGAATAAAGCATCAAAATGCATGATATTTCTGGCTGAAATTCAGCAAAGTTACTGTCAGTAGAGAAGAGTTGATCGGAGTGTGCTTCCGAAAGTCTTCCAGGTTTTTGCCCTCTGAGAAATTTGTTGGCGACATCAAATAATTGAACTCGTCAACATCAATATATACAAAGGGATTTTATTATTAATCAAAGAAAGAAAATTAGAGTCTTGAGAAATTGCAACTTTATTTTTTCATCATACATATATTTATTGCCATCATAGTTCTGCAATTGTCATGAAATTAGAGTCAGATGGAATTCCGAGACACGTGCAAGTTTTGGAAATGGACACATAGATAACAGTATAGAGCTGTACACAAAATAATTACAATTTATTAAACACACTATTTTAGCACATCTTTGATGGATGGGAATGAGCACCATATCTTTTATGAATATATATTTTTCTCTTTTTTTTTCTACAGCACCAAAGAAATCCAAATAGGAAAAAGAGAGATGAAAATTGGGAATAAAAAATAAGGCCTGTTTCCATCTCAGCCACACTATCTTATATTTTTATGATTTTCAAACCTTTTGTCATGTGATTCTGTCCCCACAAGGGCATAAGTATTTCCTAATTGGTACATATGTACTGGCCAGTTGTTTTCTATATTATCCTTATTCAAAACTTGCATGTGGCATAAAATGGGTTGGTGGCACCAAGGTATATTTTCTGTTGATTTCATATGTTCTTTGTCCTAATCTTAGCCAAGAAAACAAACAGGGCCAACTTCAAATCCAAACTTCTGATTCTGATCACCAAAGTCATTGATCATTACGTCAACAATAGGTACTTGATCAATTTTCGGTGTGTTGATTTCAATGACAGTCTTTTCATAGCCTTTTCTGGACTGTAAAGTTGAGCAGAAATAAAAAGTTATACAATCATTTCATATTTTTAACATATATGCTATTTTTTTCTTAAGCCTTTGAATGGATGTAAAAAGGTAAGAAAGAAGAGAGTAGAAAAACAAATTTTCTATTATCTATGTAATAATAAACTCTTCTTGATATCACTGATGTCATATGTAGTTTTAAATTTTGAATGTTACAATTACATTTAATATTTAGCTGTAATTACTCAACTGTAATACTCTAATATATTGCAGAGTTGAAGCAAATCTTATCGACTTGATAAATACAGTTTAATATGAAAATTGATGTTGATATTGGGTCATACCATATATAAATAATATACTTACCATTATAAATGTAATTAAGATATACAGTGTAAGGAACACTTGTTCCTTTAATTTGCTCTATTTTCTCTTCTCTGATCTACGTCTGCACTATCATTTTGTTGAAGGCATGGGCCTATTTATTTGTAATTGTGACTTCTCTTCAGTCATCAACACTCAGCTAAAACAATGAGCTTTTTTAGGGTGCTCTATGGACCATTTTCTTATATGGAATTCCCATATGTGTGAAAAAGATAGTTCCAGAGGATAAAAGTAACAAAAATAATAATAGTTTCCTAAACTGGTGTTACACAGTATGAATCAACAAGCTCCCCATAAACAAAATACAGGGGTAAGAATTATCTGTGGCATAAATGGCATAATGGTGATTCCTTTATCTCTCATTTTAGAATCACGGATTAAGGAGGCAAATGAAATAAGATTTTTTATTTTTTTGTCATTTCAAGAATAACTAGCTATAATAGTATTCAAATAATAAGAATAATTCCATAAAAATAACATAGGATCTAAGATTACCTTCTGTTATGGCTTTAAAAATGTGCCTACATGTATGTTTCAGAGCTTCTGTTTGTATATGTGCATATACACACAATGTGTGTATACATTAACGTGTGAACATTAATGGTTTCTAATATACATTTTAATATGTCAATGTTAAGCATCAAATCTTAATAACCCCTGACATCCATTTCATGAGAGAGATCTGACTTAGGACCAAACTGAGATGGTTACATACTGCCTCTTCCTCTGTGAGAGAAGGCAAGCAGAGATCGTACTTACCGCACAGCCATCATACAGTGCTTTGATGTAAGGGTTATTGTCATAGGACATCTCCTCATCATTCGATCCCAGGAACCGAAGAGCTTTGTCATAACTTCCTGATGACACATCATACCAGGCTACTGACTGATGACAGTTGTAGGTGAAATTTTGCCGAGCAGAGGCAGTCAGCAGCTTCAGGAATGTCATTTGCACCATATTAATGGAATTGCCTTCAATATCTAAATAGGAAAGCTGGGAATAAAAAGACACATAAAGACTCTTTCATGTTATAAAAAAATAAAATTATTATGGAGAGTGAACTGTAATCCACAAGCATGCAGATTGCTCAACAGACTCATTTTAACTTACTGAAAGAAAGTGTGCATTGAGGGTCAGAAGACCTAGAGACAGGATTTTATGAAATCAAGATTGTATTCCCACCTGGGTTACTGTAAGCAGTACTCATCTTTGAAAAAAATCACTTTATTTCCATGTTTCAGTTTCCTAATCAGCAAAAATTGTAAAAAAGAAAATGCTTTTTTTTCCAAGAAATTTTCGTTATACTTGTTTATCTTTTTAAATGATAGAGTGGTAAAATAGTGAAACAATGAAATCTCAAGAATTTCAGTGCAATGCAATGGTTAACTATTTCTATATTGTTTGATTTTTGCCTACTCCTTTAAAAAATTTCATAGTATATCTACCTAACCCAAATCTTTAAACATATTCCTGCATTTCTCATTTTGGGGCCGTAGTCTTCTAGGGCATTTTTGGTCTTCTAATTTTCAGTAGGGACCTGCCTGTTTGTCTATTCTTTTTTTTTTTTTTTAAAGATTTTATTTTTTCCCCCAAAGCCCCAGTAGATAGTTGTATGTCATAGCTGCACATCCTTCTAGTTGCTGTATGTGGGACACGGCCTCAGCACAGCCGGAGAAGCAGTGCGTCAGTGCACACCCGGGTTGCGAACCCTGGCCACCAGCAGCAGAGCGCATGCACTTAACCACTAAGCCACGGGGCCGGCCCTGTTTGTCTATTCTTAAATGACGTACTTATTCATCATTGTATCATCATCACCGAGCACAACGCCCAAGACAATGCAAGTGAGTATCTGTTGAGTTGATAAATACCTATTTTGTATTTCGAGCAAAAGAAAACAGCCTTAATTGCAAATTATTAAAAACTGTCTCTTTTATCAAATTCATAAATTGTTTTATTGGGTATAATTGAAATATCAGGGATCAGCTGAAAGATATAAACCTAGATTTTTAAAAAAATAAGTAAGAAA
This sequence comes from Ceratotherium simum simum, assembly GCF_057802395.1. Lineage (NCBI taxonomy): Eukaryota > Metazoa > Chordata > Mammalia > Perissodactyla > Rhinocerotidae > Ceratotherium > Ceratotherium simum. The sequence continues at coordinate 63,070,947 of NC_141901.1, read as the reverse complement.
TTCACCAAGATTATAGATTGTCAATATAAAGGCAGTTATCTATGACTTTCTTCCTTATTGTTGATTTTACTTAATCCTTGCTGATTAATGGCTCAGATGATGAGGATCCTTGTAAGGCTGGAGGAAAAAAACTATTTGGAAAATGCATTCTAAGGAAAACAAAACAAAAAAAAAACTGTACACAGTTGTATCTGTGTATGTATTTTTAACTCATATGAGGATAGGAATGTAACATGGATATTTAACATGTAACTTGAAGACTGAACGAGAGAATTACGTCCAGTAGAAAACATCACCGAAAGTTGTTAATTAATATGTCTAGGTTTTTATAGGATAATGACTGTATAAATAGTCACCAATGGAAAATAATAGCTTTTTTAAAAACATTAAGTTGAAAAATTATCTGGATAGGTGAGAAACTTTAATTTGAATACATTCTAATTAATATTTTAAACATATATTTTTAAACAGTTTTAAATACAAATTTAGTTTTGGCATCTAATCTTAAAATATCTCTAGAAAATTATTAACAGTGAACTAGTAATTGTACAGAAATATCTAAGTAAACTTGTACTATAACACAAATAAAAAGTCAGGCCAGTCAGTTCACTTTTTCCAAATGCAGCAATCAGAAAACATTTCACATTCCAAAAGTTTTCATTGAAATGGAGAACAAAGAATAAATTGGGTTTCAAGCGAAAAGAAAATGAAATAATTGGAGTCAGAGATACCAAATAGATATTATGTGTTCTATCCCTGATATTTCTAACATAAGCCATTTCATGATGTCCATCTCAGGTATTTAATAAAATGCATACTTTATTTGATCATATTATTTTAGTAAATTTAGTATATTTCCACTTATTTTGATACTTGAAAAATTTTAGACTTCTCTAAAATACCACAGTGGACTAAAAGATATAGATGGAGCAAACAAGAGAACACATGGAATTCTGCTTAGTATAATTTAGACTTTCACAGTCAAGGTATAGAGATACATAATTTGAGCTTCATTTATGAAGCTCAAAGATAAAGCATTTCATGCTGAGGTAAGAACATACCAGTTTTCCTCTCTTAAATTCACTAAACCAGCTTCCTGGTTTCTCCTTTGGCCATGATGAAATTCTCACCTGATGCAAAGGAACATGAAATTAGAAAGTACGTAAAAATCATGAGCAGTATTGTTTATGTATATATCAGTAATTTTCAGCAAGACTAAGATGCTAAAGAGCTTTTAAAATGGTCTCCCCTGGATTTCACAAAATGAGATAAAGAGCAAAATTTGAGAGCGATCCTGTGAATTCCCTTTTAGTGAAGACTGAGTCATTTTCTTCCTTTTTTTGTTTAATTGCTCAAAAAGAAGAAGGGGGGAAATAACCCTGTAAAGGCAAAAAGGACTGTAGTGGACATTGGTGTAACTCTTTGGTAACCCCTTGCAAAGGAAACGCTCGAAATGCTTATTGACATCAGCCATCAAGGCAGGTTCCAACAGTATTCTGTAGCCAAGGGAGCCGCCCGGACAGTATCCAGCCAGTAACTAAGGGCGGGATGCTATGGAAAAGTCATTGGCAAAAAGCAAGCTTAATCATTCCCTGCTGAGAAGAATGTTTAGAATCTTTTATAGATGTGCATTTATTGTTTTGCTTTGCAAAGATCAGCAAAATATAAGGGTATGTAAGGCCTCACTATAGGGAATTCCAGTAATCAGTGTAAGAGGAGGCATTTTCCATTTTCCCACATTTCTTTGGGGGCTAGAGGAGCTTTATTATGCTTTGCTACCTGCTAAGGGTGGTTCGGAAACAGAAGTTGCTTTGTTTCCTACTCCTTCTGCCCATCTTTTGCTTACAAACTTAACTTCTCTCCTAAAGAGAGTAGCCACACATGAAGCTACTTGTTTTGCCTTAAGGAGTTTCTGTGCCCCTGTATGCCCACACCATGTGGGGCAAGAAGAATGTGATTTATTAAAAGAATACAAATAAAAGCAAAATTTCCCACCTATAAAATGTTTGGAGAATATAATTATGCTAGTGAAAAATCTTTCCTTATATTAATAATTTGCCTTTAGCTTTAAAGATAGAACTCGAATATATTGATACTGCTAGGTGAAAATCAAGAAATGTGTTTGAAGAGACTAAACATTTAAAAAGTACACAAGTCTGGAGAATATTCTTATTTCATGTAAAAGATAAATTCTTTATAAAGTTGTGTATTTTGAGCATAATACACAGCTGTGAGTTCTCCCATGTGGTAATTAGAATGAAGAACACTATACGTGCACTAAAAACTGAGAATCAGCTGTGCTGTGTCATGGAAAGCCATAGAATTTTAGAGAGCAAGCAGGTGCATAAAGAATACATCTGGGTAAAAAATAAAGGAGAAAAGTATTTGTTAACTCTGTGCATCACTTTGGTGCTTTATTCATGTTTATGCAAATGAAATGCTCTAATTACCCTGTAAGAAAAGCAGATAAATGAAAGTATGACAGTATAATTTTTCTGTTTAGTTCAATATTGCAAAAACATGGCAGGAACTGTCAACAGTCACCACCAAAACAGATTGGTACTTACTCCCTCAGATTTTTTGTCTGGATAAATGCAAGTCTCACCACCAGACGTGAAATTACAGTAAACTTTGAAAGAATCTCCTGAGCAACCTTGGTTAGGATCAATCCAATATTCACCTAGAAGGAGGAAAAAAAAATATCATTTTTAAATGCATTTATATCAAAAATCAAATGCATTATATATGAAATTTTATTAGAAAGAGAAATAACTAAAAATGAATATTCATAGATCTTTTCCTACGTGAATTCCTTTTATGCTTTTGGTCATATTGGGGTATACGTTTGAATAGTTAAAGAGCGATCCTTTGTTTTGTCTGCCTCAAAGCTTTGCAAATGCCCCTATACACTAGGCTTGGAACACCCTCTTTAATTCTTAGCATGCCTATTACTTTTAGGTTTCAGCTTAAATGTCACCTCCTCAAATATTAACATTCTATTTATGTGTAATAATTTGCTTGCACATTGGAATCAGATATACTTGACCCTAAATCCCATATGTATTATTTACTACTTAAATAATCTGAGTATAATAATCAATATATTTTTCTTGCTTTATTCATCTGTAACAATGGAGGTGATAGTATCTACTTAGCCTCAAGGATCATACTTTTGCATTACTTTATAGCGAAAACTTCTTCTTGTAGTAAATGTACTCTCCCTTTGAATGGGATCCTAAGAAGAAGGTCTATTTCATATATTTAAATGTAGTTTGCTATTGATGCCATTATCTAAATGGTGCAGAAAAAAATTTATCATGTGAATGATCATGAGCATTAATTTGGTGCTGGGTAAGTAAAGATGGTAAGTAGTGGGAGTAACATAAATATATTGTTTACATAATTGACAATATGGTTTTCGTTAACGAGAGTTATTGGGAGTCAGAATTGATACACATGTGATGATTACCGTGCTTCTCTCCTACCATTTTTCATGCTGCCACTTCATTTCAAATATTAATTTGAATTATATCAATCCACTGGTTATGAACTTTTAACATTGTAAAAGCTCCAACTGCTTAGCTTAGAACTGGAACTCTTGAGAATCCAATGCCAGTTTGCTTTATCTTTTACTACTACTGTATATAAACAGGGAAAGTACTCTACTAGTCAATAAGCTTCTAATATATGTCAGTAACTTTAAATATATCATTTAACAAAAACATTTATACTTTTTCTGATTATACCATTAATAAATTCACATCTGGAACAAACTGAAATTCTCTGGAAAAAATATACAAGAAAATAAAAATCATCCAAAGATTTTACCAACCAGAATAATCACTCTTAATCTTTGATATTTCTTAGGGTTTTTAGGAATATATAATTTTGAATTCTATGGTAAACACTATTTTTATCTTGTTTTATTCGGTTAACATTGTCATTAAACATTCTTTCAAATAACATGTTAATAGCTTAATTACTAAGATACCTTTGTTCAATAGATTCAGTATAGTATGGATACTATGTTCAATTTGTTTCTAATTTATTCATCTCCTATTTCTATGTCACATTCCTAAATCAGGAGACCATAATCTCTCGCCTAGAATAATCCAACAGCTTCTTAACCAGCCTCCTTTGATTCCATCTTGCTTCCTTCCACATCACTTCAAGTCATTTTCCTTTTTCCTTTGCTCACTATTGTTCAGCCATAGAGACTTACTTTCAGTTCCTT